>NW_028318565.1:0-617500 GCF_062004578.1 Staurois parvus | reverse complement strand
CCAGCACCCTATGACAAAATGGACAGCACCAGCAGTGTGAGGAGACCTGAAAGTGGCACATGGCAGAGTGTGGTGATGGAGACAGCAGCAATGGGAGGCCGTACAGGGACCCATGAGACACTCTGGACCTGGCAGCAGCATGAGGAGGCGGTACGGGGGCCCATGGCAGATTACGGGCCTGGCAGCAGCAATGGGAGGCCCGTAATCTGCCAGCACCCTATGACAAAATGGAACACACCAGCAGTTTGAGGAGACCTGAAAGTGGCACATGGCAGAGTGTGGTGATGGAGACAGCAGCAATGGGAGGCCGTACAGGGACCCATGAGACACTGTGGACCTGGCAGCAGCATGAGGAGGCGGTACGGGGGCCCATGGCAGATAATGGGCCTGGCAGCAGCAATGGGAGGCCCGTAATCTGCCAGCACCCTATGACAAAATTGAACACACCAGCAGTGTGAGGAGACCTGAAAGTGGCACATGGCAGAGTGTGGCGATGGAGACAGCAGCAATGGGAGGCCGTACAGGGACCCATGAGAGACTCTGGACCTGGCAGCAGCATGAGGAGGCGGTACGGGGGCCCATGGCAGATTACGGGCCTGGCAGCAGCAATAGGAGGCCCGTAATCTGCCAGCACCCTATGACAAAATGGACAGCACCAGCAGTGTGAGGAGACCTGAAAGTGGCACATGGCAGAGTGTGGTGATGGAGACAGCAGCAATGGGAGGCCGTACAGGGACCCATGAGACACTCTGGACCTGGCAGCAGCATGAGGAGGCGGTACGGGGGCCCATGGCAGATTACGGGCCTGGCAGCAGCAATGGGAGGCCCGTAATCTGCCAGCACCCTATGACAAAATGGAACACACCAGCAGTTTGAGGAGACCTGAAAGTGGCACATGGCAGAGTGTGGTGATGGAGACAGCAGCAATGGGAGGCCGTACAGGGACCTATGAGAACCTGTGGACCTGGCAGCAGCATGAGGAGGCGGTACGGGGGCCCATGGCAGATTACGGGCCTGGCAGCAGCAATGGGAGGCCCGTAATCTGCAAGCACCCGATGACAAAATTGAACACACCAGCAGTGTGAGGAAACCTGAAAGTGGCACATGGCAGAGTGTGGCGATGGAGACAGCAGCAATGGGAGGCCGTACAGGGACCCATGAGAGACTCTGGACCTGGCAGCAGCATGAGGAGGCGGTACGGGGGCCCATGGCAGATTACAGGCCTAGCAGCAGCAATGGGAGGCCCGTAATCTGCCAGCACCCTATGACAAAATTGAACACACCAGCAGTGTGAGGAGACCTGAAAGTGGCACATGGCAGAGTGTGGCGATGGAGACAGCAGCAATGGGAGGCCGTACAGGGACCCATGAGACACTCTGGACCTGGCAGCAGCATGAGGAGGCGGTACGGGGGCCCATGGCAGATTACGGGCCTGGCAGCAGCAATGGGAGGCCCGTAATCTGCCAGCACCCTATGACAAAATGGACAGCACCAGCAGTGTGAGGAGACCTGAAAGTGGCACATGGCAGAGTGTGGTGATGGAGACAGCAGCAATGGGAGGCCGTACAGGGATCCATGAGACACTGTGGACCTGGCAGCAGCATGAGGAGGCGGTACGGGGGCCCATGGCAGATTACGGGCCTGGCAGCAGCAATGGGAGGCCCGTAATCTGCCAGCACGCTATGACAAAATGGAACACACCAGCAGTGTGAGGAAACCTGAAACTGGCACATGGCAGAGTGTGGCGATGGAGACAGCAGCAATGGGAGGCCGTACAGGGACCCATGAGAGACTCTGGACCTGGCAGCAGCATGAGGAGGCGGTACGGGGGCCCATGGCAGATTACGGGCCTGGCAGCAGCAATGGGAGGCCCGTAATCTGCCAGCACCCTATGACAAAATTGAACACACCAGCAGTGTGAGGAGACCTGAAAGTGGCACATGGCAGAGTGTGGCGATGGAGACAGCAGCAATGGGAGGCCATACAGGGACCCATGAGAGACTCTGGACCTGGCAGAAGCATGAGGAGGCGGTACGGGGGCCCATGGCAGATTACGGGCCTGGCAGCAGCAATGGGAGGCCCGTAATCTGCCAGCACCCTATGACATTGCTGGGGCAGGCAGAACCGCCGTATCTTTATCACGGTTTTCCCAGGCCACTGAATGGCGACGCTGCATATGCTGACGCAACGCTGTAGTCCCAACATGGGCCCCCTGGCCACGCTTGACTTTCTGGCCACATAGTCGACATACAGCTATGTTTACTTCCTCGGGCGGCTTGACAAAAAATTGCCACACCGACGAGTAGGAAACTTTGCCCCCGCTACTCCTCACTGGCTGACTGCTACTTCCTCCGTGCACACCGGCACCACTACTGGCCGTGGTGGTAGGCTGCAGTGGAGCTGGTGCTCTACTCCGTGGCCGTTTGGCTCCACTGACACTGCTGCGACCCTGCTGCCTCCTGGGCAACCCACCGACTGTTTTGCTCGCTGGCAAGCTGGCACCCTCTTCTCCTGATGATGCGGAAGCAATAGCCTGATGACGACGAGGCTGCCAAGTGCGATCAGCCTCATCATCATCAATTAGGGTCTCCGCCTCACTTCTAGCCCCCTCGGCTGCGTGTGGGTCAGGAGACAGACCTGTCTCTAGACTGGCTACCGAGCCACTCTCCTCGCCACTACTTCTTCGCCTGGCTGCTGAAGAGGCGGATGTCTCCCCCCGTTCCTGACCGCCCTCTGTTAGCTCTTCCTCACTGTACATTGGGGCTGAGCCCACAGCATGCGATACTTCGCTTGGTGAGGGAACACCAAAGGACAGGGGCAGGTAGAGGAAACGTGATTTCAGTGGGCTTGCTCCCGGGCCATGCCAACTAACGGTTGTGTCTGACGTACCCACCGACCGTTGGCTGTAGGTATCAGAGGTGACCTGGTAAGAGTAAGACGACCGAGCCAACCAATCGATGACGGCAGGGTTGTCGGTGGAGACACGACCGCTGGATGACACCGGGAGCACTGGCTTCTGGCTGCGACTAGTGCTGCCTCGACCCCTTCCTCTGCTGCCACGTCTGCTCGCTCCTAAAACATTGCCTCCTCTGCCACTCCTCTGCGTGTTGTCTGACATACTCTTTAATTAAACGATTCTGTGTCCCTGAGTAACAATTCTGTGTCCCTCAGTAACAATTCTGTGTCTGTCCCTGAGTAACAATTTTGTGTCCCTGAGTAACAATTCTGTGTCCCTGAGTAACAATTCTGTGTCCCTCAGTAACAATTTTGTGTCCCTCAGTAACAATTCTGAGTCTGTCCCTGAGTAACAATTATGTGTCCCTCAGTAACAATTCTGTGTCCCTCAGTAGCAATTCTGTGTCTGTCCCTGAGTAACAATTCTGTGTCTGTCCCTGAGTAACAATTCTGTGTCCCTGAGTAATGATTCTGTGTCCCTCGGTAATAATTCTGTGTTTCCTTGAGAAACAATTCTGTGTCCCTCAGTAACAATTCTGTGTCTTTCCCTGAGTAACAATTCTGTGTCCCTGAGTAACAATTCTGTGTCTGTCCCTGAGTAACAATTCTGTGTCTGTCCCTGAGTAACAATTCTGTGTCTGTCCCTGAGTAACAATTATGTGTTCCTCAGTAACAATTCTGTGTCCCTGAGTAACAATTCTGTGTCTGTCCCTGAGTAACAATTTTGTGTCTGTCCCTGAGTAACAATTCTCTGTCTGTCCCTGAGTAACAATTCTGTTTTTCCTTGAGTAACAATTATGTGTCCCTGAGTAACAATTCTGTGTCCCTCAGTAACAATTATGTGTCCCTCAGTAACAATTCTGTGTCTGTCCCTGAGTAACAATTCTGTGTCTGTCCCTGAGTAACAATTCTGTGTTTCCCTGAGTAACAATTCTGTGTCCCTGAGTAACAATTATGTGTCCCTCAGTAACAATTATGTGTCCCTCAGTAACAATTCTGTGTCTGTCCCTGAGTAACAATTCTGTGTCTGTCCCTGAGTAACAATTCTGTGTCTGTCCCTCAGTAACAATTCTGTGTCTGTCCCTCAGTAACAATTCTGTGTCTGTCCCTCAGTAACAATTCTGTGTCTATCCCTGAGTAACAAATCTGTGTTTCCTTGAGTAACAATTATGTGTCCCTCAGTAACAATTCTGTGGCTGTCCCTGAGTAACAATTCTGTGGCTGTCCCTGAGTAACAAATATGTGGCTGTCCCTGAGTAATAATTCTGTGTCTGTCCCTGAGTAACAATTCTGTGTCTGTCCCCGAGTAACAATTCTGTGTCCCTCAGTAACAATTCTGTGTCCCTCAGTAACAATTCTGTTTCCCTCAGTAACAATTCTGTGTCTGTCCCTGAGTAACAATTATGTGGCTGTCCCTGAGTAACAATTATGTGTCTGTCCCTGAGTAACAATTCTGTGTCCCTCAGTAACAATTCTGTGTCCCTCAGTAACAATTATGTGTCTGTCCCTGAGTAACAATTATGTGTCCCTGAGTAACAATTATGTGTCTGTCCCTGAGTAACAATTATGTGTCTGTCCCTGAGTAACAATTCTGTGTCCCTGAGTAACAATTTTGTGTCCCTCAGTAACAATTTTGTGTCCCTCAGTAACAATTCTGTGTCTGTCCCTGAGTAACAATTCTGTGTCTGTCCCTGAGTAACAATTATGTGTCTGTCCCTGAGTAACAATTATGTGTCTGTCTCTGAGTAACAATTCTGTGTCCCTCAGTAACAATTATGTGTCCCTGAGTAACAATTATGTGTCCCTGAGTAACAATTATGTGTCTGTCCCTGAGTAACAATTCTGTGTCTGTCCCTGAGTAACAATTCTGTGTTTCCTTGAGTAACAATTATGTGTCCCTCAGTAACAATTCTGTGTCCCTGAGTAACAATTCTGTGTCTGTCCCTGAGTAACAATTTTGTGTCTGTCCCTGAGTAACAATTCTCTGTCTGTCCCTGAGCAACAATTCTGTGTTTCCTTGAGTAACAATTATGTGTCCCTGAGTAACAATTCTGTGTCCCTCAGTAACAATTCTGTGTCCCTCAGTAACAATTCTGTGTCTGTCCCTGAGTAACAATTCTGTGTCTGTCCCTGAGTAACAATTCTGTGTTTCCCTGAGTAACAATTCTGTGTCCCTGAGTAACAATTATGTGTCCCTCAGTAACAATTCTGTGTCCCTCAGTAACAATTCTGTGTCTGTCCCTGAGTAACAATTCTGTGTCTGTCCCTGAGTAACAATTCTGTGTCTGTCCCTCAGTAACAATTTTGTGTCTGTCCCTCAGTAACAATTCTGTGTCTGTCCCTGAGTAACAATTCTGTGTCTATCCCTGAGTAACAAATCTGTGTTTCCTTGAGTAACAATTATGTGTCCCTCAGTAACAATTCTGTGGCTGTCCCTGAGTAACAATTCTGTGACTGTCCCTGAGTAACAAATATGTGGCTGTCCTTGAGTAATAATTCTGTGTCTGTCCCTGAGTAACAATTCTGTGTCTGTCCCCGAGTAACAATTCTGTGTCCCTCAGTAACAATTCTGTGTCCCTCAGTAACAATTCTGTTTCCCTCAGTAACAATTCTGTGTCTGTCCCTGAGTAACAATTATGTGTCTGTCCCTGAGTAACAATTCTGTGTCCCTCAGTAACAATTTTGTGTCCCTCAGTAACAATTATGTGTCTGTCCCTGAGTAACAATTATGTGTCCCTGAGTAACAATTATGTGTCTGTCCCTGAGTAACAATTCTGTGTCTGTCCCTGAGTAACAATTCTGTGTCCCTGAGTAACAATTTTGTGTCCCTCAGTAACAATTCTGTGTCCCTCAGTAACAATTCTGTGTCTGTCCCTGAGTAACAATTATGTGTCTGTCCCTGAGTAACAATTATGTGTCTGTCCCTGAGTAACAATTCTGTGTCTGTCTCTGAGTAACAATTCTGTGTCCCTCAGTAACAATTATGTGTCCCTGAGTAACAATTATGTGTCCCTGAGTAACAATTATGTGTCTGTCCCTGAGTAACAATTCTGTGTCTGTCCCTGAGTAACAATTCTGTGTTTCCTTGAGTAACAATTATGTGTCCCTCAGTAACAATTCTGTGTCCCTGAGTAACAATTCTGTGTCTGTCCCTGAGTAACAATTTTGTGTCTGTCCCTGAGTAACAATTCTCTGTCTGTCCCTGAGTAACAATTCTGTGTTTCCTTGAGTAACAATTATGTGTCCCTGAGTAACAATTCTGTGTCCCTCAGTAACAATTCTGTGTCCCTCAGTAACAATTCTGTGTCTGTCCCTGAGTAACAATTCTGTGTCTGTCCCTGAGTAACAATTCTGTGTTTCCCTGAGTAACAATTCTGTGTCCCTGAGTAACAATTATGTGTCCCTCAGTAACAATTCTGTGCCTGTCCCTGAGTAACAATTCTGTGTCTGTCCCTGAGTAACAATTCTGTGTCTGTCCCTCAGTAACAATTCTGTGTCTGTCCCTGAGTAACAATTCTGTGTCTGTCCCTCAGTAACAATTCTGTGTCTGTCCCTCAGTAACAATTCTGTGTCTGTCCCTGAGTAACAATTCTGTGTCTATCCCTGAGTAACAAATCTGTGTTTCCTTGAGTAACAATTATGTGTCCCTCAGTAACAATTCTGTGGCTGTCCCTGAGTAACAATTCTGTGGCTGTCCCTGAGTAACAAATATGTGGCTGTCCCTGAGTAATAATTCTGTGTCTGTCCCTGAGTAACAATTCTGTGTCTGTCCCCGAGTAACAATTCTGTGTCCCTCAGTAACAATTCTGTGTCCCTCAGTAACAATTCTGTTTCCCTCAGTAACAATTCTGTGTCTGTCCCTGAGTAACAATTCTGTGTCTGTCCCTGAGTAACAATTATGTGTCTGTCCCTGAGTAACAATTCTGTGTCCCTCAGTAACAATTCTGTGTCCCTCAGTAACAATTATGTGTCTGTCCCTGAGTAACAATTATGTGTCCCTGAGTAACAATTATGTGTCTGTCCCTGAGTAACAATTCTGTGTCTGTCCCTGAGTAACAATTCTGTGTCCCTGAGTAACAATTTTGTGTCCCTCAGTAACAATTATGTGTCCCTGAGTAACAATTATGTGTCTGTCCCTGAGTAACAATTCTGTGTCTGTCCCTGAGTAACAATTATGTGTCTGTCCCTGAGTAACAATTATGTGTCTGTCTCTGAGTAACAATTCTGTGTCCCTCAGTAACAATTCTGTGGCTGTCCCTGAGTAACAATTCTGTGGCTGTCCCTGAGTAACAAATATGTGGCTGTCCCTGAGTAATAATTCTGTGTCTGTCCCTGAGTAACAATTCTGTGTCTGTCCCCGAGTAACAATTCTGTGTCCCTCAGTAACAATTCTGTGTCACTCAGTAACAATTCTGTTTCCCTCAGTAACAATTCTGTGTCTGTCCCTGAGTAACAATTATGTGTCTGTCCCTGAGTAACAATTATGTGTCTGTCCCTGAGTAACAATTCTGTGTCCCTCAGTAACAATTCTGTGTCCCTCAGTAACAATTATGTGTCTGTCCCTGAGTAACAATTATGTGTCCCTGAGTAACAATTATGTGTCCCTCAGTAACAATTCTGTGTCCCTCAGTAACAATTCTGTGTCCCTCAGTAACAATTCTGTGTCTGTCCCTGAGTAACAATTCTGTGTCTGCCCCTGAGTAACAATTCTGTGTCTGTCCCCGAGTAACAATTTTGTGTCCCTGAGTAACAATTCTGTGTCCCTGAGTAACAATTCTGTGTCTGTCCCTGAGTAACAATTCTGTGTCCCTGAGTAACAATTTTGTGTCCCTCAGTACCAATTCTGTGTCTGTCCCTGAGTAACAATTCTGTGTCTGTCCCTGAGTAACAATTCTGTGTCTGTCCCTGAGTAACAATTCTGTGTCTGTCCCTGAGTAACAATTCTGTGTCCCTGAGTAACAATTCTGTGTCCCTCAGTAACAATTCTGTGTCCCTCAGTAACAATTCTGTGTCTGTCCCTGAGTAACAATTCTGTGTCCCTCAGTAACAATTCTGTTTCCCTCAGTAACAATTCTGTGTTTGTCCCTGAGTAACAATTCTGTGTCTGTCCCTGAGTAACAATTATGTGTCCCTGAGTAACAATTCTGTGTCCCTGAGTAACAATTCTGTGTCCCTCAGTAACAATTCTGTGTCCCTCAGTAACAATTATGTGTCTGTCCCTGAGTAACAATTCTGTGTCTGTCCCTGAGTAACAATTCTGTGTCTGTCCCTGAGTAACAATTATGTGTCCCTGAGTAACAATTCTGTGTCCCTCAGTAACAATTATGTGTCCCTCAGTAACAATTCTGTGTCTTTCCCTGAGTAATAATTCTGTGTCTGTCCCTGAGTAACAATTCTGTGTCTGTCCCTGAGTAACAATTCTGTGACGGTTCTGTGTCCCTAAGTAACGGTTCTGTGTCCCTAAGTAACGATTCTGTGGCCCTAACTCTCTCCCTTAATACAGACAGGTCTGCCTCTCTTGAATGACTGGAAGCTAATGGAGAATTCTAAAATGGCCGCAATTTATAGCTCGACCATTACACAGTGCTGGCTGGCTGGCTGCTGATTGGCTAATGCAATCACATGTCATGAATGAATGCATAATGGGTCAGCGCGCCTTGTCTGCGCGCCTTCCCAGAGATCCCCGCTCCGTCGCCGCACATGTCGCCGCCATTTTGGAAAAATTTTTATTCGCGCATCAGAAGTCTGCTAATTTTCGGATTCGTCGCGAATCGAAATTTTCCTAATATTCGAAACGAATTCCACTTCGCCAAGTTCGATTCGCTCATCTCTAATCTGTATCCTAAATGGAAACAAATAGATACAATGTTTCAACCGCTGTAAATGTGAAGGAACTGTCAGAGAACTGTCAGAAATAGCGTAGCTCTCTGCAGGGACACTTTTTGCCAGCTGTAGAAGGGATGAAAATCGGCCGATCGGGGAAAATTCGATTCGTGCATCCGAAGTTTGCTAATATTCGGATTCGGCGCGAATCAAATTTTTCCTAATATTCTAAATGAATTCCACTTCGCCAGGTTCGATTCGCTCATCTCTAATCATCACACCTGAGAAGTTGATTCATTGCATCTGCTCCCAGAGCAAAAAGCGTTTTTGGCTGATCTAGAGATTGATCAGCATGGAGCTCTGTTGAGTTACCCAACTTTACTTTTGGTGGTGGATTTTGGCACAATTTCTTTGAGAGCACCTGAATTTGAAAAGGATTTGTTTGGACATTTTGAAGAAATTCAGAGTTGGACATTTTTTTTATATTCACAAATTTAATTATTTAAATTACTTATGCACTAAAAAATAGTTTTGCACATAATTTTGATATTTTTTGATATTAATTGAGAATAGATATATATATATATATCTTTTGCACTAATGTTTCTACACTAAATTAGGAATAGTTTGTGGTTTTAGCGCATTCCTTTATTTAAGTTAACCTGTCAAATATGTGTTTATTTATTTTTTTAATTAAATGTTCCTTTTTTTAACCCCTTTTTAACCCTTCATTTAGTGTAATCAACCCTAGTTAACTCCTTTTTATCTTTCTCCATTTAATTATTTTCCTGATTATTTTTATTTTCATTTCTATTTTATAAACTACTGTATTAATAATTAAAAAGTATTTTTTTCTTTTGGTTGGTTTGTTTATTACTTTCACACCTTTGATCACTTCTCATTCATTGCCAGTCTTGTACAGCGAAGTACTGGTATGCCGATGTGGCTGTACCAACCCAGGGGGACACTGCACAATCACGGTAATCAGGACCCAGTGATCATGTGATTGCTATGTGATCACATGATCACAATTAGAGATGAGCGAATTATTCAAAAATTTGATTCGGCTGATTCGGCGAATTTCAGGAAGAAATTTGATTCGATGCAAATTTATTCACTACGAAGTTAACTTATAAAAAGGGTTTCTAGGCTTCAGAGAGCCTTTAAATTAGTGCAGAACACTGTACCTTTAATTTAAATGCCCTTGGAGATGAGGAAGGAGAAGGAGAAGGATGAGAAGAAGGAGAAGGAGAAGGATGAGAAGAAGGAGAAGGAGAAGGATGAGAAGAAGGAGAAGGATGAGAAGAAGGAGAAGGAGAAGGATGAGAAGAAGGAGAAGGATGAGAAGAAGGAGAAGGATGAGAAGAAGGATGAGAAGAAGGATGAGAAGAAGGAGAAGGATGAGAAGAAGAAGAAGGAGAAGGAGAAGGAGAAGGATGAGAAGAAGGAGAAGGAGAAGGATGAGAAGAAGGAGAAGGAGAAGGAGAAGGAGAAGGATGAGAAGAAGGAGAAGGATGAGAAGAAGGATGAGAAGAAGGATGAGAAAAAGGAGAAGGATGAGAAGAAGGATGAGAAGAAGGAGAAGGATGAGAAGAAGGAGAAGGATGAGAAGAAGGAGAAGGATGAGAAGAAGGAGAAGGATGAGAAGAAGGATGAGAAGAAGGATGAGAAGAAGGAGAAGGATGAGAAGAAGGAGAAGGATGAGAAGAAGGATGAGAAGAAGGAGAAGGATGAGAAGAAGGAGAAGGATGAGAAGAAGGATGAGAAGAAGGAGAAGGATGAGAAGAAGGATGAGAAGAAGGAGAAGGATGAGAAGAAGGAGAAGGATGAGAAGAAAGAGAATGTGAGGGACCGCCAAGCGGCACCACTAGCACTCCACTGGTCAGGCGTGCCCAGAGCGCGGAGTCTAAGCCCCGGGGTACTTGTTCACCAGGGCCCCTGATGGTGGGGATGGACTTGTAGTACCCCGAGACCAGGTCGCCTCTACTGAGCACACCTGTCAGCGGTAGGGGTGTTCGCCAGGGGTTCCAACCAGGGAGAGCCAGATGTGAGGAGGTCGGGTGAGCCCGATGGGATGGATGGATGGATGGCTGAGCAGGTGCATAGTCAGACAGGCCGAGTCGGTAAGGTAGAGGATGGTAAGGTACAAGGGAGCAGGCAGAGAATCGTCGGGTCACACGCCAGGTCAGCAACAGGAGGTCAGATCTAATAAGGGGCATCCAGGGAGAGAGGTCAGGCAAGCAGGGGTCTGGGTAGGAGAAATCAGCAAGGTCAAAGGCAATCCGAGTCAATAACTTACTAGGCACAGGTACAGGATCACAGGAAGCAGGTAAGACCAGAAGGCAACGAAATGACAGCTCAGGGACCTTTAAATATCCCACCCTGCGCTGCCATTGGTGCCCAGCGGGCGGCCGCGGCTTCTACTGCGCATGCGCAAACTCGAACGCCGCGGCCGGCCCGGACCTAGTGCCCGTGCACTGGGTGGCGCAGTGCGCCTGCGCCGGGACCATCGTGGCAGGGATCGCGGAGATCCCTGACATTGCCCCCCCCCTACGGGCAACCTCCGGATGCCCACCCGATCTCTCCACCACGGGTGATCACAAAGAAACCTCCGGACAAGCCTAGGTGCATGGACATTATTGGCTGGTTCCCACGAATTGTCCTCAGGGCCGTAGCCCTTCCACTTGATGAGAAATTGGGTCTGGCTCCCCCTTCGTCGGCACTTCAAGATTGCCTCCACCTCGAATTCTTCTTCCTCTTCGACCGTTATGGCCTCCGGGGGCCTGGATTCCCGTTCCGGGAAGGCATCAGGGACTACTGGTTTCAACAGGGACACGTGGAAGACAGGGTGGATCTTGAGTGTCTCAGGGAGAACAAGTTCATAGGCCACCTCATTGACCATCCGTTTGATGCAGAAAGGGCCTATAAATTTAGGTCCCAACTTTTTTGACGGGCAGAGCATCCTCAAGTTAAACGTAGCCAGCCAAACCTTCTCTCCGGGCTGCAACACCAGATCCCCTCTTTGCTTCCTATTAAAAGCCCTCTTGTAGTCTTCTTGGGCTTGACGGACGGCTTCCTATAGTTTCTTATTATTGGAGGTGAAGAAGGTCAGTGCGTCCTGTGTCGCTGGAATCGGGCATTCCGGGACCAAGTCCGGGAGGAAGACCGGATGAAACCCATAGTTGGCGAAGAACGGGGACTGCCCAGTTGCTGAATGGCAAGCGTTGTTGTACGCAAATTCTGCCAAAGGGAGAAGTGGCACCCAGTCGTCCTGAGAGAATGATGTGTAGCATCGCAGGTACTGCTCCAGGGTCTGATTGGTCCTTTCGGTCTGGCCATTGGTCTGAGGGTGAAATGCCGAGGAAAGGGACAGCTTGATATCCAGGGCTTTGCACAACGCCCTCCAAAATCGCGAGGTAAACTGCACCCCTCGGTCCGAGACGATGTCTTCGGGAACCCCATGCAGTCTAACGATCTCCCGAATAAAGACTTGCGCCATCTTGGCTGCAGATGGAGTCTTCCGTAACGGGATGAAATGGGCCATCTTGGATAAGCGGTCCACGACCACGAGAATTGCTGTGTGGTCCAGTGAAGGTGGAAGCTCGACTATGAAGTCCATAGCGATTTTCTGCCAGGGCCGTTCAGGGATGGGCAATGGACGTAGCAAGCCCCACGCCTTATTTCTTGAAGGCTTGCTCCGCTGGCAGATGGCACAGGAGCCCACGTAGTTCTTACAATCCTTGGCCATGTCCGGCCACCAGAAGGAACGTCGGAGAAGTTCCAGGGTCTTGACCGGCCCAAAATGTCCTGCCAGTGGATGGTCATGGCAGTGTCCCAAGACTAAGGTTCGGGCATCCTCCGGCACCACAATCCGGTCCTCCCTCCATAGGAGTCCCTCCTTGTTCTGGAGGGGGGCCCCATCGGAGGTAGACCTCGCTGTGGACGCTCTCAGGATCTCGGAGCGAAGGTTTGTCTGAAGGGCCAAGAAATTTCCTGCAGGAAGAATAGTGTCGGGAACTGGGGTCTCCTTGGTGTCCTCGTACATGCGCGACAACGCGTCAGGCTTCGTGTTTTTCGAGCCGGGCCTGTATGTGATGTGGAACTGGAACCTCGAGAAAAACAATGCCCATCTTGCTTGTCGTGGGCGTAGACGTTTGGCCGTCCTCAGATATTCCAGGTTCTTGTGGTTCCGTGAATATCAGGATGGGATGGGAGGCACCCTCCAGCAGGTACCTCCATTCTTCTAAAGTGGTTTTGATAGCTAGTAGCTCGCGATCCCCAATGTCGTAATTCCTCTCCGCAGGGGTAAGTTTCCGTGAGAAAAATGCTACTGGGTGAAGTAATTCCTTGGCGCCCTTCCGCTGGGAAAGGATGGAGCCAACCGCGTTTTCTGATGCATCTACTTCTAAGATGTAGGGCAGGGAGGCGTCGGGATGACCCAGAATGGGTGCCGAGGTGAATAACCTTTTTAGTGCTTCAAAAGCTTCCTGCGCCTCGGGCATCCATCTGAACCGCGTCCCAAGCTTAGTTAACTGAGTGATGGGGGAAACCAGACCCGAGAAGTTCTTGATGAACTTCCGGTAGAAATTTGCGAACCCAATGAAACGTTGGACACTTTTCCTGTCCGTGGGTTCAGGCCAATCTAGGATCGCTGAGACCTTCTGAGGGTCCATTGCGACTCCCGTGGTGGAGATAATCAGACCCAGGAATGTAACGCTAGCCTGTTCAAAGCAGCATTTCTCTGCCTTAGCGTACAACCCGTGCTGCCGCAACCGCCCCAACACCTTTGTTACATGTACCCTGTGCTCCCCCAGGGAGGATGAGAAAATCAAAATGTCGTCTAAGTAGACGATGACAAAGATGTCCAGGAAGTCCCTAAAGATATAATTTACAAAGTGCTGGAAGGTGGCTGGCGCATTGCACAACCCGAACGGCATGACCAGGTATTCAAAATGGCCGAAACGGGTGCGGAAGGCCGTCTTCCACTCATCCCCCTCCCTTATGCGAACCAAATTGTAGGCTCCCCTTAAGTCCAGCTTGGTAAATACTACTGCAGCTTTTAAGCTCTGGAATAATTCAGGTACCAGTGGTAATGGGTAACGATTTTTAATGGTGACCCTATTCAGTTCCCGATAGTCAATACATGGCCTCAAAGTCTTGTCCTTCTTTTCTACAAAGAAGATCCCTGCACCTGCTGGGGAAGTGGAGGGACGGATGAATCCCTTTCGGAGGCTGTCCTCAATATAGTCCTTCAGGGCCCCTAATTCTAGCTCAGAAAGGGGAAAAATTTGCCCGAAAGGAATTTCAGAACCGGGCAACAGATCGATAGGACAGTCATATGGGCGGTGGGGGGGTAGAGCATCTGCTCTCCGTTCACTGAACACATCAAGAAACTTGTGATAGGCAACAGGAATCACTTGTTTTAGGCTGTCATCCCCTTCAGAGCACAGGAGGACCTGGGGGACCTCCAGGCCCGAAGTTCGACACAGTTCCCGACAATATGGGGAAGGGAACGAGACAACCCCAGTCTCCCAGTCAATTTGGGGGTTATGGGCCCGCAACCAAGGGAGCCCCAGAATGACTGGGAAAAGGGGTGATGCAATAGCATCCAGTCGGAGGAGTTCCTGGTGCTGACCGGCAATGGAAGTCATAATGGAAGGGGTCTCCTGGTTAACTACTCCTGACTTTATCCGGGAACCATCAGCCAAAAAGATGTGAAACCCCTTCTCCTTTGGGCGGAGGGGGATACCCTGCTGGTGAGCAAAATTGATATCCACAAAACAGCTGCATGCCCCCGAATCAACTATGGCCGTCACCTCCACGGTCCTTTCTGAAAGCTGAAAGGAGAGGGGAACAACTAAGTACTGGGACAGATTTGTATTGCCAACAGATAAAGAAGATGAGGTGAACTTACTCAGTTTCTGCGGGCAGGAACGCACCATGTGACCAGCTTCGCCGCAATACAGGCACAGATTCTGGGAGCGTCTGCGCTGGCGTTCCTCTGGCGATAGTTTAGGCCGAGCCAGGCCTAGCTGCATGGGTTCGGGAGCATCTTCAAACGGCAGGTTCTGGATGCTTGGCCTAGTATGTTGACTGGATCCCTGAAATGACCCCCAGGGATTTCCGCGACCCTGACCAGACCTCTCCAATCTGCGCTCCCATAGCCTACGGTCAATCTTAATGGTGAGTGCAATCAAGTCCTCTAATGTCTCGGGCACCTCCACCCGGGCGAGCTCGTCTTTCAGAGCCTCCGAAAGGCCCATACGGAACTGGTGCAAAAGTGCGAACTCGTTCCAACGGGTGTCACCCATCCAGCGCCTAAAGTCAGAGGCGTATTCCTCAGCCGCACGCCGACCTTGTCGGAGTGCGTATAGTGTGGCCTCGGCCGAGGCCGCTCGTTGTGGGTCATCATATAAGATGGCCATGGCGTTAAAGAAGCTGTCGACCGTAACCAGGTGAGGGTCATTGTTACCCCTTAGTCGGTGGGCCCAGTCTTGGGGTTCACCCTGCAACAGGGAGACAACAAACCCCACTTTCACCGATTCTGTCAAAAAGGTCCGTGGCTGCAGTTCAAAATAGAGCAGACAGGAGTCACGGAATGACCGAAAGCGTGTGCGATCCCCATGGAAGCGTTCGGGTAAGGGTACTCGGGGTTCCGCCATAGGGAGTGATGTGGGAGGCCCAGGAGCCGGCTCATGGGCTGCTGCGACCGGTGGTGCAGGAACCGGGGCCTTTGAAACAGGAACAGATATGGTGCAGGCCTGAAACCGATTCTCAATCTGCAGGCATCTGTCCTGTAATGTGTTTACTGCCTGCGTCAGGGTGGCCAGGTGCCTGCAAACTTCGTCCAACGGGGAGAGTCCTCCTCGAGGCTCAGTCATGGCCTTCTGGTACTGTGAGGGACCGCCGAGCGGCACCACTAGCACTCCACTGGTCAGGCGTGCCCAGAGCGTGGAGTCTAAGCCCCGGGGTACTTGTTCACCAGGGCCCCTGATGGTGGGGATGGACTTGTAGTACCCCGAGACCAGGTCGCCTCTACTGAGCACACCTGTCAGCGGTAGGGGTGTTCGCCAGGGGTTCCAACCAGGGAGAGCCAGATGTGAGGAGGTCGGGTGAGCCCGATGGGATGGATGGATGGCTGAGCAGGTGCGTAGTCAGACAGGCCGAGTCGGTAAGGTAGAGGACGGTAAGGTACAAGGGAGCAGGCAGAGAATCGTCGGGTCACACGCCAGGTCAGCAACAGGAGGTCAGATCTAATAAGGGGCATCCAGGGAGAGA
Source organism: Staurois parvus (assembly GCF_062004578.1). Lineage (NCBI taxonomy): Eukaryota > Metazoa > Chordata > Amphibia > Anura > Ranidae > Staurois > Staurois parvus. The sequence goes on along the minus strand of NW_028318565.1, from coordinate 601,444 downwards.
GGTCAGGCAAGCAGGGGTCTGGGTAGGAGAAATCAGCAAGGTCAAAGGCAATCCGAGTCAATAACTTACTAGGCACAGGTACAGGATCACAGGAAGCAGGTAAGACCAGAAGGCAACGAAATGACAGCTCAGGGACCTTTAAATATCCCGCCCTGCGCTGCCATTGGTGCCCAGCGGGCGGCCGCGGCTTCTACTGCGCATGCGCGAACTCGAACGCCGCGGCCGGCCCGGACCTAGTGCCCGTGCACTGGGTGGCGCAGTGCGCCTGCGCCGGGACCATCGTGGCAGGGATCGCGGAGATCCCTGACAGAGAAGGATGAGAAGAAGGATGAGAAGAAGGAGAAGGATGAGAAGAAGGAGAAGGATGAGAAGAAGGATGAGAAGAAGGAGAAGGATGAGAAGAAGGAGAAGGAGAAGGATGAGAAGAAGGAGAAGGAGAAGGATGAGAAGATGGAGAAGGAGAAGGATGAGAAGAAGGAGAAGGAGAAGGATGAGAAGAAGGAGAAGGAGAAGGATGAGAAGAAGGAGAAGGAGAAGGATGAGAAGAAGGAGAAGGAGAAGGAGAAGGATGAGAAGAAGGAGAAGGATGAGAAGAAGGAGAAGGAGAAGGATGAGAAGAAGGAGAAGGATGAGAAGAAGGAGAAGGATGAGAAGAAGGATGAGAAGAAGGATGAGAAGAAGGAGAAGGATGAGAAGAAGGAGAAGGATGAGAAGAAGGAGAAGGATGAGAAGAAGGATGAGAAGAAGGATGAGAAGAAGGAGAAGGATGAGAAGAAAGACAGTTCTGTGACAGCTTCTGTCTATTTCTGACAGTTCTGTGACATTCACTCCATACAGCGGTTGAAACATTGTATCTATTTGTTTCCATAAATCACATTCTGCAGATACACTTAGAGGAGCTCTGCAGATACACTTTTTGCCGGCTTGGAATTATTCTTATTTTCATCCTACTTCTTCTTCTTCTTCTTCATCCTCATCCTCATCCTCTTCTTCTTCTTCTGAGGATGAGGACGAGGATGAAGAAGAAGAAGAAGTAGGATGAAAATAAGATTAATTCCAAGCCGGCAAAAAGTGTATCTGCAGAGCTCCTCTAAGTGTATCTGCAGAATAGAGGAGCTCTGCAGATACACTTTTTGCCAGCTTGGAATTATTCTTATTTTCATCCTACTTCTTCTTCTTCTTCTTCTTCTTCATCCTCATCCTTATCCTCTTCTTCTTCTTCTGAGGATGAGGATGAAGAAGAAGAAGAAGAAGAAGAAGTAGGATGAAAATAAGATTAATTCCAAGCCGGCAAAAAGTGTATCTGCAGAGCTCCTCTAAGTGTATCTGCAGAATAGAGGAGCTCTGCAGATACACTTTTTGCCGGCTTGGAATTATTCTTATTTTCATCCTACTTCTTCTTCTTCTTCTTCATCTTCATCCTCTTCTTCTTCTTCTGAGGATGAGGATGACGAAGAAGAAGAAGAAGAAGTAGGATGAAAATAAGAATTCCAAACCGGCAAAAAGTGTATGTGCAGAGTTCCTCTATTTCTGACAGTTCTCTGACAGCTCCTTCACATGTACAGCGGTTGAAACATCTGTATCCTAAATGGAAACTAATAGATACAATGTTTCAACCGCTGTACATGTGAAGGAACTGTCAGAGAAATGTCAGAAATAGCGGAGCTCTCTGCAGGGACACTTTTGCCGGCTGATCGGGAAAAATCCGATTCGCGCACCCGAAGTAGGCAAATATTCGGATTCGCCGCGAATCGAATTTTTCCTGAAATTCGTATCGAATTCCGGTTCGCCTGGTTCGATTCGCTCATCTCTAATCACAATGTTAGCAAAGCTGTTATGAGTCAATCTTAATCATAACAGCATTGCTTCTCTTCGTGGTGAACTGTGATTGGCCAACAACTTTCTCATGGTATATGGGCCATTCACAGCACCCTGTACCTATTATCTATAGACAATCACAAATCACTATTATTTTGAACTGTCATGAACTTAACCCATTCATGACAGTTCAAAGCATCAAAGCAAGCATTGCATTGCAGGAACACCCCCCCCCCCCCCCCCAGTAGTACAATATTACTATGGTAACATAGAGCTATTCTGATGAAGATATAAAAAAAAAAAGTTAAAAACATTAAATATTGAGATGTTTGTTTTAATTATTGTAATTACTTATGGGCAAGTGGCGGCTCTGGGAAAATCAACATACCCTTAAGTCCCCTTCTATTTCTAGGTGTGAGCACGCGTGCACCTCCCAACTGCCTCCCTCCTCAAAAAATTCCACACTCTTGGCCTTCAAGACTTTGCTCTATCTTGGTTTTCATCCTACTTTTCACTGCACTCCATCAGTGTTTCATATACAGATAAAACTCGAAAAATTAGAATATCCTGCAAAAGTTAATTTATTTCAGTAATACAACTTAAAAAGTGAAACTAATATATAAGATAGACTCATTACATGCAAAGCAAGATAGTTCAAGCCGTGATTTGTCATAATTGTGATGATTATGGCTTACAGCTCATGAAAACCCCAAATCCACAATCTCAGACAATTAGAATAATGTGAAAAGGTGCAATATTCTTGGCTCAAAGTGTCTCACTCTAATCAGCTAATTAAGCCATAACACCTGCAAAGGGTTCCTGAGCCTTTAAATGGTCTCTCAGTCTGGTTCAGTAGGAATCACAATCATGGGAAAGACTGCTGACCTGACAGTTGTGCAGAAAACCATCATTGACACCCTCCATAAGGAGGGAAAGCCTCAAAAGGTAATTGCAAAAGAAGTTGGAAATTTTTTTATTTGAAAAAAAAAAACTTGCTACCAGCAACAATTTTTATATAAAAATATAAAAAGAATAAACAATGTAAACATCCTACTTGGTAACAAACAAAGGGGAAAAAAAACGGATTACCCTCCTATAATAATACCCATAACAGACAAAGAATAACCTAATCATTAGGACCAGGACATATAATTTGTACCTTCTTAAGGATCTAGTCTTTATAAACCTCCATTTTTACAGGAAAAAGTAAGCAAGACAACCAAGGAAGGCTTTAATAGGCTACCTATTATCCTTCTTTACATGCTTTACACAGCTTTTAGCCCTGTACAGCGGAAGAGACATTTGTATCAAGCGTACCAGCCTTTCTGGCCTACCATCCTATACCCACAACTTACCCCTTACTCGGGTAAGCCTTATACATGATAAATTAGCCTCTAGGGCTTTTAGAAAACATAACAACAAACCTAATACATTATCCAACAAAGGTTAAGAAAAATAGACCATCAGGCATGTGTAACCATCTTTCAAAAAATAACCTACAGACAAAAATCTAGGGGGGGGGGGTGAAAAAAGAGAAAACACAGGACAGCAACCCCACCAAGAGATCAACAGACTGCCGCTACAGGCCTGATAATCCTCCACAACTTTATCCAGACCCTTCGCCGCAGCCTGTCTTTCTCAAGACCCCAAATTTTCCCAACCTCACCAAGGATGTCACGCACCACCACCTGGACAGGAAGGACCTTCTGCCGCAAGGAGACCTGACACCGTGCATTCCACGTGTAATAACGGACAACTAGACAAACTAGAAAAAGTGTATTTAAATCATACCCAGTATGACTTTCTAATGCCCCATATACCCACTCTGCATAAGACATGCAGTGCAGGAAGGGGATGTCTAGAGGCCTCCCCAACTCTTTGTACACCTCTACATTGAAGGGACACTGAAGCAAGAAGTGGTCCATACTTTCTACTTCACCCCCACACTCCGTCCTCGGACAACCATGGTCATCCAGGGAACGGTGCTTCAAGTTTCCCCTCACGTAGAGCCTGCCATGGAACACAAGCCAGGCCTGGTCCCTAAATTTTAAGGGAATCCTTTCCATATTTAATAAACGCAGACCCTCCCTCAAGATATGGCCTGGGCAATCCGTCAAGGCCAGCGGTGCATGAAACGCAGCGTCCACATTCCTCTCCCTTAGGAGCCTCCTAGGGAGCGACCTGACCTCTTCCGCAGTCACACACCACCGCCTAAGAATCTTCAGACACGGGGTGACATAAGCCGGGAGCTTACCATGCTTGACCCGCAAGCTTTTCACCGGCCTGCCACTCTTCCAGCAGCCCAGAAAAGGTCTAAACCAAACTTGGAAAAGACTTACCCATGCAGGCGGGTTCTCTTTTAGCATACTACCAATATTGTGCTTTATAAACATCAACGAGAAAAAAACAATCGGATTGACTATACCTAGGCCACCCTCCCGCCTGGATCGGTAAGTCACATTCCGCTTTACAAGGTTCAGTCTTTTCCACCATAACAGATGGAAGAAACAACTGTAAACTCTCATATAAAGAGACTCTGGCAAGAGACAAAAAAAAATGACGTACAAGAAAATGGGGACCAAGTAGATTTTAATTAGGTCGACCCTTTCCCTTAGGGACAACCGCCAACCCTTCCAGCATCTCACTCTGACATCGGCATCCGACAACCTGGATTCCCAATTTGTTTTACTGTAATCATCAGGTCCAAATTCGATGCCTAGCACTTTGATCTTCTGACGGGGCTCTGGGAAGGCATCCGGGAGCTAGAAACCCTCACCTTCCCTGCCCATCCAGAAAACTTCACATTTATCAAGATTAATCTTGGAGCCTGATGCCTCCGCATACTGCTCCATCACCGAGACCACCTCCTGCGCCTCACTAGTCCAAGAGATGAAGACAGACACATCATAAGCATAGGCTACGACCCTCAGAGGTGACTCACCAGTAGTCCCCCCCGACACTCCGCCCAACACCCCACCATCTAGCCTCCTGACGAAGGGGTCAATGGCAAAGGCATAAAGCAAAGGGCTCAGCGGACACTCCTGGCGCACCCCCGAGCCAACCACAAAGGGCCGCCCAACCCAACCATTGACCAATATGAAGCTCTCAGCCCCTTTATACAGTACCTGCAGCCATCCAATGAACCTCCCCTCTAGGCCATACCTGCCAAGGAGATGCCAGAGGTACTCGTGATCAATCCGGTCAAAAGCCTTAGCCTGATCCAATGCCAGCAAGTACTTCCCACAACCATCAGCCCTGCACCGCTCCAGAGCCTCCCGGACAGCTAACACCGCTGAAAAGGTGCTCCTGCCCTGGACCGAACAGTACTGCTGATGCAAAAGTGGACCGTCTGCCACTGACGACAGGCGCCAGAAAATAATCTTGGCCAGAATCTTTCTATCGAGATTGAGCAGGCTAATGGGGCACCAGTTCTCAATCATCGAAGAGTCCTTACCTTTTGACAGCAAAATCATGGCTGATTTCCTCATGGAGGGAGGAAGCAAACCCTCCTCTAAACAGCGATTAAAAACCTCCGCTAGATGAGGTGCCAAGCGGGATTTAAAGGTCTTAAAAATTCAGCTTCTAAACCGTCTTGCCCTGGCGTCTTCTTAATGGACAAACTATCTATCGCTTTGGCCATTACTTTGTCAAACTTGTAGGAGGAGTGTTATTTTCCAAACCTGGTGTAGAATCCAGGAAGCTTAACATCCCTGCCTGGTCAAGGTGCTTCTCTCTCAAAAGATCCTCAAAAAAAGCCCTTGAGACCTCCAGGATCCCTGACCTGTATTTCGTCAAGGAACCTGTACTATCTCTCAGACTGCTGATCGTTTTAACCGCTATGCTCTGTTTGCAGCTCTGGTAAGGGTCGGGCGAATGGTACTTCCCGTAATCCCTCTCCAGAACCAAAGAGGCATGCCGATCATACTGATGCTTCTTTAAGAGCAGCTTAACCTCTGAGATTGCCCCAGAATCTCCACCCTCAGAGACAAGGCGGTCAAGCTTCCTCCGTAACTGCTGATAGGCAATATATCTCTCAAGTTGTTTTCTCTTACCTAGGGCCTTGAAAAACCTGCCAATCCGCACTTTGGTAAGCTCCCACCACTCCGACTTACTGCCACAAAAATCCAGGGTGGTCTCCTGAGCCTGAAGAAAATCCTCAAAGAATCGTCTCACTTCTTTGTCCTCTAGCAGAGCCAAATTCATCCTCCAGACACCCCTTCCCCTCAGTGGAGTATCTGAGGCATTCAAAGTCACAGTTAATAACAGGTGGTCGGAAAACCCCACCGCCTGACACTCAGGTGCCGAGAAGGCAGAGTCCCCCTTCAAAAAAAACCTATCTATCCTGCTCTCACTTCTTCCTCTCCTATATGTGAACCCCGTGCTGTCCGGGCTGCACTTAATTAAGGCGTCCTCTAGACCTGCTTCCCTAACTATCGCATTTAGGAAAACGCTGTCATATCCCAGCCTGTCGTTGGAGCCTTTCCTGTCTTTGGGCCTAGTGATGGTGTTAAAATCACCTCCAAAGACAACCTGCCGGGACGTAAAAAGAAATGGCTTAATCTTTGTAAAAAGGCATTTTCTGTCCCACTTTGACTGGGGACTGTATACATTAAGTAAATGCAGTTCTTGCCCTTTCACAAGGATGTCCACAACCAAACACCTTCCAATCTCCACCTCAAGAACCCTCCGGCACGTTACGATGCTGGAAAAAAGTACCACAACTCCGCTGTAAGGCTCAGCCGAAAGAGACCAAAAAGAGGGGCCACACCTCCACTCTCTTTTTGCCAGATGTAAATCGACCAGGCAATTAAGCCGGGTCTCCTGCAAAAACAAAACATCAGCTCCAATCCTGCTGAGCAAAAATAAAGCTGTACTACGAGCTCTTACAGATTTGATGCTGGCAACATCAATGGTTGCCACCTTTACCGGAACGGGAACTGCCATTAAGATGCTTGAGATGGTCATTTCTTAACCTTTGTTTTCCCAACCTTAGAAGGGGGCCTCACCCTCTTGAGAGAGTCCCCTTGTTCCTCATCCTCCATTGGGGAAAGGGACTCACCTATGTCCCCATCTTCCCCCGACAAGGTCCCAAACTTGTTAGACAAAGGAACCTCCTCCACCTCCAATGAGGAGGAAGATGAGGCGGGGGAGAGTACAGGCTTGTTCCTACCCCCCTTCCCCACCACAGATCACCACTCAACCCCTGGGCCTGAACCCAAATCCTCCTGATTACCACCCGAAGCCACAGAGTCCCTCTCCCGACTCAAACAGCGACGGGAGAGCAACACTGGGGGAGCAGGCACCAAGGGCCCTCCAACACCAACACCCTTAACTGCCTCCCAGATTTTTGACTGACCTGAAGAGGGGGATACGCGAGGGGGGGCAGACAACACCTGGAAAGGTACAGAAACCTGCCTTGCAATTGCCTCACTGGCATCCTAAGCCTCCATTCTGGCCAATTCCTCCACTATCCCAGGCATGTTGTGCAGGGCCTCTGGACAACTAGTGTAAGAATGGCCAAGCTCCTGGCAGAGATTGCATCTGATTTGGTTGCAGTAGCACTTTAAAACACTACAACCTGATGCAAAATGCCCTTTGCTGCCACACTTGTGACACAGCTTAGGCTGGCCAGCATAAAATATCACCAGCCTATCCTTACCTAGGAAGGCTGATGATGGGATATGGCTGATGACATTCCCCACTACTTTCAGCCTCACTGTTGTGGACCACCCACCCGTCCATATTCCCCTGTCATCTAGCTGCTTCTTCATGGGACCCATCACATCCCCAAACCGGCTCAGCCAAATCATCAGGTCAGCAGCAGGTATAGATTAATTCCTGACAAGGATAGTTATATTTTTAATCAGGGACTGCCTGGAGACCACCTTGGGCTCCAACCCCTCCCACCTGGGAGTATCCTTCCACCCCCCCTCGTATCTCTGCCAGAAGAGATCCAGGCTCTCTGGCTTCACAAAAGAAACATCAAATTCCCCTGTACCAACAGGCGCTATGAAGGCAAACATGTCTTGGGCTTTAAAGCCCATCTCTAGTAATCTATCAATAACTTCTCGCCTACCGGGGGGTGGGCTTCCCCCTCTCCACCTGATTTTAACCACGTTCCTACATTTTACCACGGTCCCTAACCCTCCAGCCAGCACTTCAGATGGTCTTGTCATACTCTGACCGCCCCTCAGGGCAGCTGAATAGCTGAGCACCGACTTCTGAGCCGGGACTGGAGTGGATGCGGGACCTTGAGCAGTCTCAGAGCCTGGACCAATGGCAGGTGTAGGGGAGGCACCCAAGGCAGAAGCAGAGATTACATTAAGGACAGATGCTGAAACAGGAGGCGGGGCAGAAGTATTAACATTTCTATGGGTGGTTTCTTGGGAGGTACCCCCCACGGGAGCAGACATTGTATTCAGGCCAGACACAGGGTCAGGAGGCAGGGCAATGACATGACCGTGGGCGGGTGCAGGGGCGGCATCCAAAACAAGATCCAAGACTGCTTTGGAGTCAGACACAGAGCCAAGGGGCAGGACCATGACGTGACCGTGGGCAAGTGAATGGGTGGTACCCGAGACGTGATCTGAGACTGTCTTGGAACCAGACAAAGAGCTAGGAGGCGGGGCAATGACGCAGCCTTGGGTGGGTGCAGAAATTGAACCCAAAAGAGGAGTAGAGACTGCAATAAACACGGACACTGCACCAAGGGGCGAGACAGAGATAGTGACGTGATCATGGGCAGGTGCAGAAACGGCACCCGACACGGGAGCAAAGCCTACACCTGGACCGATTGCCGAGCCAGGGGACAGGGCAGGGCCATAGGCGGGCACTGAACCAGGAGCTGAAATGAGAGTAGAGGTGGAAACAGGAAAGGGTGCAGAGACAGGTATAGAGGCGGAACCACTGATTGGAATAGAGACGTGACCTGGGATAGAAGAAGCAGGGATGGACACAGAGGCAGCCATGAGCTCAGCTTCAGCCAAGCTTGGCACACACACAGGGTCAGAGACTGCAAACACCACCCTGACAGCAGCTGCACTATCAGACATACTGACAATCATACCCTCAGAACAGTCCATGTTACCCACAGTCACAGGTTTGTGTAAGTCCTCTGGCTTTACCACAACTCCTCTTACAGTCCTCAAGCCAGTTCTATTTCACTGGACATCCTGTCCAGCCGGACATACACTGCTTTCTCCCTCTTTTTTGGCCTCATGGGTTTGGGACAAACATCCATTTCTAGGTCAGTGTCATCTGAGGTAAATGCAAACTTCCTTCCCTGTAGTGGAGACTCCAGTTCAGGTATGAACTCCATAGCCCCCTCCTCCTCACCTTGCACCACCTGAGCTGCCCAGTCCTGCTCAGGCTGCCTGGGAGGGATGGGAGAAGACTCTCCTACCATATTTCCAGTGGCCATAGCTCCGCCATCTTGCTTGCTCCCTGCTGCAGAGCCCCCTCCTGCAGAATCAGACAAATCTTCTGAAGAAATAACACCACCATCAAGGCCCCTCATCCCTGCTACTGACTTATCTCTTGCTTGCTTGAATCTCTCCTCATTTGTGTATTTCTCATTCAATGCACCTCTCGCAGCCTTCAGTGTAGCCACAAGGTCCACTTGCAAGCGAACAGCTTTCTCCATACCTTCCAACTCTGGCTGCATGGCCTGCCATTTGGTACTCCAGACTCAGTCGTAAGTCGCTTTGAAACGCTTTAAGTCCATCCTCAACTGGACTAGCTTTTCCTCCTCTCTCTCAATTTTCTTCATGTGGGTCACCACTCTCCCCCAGTAATCGGCATAGGTCTCTCCAGCCTTAGGGCCCTTTCCCAGGTCCTCCACGGATGTCCTAGGACCTGTACTAGGCGCCCTACTCAGGGTTCCACCACCCGGATCACGGCCAGGCATGGCCATGGTAAAGCGGGCTAAAGCCCATAATTGAGCCCCAGGCCCCAAGTGAGGCCTGCTGGAGCTCTAGAGAGCACTCTCTAACCACACACACCTTGCTGTAACTCCGCCCAACAGGAAATTGGAGCTGCAAGAAGTTGGATGTTCCCAAAGTGCTGTATCAAAGCACATTAATAGAAAGTTATGTGAAAGGGAAAAGTGTAGAAGAAAAAGGTGCACAAGCAGAAGGGAGAGAGCAGCCTGGAGAGGATTTTCAGGAAAAGGCCATTCAAAAGTGTTGGGGACTTTCACAAGGACTGGAATGAGGCTGGAGTCAGTGCATCAAGAGCCACCACACACAGACGGATCCTGGACATGGGCTTCAAATGTTGTATTCCTTTTGTCAAGCCGCTCCTGAACAAACAACGTCAGAAGCGTCTTACCTGGGCTAAAGAAAAACAGACCTGGTCTGTTGCTCAGTGGTCTAAAGTCCTCTTTTCTGATGACAGCAACTTTTGCATCTCATTTGGAAACGAAGGACCCAGAGTATGGAGGAAGAATGGAGAGGCACAAGGACCCAGAGTATGGAGGAAGAATGGAGAGGCCCAAGGACCCAGAGTATGGAGGAAGACTGGAGAGGCACACACTGCAAGATGCTTGAAGTCCAGTGTGAAGTTTCCACAGTCTATGTTGATTTGGGGAGCCATGTCATCTGCTGGTGTTGGTCCACTGTGCTTCATTAAGTCCAGGGTCAACGCAACCGTCTACCAGGAGATTTTAGATCACTTCATGCTTCCTTCAACAGACAAGCTTTATGGGGTTTCTGACTTCATTTTCCAGCAGGACTTGGCACCTGCCCACACTGCCAAAAGCACCAAAACCTGGTTCAATAACCGTGGGATTACTGTGCTTGATTGGCCAGCAAACTTGCCTGACCTGAAACCCATAGAGAATCTATGGGGCATTGCCAAGAGAAAGATGAGAGACATGAGACTGAACAATGCAGAAGAGCTGAAGGCCGCTATTGAAGCATCCTGGTCTTCCATAAAACCTCAGCAGTTCCTTAGGCTGATAGCTTCCATGCCACGCCGCATTGAGGCAGTAATTGCTGCAAAAGGGGCCCAAACCAAGTACTGAGTACATATGCATGCTTATACTTTTCATAGGTCCGATATTGTTCTATGTACAATCCTTGTTTTATTGATTGCATGTAATATTCTCATTTTCTGAGATTGTGGATTTGGGGTTTTCATGAGCTATAAGCCATAATCATCCCAATGATGACAAATCACGACTTGAACTATCGTGCTTTGCATGTAATGAGTCTATCTCATATATTAGTTTCACCGTTTAAGTTGCATTACTGAAATAAGTAAACTTTTGCACGATATTCTAATTTTTTTGAGTTTCACCTTTAACTCTTTCTCCTTCACTCCACCTCCTCTTTTTGTAGGGGTCCCCCAAGTTCCTGTCCTCGGAACTTTTCTCTTCTCCATCTACACCTTCTCCCTTAGTCTCTTAACTAACTCCCATGGCTTCCAGTACTATCCATCTCTATGTTGATGACATCCACATCTACCTCTCTTCTCCTCACCTCACCTCTCTCTCATCCATTATTCTTTTGCATTACTAATTTCCTAAAGTTCAACCTTTCTAAAACCCTGCTCATAATATCCTCCCCACCCCCTCACACTTGTGCCCTCCTCCATGACTTTTCCATCAAGATCAATAATGCAACTGTCAGTCCCTCCCCTCAAACAAGGGTACAAGTTGAAATTTTGGACTCTGACCTGGCCTTTCAGCCCCAAATCCAATTACTGTCCAAATCTTGTTGACTTCACCTCCATAACATTTCCAAAATATGCCCCTTTTTAACCAGTGAAACCACTAAGCAACTCATTCACTTCATTGTTATCTCTTGACTTGACTACTGTAACTCCTTCCTCATATGCCCACCTCTTTTCAGGCTGTCCCCTCTTCAGTTCATCATGAATGGTGCCATCAGACTCATCCTCCTTACCAACAGTTCAGTGTCTGCCACCCCTCTCTGCCAATCTCTCCTCTGGCTCCCAATTGTCCAACAACTACAATTCAAAACATTAACAATAACACACAAAGCCATTTACAACTGTGCCATGAGCTACATCATCAATCTTGTCTCCAAATGTTACTTGGACCATCATTTCTGCCCGTCCCAAGACCTCCTGCTCTCTGGCTTCCTCTCCTGCTCACCTACAGGACTTTTTCAGAGCCTCTCCCATCCTCTTGAACTCTCTTAACCAATCTGTATGGCTATCTCCTACTCTGTCAACTTTTAGGCGATCCCTGAAAACATAACTCTTCAAGTGTTATTAAACCCTGGACCCTGCATTCACTACATCTGGTCTCCCACAGTACACAGAACATGGAAATGCAAATATTGTAATAACTATAAACTGCTAAATATCTTTTCTGATCAGCAGTATATAGCAGTCTTGTGACTTCTATCAGTTTCTGGCTGAGCACTGGTTAATCTTGTAGGAGGCATTTTCATTCTCCTATGACTGTCCTATGAGGCTGAGTAACCCCTGGCCCTCTGTCTGGAAAGTGCAGTGAGCTGATAACACGTAATCTCCCAAAGAAAATGAAAAAAACTCTCTAGCATTACACACCAAACTGAGCATGTGCAGAGTGACTCCTAGAACTCTGTACTATCATCAGATGGATTGGGGGCTGTGGAAGAAAGAGAGGATCAGAATATACAAGATCAAACAGCCTTTTTACACAATGCAGAGGATTAACCTCTTAGGTTCCACTGTGAGTATAGGAAGCATGGTTTACTGCATATACAGACTGATTGTACTGTTGTAGGTTTAGTAACAATTTCAGGGAAGCCTATCCTGCCTTCAGCTAATAACCAAATCTTGTATTTCTCCCATCAGTTCCTTCCTTTACAGTTATTACATTTTGTCCCTCCAGCCCCTCCCTATCAAAATGTTAGCTCCAGGGGGCGCATGCGCGGCCGGCTCCTGTATGGACGTGGAGTAACACCGCTCCGTCCATAAGCCAGACCCGACGCGGCACACACCGGCTCTGAGGGACAACAACCCCACAGCACATTAGGGCAGAGGTATACAACCCTCCCTACCTATGCCACGCCGACGGAAAACCCCGGGATAGCCCGGGAAACTGACTCTTTTCTTCCCTGCAATCCAGGCAGGGATCCAAGATGGCGCCGGCTGTCGGAACGGAGCTGACAGGCAGGGAGAGGATGACAGGGCACAGCACACAGATCCCAGGCTGCAGTATCCACTCTACCCAGGGGACCCTGGTGAGTCTTCTCCTCCCCTGACACCCACATCAGGCAGCCCAGCTAAGTCCAGACCACGGCTGGACATTGACAATGCATCCATGTGCCAAACCCTCATCCATCCATCCCCTCAGCATCCCAATGATCTCCCAATAATTGAGTCGTTCCCGGTGTCTGACCAACCTATCTCGGAGATTTGCATGAAAAATATGCTCCTCTCACTAAGACTGACACTACATAGTGATTTGACATCATCGCTTGTCCAAATCACTACCGTGATTCAGAACCAAGACCACAGACTGCGCCATATTGAGACACGGATGGGGGAAATCATTACAGCCCACAATGACATGATTGATGCACACGCTGACCATACCTCAGACATCAAACAAATTAACCTAAAGCTGGCAGACCTGGAGGACCGCTCAAGACGCAACAACATCAAATTTAGAGGTATTCCTGAACACATCACCAACGAGGCACTACTACCCTTTATACAACAATACATGAAATCTCTTATACCGTCTCTCTCAGATATAGAGATCGCAATTGACCGCGCTCACAGAATACCCAAGCCGTCTTTCCTGTCAGCATCAATCCCTAGGGATGTTCTGGCGCGGATTCACTTTTACCATATAAAGGAGAAAATAATGTCAGCAGCCAGAAACCCTCCATCATTATCACCATCTTACTCAAATATCAAGTTATACGCAGACCTTTCTAAAACTACACTCCTGAACCGTAAAAAACTGGTTACTAGAGATAAGCGAAGTATTCAAAAATTCGATTAGGCTGATTCGGCGAATTTGAGGAATAAATTTGATTCGAGTTGAATATATTCGCTGCAAATTTAACTTATAAAAGGGTGTTTCTAGGCTTCAGAGAGCCTTTATATTAGTGCAGAACACTGTACCTTTAATTTAAATGCCCTTGGAGTCTGCTGGGGAAGAGAAATATTACTGTCAGTCAGTATGACATGCAGATGAGTACCGTCGATCTTAGAATCACCGCACACTTCACTCATTTGGGCAGTCACGGGGCCAAAACCAGAGTGTGGAGCCACAGTGTGGCGGTGGAGGCAGCAGCAATGGGAGGCCATACAGCACCCTATGACAAAAATGGAACCCACCAGCAGTGTGAGGAGACCTGAAAGTGGCACATGGCAGAGTGTGGCGATGGAGACAGCAGCAATGGGAGGCCGTACAGGGACCCATGAGACACTCTGGATCTGGCAGCAGCATGAGGAGGCGGTACAGGGGCCCATGGCAGATTACGGGCCTGGCAGCAGCAATGGGAGGCCCGTAATCTGCCAGCACCCTATGACAAAATGGAACCCACCAGCAGTGTGAGGAGACCTGAAAGTGGCACATGGCAGAGTGTGGCGATGGAGACAGCAGCAATGGGAGGCCGTACAGGGACCCATGAGACACTCTGGACCTGGCAGCAGCATGAGGAGTCGGTACGGGGGCCCATGGCAGATTACGGGCCTGGCAGCAGCAATGGGAGGCCCGTAATCTGCCAGCACCCTATGACAAAATGGAACCCACCAGCAGTGTGAGGAGACCTGAAAGTGGCACATGGCAGAGTGTGGCGATGGAGACAGCAGCAATGGGAGGCCGTACAGGGACCCATGAGACACTCTGGACCTGGCAGCAGCATGAGGAGTCGGTACGGGGGCCCATGGCAGATTACGGGCCTGGCAGCAGCAATGGGAGGCCCGTAATCTGCCAGCACCCTATGACAAAATGGAACCCACCAGCAGTGTGAGGAGACCTGAAAGTGGCACATGTTTGGGGCATGATTCATGGCGGATTTAGTCAGTTGTGTCAGGAACTGGTGGTTTGAAATCCAGACTAATCATCGCCTGATTCATTTTCACAAACGTGAGTCTCTCCACACTTTGGGTGGACAGTCATGTCCTCCGCGGAGTTACAATACCTCCTGCCGCACTAAACACGCGCTCCGATGCCACGCTACTGGCCGGGCATGACAGCCTTTCAAGGGCAAATTCAGCTAGTTGGGGCCAAAGGTCAAGTTTTGTTGCCCAGTAGTCAAGGGGATTGTCTACCTCGGTTGGCAGGGTGCTGTCCAAGTAGGCCTAAGCCTGTTGTTTGAGGTCCTGCTCCAGGTCCACCTGATGCTGCTGCTGCTGCGGCTGGTTAGTAGTTTCCTCACTGCGCTGGTGAAGAAAGCTACTCATCATCGACTGCAGACTGAGGCAGCCGCTGCTGGTGGAGCTGCCACTGCTCCTACCCCTCCCCTGCTGCCATGGCAGCGGAACGCGAGCTCACAGGGCCCACAGTGTCTGAGGATGGACGTTGGCGCAGAAAGGCAGAGACCAACTGACTACATAGGTGGTTTTTATAGTACGTTATTTTGGCCTCCCTCTCAGCAGGTGTGAAAAAGGCCACCATTTTTGAACGGTAGCGAGGGTCCAACAAGGTGGACAGCCAAAAGTCATCCCTCTGTCTGATGGTTATTATTCGGCTGTCGCTACGCAAGCAACCGAGCATGCTATGGGCCATTTGTGCCAAGGAATGCGAGGGACTCCCTGCCTCCATCTCCACAGCATACTGCCACGGTGCGTCTGGGTCCTCTGTCTCCTCCTCCTCTACCAGATGCTCCTGCTCCTCCACTCCTGTCCGCTGAGTGGAAAAACCACCCATTTCACTCAATAATTCCTGAGCACCAATGTCCTCCTCTACCTCCTCCTCTTCTTCCTGTCCTGCCCCCACAGGGGTCATGTGGCGTTGAGATCTGTGCGCCACGTCTACCGCAGCCTGACCAGCCATTGTTAACAGCATTTGTTCCAGGACGTGCAACAGAGGAATGACGTCATTCATCCCATAGTCCTGCCGACTCACGAATAGCGTGGCCTCCTCAAAGGGCCTGAGCAAGCGGCAGGTGTCATGCATGAGCTGCCAATGGCTGACATTAAAGTTACACAGGGGAGTACCTTTATCCGCTTGTAACATCAGGAAATCGGTGATGGCCTTTCGCTGTTCGTAAAGGCGGTCTAACATGTGTAGGGTTGAATTCCACCTTGTTGCAACGTCGCAGATCAGGCGATGCTGTGGAATTCCGTTCTGCCTCTGCAGCTCAAGGAGGGTGTGCTTTGCGGTGTAGGAATGGCTGAAATGCATGCAAAGTTTACGTGACATTTTAAGGATGTCTTGCAGTGGGATGGTGGATTTCAGGAACCGCTTGACAACCAGATTGAACACGTGAGCCATGCATGGCGCATGGCACAACCTTCCTTGACGCAGAGCAGACACCATGTTCTTTCCGTTGTCGGTCAACATGGTTCCGATTTTCAGTTTGCGCGGAGACAGCCATCTGTCGATTTCTCTGTTCATTACATTCAGAAGTTCCTCCCCTGTGTGACTACGTTCGCCAAGGCATACCAGGTGCAGCACAGCGTGACACCGTTGCGCCCTGCACATGTGATATGCCGGTCGGGTAATGGGACTTGGCACGGGGGTGGCGGCTGAGGACACGGCGGAAGAAGAGGTGGTAGAGGCGGACATCTTTGCCGGACCAAGGACGTGCAAACGTGGAGGCAAAAGCGGCGTGACCTGTCCAAGTTACTGGTGCGGCTGTGCCGGCACCACGTTCACCCAGTGGGCCGTAAATGACATGTACTGTCCCTGACCGTAGTTACAGCTCCACACGTCGGCGCTGCCGTGCACTTTGGCAGAGACCGACATGCTCAAAGACTGGCCCACCATCTCTTCTACATGTGAATGCAGGGCTGGCACTGCCTTTTTGGCGAAGAAATGCCGGCTTGGCACTCTCCACCGCGGCGCGGCACAAGCCATCATTTCTCGGAAAGGTGCTGAGTCCACCATTTGGAAAGGGAGGGACTGCAGCACCAGCAACTTGGACAGGAGGACGTTCAGCTTTTGCACCGTCGGGTGCGTGCTCGCAAACTGTTGTCTCTTGGAAATGGATTCCAAGAAAGACTGCTGACGGAATCCGTGAAGAGGAGTAGCAGGAGAAGGAGCATCTGAACGAGCGGAAGATGCCAACGAGCGACAACTCCCCTCAGCAGAGGTGTTGGAGCCTTGACTGGCTGATAGAGGGCGACTGACGTCGGGTGACGGAGCAAGTAACGGAGCGGGTGATTTCAGTGGGCTTGCTCCCGGGCCATGCCAACTAACGGTTGTGTCTGACGTACCCACCGACCGTTGGCTGTAGGTGTCAGAGGTGACCTGGGAAGAGGAAGACGACCGAGCCAACCAATCGATGACGGCAGGGTTGTCGGTGGAGACGCGACCGCTGGATGACACCGGGAGCACTGGCCTCTGGCTGCGACTAGTGCTGCCTCGACCCCTTCCTCTGCTGCCACGTCTGCTCGCTCCTAAAACATTGCCTCCTCTGCCACTCCTCTGCATGTTGTCTGACATACTCTTTAATTAAACGATTCTGTGTCCCTGAGTAACAATTATGTGTCCCTCAGTAACAATTATGTGTCTGTCCCTGAGTAACAATTATGTGTCCCTGAGTAACAATTATGTGTCCCTGAGTAACAATTATGTGTCCCTCAGTAACAATTCTGTGTCCCTGAGTAACAATTCTCTGTCCCTGAGTAACAATTCTCTGTCTGTCCCTGAGTAACAATTCTCTGTCTGTCCCTGAGTAACAATTTTGTGTCTGTCCCTGAGTAACAATTCTGTGTCTGTCCCTGAGTAACAATGCTGTGTCCCTCAGTAACAATTATGTGTCCCTGAGTAACAATTCTGTGTCTGTCCCTGAGTAACAATTCTGTGTCCCTGAGTAACAATTCTGTGTCCCTCAGTAACAATTCTGTGTCCCTGAGTAACAATTCTGTGTCCCTCAGTAACAATTATGTGTCCCTGAGTAACAATTCTGTGTCCCTCAGTAACAATTCTGTGTCCCTGAGTAACAATTCTGTGTCCCTGAGTAACAATTCTGTGTCTGTCCCTGAGTAACAATTATGTGTCCCTGAGTAACAATTATGTGTCCCTGAGTAACAATTCTGTGTCCCGGATTAACAATTCTGTGTCCCTGAGTAACAATTCTGTGTCCCTGAGTAACAAATATGTGTCCCTCAGTAACAATTCTGTGTCTGTCCCTGAGTAACAATTCTGTGTCCCTCAGTAACAATTTGGTGTCCCTCAGTAACAATTCTGTGTCCCTGAGTAACAATTCTGTGTCTTTCCCTGAGTAACAATTCTGTGTCCCTCAGTAACAATTATGTGTCCCTGGATAACAATTATGTGTCCCTGAGTAACAATTATGTGTCTGTCCCTGAGTAACAATTCTGTGTCCCTGAGTAACAATTATGTGTCCCTCAGTAACAATTCAGTGTCTGTCCCTGAGTAACAATTATGTGTCTGTCCCTGAGTAACAATTATGTGTCTGTCCCTGAGTAACAATTTTGTGTCCCTGAGTAACAACTATGTGTACCTCAGTAACAATTCTGTGTCCCTCAGTAACAATTCTGTGTCCCTCAGTAACAATTCTGTGTCTGTCCCTGAGAAACAATTATGTGTCCCTGAGTAACAATTATGTGTCCCTGAGTAACAATTATGTGTCCCTCAGTAACAATTATGTGTCCCTGGATAACAATTCTGTGTCCCTGAGTAACAATTATGTGTCTGTCCCTGAGTAACAATTATGTGTCCCTGAGTAACAATTATGTGTCTGTCCCTGAGTAACAATTATGTGTCCCTCAGTAACAATTCTGTGTCCCTCAGTAACAATTGTGTGTCCCTCAGTAACAATTCTGTGTCTGTCCCTGAGTAACAATTCTGTGTCTGTCCCTGAGTAACAATTATGTGTCCCTCAGTAACAATTCTGTGTCCCTGAGTAAAAATTCTGTGTCCCTCAGTAACAATTCTGTGTCCCTCAGTAACAATTCTGTGTCTGTCCCTGAGTAACAATTATGTGTCCTTGAGTAACAATTCTGTGTCCCTGAGTAACAATTATGTGTCTGTCCCCGAGTAACAATTCTGTGTCCCTGAGTAACAATTCTGTGTCTGTCCCTGAGTAACAATTATGTGTCCCTGAGTAACAATTATGTGTCCCTCAGTAACAATTATGTGTCTGTCCCTGAGTAACAATTCTGTGTCTGTCCCTGAGTAACAATTCTGTGTCCCTGAGTAACAATTCTGTGTCTGTCCCTGAGTAACAATTATGTGTCCCTGAGTAACAATTATGTGTCCCTCAGTAACAATTCTGTGTCTGTCCCTGAGTAACAATTCTGTGTCCCTGAGTAACAAATTCTGTGTCCCTGAGTAACAATTATGTGTCCCTGAGTAACAATTCTGTGTCCCTCAGTAACAATTCTGTGTCCCTCAGTAACAATTCTGTGTCTTTCCCTGAGTAACAATTCTGTGTCTTTCCCTGAGTAACAATTCTATGTCCCTCAGTAACAATTATGTGTCCCTGAGTAACAATTCTGTGTCTGTCCCCGAGTAACAATTATGTGTCCCTGTGTAACAATTCTGTGTCCCTCAGTAACAATTCTGTGTCTGCCCCTGAGTAACAATTCTGTGTCCCTGAGCAACAATTCTGTGTCCCTGAGTAACAATTCTGTGTCCCTGAGCAACAATTCTGTGTCCCTGAGTAACAATTTTGTGTCTGTCCCTGAGTAACAATTCTGTGTCTTTCACTGAGTAACAATTCTGTGTCTTTCCCTGAGTAACAATTCTATGTCCCTCAGTAACAATTATGTGTCCCTGGATAACAATTCTGTGTCCCTGAGTAACAATTATGTGTCTGTCCCCGAGTAACAATTCTGTGTCTGTCCCTGAGTAACAATTATGTGTCTGTCCCTGAGTAACAATTATGTGTCCCTCAGTAACAATTCTGTGTCTGTCCCTGAGTAACAATTATGTGTCCCTCAGTAACAATTTTGTGTCCCTGAGTAACAATTATGTGTCCCTGAGTAACAATTATGTGTCCTTGAGTAACAATTCTGTGTCCCTGAGTAACAATTCTGTGTCTGTCCCTGAATAACAATTCTGTGTCTGTCCCTGAGTAACAATTCTGTGTCCCTGAGTAACAATTCTGTGTCTGTCCCTGAGTAACAATTATGTGTCCCTCAGTAACAATTCTGTGTCCCTGAGTAACAATTCTGTGTCCCTCAGTAACAATTCTGTGTCCCTCAGTAACAATTCTGTGTCCCTCAGTAACAATTCTGTGTCCCTCAGTAACAATTCTGTGTCTGTCCCTGAGTAACAATTCTGTGTCTGTCCCTGAGTAACAATTCTGTGTCCCTCAGTAACAATTCTGTGTCCCTCAGTAACAATTATGTGTCTGTCCCTGAGTAACAATTCTGTGTCTGTCCCTGAGTAACAATTATGTGTCTGTCCCTGAGTAACAATTCTGTGTCTGTCCCTGAGTAACAATTCTGTGTCCCTAAAGTCTCTGTGGCCCTAACTCTGTCCCTAATACAGAGAGGTCTGTCTCTCTTGAATGACCGGAGGCTAATGGAGAATTCTAAGATGGCCGCTATTTATAGCTCCACCATTACACAGTGCTGGCTGGCTGGCTGCTGATTGGCTAATGCGATCACATGTCATGAATGAATGCATTATGGGTCAGCGCGCCTTGTCTACGCGCCTTCCCAGAGATCCCCGCTCCGTCGCCACACATGTCGCCGCCATTTTTGGAAAAATTTGATTCGCGCATCCGAAGTCTGCTAATTTTCGGATTCGGAGCAAATCAACTTTTTCCTAATCTTCGAAACGAATTCCACTTCGCCAAGTTCGATTCGCTCATCTCTAGTTGTCTTATCAAAGGTGACCGGCCTGGACATGAGCTTTCAGAGTGTCCACACTCACATACTCTACCTCAACAGCAACATCTTCCCCAGGAGGAGCCTTGACTGAATGCAGATTCCGCCATTTGTGGGCAAAAACCCAAACATCTCAAAACAAACTCCTTTCTTGGGCTCATTTTCAAACCTTAATACAATGGTGGAAAGCAAAATATGGGATGATTCATGACAGCTGAGGGAATGCTTGAGACACACAGCCTAGCAGTATATTTATAGTCAATTTGCTGTGAGAATGTCTCAGGTATTTGTTCAGTTGTCATGAATAAACAGTTTGGACTAATGCATTTATTTCCTATGATCATCAGCTCCATCTAGAGGCCATAAGGTAGTATTTTCCTGAATTACATCTATCAAGAAAATACCACAGTGTGGCCACTAGATAGGGCTGACACAGCAAATAAACATATTATGCAAAATATGGGAAAATTCATGACAACTGAGTGAATGCTTGAGACTATCGCACATCATATATATATTTTTTTTAAATAAAGAGACCCCTTTGTTAATGAGAAGGCTAGAAATCTAAAACAGAGACAAAGTGAATCAGTCCAGCAGGAAGGTTGGGATTGAAATAGTCCTTTAAAGGTTTCCATTTAATGTTGATCCTTATATTCATATTTTTATTTGGAAGGGATGGTGGGAAATTTCATCAAAATGTTTAGGAAGTCATAACCCAACCAGTTGTGATAAGGTGGGCAAAAAGGAAAAGAAAGCCCACAAGTGATCCAATGCATTGCTGTACGGGATGTAACTTTGCTGTTGGCGCTCTCTCTTTGCTTTATGGGCTGTCTCTTTGCTTGATGGGCCTTCTCCTTGCTGAACAGACTGTCTCTTTGCTAGAATAGCTGTCTCTTTGCTGGAGGAGCTGTCTCTTTGATGTACGGGATGTAACTTTGCTGGAGAGGCTGTCTCTTTGCTGGAGGGGCTGTTTCTTTGCTGTACAGGATGCAACTTTGCTGTTGGAGCTTTCTCTTTGCTGGAGGGGCTTTCTCTTTACTGGATGGGCTGTCTCATTGCTGTATGGGCTGTCTCTTTGCTGCACTGGATTTCTCTATACTGGACGGGCTGTCTCTTTGCTGGATTGGGCTGTCTCTTTACCCATATGGGTCCATCAAAGAAACATTCCAATCCAGCAAATTGACAGCCCAGTCCAAGAAGGGACATCCGCATACAACAAAAAGACATCCATGTCCAGCAAAACATCCCTTTGTTGCTATATTATTATTTATTTATTTTATTTCAGGTACTTATATAGCGCCGTCAATTTACACAGCACTTTACATTTATATTGTACATTTACATCAGTCCCAAACCCTCAAGGGGTGTACAATCTAAGGTCCATAACTCACATTAGTACATACACATACTAGGGACAAATTAGACAGGATCCAATGAACCTACCAGCATGTCTTTGGAGTGTGGGAGGAAACCGGAGTACCCGGAGGAAACTCATGCAGGCACAGGGAGAACATGCAAACTCCAGGCAGGTGGATCCATGGCTGGGATTCAAACCAGCGACCCTAGTACTGCCAGGTAGAAGTGCTAACCATTTAGTCACGGTGCCGCCCATATGGGGATGTATCTTTGCTGGATGGGCTGTCTCTTTGCAGGACAGTCTGTTTCTTTGCTGGGCTGTCTCTTTGCCCAGTTGGGTCCAGCAAAGATACATCCCAATCCAGCAAAGGGACAGTCCAGTCCAGTCCAAGAAGGGACATTCCCATCCAGTAAAGAGACACCCCTGTCAAGAAAAGATACATCCTATCTTTGCAAAATGGGGATGTCTCTTTGCTGTATGAGGAGTCTCTTTGCTGGATGAGCTGTCTCTTTGCTGGATGGGCTTTCACTGCGTAAAGGGCTGTCTCTTTGCTGGAAAGGCTATCTCTTTACTGGAAAGGCTGTCTCTTTGCTGGAAGAGCTGTCTTTTTGTTGGAGGAGCTGTCTCTTTGCTGGAAGAGCTGTTTCTTTGCAGGATGAGCAGTCTATTTGCTGGATGGGTTGTCACTTTGGTGTATGAGTTGTCTCTTTGCTAGAGGGGCTGTCTGTTTGCTGTAAGGGTTGTCTCTTTGCTGAAGGAGCTGTCTCTTTGCTGAGTGGGCTGTATCTTTGCTGGACGTTATGTATCTTTTCTGTACAGACTGTCTCTTTGCTAAAGGGGCTGTCTCTTTGCTGGAGGGGCTGTCTATTTGCTAGAGAGACTGTTTTTTTTGCTGAAGGTTCTGTCTTTTTCCTGGAGGGGCTGTCTATTTGCTATAGAGACTGTTTTTTTTTGCTGAAGGTTCTGTCTTTTTCCTGGAGGGGCTGTCACTTTTCTGGCTGGGCTGTCACTTTTCTGGCTGGGCTGTCTCTTTGCTGGATGGGCTGTCATTTTGCTTGACAGCTGTCTCTTTGCTGGATGGGTTGTATCTTTGCTTGATAGGCTGTCTCTTTACTGAATGGACTGTATCTCTGCTGGATGGGCTGTCTCTCTGCTGGATGGACTTTCTCTCTGCTGGATGGGCTATTTCTTTGCTGGAAAGGCTGTCTCTTTACTGGAAAGGCTGCCTCTTTGCTGGAGGAGCTGTCTCTTTGCTGGAAGAGCATTTTCTTTGCAGGATGAGCAGTCTATTTGCTGGATGGGTTGTCACTTTGGTGTATGAGCTGTCTCTTTGCTAGAGGTGCTGTCTGTTTGCTGTAAGGGTTTTCTCTTTGCTGCAGGGGCTGTCTCTTTGCTGGAGGGGCTGTCTATTTGCTAGACAGACTGATTTTTTTTTGCTGGAGTTTCTGTCTTTTTCCTGGAGGGGCTGTCACTTTTCTGGCTGGGCTGTCACATTTCTGGCTGGGCTGTCTCTTTTCTGGATGGGCTGTCTCTTTGCTGGATGGGCTGTCACTTTGCTTGACAGCTGTCTCTTTGCTTGATGGGCTGTATCTTTTCTGAATGGACTGTCTCTCTGCTGGATGGGCTATTTCTTTGCAAGAAAGGCTGTCTCTTTACTGGTGGGCTGTCTCTTTGTTGGAGGGCTGTCTCTTTGCTATAATGGCTGTCTCCTTGCTAGGGGGATTTTTTTTTTTGCTGGATGGGCTGTTTCTGTGCTGGATGGGCTGTTTCTGTGCTGGAAGGGCTGTTTCTTTGCTGAACGGGCTGTCTTTTTGCTGAACGGGCTGTCTCTTTGCTGGAATGGCTATCTCTTTGCTGGAGGGCCGTCTCTTTGCTGGACGAGCTGTCTCTTTGCTGGATGTGATGTTTCTTTGCTGGGCGGGCTGTCTCTTTGCTGGATGGGCTGTCACTTTGCTTTTAAAGCTGTCTCTTTGTGGGAAGGGCTGTTTCTTTTCTGGACGTGCTGTCTCTTTGTTGGAGGGGTTGTCTATTTGCTGGGGGGGCTTTCTCTTTGCTGGACAAGCTGTATTTATGCTGGAGGAGCTGTCTCTTTGCTGGAGGGGCATACTCTTGGCTGGATGGGCTGTCTTTTTGCTAGATGAACTGTTTCTTTGCTGGAGGGGCTGTCTCTTTGCTGTAGGGGCTGTCTATTTCCTAGATGGACTGTTTCTATGCTTGAGGGGTTATTGTTATTATTATTATACAGGATTTATACAGTGCCAATGGTTTGCTCAGCGGTTTACATTATAGTGGGAGACAATAGAGTGACAATACAGTTCAATACAAGAGGGAATTGAGGGCCCTGCTCCTCAGAGCTTACAATCAAGGAGGGAGGGGTGAATGGTACAATAGGTAAAAACTGTGGGGGATGGAGTGGTTGGAAGAGTAGAGGATTCCAGTATTAGCAGAGGGCGGGATAGGCTTCCCTGAAGAGATAGGTTTTCAGTGATCACCTAAAGGTAAGTAGAGTGGGTGATAGTCTGATAGATTGGGGTAGGGAGTTCCAGAGGATGGGTGACACCCGGGAGAAGTCTTGGAGATGAGCATGGGAGGAGGAGATATGGAAGCTAGAGAGTAGGAGGTCTTGCGAGGAGCGGAGTATACGGTTTGGGTGATATTTAGAGATAAGATTGGATATGTAAGTTGGGGCAATGTTGTGGATGGCTTTGTATGTCATTAGTGTTTTGAATTGTATCCGTAACTGGGAGCCAGTGGAGGGATTGGCAGAGAGGGGTTGGCAGATACAGAACAGTTAGTGAAGTGGATGAGTCTAGCATCAGTGTTCATGATAGACTGGAGGGGGGATAGTCTGCAATGAGGTAGGCCAATGAGGACGGAGTTACAATAGTCGAGGCGTGATAAGACTAGGGAGTGGATAAGTTGCTTAGTGGTATCCGGGGTTAGGAATACTTGTATCTTGGAGATGTTGTGGAGGAGGAGTCTACATGATTTTTTCAGCGATTGGATCTGGGGCTGGAAGGACAGATGGGAACCTAAGATTACACCTAGTACCCTGGAATGAGGGGATGGACTGATGATTGTGTTATCGATATTTATGGTGAAGTCAGTTGAGGTGGCACGTGCAGGGGGGGATACTAGGAGCTCAGTTTTGGAAAGGTTGAGTTTGAGGAAGTGGAGTTACATCTAAGCCGATATGTCACTTAGTAGGCTAGTAATGCGAGTGGAGACTGAAGGGGTGAGGTGAGGGGTAGAAAGTTAGATTTGTGTGTCATCAGCATAGAGATGGTAATTTAAGCCGTGGGAGTTTATCAAGTGACCAAGGGAGGAGGTGTAGATGGAGAAGAGAAGGGGTCCAAGGACAGGACCTTGAGGGACCCCTACAGAGAGAGGGAGTGAAAAGGAGATGGCAGCGTTATAGGTAACACTGAAGGAGCGCTGCGACAGATAGGAGGAGAACCAGGAGAGAGTGGAGTCTCAGAGGCCAAGAGAGTGTAGTTTTTGAAGAGGAGGGGATGGTCAACCGTGTCAAAAGCCGCGGAGAGGTCCAGTAGAAGGAGTATTGAATAGTGGCCGTTGTTTTTTGCAGTTAGTAGGTCATTAGAGAGTTTTAACAGGGCAGTTTCAGTGGAGTGAAAAGGGTGAAAGCCCGACTGAAAAGGGTCAAGAAGGTTGTTGTCAGTGAGGTGGGAGCTCAGATGATTGTAAACTAAGCGTTCAAGGAGTTTACAGGTAAATGGCAGCAGGGAGATGGATCTTAGGTTGTTCAGGTTGGTGGGGTCTAGGGAGGGTTTTTTACGTATGGGAGTGATGTGCGCGTGCTTTAGAGTGGAGGGGAAGACACCTGTAGAGAGGGAGAGATTGAAGATGTGAGTGAGGGAGCATAGGATGGAAGAGGAGGGTGACCAAAGGAGTTGTGAGGGGACAGGGTCCAGGGAGCAGGTGGTGAGGTTGGCTTCTGAGAAGACCTTAACGACCTCTTCGGTGGTAGCGAGGTCAAAGGAGGAAAGTGTTGAGGGAGGCATGGTATGAGGAATGCTAAAGTGGGTGTCTGTGTAGTGGCGATGTCCCTACGAATTGTGTTGATCTTGTTTTGGAAGTTGTTTGCAATCTGGTTGGGTCCAGCAAAGAAACATCCCAATCCAGCAAAGGGACAGCCCAGTCCAAGAAGGGACATCCCCATCCAGCAAAGAGATACCCATGTCCAGCAAAGAGACATCCCGTCTTTGCTGGATGGGCTGTCTCTTTGCTTTGATTTATATGCAAGTGATAGATCCTCCAAGGGTCTACATATATGTGTCACAAATGGTATTATAAAGTGCAGTTAACCAACAGGTCCCAATCTAGGACCTACATAAAATGAAAAATACCCAATCCCAATTGGGAAATAAAGCCCCAAAAAACTAAGTGACATATACAGTGAATCCCAAATGCGGGATATATGAAAAACAAAGTGACATGTGCTGAAATACCCCAATTAATGCAATCACATAAATAATCATAAATAACAGGAAAAACAATCCAGTGAATAAATATAAACCAATATCCAATCAGGTGCAAAAATAGCAAAAAATGCAAAAAAGTACTTCAATCTTCAAACAAGTGCTGCAGTGCATGCGCAAATGGTAAATTGATATACTTAAATGGCAGGAGAGCCCCCTCACCTCCTGAATGCGACCCAAAGGGTCAACACGCGTTATGGATCACCCTGGATCCTATACAGGAAATCTCTCCACACCAAACAGGCTCCACTGTTGTCCACGGTTGTCACTTTGCTGTACGAACTGTCTCTTTGCTAGAGGGGCTGTATATTTACTGGAATGGTCTGTCTCTTTAATGGAGAAGCTGTAACTTTGCAGGATTAGAAGTCACTTTGTTGTACGGGCCTTCTCTTTGCTGGATGGGCTGCCTATTAGCTAGGCAGACTGTTTCTTTGCTGAAAGGGCTGTCTGTTTACTGGATGGGTTGTCACTTTGCTGTACAAGCTTTCTCTTTGCTGTATGGGCTGTATCTCTGTTGTACGAGATGTAACTTTGCTGTTTGAGCTGTTTCTTTGCTGTTTGAGCTGTTTCTTTGCTGGAGGGGCTGTTTCTTTGCTGGAGGGACTGTTTCTTTGCTGGATGAGCTGTCTCTTTGCTGTATGGGCTGTCTCTTTGCTGTACTAGCTGTCTCTTTGCCCAGTAGGGTCCAGCAAAGAGAAATCCCTATCTAACAAAGAGACAGCCAAGACCAAGAAGGGACATCCCCACCCAGCAAAGAGACACCCCTATCCAGCAAAGATACATCCCGTCCTTGCAATATGGGAATGTCTCTTTGCTGGATATTCTGTCAATTTGCTGGACGGCCTGTCTCTTTGCTGGACGGGATGTCTCTTTGCTGGATGGGCTGTCTCTTTGATGGAGGAGCAGTCTCTTTGCTGGGTGGCTGGATGAGCTGTCACTTTGCAGGATGAGCAGTCTCTTTGCTGGATGGGTTGTCACTTTGCTATTTGAGCTGTCTCTTTGCTGGAGGGTCTGTCTCTTTTCTGGACTCGGCTGTCTCTTTGCCCAGTAGGGTCCAGCAAAGACACATCCCTATCCAGCAAAGAGACAGCCCAGACCTAGAGGGGACATTCCCATCCAGCAAAGAGACACCCCTATCCAGCAAAGAGACATCCTGTCTTTGCAATATGGGAATGCCTCTTTGCTGGATATTCTGTCAATTTGCTGTAAGGGCTGTCTCTTTGCTGGACGGGATGTCTCTTTGCTGGACGGGCTGTCTCTTTGCTGGACAAGCTGTCTCTTTGCTGGATTGGGCTGTCACTGCCTGATGGGCTGTCTCTTTGCTGGAGGAGCAGTCTCTTTGCTGGATGGCTGGATGAGCTGTCTCTTTGCAGGATGAGTAGTCTCTTTGCTAGATGGGTTTTCACTTTGCTATTTGAGCTTGTCTCTTTGCTGTATGGGCTATATCTCTGTTGTACGGGATGTAACTTTGCTGTTTGAGCTGTCTCTTTGCTGGAGGGGCTGTTTCTTTGCTGGAGGGACTGTTTCTTTGCTGGATTAGCTGTCTCTTTGCTGTATGGGCTGTTTATTTGCTGTATGGGATGTAACTTGATCTTTGCTGGATGGGTTGTCATTTTGCTGTACCAGTTGTCTCTTTGCCCAGTAGGGTCCAACAAAGAGAAATCCCTATCTAGCAAAGAGACAGCCAAGACCAAGAAGGGACATCCCCATCCAGCAAAGAGACACCCCTTTCCAGCAAAGAGACATCCCGACTTTGCAATATGGGAATGTCTCTTTGCTGGATATTCTGTCAATTTGCTGGATGGGCTGTCTCTTTGCTGGACGGGCTGTCTCTTTGCTGGACAAGCTGTCTCTTTGCTGGATGGGCTGTTGCTGCCTGATGGGATGTCTCTTTGCTGGAGGAGCAGTCTCTTTGCTGTATGGCTGGATGAGCTGTCTCTTTGCAGGATGAGCAGTCTCTTTGCTAGAGGGCCTGTCTCTTTTCTGGACTTGGCTTTCTCTTTGCCCAGTAGGGTCCAGCAAAGAGACCTCCCTATTCAGCAAAGAGACAGCCCAGACCAAGAAGGGACATCACCATCCAGCAAAGAGACATCCCATCTTTGCAATATGGGAATGTCTCTTTGCTGGATATGCTGTCTCTTTTCTGTATGAGCTGTCTCTTTGCTGTATGAGCTGTCTATTTGCTGGGTGGGCTGTCTCTTTGCTGGATTGGCTGTCTCTTTGCTGGATGGGCTGTCACTGCTTGGTGGGATGTCTCTTTCCTGGAGGATCTGTCTCTTTGCTGGATTGCTGGATGAGCTGTCTCTTTGAAGGATGAGCTTTCTCTTTGCTGGAAAGGCTATATATTTGCAGGACAGGCTGTCTCTTTGCCGGGGGAGCTTTTTATTAGCTGTATGGGCTGCCTCTTTGCTGTACCAGATGTAACTTTGCTGTATGAGCTTTTTCTTTGCTGTTTGAGCTGTTTCTTTGTTGTATGGGCTGTCTCTTTGCTGTATGGGCTGTCTCTTTGCTGTACGGGATGTAACTTTGCTGTTGGAGCTGTCTCATTGCTGTATAGGCTGTCTCTTTGCTGTATGAGCTGTCTCTTTTCTGGACGGGCTTTCTCTTTGCTGGGTGGGCTGTCACTGCTTGATGGACCTTCTCTTTGCTGGACGGCTGTCTCCTTGCTGAGCAGACTGTCTCTTTGCTGGAGGGAATGTCTCTTTGCTGGAGGAGCTGTCTCTTTGCTGGATGAGCAGTCTCTCTGCTGGATGGGTTTTCACTTTGCTGTATGAGCTGTCTCATTGTTAGAGGGGCTTTCTCTTTGTTGGACTGGGCTTTCTCTTTGCCCAGTAGCGTCCAGCAAAGAGACATCCCTATCTAGCAAAGAGACAGCCCAGACCAAGAAGGGAAATCCCCATCCAGCAAAGAGACACCCTTATCCAGCAAAGTGACATCCCGTCTTTGCAACATGGGAATATCTGTTTGCTGGATATGATGTCTCTTTGCTGTATTAGCTGCCTATTTGCTGGATAGGCTGTCTCTTTGCTGAATGGACTGTGTCTCCTGGATGGGCTGTGTCTGCTATATGGGCTGTCTCTTTGCTGGATTAATTGTCTCTTTGCTGAATTGGCTCTTTGCTGGATTGGCTGTCTCTTTGTTGGAGGAGCTGTATCTTTGCTGGATGAGCTGTCTCCTTCCTGGACGGGTTGTCACTTTGCTGTACGAGCTGTATCTTTGTGGGTGGGGCTGTCTCTTTACTGGATAAGCTGTCTCTTTGCGGGAGGGGCTGTCTCTTTGCTGAAAAAGCTGTCTCTTTGCTGGATAGGTTGTCCATTTGCAAAACAAACTTTTTCTTTGCTGGAGGAGCTGTCTTTTGTTGGATTGGCTGTCTCTTTGCTGGATGGGCTGTCTCTTCTTTATGGACTGTCCCTTTTTCCTAGATTGGCTGTCTATTTGCTGGACAAACTGTTTCTTTGCTGAAGGGGCTGTCTCCTTGCTGGATGGGCTGTCTCCTTGCTGGATGGGCTTTCTCTTTGCTGCATGGGCTGTTTCTTTGCTTAATGGGTCTTCCCTGCTGGAAAAGCTTTCTCTGCTATACATTATGTTTTTTTGCTGGATGGGCTGTCTCTTTGCTATACTGGGCTGTCTCTTTGCCCATTAGGGCCCAGCAAAGAGACAGTTCAGTCCAAGAAGGGACTTCTGCAACCAGCTAAGAGACACCCCTAGCCATCAAAGAGACATCCCGTCTTTGCAATATGGGAATGTATCTTTGCTGGATGGGCTGTCTCTTTGCTGGATGAACTGTCTCTTTGCTTAATGGGCTGTTTCTCTGCTGGATGGGCTGTAACTTTGCTGTACGAGCTGTCTCTTTATTGGACCAGCTGTGTATTTGCTGGATGGCTGTCTTTTTTCTGGACAGGCTGTCACTGTTTGATGTGCTGTCTCTTTGCTGTAACACTGTTTCTTTTTTTTTTTTTAAGAATATTTATTGGGTTTTCACAAGGTGTTACAGATCAATGCGGTGAGACAGTTATGACACAGTTGCCAAGTCATATCATATCTGATCAGAGAGGAAGTGGTGTGGCAAATAAAATACTCGGTATAATGAGAACAATTGCTAGAAGGCATTCAAATAGCACCAAGTTATGAAGTCTGCATAGGTGAGCAATAAGGAGAGCAGTATAGAAAAGTAGTGATCAAGTAGCGTATGTGTAGAGAGAGTGGAAATGATAGCCAGTATAGAGTGTGCGTTGGGAGAGTAAGATAATGATGTGGATTGTCCATAGTTACAGTTAGATGACATGGATATAACAGATGTAATTTGCTATCCACCGATAACATAACAAAACAAGAAAGGGTAATAAGAGAAGAACTTGGGAGCTGAAGTTAAATAGGGGGGTAAGGGAGGGGGAGAACATAGGACAAAGAATGAAGGGGGGGGGGGGGGGACTTAGTAGCAGATGGAATAATCGGGGTGACTGAGTTTGTTGGGAATGTTGATGGTGAGTGGTGGTGAGAACAATATGAAAGCTGAAGAAAATAAGTATAGGGGAGTAGGGAGATATTACCCGGGGACCTAGTTAGACTAGAGAGAGATGAAGGAGAAGAAAGAAGAGAAAGAAGAGAAGGAATCCCGTGGTTTTGGGTTCCGCCTTCAGCGGCAATGAGGGGGTGTCATGCTTCCCTTACTGAATGGAGATCTAAGTTATATTGATAGTAGCTGGTGGGTATGTGAATATGTGAGTGTGTGATCCTGAGTTGAGAGGCTGAACGGAGGGTCTAGTTACAGCTGTAATGGATGAAGATAGGAGATAAATGGAGGAAGAGGAGGATGACAATGGAGATAAAACAGTGAGTTATACTAGCTTAGCAGGTGATATCAAAGTCAACTAAATAATTAGGCAATGGCTCCAGTACCACAGGGTTCGAGGGAGTTAAGTTTGAGTTCTGGAGAAAAAAAGCCTGCTCCTGTGTGGATAGGAATCCTGTGATATAGGATTCCCATTTGCGGAAATAGTAAAACTCTTTAGAGGTGGTTAGGGAGGTGATTAGATTGAGCAAGGCGTAGAAGAGAGTTGAGCTCTTGTTTAACAGTCTGTCAGTGTTGGAGGGGAGTTGGAGATCCATTTCCGGAGAATGGCCCATCTAGCTATTAGGAGAACTGTGGATATCCAAGGTTTGTTGTTTCTGAAGGATGTTGTTTGAGAGGAGAGGAGGCCAATGACTGGCTGTTCCAGAAAGCCTAAGAGGAGCAGTAGTGGGTCAATAGGTACTTGGAAGGTGGTGATGACAGTTATGAAGTTGACCACTTGTTTGCAAAATATAGAAATAACAGAGCAAAGCCAGAATCGATGTGGTAGTGAAGGTTTTTGACTTCCACAGAGAGGGCAAGTAGACAGAGCCTGGATGTTTGAGTTGAGACAGGGCATATAGGCACAGTGAAGAATCTTGAGTTGTTCCTCACGCCAGAACTCGTGATTGAAGGCACATGTGGAGTTGAAGCCAGATAGTAGTTGGTCAGCTTTAAATATATTGTCAAAGTCTTTGATCCAGGATTTCACAACATTGAATGTCTCAAGAGGTTTTGCGTACAGTAGATTCATGGGTCTGTATATGTTCGATATTTTATACTTTCGAGAGTTTGCCAAGACATCAATGAATGTCGTTTGAAATCTAGTAGATTTAATAGGTGCCACAGAGTTGACAAAGTTTCTCACTTGAAGCATATAAAAAAATGGGTGCATTGGTATACCGTAGTTTTGTAGGACGTTGTTGAGAAACTTTGGGGAATCCGTAGAGGTATCATACTAGTTCTGTATCAAAGTTAAATCTTGGACCAGCCAGGTCTCATAAGCATCATAAGTTTGCGGGGGAGAAAAGGAGGGGTTATGATGGATAGGAAGAAAGCGAGAGAGCCACGGAGAGACCCCTAGTTTACGCCTGACTTCCCTCCATGCAATAAGTGAATCAGGGATGAGCAAATTATGTTTCAAGTGGGGTGGTAGAGAGTTAACATTAGAATGTAGTAGGGCTGATAGGTCGTAGGGCTGTGCTAATGCAGATTCAATGTGATGATTGGAGTAATTAGAGGATTGGGTGAGCCATTCTAGACATATACGGAGAAGACATGACAGATTGTATGCTCGCACGTTTGGAAGACCGGATCCTCCATCGCTTCGTGGGAGGAATAATTTAGCCAGTGCTATGCGGGGACTTTTGCCTTTCCATACAAAGGTTGAAATTGCCCTATTAAGCCTCGTTATGTCTCTGTATTTAATAAGAAGAGGTATGGTCTGAAGCGGGTAGAGGAGTTTCGGGAAACTTACCATCTTAAAGAGGTGTGATCTATCCAGGAGTGAGAGCGGTAGATCCTTCCACATTTCTAGTTCCCCAATGATTTTCATAATCGTGGGCGCATAATTTAGCTCGTATAGAGCTGAAGCCAGTTTCCCTATCTTTATGCCTAGGTAGGTGATATGTTTGGTAGCAATTTTAAAGGTCGAATTTTGTGTCCACACCAGGAGGCAGGAATGAGATATTGGGAGAACTTCACTTTTGGAAAAATGTATACGAAGCCCTGAACAAAGGCGGAAGGATGAGAAAATATGTGAATGTATGGCAAGTCGAGAGATGGGTGTGAGGTACAAATTAATATGTCATCTGCGAACAAAGCAAGCCTCAGTTCCTGTTGTCCTATTGTAATGCCATGTAGGTCAGAGTGGAATAGTAGAAAGCGTGCCAGTGGTTCCAGGGCCAAGTTGAAAAGTAGAGGTGATAGAGGGCAACATTGTCTAGTGCCCTTGTGAAGTTGGATGGGGTTAGAAATATGGCCTGCTGCTATGACCTGAGCTGTTGGAGATGAGTACATGGTTTGGATCAGGTGCATAAAGGGGCCTTCAAAACCAAACTTCCGTAGTGCTAAGAATAGCTAATCAAAATTGACATTGTCAAATGCTTTTTCGGCATCTAATGAGACAATTGCTACGTCTCGAGTGGTGTCGCTAAGTGCTTGACTCAGGACAGAAATCACCTTACGAATGTTTGAAGCCGCCGAGCGACCCTGTAAAACCCTGCTTGCAATGGAGAAATTAGGGTAGGCAGTATAACTGCTAGACGAGAGGTGATCATTTTTGAAAACGCTAATTGCTCTGGGAGTGATGGTCAGCAGGATGATAAGCCACTAGTTGATTTTGAACCTTGATCTCCAGGAAGTGACATTCTGCAGAAGCCAGCTCCAAAAAAAACGATGTAAGGGAAGCAATAATCTGTAATCGAATATACCACTAAGAAAATCCACTTCTTCTAGACTCCACCATATCCATATGCAAAGGGTTTTAGGCCAGACACTCGGAAAAGAACAACAACATCTTCATAGTGCAGTACCTTTTAAAACAACTTCTTTTGAGTTAAGTGAGATGAGTGCATAGTAAATGGTGTCCCAGCCGACACCAGCGTTAACAGCATGTAAAATACAATGGACGAACCCAGCCACTCAGCACATGCGCCGTAGACCACTGGGAAACGTAATGACGTCACATCGATCAAAACCCTGCCTACGTGTTTCGTCATTGATATCCTCACGGAGCGGATAGATGTGGACTGACCCTTTAAATTGCAATATAATGTGGGTTTTTTTCGTTTTATACACCCCAGAATCC
Source organism: Staurois parvus (assembly GCF_062004578.1). Taxonomy (NCBI): domain Eukaryota; kingdom Metazoa; phylum Chordata; class Amphibia; order Anura; family Ranidae; genus Staurois; species Staurois parvus. The sequence goes on along the minus strand of NW_028318565.1, from coordinate 567,191 downwards.
CCCCCCCAAATCCATACCAGACCCTTATCGTAGCATGCAGCCCAGCAGGTCAGAAAAGGGGGAGGGAACGAGCAAGCGCCCCCCCCCCGAACCATACCATGCCACATGCCCTCAACATGGGGGGGTGCTTTGGGGCAGCGGGGCTCCCCCCAAAGCACCTTGTCCCCATGTTGATGGGGACAAGGGCCTCTTCCCCATGTTGATGGGGACAAGGGCCTCTTCCCCAATTGTGTAAACCGAGGCATTATTTTCAATGGATTTTCTTTCGTAAACCCCATATGGAACAAGGATGACACCAAATCCCAAACTATCTTGCCACTGCTCCCCATGTAGTCTGGGCATTCGGGGGGCTCCACGTGACTATCTTTTCCCTCGTAAATTCTAAAATTATATTTATAGTCTGTTACCCTCTCACAGGTCTTATACATCTTGGCCTCATATCTGGCATGCTTGCTGGGGAAAAATTGTTTACTTTCATTTTTTTGAGGGACTTATCAATGCAGATGTTTTGCTGGGGAGTAAAGACATCTGCAAATTTTTGGTTAAGGTGATTTATGAGGTATTTCTACTATACGGTGGAGCAGAAGTGGTTCAAAATGTCCAGTAAAAAATAAAATAAATGAAAATAAAATTTTGTTATAAATTTAGGATAAAATGTATTCTGCGACATGCCTTTGCTTAAATATAAATCCCAATATGTGTAAATTAATTAGTTTACGTGAAAGTTATAGCATTTACAAATGGCGGTATAGATACTGGAATTTTTTTGTTTTTTTATTTTACTAATAATGTCAGCGATCAGCGACATTTAGCGGTACTGCATGATGATGATCCAATAATGACACCTAGGCCATGACACCTGACACCCTGTAATGGGCGGAGCCCTTTGTATGTCTCCCAATGTCTGCCATGACAGGACACAAGGATCTCCTGTGATCGGCCGATGTTTTTGTTCCCGGCTCCTTGTAGTCAGCTAGAGATGAGCCGAGTTGTGTATTAGAGGGAAATGTTTGGCGATCTCCCCTCTTCCTTCGTGTAATGTGAAGCGGATTGTAGTGGGGGGATGGGAGCAGATTGTTTTGTGGGTAGAATGTGTCCCCCCAAGCAGGTAGAAGGCAGAATGGGCCCCCCCACTCCGGAGGATGGTTGTGTTTGCAGCCTCTGTGTTCAGCCTCGTGAGCAGCTCCTGACAGCTGGAAGTGACCCCCGATAAGTGACAGTCCAGGGAGCAGATCGGCTCCCCGGTGCACATCGGACATCGTTCCCTTTCGGAATAAAATCGGTTCTCTCTCTGCCCGAGAAACACAACGAGAGAGAGAAGAATCCCCGACTGTGGAGCCACATCCAGTGGGCGTGTCTGATGTGTAACCAATAGCAGGACAGAGTGGAGTTGTGTGTCAACCAATCGCAGTGTTAGAAGGTCTGTATATAAGGCGGAGCGCCGTGTGATTCGTAATGAACTATTGTGGAAACATTTCCCGAGTCATGACGGAGACTGAGAGCGCCCCAGCCGCCGCTCCTCCAGCGGAGGCCGCCGCCAAGAAGAAGCCGGCTAAGAAGGCGTCAGCCGGAGGAGGAGCCAAGAAAGGCATCAAGAAGGCGTCCGGTCCCGCCGTGTCAGAGCTCCTGGTCCAAGCCGTGTCCGCTTCTAAGGAGCGCAGCGGGGTGTCCCTGGCCGCCCTCAAGAAGGTCCTGTCCGCCGGAGGATACGATGTGGACAAGAACAAGAGCCGCCTGAAGATCGCCCTCAAGGCGCTGGTGACTAAGGGGAGCCTCGTCCAGGTCAAAGGCCATGGGGCCTCCGGATCGTTCAAGATCAACAAGAAGCAGCCCGACGGCGCCAAGGCGAAGCCCAACAAACCGGCCACCAAATCCCCGAAGAAGGTGGCCAGCAAAGCCCCCACCCCAGCCAGGAGTCCCAAGAAGTCCCCCAAGAAGAAGGCGGCCAACAAAACCACCGCAGCCAAGAGCCCCAAGAAGCCGGCCGCCAAGAGACCAGCAAAGGCTGCCGCCAAGAAGGTGACGAAGAGCCCCAAGAAGAGCAAAGCTGCAGCCAAGCCGAAAAAAGGCGCCAAGAGTCCCGCTAAGGCTAAGAAGGCGGCTAAGCCCAAGAAGGCCGCTCCGAAGAAGAAATAATGGGCGGCGACCTCCTTCATCTCCACCCCCCAAAGGCTCTTCTCAGAGCCCCCACCTCCCCCCAACAGAGCTCTCCATACATACACCGACCACGAACCGCATTTTTCCTCCTCACATTGTACACTTGTCCCTTATAGGTCATCCAATGATTCCTCCAATCCCCTCCCGATACATTTCACAGGCCCGTCGCCCCTCCACACATATCAACATCGGTCATATGTGGATTGGCGATCTGTCACTTCCCGCACACTGTCTGTGGGAGGGGTAACAATGAACATTTCCTGATCCTTTTACAAGGAATTCCCAGCATTCATTATTATTGCGGCCATTGTGGAAGTTGTACGGAAACGCCATGTAATGATCGGGGACACATCATCCTCTGGACGGGATCTAATGATCGCACCGAGAACATCGTGTTGTGCGGACAATGGACTCCTTCCTATGGATGGATCGCCTCTACAACACAATACAACACGGGGAGCGGCTTTCCAGGTGCCATTTGGAGGAAAACAACCGATCTTCGGGCTCTGCGAGTCTCCGGGGGAGATCCGCCAAAAACTGCTATTGGCTGACAGATAAAACGCCGGATGTTCTGATTGGTGGAGAGGAATATTTGTAAATGTCACCTGTTCTAGTTGCAATGATTACCCCCCAGATGATCGATAGGGAATCGCGAGACAAAAGGTTTCGGGGAGTTTCCAGATTCTCCACAATGATGAATTGTATTTTCTATAGAACACCGGCCGGGGCGGCACACGGAGAGCAGAAGGAAGAATCCTCCCGGTGTGTCCGTGTGTGCCGCCCCGGCAGAGCGATGTGATCTGTGATGACCCCGATGTAGTATCGGAGGAGGTAATAGAGGACATGACTGACCCCCCCCCCCCATAGTGACACATCTCCGTGTGGAAGGTTCTAGAAGTGAAGGAAATCCAATCCACCTGTTCCCGGGTGTAGTGATTGTAGTCCGGTAGTGTAGAGCTCTGTGTGGGGGGAGGTTGTGGCTCTGAGAAGAGCCGTTGGTTGGCGGGTTGTGTGGAATGTCTGTTGCGGGGGGGGGGTCTAGGCCCTCTCTCCGCGGATGCGGCGTGCCAGCTGGATGTCTTTGGGCATGATGGTGACCCTCTTGGCGTGGATGGCGCAGAGGTTGGTGTCCTCGAAGAGTCCGACGAGATAAGCCTCTGCGGCCTCCTGCAGAGCCATGACGGCGGAGCTCTGGAAGCGCAGGTCGGTCTTGAAGTCCTGGGCGATCTCTCGGACGAGGCGCTGGAAGGGCAGCTTGCGGATGAGCAGCTCGGTGGATTTCTGGTAGCGGCGGATCTCTCGGAGAGCCACGGTGCCGGGCCTGTAGCGGTGAGGCTTCTTCACTCCGCCGGTGGCCGGGGCGCTCTTGCGGGCGGCTTTGGTGGCCAGCTGCTTGCGGGGAGCTTTCCCTCCGGTGGACTTACGGGCGGTCTGCTTGGTACGAGCCATCTCTACTCCTCTCTTGCCGGGAACTGCGAATATAATGCGCCTTCTCTCTGCACAGCGATTTATACACATCTCTTCCCTCTGATTGGAGAACTACGCCACGCCCCTTATAATGGTTGGGTTACATAAAAAAAGCGGAATTTTCAAAAAGCCCGCCAGGATCTGCACGTTATCTCTGTAGGTAGAGAAGCCCGCTGTGTCAGGGGTGGGGGAGGGGAGTTCCTCCACATCATACAATGCTCGGAGCTCTCCTTACTACCAAAGAAGAGAAGATTAATCAGAGATCTGCTAATAATCAGAGATCAGAGACTCCCTGTACAATGTAACAATTACATCCATTGACATCGGACTGGATTCCTCCATAATACAGTGAATGGGATGACAGAAGATCCTCCTCCGATCTCACGGATCCGATGATTCCTCTGTTCGGGACTAAGAAGCAGAACGTTTGTCGCCCATCTCGGTCCATCCAGCACAATTGTGGACTAACAGGGACAGTCAGAAGGGCTGCAATGTATTGTCTATAGAAGAGCGAGATGACAAGAGACATGACTTGTGTGCGGATCTGGGAGGAGATACAATGTGATTTCTGCCTTTTCTCTCCGAATCCCACTTCCAAGGACAATCCGATCCCGGCGATGACAGTGTGGACTTTGATGGCACAATGACAATCTATCGCTGAGGATGTGAGGAGGCGGACATCTAGTCTGCAGCAATTCATCCCATTCATTTTACATTTACGAGTTTATTTGTAACAAACATTATTTTATTTATGTGTCTTATATTTTCAGAATGTTTTTTTTTTTTAAATTCCCGCCAAGATCTGCAGGTTATCTCTGTTAGCAGAATATCCCGATCTCTCTGGGAGCTCCTTACTGCCAGATGGGAAAACATTGATAAGAAAGATGTTTATAATTATATATTCAAACGTCTTATCAATGTAAGAATTGCAATCTCCGAGAGAGGACTATTTCTGTCCATAATTCAGTAAATTAGATGACGTAAAGTAAAAGGGGAGGGAAATAAATTGGTCCAATGCACCCCCCCCCCCCCCCCCATTCATGATAACTGTATTACAATTTATAACCTCCACTTTCCATTCTGTGTATTAATCTGATGCACCTGAAATTCACTGAATGCTCAAATGAAAAAGAGAGAGGAAAAAAAAAAAGATACATACATATACACTATATTGCCAAAAGTATTGGTCGGCCGGCCTTTACACACACATGAACGTATGACATCCCAGGCTTAGTTGTAGGGTTCAATATTGGGTTGTCCCCGCCCTTTGCAGCTATAACAGCTTCAACTCTTCTGGGAAGGCCGTACACAAGGTTTAGGAGGGTGTCTATGGGAAGGTTTGACCATTCTTCCAGAAGTGGATTTGTGAGGTCAGGCACTGATGTCAGATGATAAGGCCTGGCTTAAAGTCTCCCCACTAATTCATCCCAAAGGTGTTCTATGGGGTTCAGGTCAGGACTCTGTGCAGGCCAGTCAAGTTCCTCCACCCCAAACTCACTCATCCATGTTTTTTTGGACTTTGATTTGTGCACTGGTACGCAGTCATGTTGGAACAGGAAGGGGCCATCCGCAAACTGTTCCCACAAAGTTGGGAGCATGAAATTGTCCGCAATGGCTTGGTATGCTGACGCCTTAAATGTTCCCTTCACTGGAACTAGGAGGCCAAGTCCAACCCCTGAAAAATAATCCGACACCATAATCCCCCCTCCACCAAACTTTACACTTGGCACAATGCAGTCAGGCAAGTACTGTTCTCCTGGCAATTTCCAAACCCAGACACGTCTATCAGATTACCAGGCAGAGAAGCATGATTGGGCACTCCAGAGAACTCGTCTCCACTGCTCTAGAGTCCAGTGGTGGCGTTCTTTACACCACTACATCAGATGCTTTGCATTGCACTTGGTGATGTAAGGCTTGGATGCAGCTGCTCTGCCATGGAAACCCATTCGATGAAGCTCTCTTTTCATGTTGTTGTGCTAATCTGAAGGCCACACCAAGTTTGGAGATCTTTAGCTATTGACTCTGCAGACAGTTGGTGACTTTTGTGCACTGTGCGCTTCAGCATGCGCTGACCCCGCCCTGTCAATTTACGTGGCCTACCACTTGGTGGCTGAGTTGCTGTTATTCCCAGTTGCTTCCAATTTGATATAATACGGCTAACAGTTGAGCGTGGAATATTTAGTAGCCAGGAAATGTCACAGATGGAATTATTGCACAGGTTGCAACCTATCACGGGACCATGCTTGAATTGAATTCACTGAGCCCTTAGAGTGACCCATTCTTTCACAAATCTCTTAGATTGTAAGCTCTAAGGAGCAGGGCCCTGCTAACCCTACAGTATTGAACTGTCACATTGCTGTATTGTCTCCCTTTATATTTTAAAGCGCTAAGGAAACTGTCTGCTCTATATAAATCCTGTATAATAATAATTCACAAATGTTTGTAGAAGCAGTCTGCATGCCTAGGTGTTTGATTTTATACACCTGTGGCCATGGAGGTGATTGAATCCAATGATTTGGAGGGGTGTTCCAATACTTTCGGCAATATAGTGTGTACGTGTATATTTATATACACTGTTCAAAACAAGGAACACTTTTTAAATCAGAGTATAGCCTCAAGTCACTTAAACTCCTGGGATATTGATCCGGTCTGTTAAGTATCCAAGGGGATTGTTAATCAGTTTCTTCTGCTTTTGTGATAATAAAACTAACAGGTGCACTAGATGGACAACAATGAGACGACCCCCAAAACAGAAATGGATTTACAGGTGGTGGCTACTGACATCTTTTCTGTTTGTCACTAATTTTGCATTTGGCTAGGGTCAGTGTCACTACTGACACGAGGACATGGCATGAAGCGATACCTGGACCCTACAGAGGTTGCACAGGCAGTCCAACTCCTCCAGGATGGCAGATAAATATGTGCCAATGAAGAAAAGCCTGCATTTTTTCTCGCAAATACTCCATCAGCACTAGGACTCAAGAAACCTCCTATAAATTGTTAATAAGATGTTATGCTACACCGGATAGTTTAAAGAGGGGGTTCCCCCAGACGTCAGGCCAATTTTGGTGCTGTGAATCAGCCAAGGGCTCCCTGTTACATATTTGGTGGCAATGCCCAGGGCTTATGCCATTGTGGGACAACGTTCTCGGTTGACATACTTTATTAATGAGACGGCATTACCCTTAACCCCCAAATGTTGTCTCCTCCATATCTCTGAGTGCTCTTTGAAGTTGTATAAGCAATCTTTGGTTTGGCACTTTTTGAATGCGGCAAAGTCCTTAATCCCCAGGCATTGGAAGACCTCTCATGCCCCCTCGATTCTGACCGGATAAGGGAGGTTAACATCATGCAGGAGTTGGAAAGGATCTTGACTATGACCGATGACATAGTTGCCAGATTCCATAAACTATGGTCCAATTGGTATGCTTTCACTTTCTCAGAAACATATAGAGGGCCAATGGGTGATTAACACTTTTCTACTTTTTGATGTGCATATCATGCTGGTGGATACTTGACTACACTTGCGGAATTAGATCTGTTCTTATGACTGCTGTTCTCTTTCTTTCTCTACTAAATCTCCTTCTTCTATTCATGCACTTTATTATGTCACGTTTGATGTTTGTACTTGCCATTTATAAACGTTTAAATCTGTGAATTCCTCATGTAGAACATTGATCTAATTTTACTATTGAGTTTCTCCAGAAGCCAACATCTGTTACTGTGTACTACATGACTTCACAACAAGCAAAGGTCATTGATGTTTATATGTTCTGTATTCTATGAATAAAAATTATTTGTTAAAAAAAAAAATAATAATAAAATATTTCACCCTTAATCCCCATGTAGAAAAAAAAAAGATATTCTATTCTTGTCAGAAAGGGATCAAATGTATTCTTAGGCATTTATAGCCATAATATTCCACCCAGTTTGTGATATAAAACAAAAATTGAGAATAATTATTTTTCTACATGGGGATTATGGGTGGATGGTTGCAGATACACATGTCAACACCCATATTTGACATGTTTCTCCTAAGAATATGGGTATAGTTATTTTTCTATATGGAGATTATGGGTGGAATCACACAACATCTGGCTATAGATGTCTCACCCTTTTAGCCATGAGCCTGCTTTTAAATTCTAAGATGTGAGTTACTGCTCATCTTTCTATTAAGTATCTTCACAGTACACACTTAGAGGTGCTGTGTTTCTTGGTTTCCCTTCTGCAGAGTTATGCTTCGCTCCTACACAGCTTGCCCTTAATGCCTACTGGACTACCCTTACCTCTGCCCATTTGAACTCCCTGTTATCCCTTTTGCAAATGTGTTCTGGCATGTTTACCATGATATTCCACCCATAATCCTCATATAGAAAAATAATTATACTCATAACCTTTTCAGAAATAGGTCAAACATGGTTCTTTTGTATGTGTATCCACCATAATCTCCATGTAGAAAAATAACTATTCTCATATTTGTGATCAGAAAGAGGTCAAATGTGTACCTAGGCATGTTAATAGCTTTTTTCAACATGGGGATTAGGACAGAATATTGTTTTTTCTCATATTCTTATCAGAATGGGGTCAAATGTGTTCTTAGGCGTGTTTAACCATGATATTCCACCCATAATTCCCATATAGAAAAATAACTATACCCATATTCTTTTAAGAAACAATTCAAATATGGTCCTAGACATGTGTATCTACAATCATCCACCCATCGTCCCGATGTTGAAAAAATTCTATTCTCACATCAGAATGGGGTCAAATATGTCCATAGGCATGTTTAACCATGCCATTCCACCCATAATCCCCATTTTGAACAATTATTATTATACAGTATTTATAAAGCGCCAATGGTTCGCTCAGCGCTGTACATTACAAAGGGGGACAGAACATGCGACAGAACAATAACGATACAATGCAAAACATGAGGGGATTGAGGGCCCTGCTCTTTGGAGCTTACAATCTAGGAGGGAGGGGATAGTGGTACAGGAGGAGATAGCTGTGGGGGATGGAGTGGTAGGAAGAGTGAAGGAGGTCGGCAGATTAGCAGGGGGTGGGGTAGGCTTCCCTGAAGAGATGGGTTTTCAGGGTGCGCCTAAAGGAGAGAAGAGTAGGTGATAATCTGATGGGTTGGGGAAGAGAGTTCAAGAGGATGGGTAACACCCTGGAGAAGTCCTGGAGGCGGGCATGGGAGGAGGAGACCAGGGAACTAGAGAGAAGGAGGTCTTGTGAGGAGCGGAGTGTGCGTGCTGGGAAGTACTTGGATATTAGGTCAGTGATGTAGTTCGGGGCAGTATGGTGGATGGCTTTGTACGTCAGTGTTAGGATTTTGATCCATTGCGCAATCGGAAGCCAGTGGAGGGATTGGCAGAGGGGGGTGGCGGAGATGGAGCTGTTGGAAAGGTGAATGAGTCTGGCGGCTGTATTCAGGATCGACTGAAGCGGGGATAGCCAGCGGCGAGGCAGGCCAGTGAGGAGGGAGTTGCAGTAGTTGAGTTGTGATATGATGAGGGGGTGGATGAGCTGTTTAGTGGTTTCAGGGATTAGGAACGTGCGTATTTTGGCGATGTTGTGGAGGTGGAGTCTGCACAAGTTTGTTAAAGATTGGACTTGGTGTCATTCTGGACTCCAACCTATCCTTCCAGCCCAAGTACTCTGGCCTGCAGGGCGGGTTTGATGATGGCGTTGTTGGATGTGACGGAGAAGTCAATGGGGGGTGGTGTCCGGGCTGGGGGGAAGACAAGAAACTCGGTCTTGGAGAGGTTCAGTTTAAGGAAGTAGAGCAACATCCAGTCTGATATGTCGCTCAGTAGGTGTGTGATTCGGGAGGAGACCGAGGGGGTGAGGTGGGGGGTTGAGAGATAGATTTGTGTGTCGTCAGCATAGAGGTGGTAGTTGTAGCCGTGAGAGTGTATGAGCTGGCCAAGGGAGGAGGTGTAGATGGAGAAAAGAAGGGGCCCGAGGACAAAGCCTTGAGGGACCCCAACAGAGAAGAGGAGTGAGGGGGAGGTGGTAGCATTATAGGTAACGCTGAAAGAGCATTGTGACAGGTAGGATGAGAGCCAGGAGAGAGCAGAATCTCTGAGGCCGAAAAACAACAATATCCATAGTCTTTTCAGAAATAAATGAAACCTGATCCTTGGCATGTGTATCCACAAAAATGCACCCATAAATCTCATGTAGAAAAATTATATGCATTTACTTATCCAAAATGTTGATTTACCATGATATTCCCCCCATAATCCCAGATCTAAAAGCAATGTTACCTATATATTTAAAAAGGTGAAATGTAATGTATATGGGATGTGTAACCTTTATACTCCTCCCATAATCCCCAAGCAGATCCATCATAAGCACATTATCAGAAATTAATTCTTTGTTTTTTTGTTTGGAATTAAAAAAAATAATAAAACCGTTGAAATGTAGTGTTTTCCAAATCTCGTACTAGATGAGATCAGTAAATCTATTCCTAGTAATATATGGAGTAATGTTTCCATGATTTCTGTATAATTTCCTATGATGCCATGTTACAGCCGCACATATATCAGTCAGTGAAGAGTTAAACATTCGCCTCTACTACGTGTAACAATGTATCAAGCAGAGCAGAAAAGAGAAACAAGAAAAAACTTCCCGTCTATGTGTGTAATATAGTGACACCTAATGGGAGTGTTGAGCATTGCAGTCAATCCTCCCATCCCCCCAACGTGCAGGTTAGTCCGTCCCTAGAACGAATTTACAGTGGAAGGCTGGCCATACATTATACAATTTTCTTGAGAACTTTGCTTTAGTTTTACCAAAAAACATAATATGGAGGTCAAACCTAAACACTTTCAATTGTATCCATTTAGGCAGGCCCTTACACTACATAAAAGGTAAATTTAAAAGGAAATTGGGAAGAAAATTATAGTGTATGGCCAGCCTTAGTGTGACGTGTGGGGGACCTCTAGCGGCAATACAATGTGATGACAGCTCAGTGATTGGAATGGTGGGCGGCTCTTAGAAGAGCCTTTGTGTCCCCTTGTTGGGATGATGGGGTCCCGGGGGGGATTACTTGGCGCTGGTGTACTTGGTGACGGCCTTGGTGCCCTCGGAGACGGCGTGCTTGGCCAGCTCTCCGGGCAGGAGGAGGCGGACGGCGGTCTGGATCTCCCGGGAGGTGATGGTGGAGCGCTTGTTGTAATGAGCCAGGCGGGAAGCTTCGCCGGCGATGCGCTCGAAGATGTCATTGACGAAGGAGTTCATGATGCTCATGGCCTTGGACGAGATGCCGGTGTCGGGGTGGACCTGCTTGAGCACCTTGTACACGTAGATGGCATAACTCTCCTTCCTAGTCTTCCTCCGCTTCTTGCCGTCCTTCTTCTGGGTCTTAGTCACGGCTTTCTTGGAGCCCTTCTTGGGCGCCGGCGCAGACTTGGCTGGTTCAGGCATGATCAGGGTTCACCACTGCTTGGCTGGCTGCGGGGAAAGTGTGCTGGAGCCGCCCTCATGTGCTGCTTTTATAGGCGGCCTATGCAAAGGAGCCTCCTTCCTTCTCACTCTTCTATTGGAGGAATAAGTCATGTGATGTAGAATGACGTCAAGCTTTCTTTCCTCGAGTACAGATTGGTGTAGAAACAAGTCTGACCCTTATTTGTTGAATTCAAAAACAACCAATCACAGCGTGTGACATTTAGAGAATGTAGTATATAAAGGAGAGGAAGCGGCTGCTGGGACCTATCTGTGTGTGATTCGTCAGTCATCCAATCATGTCTGGTCGCGGCAAACAAGGAGGCAAGACTCGGGCTAAGGCCAAGACCCGATCGTCCCGGGCTGGTCTGCAGTTCCCCGTCGGTCGTGTTCACCGTCTGCTCCGGAAGGGCAACTATGCCGAGCGGGTCGGGGCCGGAGCTCCCGTCTATCTGGCCGCCGTCCTGGAGTATCTGACGGCTGAGATCCTGGAGCTGGCCGGCAACGCCGCCCGAGACAACAAGAAGACCCGCATCATCCCCCGACACCTCCAGCTGGCTGTCCGCAACGACGAGGAGCTCAACAAGCTGCTGGGCGGCGTCACCATCGCCCAGGGAGGAGTCCTGCCCAACATCCAGGCCGTGCTGCTGCCCAAGAAGACCGAGAGCCACAAGGCCGCCAAGAGCAAGTAATCCCCCCACAGGATTCCCTTCTATCCGCCAACACAACGGCTCTTCTCAGAGCCCCCCACATCTCCATACAAAGGGCGGACATACGGCTTCTATGGACACCAATCCCACACTCCTCTCTATCTCCCGCTTCTATGGGATGGAGTCTCGAGGAGGAGAAGTCGGAGATCCTTTACTTACATTATCACAAGATGTAAAGTAACTGATTTTATAATTATAAAGACTAATAGAAAATGCTTTCAGTGTGAGACTCTGGGGAAATGACATCTCATTCCAGGGACTGATCTTATCCGCCTTCCTTTAGTTGTTATGATGGGGGGGGGGGGGAAGTCGGCGACTTCTTCCCTCCGTCCTGCTCTGTAGATCTCGGATTAGTAAAGGACGTTCTGGGATGGAAGCTGTCACGTGTTTGTAATGACAGTTCTAAAAGGTGGAAATCCTTCCCGCCGTCCGGACAGTAAGTCTCCTCTACATCCGGGTGTCATCTCTGCTTCTCCGTAGGAAAACGTTTGGACGCCGGGAAGGATTTCTATGTTGAACTTTCTGGGGAGAAAGTGATATCTCGGCGCCCCGGGAATGGACGGGTTATTTGTAACGGATTACCGGTTTACACATCCGAATTCTAAAAGGTAAAAATAGAAAATAATTTCAGTAAGATTATCATTTCCTCCCCACATTGTATTTCTTACTTGAATAATAAACTGTCTAATACATTCCAACTTCCCACCGGAGTTCTATGGACCGTTACCGACAATCTGCATCCATTGACCGTTTTATCTGGGAAGATCGATCAATCCTTCCATTCATCCACACTCCTCTCTATCTCCCGGGGAGGTGATAGGACACCAAGTCCTGGGGAGGGATGACCCCCCTAAAGTCTAATCTCCTAACATCTCGTGATTGGACAATCCATATATGTAGAGGACATTATAAATGTTACATTTCATTACGATGACAATTATGAAGGTTCATACAATTAATAATACAAATTATTTCAGTGTGAGATTCCAGGAAATGGACATCGGAGTCCGGGGACTGATCTCCACCTTTCACTTGTGAGGAGTTTCTCCTGAAGATCTGAGATCGTTCAATATATACCGAACAACGATCCTCCCGACTGAGGGAACAGATCTCATCAAACTCCGAGAAGAAACAAATGTTTTATCTGAAGGAATCGCCCAGAACTGTCCGTTGGCTTCACTTTCTAATGCAGCTTTCCTCTGGAATTATATGGACCGTTACAGACAATCTGCATCCACTGATCGTTTTATCCGGGAAGATCGATCAATCCTTCCATTCATTCCAGGCTCTGCGAGTTCCGGAACATCAAGTTCATGCAATGTTTCCTTTCCCTCTCATAATACAAATCCGGATACATTTCTAGGGATTCCTCGTAAGGAAAACATTACTGGCTGATGAAGGAACCGCCCACAACTGTGATTGGCTCAGAGTTCAAACTGTCATCAAATTCTTCCCGCCGGAATTGTGTCGATCGTTACAATTATACCTCCAAATCCGAGCCGGAGAGCAAAGGAGATCATCAGATGAGACATTTATCCGAGAAGTATTATCATCGCTTTCATCCCAAGTAGATGTATTGATGAGTCTGGAGATGGATTTCCATATTTACCGAATCATGTAACACATTGTGAATACAAGTATTGTAGATTTCATGATCAGATCTGTATACGATCATGTCACTGACCGATATTTATGTGTCCCTCCTTCACACATGTAGCAGTTACAGATCCCCCTCTTCCAAATCGTTGTATTGATTAGTCAGGGATGTCTACAGATGGATGTCAGTGATTACTGAGTCATGTCAATCCTCGTGTTATCTCTGTCCCCAGGATCCTCTATATCCAATGTGTTTACGGACTAAATCACAATGACTAGAAATGGATTCTGATGATTACTGAATACTTCCATATATTGTCTTGTGTCCATTCTCAGAATCCAGGATACCCCTCCCCCCCAACATACAGAACATGAGTGACATCATACATGTCATAGATCTCTACCTTTCTATATGATGGGAATAAAGCATTGTACGATTTTTCATCAGATCTGTATACGATCATGTCACTGACCGATATGTATGTGTCCTTCAGACATGTAGCAATTACAGATCCCCCCCCCCAATATCACATCCAGATTAATACGAAATGTGAAATGACTGGTAAAAATAGGTACTCATGACACTGCCAGATAAATATGTACAATGAATCGTTAGAGAAATTACATGTATGAATAATCAAATGTTTCTCTTTGTATGAACATCCATTAACCCTTTCATTATTCGGGGCTCGGATTGGCCACAATCGTTACAAGCGCATTGCGATCACCGACATGTTTATGTCACTCAGACCTTAGAAAACAAAATCCGGCATTCCGAACCAGATCCATCCCGATTACTGGTCACACACTATAATCAGGTGATTGGACAGATTTATTAGTGGGATTGCAGAACTGACATACATGACGTCACCCTGTAATATAGAATGACTAACGGATAGCTCCAACATCCCCCATTACTGGAATGAGAGGCAATCCTTCTCCCCCCAGGAGGAGCAGATAGAACCCTGGAGATAAATCAATAGCCCTTTGTATGAGAAGGTGGGCGGCCCTGAGAAGGGCCTTTGTGACGATGAAGGGGGGGGCGGCGGTTATGAGGATTTATCCTCCGAATCCGTAGAGGGTGCGTCCCTGTCGTTTGAGAGCATAGACGACATCCATGGCGGTGACGGTCTTCCTCTTGGCGTGCTCGGTGTAGGTGACGGCATCGCGGATGACATTCTCCAGGAAGACTTTCAGCACTCCGCGGGTCTCCTCATAGATGAGGCCGGAGATGCGCTTGACTCCCCCTCTGCGGGCCAAACGGCGGATGGCGGGTTTGGTGATGCCCTGGATGTTGTCCCGGAGCACCTTCCTGTGGCGCTTGGCGCCGCCTTTCCCCAGACCCTTCCCTCCTTTACCGCGACCAGACATGACGACTCTTCTCTGCTGCAAACACCGACTGAGCTCTGGGTTGGGCCCGCCTTCTTTTATACAGCCTGAGCGGACCTGATGGGAACCTTCCTGGGAAGAGGCGGAGTCACACCCATTCTTTACACACAATACAATTGGATTCATTTGTAACCATTATACACATTCTGCGGTTTTCAAATATATAGACATCTCCAGGAGAGAAATCTCTTCATTCTTCTCAATGGTTTTCTATTTCTTCCTCGGAGATTACACAGAAACATTCATCTTTCACATTTCAGAACACAAACCATCATCACCGGTTACTATTGTTAGCAGCAATTTAATATTGATAAATATGACTTGGAAATAAACAACACGAACATTTATACCGATAACCCACGTTCCTGGTTATAATTTCGTGCGGACCTGAAGGGAGACTGATGGAAAGGGGCGGGGTCACAGCGATTCATTCTCTGTGACTGATACATGTCTGAAGGAGGGACACATAAATATCGGTCAGTGACATGATCGTATACAGATCTGATCATGAAATCTACAATACTTGTATTCACAATGTGTTACATGATTCGGTAAATATGGAAATCCATCTCCAGACTCATCAATACATCTACTTGGAATGAAAGCGATGATAATACTTCTCGGATAAATGTCTCATCTGATCAGTTCTCAGGTCGGATTTGGCGGTATAATCGGGCGGAATATTTGTCTGGAACGATCTACACAATCCCGGCGGGCAGAATGTGATGACAGCGATTTGAAATATGAGCCAATCACAGCAGTGGGCGTTGTCTCCATCAGCCAGTAATGTTTCTCTTACGAGAAGTCCATAGAAATGTATCCGGAGATCTCGGTGTCGATGTTTCTAGTGCAGGAAGTGTTTTCTTGTTCTGTAGACTTTTCATTGATCTCTTCTCTACAATTAATCAACAGACTAATAACTAGATCTTGTCGGGTTTTGTATTCTGAGGGATTGGAGGGAAAACATAAATCCTAATAAACGTTCTTTATATGAATATCTGCAATGTGCTTATATTGATGTTTGGCTGATCGCAGAGCCTGGAATGAATGGAAGGATTGATCGATCTTCCTAGATAAAACGGTAAATGAATGCGGTCGGTTCTCCGTATCGGATTTGGCGGTAAGAGGGCGGATTGTCTGTGACATCACATAGAATTCCGGCGGGAGATTTGAATGAAGCAATTAGAAAGTTGATCCAATGACAGTTATAGACGTTTCCTTCAGATAGTAAAACATCTTTTTTTCTACGTGGAGTGTGAAGGAGGCGATGAGATCTGTTCCCTTTCAGTTGGGAGGATCGTTGTTCGGTATATATTGAACTATCTCTGATCTTCAGGAGAAACTCATCACAACTAAAAGAAGGCGGATAAGATCAGTCCCTGGAATAAGATGTCATTTCCCCAGAGTCTCACACTGAAAGCATTTTCTATTATTAATTTATAATTGTCATCATAATTAAAGTGTATAATATATTATCATAAAATAATTATAACATTTTAACATTTAAATTATAATAACACATTTAAAAAAAATCAGTTATTTTAGATTTTGCAAAAACATAACTTGAGGATAAATGACATGGGGGAAGACACATAGCTCCACCCTATAGCAGAATTACTCCCTGAGGGCTCCCTGCACAAAATCACATGCATATATACATGACTTGTGCTCCTGCATTGATCGCAGGCCATGGGCGCGCACCTGCCGATCCAGGGGCATTGCGGTTCCGTGCCCCACCAATCACTCAGCAGATTCAGACCAGTGATATTTGGCCTGGATTGCTGATTGCTCCCTGCACTATCAGTGATCTTCCTGTACTTGTGGTTACACTTACACAGGTACAGGGAATGATGCAATCTTCTCTCCCCGGTCGCATTCTGTTCCAGAGAGAGAAGAAAGCAGATCCACGTGGGTCAAAAGCATTACACTTTTACAGTAAAAGCACAGCTAGGTCACATTTAACCCCCCGATCTCCCCCTTTTAACCCCTTCACACCTCTGTCACCAGTGTCTTTAGTACAGTGTACAGATTTTTTTACCGATCGCTGTAATGTCTCTGACATCTTCAGCTAGCATTAGCGTCCCTCCCAGATAGCGTCAGATTGCCCACCACTACATCAGTCATCACATTTAACCCTTTGATTACCAGGGAAAAGCTCATATACACAATAAATACCAATTCCTAGTATAGTGTCTGAATGGATAAATATATTTGATCACATTAGAACTATACCTGCATTCACAATAGTATAGTGTCCCCAAAAATACAGCGTTAGCAGGATCAGCCCCACCACCTTTCAGCACCTGCGTTTAGCCCCTACTCCTACCCCTCTTCTCCCCCAGCAAGTGAAGTGTAAGTAGATCACTGTCACTTATGCATTGCACACAAAACTGCAGTGTTAGCAGAATCAGGCCTGATCTCTGTTAGCACATGCAGGTATTTTTTTTGTATCGGTTCAAGCAGTTCCTGACAGCCAGATGCTCTTTTTCCCATGAGTCACACTTGGTACCCATAAATTTAGTGGCCAACATGTCCAACGAATGGTACTCTACTGAAAAGGCCTACAGAATTCTGAGCATGTCAGATGAGAGCAAAGGGGAAGCCTCACTGACAGATTCTGCCTTAGAATACAAATCTGTAGACAGAAGCGGAACCCTGACAGATAGCTCAGGCGATGGAGTAGAGGTCCCTTTTAAGGTCAGGCGTACCTGATCCCATTCCCAGGTTGCTGAGGTGGTAAAATCGCATGATGACGCTCATATGCAGCAGAATGCCAGTACTAGTGCCTCTCTAGCATTTGGTGAACTGGCAAACACCCCTTAACTGACACAGCATTAGAATGATTTCATGACTTTGGGTTTTCCTAGTTCTCCGGGTCCTCTCACTCCTATTGCTGGTAGAGTTCCCCCCTGGGTTGGAGACTGGGGTGATTCCAATGCATGAGATAGGCTTATCTCTGTTGGTGGCTCATTGCCTCAAACGTGGGGGAGTTAAGTCCAAAGGAGAGCTCCAGGAGCTATGTTGTAAGGTGTCGATCCCATACTGGACTTCTTTTCTTTTTTTTTTTTTAATACCTTTGGTTTATTGAAAATTTAACATGGGTAACAAACATTACATCAAACAGAGTATATTGGTTTTGGACATGAGCATAGACAGTGGGGGGTGAGAGGGTATGACCTCCACTACCTTCCATGGACCATACACCATACATGTTCCAAATCTTTTGCTATATTAGCACACATATAATAGTTAATAATATTCTTGCACTGAACAATGTAGATTCACTATTGGATTGGGTCATCCCCGTGTAGGGGAAAATCCAATCCCAGTGTCCTATCAGACATACTGTAGAGAAATAAGGGAGAGAAAAGGGAAGATAAGTTAGGCTAGAAAGCGAAGGATGAGGCACTTGCGTGTTAAGGAGAGATGCGGGGAAAGGCACAGTAGATACCTGTGTGTACAAAGTGATGTTCTTAGTGGGGATACTGTACCGTAATGGTAGCAGATAATGACTCTCTATTGGGCTTTGACCAAGAGAAGACCTCAAGCATGATGAAAAATACGTAAAGGAGGGGGAATAGGTTAATTGTAATTGGTGTGATCTAGTATCATTCAGCAAATTTGCCAGTGGCAGAAAAATTTTGGTAGAGACTGATAAGCTTTTGCAAAGAGAAATTCCATCAGACAATTTTTGTTCAAGTTGGTTATAACTGAATGTAGTGAGGGGGTTTTGAGGCTTTACCAAATTTCTGCTATAGAGAGATGTGCTGCAATGAGAATATGTGTCAGAACAGGGTGGATTACTGATGGCCATTTCTGAAGGCGAAGGCTAAAGAGGGCCAGCTCAGGGTTAAGGTCAGTAGTGAACTTGGTCAAACCCTGAATACATTCAGATACATCTTTCCAGAAGATACATACAGGCGGGCATGACCACCTCATGTGTAGGAGAGATCCCTCAAGACCGCAGTTCCTCCAGCATTCTGAGGTTGAATTGGGGTAGATGGCTGCACGTTTTCTCAGTGTAAAGTACCATCTGTGGTAAACTTTCATGGCAGATTCCCAGCGGGAGGTATTTCTAGAAAACAGAGGGTGTACAGAGAGCGTGGTACCACATGGAGGTTGGAACCTCAATTTGTAAAGTTGTTTCCCAATATACTATAGCTGGAGATTTAGAATTGGAATCTGGTTTTATGAGAGCACCATAGATTGTGGATATTCCTTTCTGTGTGTGTTTAGCGGAGTTGTAGAACATTAGGAGATCTCTCCTCATGGTAGACGTTGCAATGGGAGCTTTAGAGAGGATGTGTTGTATGCGTAAGTATATGTAGGAGTCTTTATTACTCAATTGGAATTTGTCAGAGATCTGTTGAAAGGATAAGAGGCCTTCCTTTCCCATGTGTTTCATACCTGCAGCAACCCAGTGGTGGAGAGTTAAGTCCAGGGAGAGTAGTTTTAGCGATAATAATGGTGTATTGTGTAGAGCTTTGGGGTGTAGGCCTTTTGAGGATTGTAAGAAGGAGGTCCAGGAGTTGGTGAGCAATGGAGAAAAGCCTGCATTTTTGCTCACAAATGCTCCATCAGCACTAGGACTCATGAAACCTCCTACAAATTGTTAAAAAGACGGTACGCTACACCGGATAGGTTAAAGAGGTGGTTTCCCCAGACGACAGGATTATGTTGGTGTTGTGAATTAGCCAAGTCTCCCTGTTACATATTTGGTGGCAATGCCCAAGGCTTATGCCATTTTTTGGGACAAAGTTTGCGGTTGACATACTCTATTACTGAGACTGAATTATCCTTAGCTCCCGAATGTTACCTCCTCCATATCTCTGAGTGCTCTTTGAAGTCGGACAAGCAATTCCCTAATCCCCAGGCATTGGAAGATCACTCATGCCCCCTCGATTCAAGACTGGATAAGAGAGGTTAACGTCATTCAGGAGTTGGAAAGGACATTGACTATGACCGATGACATGGTTGCCAGATTTCATAAACTATGGTGCAATTGGTATGTTTTCACTTTCTCAGAAACATATAGAGAGCTGATGGGTGATTAACACTTTTCTACTTTTCGATAAAAATCATCCAAATGTTTACAAGGGTCTAAATCAATGAAATTCTCTGCAGAGGAATGAATCGTTGTGACCCCGCCCCTTTCCATCAGTCTCCCTTCAGGTCCGCTCGGAATTCTAAACAGGAACGTGAGGCATCGATATAAATGTTTGTGTTGTTTATTTCCAAGTCATATTTATCAATATTAAATTGCTGCTAACAATAGTAACTGGTGATGATGGTTTGTGTTCTGAAATGTGAAAGATGAATGTTTCTGTGTAATCTCCGAGAAAGAAATAGAAAACCATTGAGAAGAATGAAGAGATTTCTCTCCTGGAGATGTCTATATATTTGAAAACCGCAGAATGTGTATAATGGTTACAAATGAATCCAATTGTATTGTGTGTAAAGAATGGGTGTGACTCCGCCTCTTCCCAGGAAGGTTCCCATCAGGTCCGCTCAGGCTGTATAAAAGAAGGCGGGCCCAACCCAGAGCTCAGTCGGTGTTTGCAGCAGAGAAGAGTCGTCATGTCTGGTCGCGGTAAAGGAGGGAAGGGTCTGGGGAAAGGCGGCGCCAAGCGCCACAGGAAGGTGCTCCGGGACAACATCCAGGGTATCACCAAACCCGCCATCCGCCGTTTGGCCCGCAGAGGGGGAGTCAAGCGCATCTCCGGCCTCATCTATGAGGAGACCCGCGGAGTGCTGAAAGTCTTCCTGGAGAATGTCATCCGCGATGCCGTCACCTACACCGAGCACGCCAAGAGGAAGACCGTCACCGCCATGGATGTCGTCTATGCTCTCAAACGACAGGGACGCACTCTCTACGGATTCGGAGGATAAATCCTCATAATCGCTCCCCTCCTCTTCATCGTCACAAAGGCCCTTCTCAGGGCCGCCCACCTTCTCATACAAAGGGCTATCGATCGAAATCTCGAGATCATCAATCTGCTCCTTCTGGGGGGGATGGTGGCAGCCGCTATCCGCATATTTATAAACTTGTAAACATTTTGTTGATTTCTAGCTACAAAGAGGAAACATTTGATTCTTCAGACATGTCATTTCGTCTATCGATTCATTGTACATATGTATCTGGGAGGGTTAGGATTACTTTTTTCTACCGGTCATTTCACATCAATCTGGATTTCATAGTTAAGTCTAAAAATTTAAATTTAAATATTTTACATGATTCACTATACATTACTGACTAATCGATGAATCTGCTTTGGAAGTATTGGTGTTTTGTTCTCCCGAGTCGGAGTTGGTGGTATAATAGGGCTGGATTTTGAACCTGAGCCAATCACAGTTCTGGGCGTTGTCTCCATCAGCCAATAATGCTTTTCTTACAAGTCGTTCAAAGAAATGTATTCATAGTGCTGGAAGTTCAACAAAATTAGTAAACAGAACTCCATCTTGTCGGGTTTTGAGTAAAAAAAACATTTCATATGAATATCTGCAATGCTCGGAATGAATGGTAGGATTGATCTTCCCAGATAAAACGGTTAATGAATGCAGATTGTCGGTAACGGTCCATAGAACTCCGGCGGGAATTTGAAATTTAGCCAATTGAAGCAATTACAGTTTAAATGATTGGGAGGAAATTATCTGATCAGGAAGATTTTTTTTTTTCTATAATGTCCTTAAAACTCTATTTACCGGTTATCAGCTACAAATAACCCGCCCAATCCCGGGGCGCCGAGATATCACTTTGTCCCCAGAAAGTTCAACATAGAAATCCTTCCCGGCGTCCAAACCTCTTCCTATGGAGAAGCAGAGATGACACCCGGATGTAGAGGAGACTTACTGTCCGGACGGCGGGAAGGATTTCCACCTTTTAGAACTGTCATTACAAACACGTGACAGCTTCCATCCCAGAACGTCCTTTACTAATCCGAGATCTACAGAGCAGGACGGAGGGAAGAAGTCGCCGACTTTCCTCCTCCACCCCCCACTAAAAGAAGGCGGATAAGATCAGTCCCTGGAATAAGATGTCATTTCCCCAGAGTCTCACACTGAAAGCATTTTCTATTACTCTTTATAATTATAAAATTAGTTACTTTACATATTGTGACAATGTACGTAAAGGATCCCCGAAACTCCATCTCATAGAAGCGGGAAATAGAGGAGTGTGGGATTCCTGTCCATAGAAGCCGTATGTCCACCCTGTACCTCCTTGTTTGCCGCGACCAGACATGATTGGATGACTGACGAATCACACACAGATAGGCCCCAGCAGCCGCTTCCTCTACTTTGTACACTCCATGATCTGACGTCACACGCTGGGATTGGTTACTTTTGAATTCAACTAATAGGGGTCAGACTTCATTCTACATCAATCTGTACTCCAGGAAAAAAAAGCATGACGACACTTTCCATCACATGACCGAGTCCATCAATAGAAGAGTGAGGAAGCTCCTTTGCATAGGCCGCCTATAAAAGCAGCACATGAGGGCGGCTCCAGCGCACTTTCCTTGCAGCCAGCCAAGTAGTGGTGAACCCTGATCATGCCTGAACCAGCCAAGTCTGCGCCGGCGCCCAAGAAGGGCTCCAAGAAATCCGTGACTAAGACCCAGAAGAAGGACGGCAAGAAGCGGAGGAAGACTAGGAAGGAGAGTTATGCCATCTACGTGTACAAGGTGCTCAAGCAGGTCCACCCCGACACCGGCATCTCGTCCAAGGCCATGAGCATCATGAACTCCTTCGTCAATGACATCTTCGAGCGCATCGCCGGCGAAGCTTCCCGCCTGGCTCATTACAACAAGCGCTCCACCATCACCTCCCGGGAGATCCAGACCGCCGTCCGCCTCCTCCTGCCCGGAGAGCTGGCCAAGCACGCCGTCTCCGAGGGCACCAAGGCCGTCACCAAGTACACCAGCGCCAAGTAATCCCCCCGCCGGGGCCCCATCATCCCAACAAGGACACAAAGGCTCTTCTAAGAGCCGCCCACCATTCCAATCACTGAGCTGTCATCACATTGTATTGCCGCTAGAGGTCCCCCACACGTCACACTTACACTGGACATTCGTCATTCTGTAGTACAAGGGCCTCCCTCATTGGATACACATTGGAGGGGGCACCTGGTTTGGGGGAATCTACAGGAAGGTTGTAGAATGTATGGCCGGCCTTCCATGGGTCATGACATCGATCATTGTTGTACAATCTGATTGGAAGGTATAAATCTGAAGATGTATTCTAGGTACAAGAAATCCATCCGAGCCCCACATTCCCCTTATTCCGGAATTTCTGATGTTTTCCCTCTTGGAGATGTAAAGGTTATCATTTGTACATTAAATATTGTCTGCTAGTGGGAGCCGGAAAATAAACCGCCCGATCGCATTGTATATCTTCCCCGATACAGAAGTCAGTGTTTCCCATCCTATGGAGGGCGATCCTATAGTATCCAGGAATATAGATCTATAGGGGTCATGGGGGGGACAGGTTCGCTTTGTGTTTGATGACATATGTAGGACTATGCACAGAGCAGACTCATGTCTGGAGACGTGTATACAGGGGGATGCTGCTGGGGGAGGGGGGGCATTGTCAGTATACAGGGGGATGCTGCTGGGGGAGGGGTGACATTGTCAGTATACAGGGAGATGCTGCTGGGGGAGGGGGACATTGTCAGTATACAGGGGGATGCTGCTGGGGGATGGGGGACATTGTCAGTATACAGCGGGATGCTGCTGGGGGAGGGGGACATTGTCAGTATACAGGGGGATGCTGCTGGGGGATGGGGGACATTGTCAAGATGGGGACTTCTGGACACACTTGGACTAGTTTAGGGCTCATCTGCTTCCAGTTATTACTGACACACATCCCTGTCATTTGTCTCCTTTTGTCATACATTCATGGGAGTCTAACTATGGGACATATATACACCATCATCCACCCAACTTACATCGTAGGAAGACACGACTCAGACCATCAGATGGGCAAACATTGGCTCTTGTTTTATATATATTGTCGGATTTTGTATTATGAGGGTTTTGAGTGATAAAACAAACAAATCTTAATAAATGCGCTTTATATGAATATTTGCTATGTTACGATTTTTGGCTGATATCAGAGCCTGGAATGAATGGAAGGGTTGATCGATCTTCCCAGATAAAACGGTAAATGGATGCGGTCGGTTCTCCGTATCGGATTTGGCGGTAAAGAGGGCGGATTGTCTTTGACGTCACATAGAATTCCGGAGGGAGATTTGAATGAAGCAATTAGAAAGTTGAGCCAATGACAGTTATAGACGTTTCCTTCAGATAGTAAAACATCTTTTTTTCTACGTGGAGTGTGAAGGAGGTGATGAGATCTGTTCCCTCAGTCGGGAGGATCGTTGTTCGGTATATATTGAACGATCTCTGATCTTCAGGAGAAACTCATCACAACTAAAGGAAGGCGGATAAGATCAGTCCCTGGAATAAGATGTCGTTTCCCCAGAGTCTCACACTGAAAACTTTTTCTATTAATGTATAATTGTCATAATTAACATGTATAAAATATTATAATTTAAATGAAAAATGGTATACATATTTGATAATGCATACAAAAAAGTCAGTTATTTTAGATTTTGTAACAACATAACTTGAGGATGATCGACTTGGGGGAGGGGCCACGCCATACATCTACTATGGTCGATTACTGATTTTCTCCTTTTTCCTATCTCCTGATTTTCCTCTCTGAGACTGAATCAGTTGATAAAGAGGAGGTTTAGAAAACTGTGTTTGGAGATGTGCGTGGCTCTGAGAAGAGCTGTTGTCTTGTGTAACAGAAGTTAATTGTGATGGGCCGAACACCCCTGTGTTCGGTTTGTAGTCGAACCGAATAGATGTTCGACGACGAACTATAAGCTCAATGCAAGTTTATGGGACTCACTTATAAGCCTTCAAAATGGGCACTTTTGAATTTACATGTAAGTTTTGGGCCATAAATGGGGTATGGAGACATGAATCAATGAAAACATTTTTTTCAAAAAGTACAGTTTTAAAGGGGCAGTCAGTTTTCATTGTTTAACGTAAACAAAAATTACTTTAAATATCATGCCTGGGGGTCCCTTTACCCGCAAAGCTGCACATCTGTGAAATGTATAGAACCTGCTGCAGCAGGACTGAAATTTTGTTTGGATTAAATTTTTATTAAAAAAATAAATACAAAGCGTGGGGTCCCCCTCTAAGTCTTACCAGACCCTTTAGGTCTGGTAGGAAGGTTAGGAGGCACTCCACAGTAATATTTATTTAAAAAAAAAATGTTTAGGCTTTGTAGGTATTTTAAGTGGAACCCCTCCCCTCAAAAAAATGTGGTGTCCCCCCTAAGTTCTTACCAGACCTTTGATCTGAGCACAGGCCTGGAAGGGAGGGAGGAACAAGGGCCTTCCCCAAAACATTGGCCCGGTGGATGTGGGGGACTGCGGGCAAAGGGAGCTTTTTATCAGGGTGGCCATTTAAATAAGGGGTCACCTTGATTATTTGTGAATGAGTAAGGGGTTCTTGCACATCTACCCATTCATGAAAGGGTTAAATGCAGTAAAAAAAATAGACCAATCTTTTTAAAAATGTCTCTAATTTAAACAAAAACAAAACAAATTTTAACAAGTCCTTTAATAATAATTTAGAACAAAAATTAAAAATCGCTCCATCATTGTAATTTATTGTCAATCACGGGGTCCAGCGTTGTCACAAGGATGCCGACTCACCAAAATTAAAACAAACCAAAAAAAAGTAGCTAGCGGTGACATCCCCGCCTGCTTTTCCCAATTGTTTGCAGTAAGACAGGTCTGACAGTTGCTGCTCAGATGTAAAGAGTGCTCGGCGGGTGCGGACAGGTGGGCGGGCGTTGTTTTCTTTTTTTCAATTTTGGCAAGTCGGCATCATCAGGACATCACTGGATGCCGTTATTGACGATGGATTACATCGATGGAAACATTTTTTGTCATCCTGAGGACTTACCCCCCTTCCTGACCACGCCTCTTTTGGTTATTTGGAGCTGCACTATTTCAACTGGTAATTGTGCGGTCATGCAATGCTGTACCCAAACTAAATGTGCGTCCTTTTTTCACACAAATAGAGCTTTCTCTTGGTGGTATTTGACCACCTGTGCACTTTTTATCTGTTGTGCTATAAAAAAAAAGACCCCAAATTTTGAAAAAAAAATACTTTCAACTATAAAAAAATATATAGTAAACTCAAAATTAGTCATACATTTAGGCCAAAATGTATTCTGTTACATGTGTTTGGTAAACAAATCCCAATAAGTGTATATTTATTGCATTGTGTGAAAGTTATACCGTCTACAAACTATGGTATACATGCTACAATTTATACCATTTTTTGCTATACAGCGCTGCGCTAGTTTAACTGACAATTGCGTGGTCATGCAATGCTGTACATAAATTACACTTCTGTCCTTTTTTAAAAAGAAACATCAATTTATCTTATGGTAGTATATGATCACCTGTGCGCATTTTTTTTCCACAATAAACAAAAAACAGACAGAAAATTTATAATTTTTTTTTCTCATTTCTGTCATAAATAATATCCAAAAAAACTAAAATGTTGTCATAAATTTAGGTCAAAATGTATAAAAACATTTTTTTTTTGGGGGGGGGGGGGTATATTCCAAAGCAATTTCCAGGAAAAGCTTTAATTTATCCAATCAGTTTATACTTTGCAGTTATTATCTTTTGTCCCACCAGCCCCTCTGTACTAGATTGTAAGCTCCCTGGAGCAGGGCCTCCTAACCCTCTTGTATTGAAGTGCATTGTTGTATTGTCTCCATTTATATTTTTTACAGCACTGCACAAACTGTTGGCACTATATAAATCCTGAATATTAACAATAATAATCATCATCATCAGATAATATTAATACTATTCCCTTCTTCTTGATCTGAGCAAAACAGGGACACCCTGATCCACCACATGGGAGTTAATTGTAGGATTTCCAGCAAATGTCTCATTACTGAAATGATCTCTGGGAGAATCAAATGTTGATGGATTGCAACAATGTATCAAGCAGAGAAGAAAAGAGAAACATATTTAAAGTAACAACAACATCCATCCCGTATATGTGTGTAATATAGTGACACCTAATGGGAGTGTTGAGCATTGCAGCCAATCATCCCACCCACCAATATGCAGGGTAGTCCGTCCCGGATAGAGAGGAGCCGTGCTTTGTGGATAGAGAGGAGCGGTGCTCTTGGGGGAGAGAGAAGCGTTGCATGACAGCTGACATATTCATCAAAGGGGTGAAGTCTCCCAGGTGATGTATTTAACTCTTTATGGTCATATTCTGGTGACAACTCAACATTCGGCAATATTCCTTTACTTTCCCTCTACCTGAGAACACTAAACAGGACAAACACCGAAGATGGAGCGCAGAGAGCAGAAAAAACGCTGCAATCCTCATTGTCCAAAATGGAAAACCTTTGTTTTTTTATTTGTGCTTTCTGTACTTCAAATATTTTTTTTCTTTCATGTGGTATTGAGGGCAGGATTGAAAATGAACAAAATGTCGCGTGTGTGTGTGTGTGTGTGTGTGGGGGGGGGGGGGGGGTACATGTCTTCCCTGTGACTTCTAGGGCACTAGGCCATGGCTTATCTGGGGAGGGGATTGTATCCGGATTGGAATCATTGTAACAAGTGAATCCTGTCGGCGATACTTTGTTGTTTTCAGGTCCATCGTTTGGTGTATTCCCTTCTTGTCGGTGCAATTCTTTCTCCTTGGACTGAGGAGAAGGGAACACCCTGGAGGCTTTTACATGTTAGTACAAAGAAAAGAAGTGTCAGGGTCAGTAGACATGTGTTGGTCTTAGAGGAACCCCACCGCTCATTCCCCTCCAAATAGCCGACATTTCCTCTCCACATTCCCCACATGATAGACAAGAATGGGATTTGCAGCAAACTTCCTATTCCTGAAATGATCTCTCAGGGAATCCAAATGTGATGGATTGACTTCCATCACTGAAAGCATCAAATCCTATTGTAGATCCGAGGATTCCGAGCAAACCTCCCCCCTGAGCAGTCTATGGAGCTGTGGAGTGAAATGCGGCAATCAAGTCATTGGCGGGATTTGGCTCTCAATGTCCATTTGTGATGATGGTCCAATAATGACCCCTAGGCCATGACACCTGACACCCTGTAATGGGCGGAGCCCTTTGTATGTCTCCCAATGTCTGCCATGACAGGACACAAGGATCTCTTGTGATCGGCCGATGTTTTTGTTCCCGGCTCCTTGTAGTCAGCTAGAGATGAGCCGAGTTGTGTATTAGAGGGAAATGTTTGGTGATCTCCCCTCTTCCCTCGTGTAATGTGAAGCGGATTGTAGTGGGGGATGGGAGCAGATTGTTTTGTGGGTAGAATGTGTTCCCCCAAGCAGGTAGAAGGCAGAATGGGCCCCCCAATCCGGAGGATGGTTGTGTTTGCAGCCTCTGTGTTCAGCCTCGTGAGCAGCTCCTGACAGCTGGAAGTGACCCCCGATAAGTGACAGTCCAGGGAGCAGATCGGCTCCCCGGGGCACATCGGACATCGTTCTATTTTGGAATAAAATCGGTTTTCTCTCTGCCCGGGAAACACAACGAGAGAGAGAAGAATCCCCGACTGTGGAGAGACATCCAGTGGGCGTGTGTGATGTGTAACCAATAGCAGGACAGAGTGGAGTTGTGTGTCAACCAATCGCAGTGTTCGAAGGTCTGTATATAAGGCGGAGCGCCGTGTGATTTGTAATGAACTATTGTGGAAACATTTCCCGAGTCATGACGGAGACTGAGAGCGCCCCAGCCGCCCCTCCTCCAGCGGAGGCCGCCGCCAAGAAGAAGCCGGCTAAGAAGGCGTCAGCCGGAGGAGGAGCCAAGAAAGGCATCAAGAAGGCGTCCGGTCCCCGCGTGTCCGAGCTCCTCGTCCAAGCCGTGTCCGCTTCCAAGGAGCGCAGCGGGGTGTCCCTGGCCGCCCTGAAGAAGGTCCTGTCCGCCGGAGGATACGATGTGGACAAGAACAAGAGCCGCCTGAAGATCGCCCTCAAGGCGCTGGTGACTAAGGGAAGCCTCGTCCAGGTCAAAGGCCATGGGGCCTCCGGATCGTTCAAGATCAACAAGAAGCAGCCCGACGGCGCCAAGGCGAAGCCCAAGAAACCGGCTGCTAAGAAGGCTACAAAGTCCCCTAAGAAGAAGGTGGCCAGCAAAGCCCCCACCAAGAGTCCCAAGAAGGTCGTCAAGTCCCCGAAGAAGAAGGCGGCCAGCAAATCATTCACCGCAGCCAAGAGCCCCAAGAAGCCGGCCGTCAAGAGACCGGCAAAGGCTGCAGCCAAGAAGGTGACCAAGAGCCCCAAGAAGAGCAAAGCTGCAGCCAAGCCGAAAAAAGCCGCCAAGAGTCCCGCTAAGGCCAAGCCGGCAGCTAAGAAGGCGGCTAAGCCCAAGAAGGCCGCTCCGAAGAAGAAATAATGGGCGGCGACCTCCTTCTCCACCCCCCAAAGGCTCTTCTCAGAGCCCCCCACCTCCCCCCAACAGAGCTCTCCATACATACACCGACATCGCTGAGTGCGCACTGCTCCGCATGTCCGATATAGAAGATCTCATAGAAATAAATCCGACAATTCCCACACACTGTCTGAGGGATCTCTGGGGAGGGAGGGGGTACGACTAAACATTCACATTTCTTCTCGATCATTTCAGAATTTCATGCGGCCATTCTGAACGTTCTAATGAGAATCCTTCTAATGATCGGGAGACGCATCATCCTCTGGGCAGGTTAGAACAGTGGTTCTCAACCTTTCTAATGCCCCGACCCCTTAATACAGTTCCTCATGTTGTGGTGACCCCCAACCATAAAATTATTTTCGTTGCTACTTCATAACTGTAATTTTGCAGTGGGAGGAGTAGTGCCACATCATTGGTGTCAGTGGAAGGAGTAGTGCCCCATCGTTGGTATCAGTGGGGGGAGTAGTGCCCCATCATTGGTGTCAGTGGGGGGAGTAGTGCCACATCATTGGTGTCAGTGGAAGGAGTAGTGCCCCATCGTTGGTATCAGTGGGGGGAGTAGTGCCCCATCATTGGTGTCAGTGGGGGGAGTAGTGCCCCATCATTGGTGTCAGTGGGAGGAATAGTGCTCCATCACTGGTGTCAGTGGGGGGAGTAGTGCCCCATCACTGGTGTCAGTGGGAGGAATAGTGCCCCATCACTGGTGTCAGTGGGGGGAGTAGTGCCCCATCACTGGTGTCAGTGGGAGGAATAGTGCCACATCATTGGTGTCAGTGGGAGGAATAGTGCCCCATCATTGGTGTCAGTGGGAGGAATAGTGCCCCATCGTTGATATCAGTGGGGGGGAGTAGTGCCCCATCATTGATGTCAGTGTGGTGGAGGGGAGAATAGTGCCCCACCATTGGGGTGGGGGGGGGGAATAGTGTCCCATCGTTGGTGTCAGTGGGGGGAGGAATAGTGGCCCATCATTGGTGTCAGTGGGAGGAATAGTGCCCCATCATTGATGTCAGTGTGGTGGAGGGGAGAATAGTGCCCCATCATTGGGGTCGGGGGGGGGAAATAGTGTCCCATCGTTGGTGTCAGTGGGGGGGGGGAAATAGTGTCCCATCGTTGGTGTCAGTGGGGGGAGGAATAGTGCCCCATCGTTGGTGTCAGTGGGGGGAGGAATAGTGCCCCATCGTTGGTGTCAGTGGGGGGAGGAATAGTGCCCCATCGTTGGTGTCAGTGGGGGGAGGAATAGTGCCCCATCGTTGGTATTAGTGACAGCCTGGGCTCGCTCTCTCACTTACCTGTCAGCTGTCTTCCTTCTCTGGCCGCTCTCCTCTTCACTCGCTCCGGCAGCTCCCTCGATCTTCTTTGATGTACGCGCGCTGCCGCTCGGCTCCTCCTCTCCAAGCTCCACCTCCTCGCCGGTGATTGGCCGCCTGTGTGCCTCTCCTGAGCTACAGTTCCGGTGGCCAATCAGCGGCGAGGAGGCGGAGCTGCTGAGCGGTGGTGTGGCCAGGTGACAGGAGCAGCGTATCATCCCGCCCACACATCGCCGGAGAGAGGAGCGGTGTCTCGGTTCCTAAGACCATCGGAAATATGTGTTTTCCGATGGTCTTAGGCGACCGCTGGGAAATGGTCGTTCGACCCCCAAAGGGGTCGCGACCCCCAGGTTGAGAACCGCTGGGTTAGAATGATCAGCAACAAGCTGTGAGCTCAGTTTTGGAAAGATTGATTTTTAGGAAGTGGAGTGACATCCATGCCGATATGTCACTTAGTAGGTTAGTAATTCGAGAGGAGACTGAAAGGGTGAGTAGAAAGATAGATTTGTGTGTCATCAGCATAGAGATGGTACTTAACCACTTGAGCTCCTGAGGATTTACCCCCCTTAATGACCAGGCCTTTTTTTGCTGTTTGGCGCTGCACTAATTCAAATGATAATTGCGCGGTCATGCAATGCTGCACCCAAACAAAATTTAAGTCCTTTTTTTTCACACAAATAGAGCTTTCTTTTGGTGGTATTTGATCACCTGTGCGCTTTTTATTTTTTGCGCTATAAACAAAAAAAACAAAAATTTTGAAAAAAAAACAATATTTTCTACTTTCAGCTATAAAAAATATATCGTAAACTCAAAGTTAGTCATAAATTTAAGCCAAAATGTATTCTGCTACATGTGTTTGGTAAAAAAAATCCCGTGCATTAGCGAGCAAACTGGCGCTATCTAGGAGGGGCGCTAACACTATCGGAAGTCACCAGTGACACTAATACAGTGATCAGTAAAAATCTGTTCACTGTAATCAATGACACTGGTGACAGGGCAGTGAAGGGGTTAACTGTGGGGGGGGGGGGGCAATCAAGGGGTTAAATGGGATTTCTGGTGCACTAGCAGGCAAACTGGCGCTATCTGGGAGGGGCGCTAACACTATCGGAAGTCGCCAGCGACACTGATACAGTGATCAGTAAATATCTGTTCACTGATCAATGACACTGGTGACAGGGCAGTGAAGGGGTCAACTCGGGGGGGGGGGGGGGGGCGATCAAGGGGTTAGACAGGATTATTGGTGTATTAGCGGGCAATCTGGCGCTATCTGGGAGGGGCGCTAACACTATTGGAAGTCGCCAGCGACACTGATACAGTGATCAGTAAAAATTGGTTCACTGATCAGTGACACTGGTGACAGGGCAGTGAAGGGGTTAACTGGGGGGGGGGGGGGGCGATCAAGGGGTTAAACGGGATTACTGGTGTACTGGCGGGCAAACTGGCGCTATCTGGGAGGGGCGCTAACTCTATCGGAAGTCGCCAGCGACACTGATACAGTGATCAGTAAAAATTGGTTCACTGATCAGTGACACTGGTGACAGGGCAGTGCAGGGGTTAACTGGGGGAGGGGATCAAGGGGTTTAACAGATTACTGGTGTACTGGCGGGCAATCTGGCGCTATCTGGGAGGGGCGCTAACTCTATCGAAAGTCGCCAGCGACACTGATCAGTAAAAATCGCTTCACTGATCAGTGACACTGGTGACAGGGCAGTGAAGGGTTAACTGGGGGGGGGGGGCGATCAGGGGGTTAAATGTGTCCTAGAGTGTTCTAACTGTAGTGTAGTGCTTGTGTACTCACTTTTTGGATGTCTTCTTCTCTGTCTGGAACGGAATGTGTCCAGGCAGAGAAGAATGACATCATATTCTGCCCTGTGTAAATATCAACACAGGACAGGATAGGACAGGGACCGATCATGTGATTTCAGCCAGAAATCACTGGCTGAAATCTAATGATTGATCCCTCCTGGATCAAATCGTGTCACCCGCGGGTTGGCGCGCGCGCCCCCTGCCGGCGAAAGTGTCGGGAGCGCGGAACCCATTTTTAAACGTGGTTTTGCGCTCCACTGCCGCCCTGCACAAGTATATACACAGTGGCAGGGCGGCAAGCGGTTAAAACCATGGGAGTTTATCAAGTGACCAAGGGAGGAGGTGTAGATGGAGAAGAGAAGGGGTCCAAGGACAGAACCTTGAGGGAGTGGAGGAGCCAGAGTTATAGGTAATGCTGAAGGAGCGCTGCAATAGGCAGGAAGAGAACCAGGAGAGAGCGGAGTCTCTGAGGCCAAGAGTGGAGATTTCTTTTGAGGAGGGGATGGTCAACAGTATCAAAAGCCGCAGAGAGGTCAAGTAGTAAGAGTACGGAGTAGTGGCCATTGGTTGGGATGAGTACGGAGTAGTGGCCATTGGTTGTGATGAGTATGGAGTAGTGGCCATTGGTTGGGATGAGTATGGAGTAGTGGCCATTGGTTTTAGCAGTTAGTAAATCATTGAGTTTTAGTAGGGCAGTTTCAGTGGAGTGGAGTGAGCGAAAGCCAGACTTAAGGGTCAAGAAGGTTGTCAGTCTACAATCGCCTGAGCTCCTACCTCACTAAGCGTTCTAAGAGTTTAGAGGGATAGGGGAGCAGGGAGATGGGTCTTAAGTTGTCCAGGTTGGTGGGGTCCAGGGAGGGCTTTTTTTTTTAAGTATAAGAGTGATGTGCGCATGCTTTAGAGGGGAAGGCACCGTTAGAGAGGGAGAGATTGAAGATGTGAGTGAGGGAGCATAGGATGGAAGAGGAGGGTGACCATAATAGTTGTGAGGGGACAGGATCCAGGGGCAGGTGGTGAGACGGGCTTCTGAGAATACTTTAGTGACCTCTTCAGTAGTAGCAAGGTCAAAAGAGGAAAGTGTTGAGTTGTCGCTTCTCGGCCTTTTAGCTAAGATCAAGTGAAGTATCGACCTTGCCTTTAGGAGTGTCCCTGCTTCCAGCTAGGACGTTGAGAACCACTTGTATCTATCCCAGCCATTTGGTCTGTGTGGGGTACCCTCTACTCGGCCTGGTAGGATCGTCGATTAAATTTGGCTTCACCTGCTTGCTGCTATTGGGTTTGAGGCTTAGCCCCCAAACAGAACGAGTTTGTGCTCTTCCCCCCCCTCCCACTCTGCGTTACTACCTCCGGGCAGTAGACGCTCAATAGCCTTTTCAAAGGCTAAGCAAGAGTGAAGTCGCCGAGGAAGAAGGAAAAGGAATCCACTCAAGACCTCTTGGAAGCCCTCCTGAGAACTCCTCTGCGACAAGATGGGGAAGAACAAACAGACCGCCAAGAAGCCGCTGACCGCCGCCCCTGCCAAGACCCCGGGAGAAGCCCCCTCCACCTCCACCTCAGAACGCTCCGGCCCTGCAGAAGGTCTCCCCTCCCTGGAGCCCTGGATGAAGCAGACAGTCGTGCTGCAGCTGAAGGAAATGGAAGGCAGAGTCCCGGACATGATCCCGGAAGTCTTCGGCAAGAAGATGATCCTGGAACAAGGATTCAGCAAGGCAGAGACCCTGTCGGTGCAGTCCTTCGTGAAAGGTATCTTCTTCATAATTTTTGTCTCGTTACAGGTTTGCAGAAGATACTGAGAGATGGTGAAGACCTCTGGGCCCGATTCCCCTTTCCGCAACTTTGTTGCAAACTCTCCCATTCAAAGGGATGAAAGGCGGATTACGGTGTCTGAGGAACCCTCACGTCCCCGGAAGAGATATTGCCACCTATCTCCAGAGGTTCTGTGTCGTGTTGAAGGACCCAGTCCGGATACTAGATGCCAACGGCTTCTGGACAGGTAAGTGGGCCGTGTTTTGCAGGTTGCTGAGAGATCGACCTGCTGGAGACCTCCAACACCTGCAACAGTGCTTCTCCCTGGGAGCATCCGCAGGACTCCTACACTACCCCGATCAACCCCAGTCATGCCGCAGGTGCGGATAGCCGGGGCACAAGGGTAATAATTGCCATGTGCTCTCTTGTAGGTTCTGCCGGGCTGCAGGCCATGAGACCAAGGATTGCCCGAGGTCCAAAACCTACAACCTCTGTGGACGGTCAGAGCACGTGTACAGGGACTGCCCAGAGAGAAGCAGGACGTATGCGGGGGCCCTGAGCAAGGGCCCTGCTAAACCAGCACCACAGAAACCTCAGAAGGACCCAGGTAAGAGGAACCCCCTCCCCCCACCCGAGCCCCCCCCTGCCCCTCCGGTGTCGGAGGCCGCCCCCCCCCCTGCCCCTTGCTCTCCTGCCCCCCCTGCTTCTCGCCCTCCTGCCCCCCCTGCTCCTCGCCCTCCTACCCCCCCTCCCCCCTGACCCTGCTCAACCCCTCCCGGGCCCGGTTCCACCCCCCCCCTGACCTGTCCTCACAGGAGGATTTCCCGCCCCTTCCCCCTGCCACCCCTGCCTGCAGCTCTGCGACAGGGAACATGAATCGGAAGAAGGAGCAGGCAAGCCCAGCGGCGGAGGACCCCTCCTCCTCCACCAAACGGCCTGCTGTCCTCCAGAATGCCGCAGGTTCCGACCCCGTGGGGAGGACCTCGACACGCTGGAGGAGGAAGAGGTGGAAGAAGAGATGGCTCTGACCCGGTCGGAGCCAGATCTCTCCACCGACTTCGATGAGGTCCTCAACCAGATCGGACTGAGCCAGGACATTGGTCAGGCTGCAGAGGTCACCCCCCCTCTCCACGGTAGGTAAGTACAGCCCCTGCCGACTAACCCCTTCTTCTCCTTCCTATGATGGCTGAGATCTCTATCTTTTCCATTAATGTGAGGAGCATCAAGGATGCGTCTAGGAGGCAGACTGTGCTGACCTTTCTCTCCACACAGCAGAGTGATGTCTACATGCTTCAGGAGTGCGCCCTTCCCCCTCTGAGGAGGTACACTCATTTGTCCTCCCAGTGGACCCACGGTCCCTCCTACTGGTCTGGGGGTGGCGATTGCAAGTCTGCAGGGGTAGCGGTTCTTATCAGGGGAGGTCGTTTCACTGTTGACTCCGTCCATGAGCTCGTCTGTGGCCGCCTTTTGGTCATAGACGGCTCGTGAGCGGGGAGCCCGTTAGGCTCATCAACGTGTACGCCTCCCCGGAGAAGAACGCGCGGCTGGAGCTTTTCCAAACCCTGCGGACGCAACTCGTCACAGCGAGAACAGTAGTGATTGGCGGTGATTTTAACTGTCCGATAGAGGAGGACGGGCGCAGCTCCAGCATGTACGCTAAACTCGATGCCACCTCAAAGCTGCTCCGGGAGGTGATTGCGGAGGCTTCCCTGCAGGACGCCGTGGGATCCATGGGGCGCGGCTCCGTGAACTACTGATGGAGCCGCCCCAATGGATCTGTGCGTTCCAGGATTGACTTTGTGCTCACCTCTAGGGCAGTCAAGCACCGCGGGTTCTCCATGGTTCCCTGCTTTTTCTCTGACCACAGGGCCATTCACTTTCGGGGTGACCTGGGAGAGGGCTTTGCCCCCGGCCCGGGCTCCTGGAAGCTGAATTGCACCCTGCTGACAATGAGGAACTGCTAGAGGAGCTCAGGGAAACCTACGGTGCCTGGAAGGAGGAGAAGTCTTTCTTTCCCAAGGTAAGCGACTGGTGGGAGTTTGTGAAAGTCAAGCTGCGCAGCTTCTTTCAGGCCAGGGGACGCCAGCAAGTGTGTGCCAGGAGGAGGGAACTCAGGAGACTTCAGCGTCAGCTGCAGTCCCTGCAGGACCTTCATCACTGTGGCTGGGACGTGAGGCAAGACCTGGAGGACACCAAGAAAAGCTTGAAAAAGCACTTTGAGGAAGAATCCAGGCACATTGTCTTCCGTGCCAAGGTGGAGCATCTAGAGAAAGGTGAGAAGTGTAACTCGTTCTTTTTCAGGAAACTCCACTCAGGACACACACCCCTGTCGGAGCTGCGTGACAAGACCGGAACACTCCAGAAGGGGAAGGAGGCCGTGATGGAAGTGGTCAGCGACTACTACACCGACCTCTACTCCCCCAAAGAAACAAACATGTCAGCAGCCGACAGATTCTTGTCAGGTATCTCTAACACTATTGATCCTGCAGGTTTGTCGGCCACCAACGCCCCCTTGACATTGGAGGAGCTGCACTCTGCCGCTAAATCCTTTAGGCGGGGCAGGACCCCGGGCTGCGCTGGTCTCCCAGCAGAGCTCTATGTAGCGCTGTGGGACCTCGTGGGCCCGGACCTGCTCGAGCTGTACGAGCAGATGGTGGTGGAGGGGAAGATGCCTCCTTCGTTGAGGGAGGGGATGATCACGATCCTGTACAAGCATAAGGGGGAGAGATGTGACTTGAAAAATTGGCGTCCCATCTCTCTTCTGAACGTGGACTACAAGATCCTCGCCAAAGTCCTGGCGAACAGGCTGAAGGCTGTCATCGGACAGATCATCCACCCGGATCAGACTTGCGGCATTCCTGGCCGCAGGATTGCGGACAGCCTAGCGCTTGTCCGGGACACGATCCAATACATCAAGGACCACCGTGTGCACGCGGCCCTGGTCAGTCTTGATCAGGAAAAGGCCTTTGACCGTGTCTCCCATGGGTTTATGTGCAGAGCCCTGCGCAGGTTTGGTCTCGGGGAAATGTTTTGTTCATATGTTGACATCATGTATAACGATATTTGCAGTTCAGTGCAGGTGAACGGCTGGAAAACTGACCCCTTCCCGGTCCTCTCCGGGGTCAGACAAGGCTGCCCTCTTTCACCTCTGCTTTTTGTTTGCTGTATAGAGCTCTTCGCCGAATGCATCAGACGGAATCCAGAGATCGGGGGAATCACCGCACCGGGACCAGACAGAAGGGAAGTGAAGTGCTCGCTCTACATGGACGACGTGACTGTGTTCTGTGCCAACCAGCGCTCCATCGACCTGCTCGTCCAGACCTGCGAGGACTTTGGCCAAGCTTCGGGGGCAAAAGTCAACTGTGGGAAGTCGGAAGTCATGCTCTTCGGAAAGTGGTTCCTGCCTTCTTCTGCATCCATGCCCTTTGGCATCAAGACAGACTTCATGAAAATTCTGGGAGTTTGGTTTGGTGTCGAGGGCGCAGCCCTGAAGTCTTGGGAGGAGAGACTAGCAAAGATGAGACAGAAATTTGGACTTTGGAGCCTCAGAGACCTCACCATCGAAGGAAAGACACTGGTACTCCGCAGCGAGATTCTCCCTGTGTTGCAGTACCTCGCACAGGCCTGGCCCCCACGGGTCAGCACCTGTAAGGCCATCACCAGGGCGGTGTTTCACTTCATCTGGGGCTCCAAGATGGACAGAGTGAAGCGGGCAGTCATGTTCAAGGAACCCCTCAAGGGCAGTAAGGGCGTGCACGACATCGCCACCCAACTGAGGGTGTTCTTTGCTAGCAACTGCATCCGCAGAACTTTGCCCATAAGGATTATGGACTCTGGCGGGAACGCAATGTCACGCTTCTTCCTGTTGCCTCTCTGGAGGTCCCTCGGATGGGACAATTGGGACAGTTCCATCCCCTACAACTGTGACACTCCTTGGTACTACTTGGATACCTTCAAGTTCATCAGGGAGCAGGGGCTGCAGGGAGTCAAGCCTGACTTGTGGAAACCAAAGACCATTTACAAGCTCATCAGAGCAAGCGACATTTTGGAGTCGGTTCCAGGCCTGCCTTCAGACACCTGCAAGGTGGTCTGGAGGAATGTTTCTTCAAACATTCTCACCAACAGGCACAAAGACCTGGCATGGATGGCAATCCAAGGGGGGTTGCCTCTCAGGACATTTATGCATGCCAGGAACCTGAGCAGATACAGACACTGCCCCTTATGCATCATCCATGAGGAAACGTCTCATCACGTTTTCTGGGAGTGCTGTTTTGCTCAGGCCCTGTTGGGGGCCCTGGAACCTGAACTCAAGGACTTTGTACCACAGACAGCCATCACTCACTTTGGGGTGTTGAATGGACTATTCTGTGGAACTTTTTCTCTGGAGGACATTGACGGCACCTGGCGGGTGCTGTGTTGTTTTAAGGACGCTTTATGGTGCGCCAGGAAGTGCCTCATCCACCAGAGGGACAGGATGTCCATTGAGGACTGCCGCAGACTGATCCTCAGTCTGCTCAAAGACTATACCTTGATGGACTTTAAGGAGGAAGAGGACGTCTGAAGATCTCCCCTTCCCCCTACTCCCCCTTGCGTGTCTTTGCCCCTTCAATAAAGCTACGGGCCTGTGTCCCCTCCTTTTTCCCCTTCCCCCCCCACACACCCGATGCTTATTGTAAAGTGTAACATTCGGTTTTTGATTTTGCATGACTTTTTGATTTTAGGAAATGTACTTTGTATTAGGATGCTATGGTTTCGGGGTAAGCGGCAGTATGCATGACGTGTTGGTCTGGGGATTCGTCCGCCACGCACAGCACGTCAGGCATCATACCGCCGAATGAATGTACTTATTTGTTTGAATGTATTATTCGTATTCTTGGAACTGTATTGCAATGTGGTGCGCTGCGTCGCAGTATAGGGTGAGATGTACCCCGATAACGAGTATCATGTTTTTTATACTTCTGTAATAAAAGTATCTTTTCAATCAAAAGTGTTGAGGGAGGTTTATTATAAGGTATGCCAAGTGGGATAGATGTCTGTGTAGCGGAGATGCCACTACAAATTGCATCAATCTTGTTTTTGAAATGATTTGCAATCTCTTAAGCAGTGAGTGAGGTACTGGGTGGAGAAAGTAGAGAGTTAAGAGATGAGACCAGGAGGACTGGATGACAAGGTATTAATAAAAGTGACAAAGTAGGCTTGATTGGCAGCATGGAAGGAGGAATTGTATGTTAGGAAAGCAGATTTATATCAAGTGAAAGCTTGCTGAGATTTGGTTTTACGCCACAATCACTCCAGTGCACGACTATATCGCTTAAGATTTGGGGCATCGTCAGTCTGCCACGGTTGTAATGGTCGGGGCCTGATACTTTGTGTAGTTAGGGGAGCAAGTGAGTTTAATGCAGATGAAAGCTAACTGTTGTAGACAGCAGTGGCCAGATCAGGGCAGGACGGGGGGGGGAGATTCTTTCAGAGACGGTCAGATGCAGAATGGAAAAGAGAAGGGTTTCAGTTGTGAAGGTTTTGGTGGGTAATTGTTTCTGTTCAGAGGGATAGGTGTTTGATCACAATCTCATCACCTTCAGAGAGAGGAAAGGGGTGTTTGTTTTCTCCAATCTTGGCACTCCCTACAACCTCACAAGGTCTAATGTATTCCCATGAGAGTCAATGGAGGACCGTGTCCATTGTGTTAAGGTAAAAGATGAGGTTAGGTTGAAGAGTTGGGATGTAGCCGGGTTGTTCACATTAATAGGGATTTTAAAATCTACAAGATTGATAGTGGGTGTTTCAGAGGGGAGAAAGGGTATCCAGGCAGAGAAGTCATCAAGAAAGTGTGACACCGGTCCAGGAGGCTGATAGACCACTGCAATCCTCAGAGAAATAGGAGAAAAAAAAAGCTGAAAGCAGAGTCTGGAAAGAAAAGGATAGAGAGGGAGGACTTGAAAAGGTGCTCAGTGGGGATAGAAGCAAACCAACTCCACCTCCTTTCCTACCACTGGGTCTGGGTGAGTAAGCCCAGAGAAGGCCTCCATAGGAAAGTACTGCAGGAGAAACAGAATTTGCTGCTTGAAGTCAGTTTCTGTAATTGCTTGTAGGTTAAGGGAGTGGGAGACACAAAGGTCATGCACAGAAGTGAGCTTATTACAGACAGAGCGGGCATTCCAGAGTGCACATGGAAAAGGGAGGGTGGTTTTTAGGAGAATGGAGATTGAGATTAAATTGAGTGGATTGCAGCTATTCCTGGAGGAAGGAGGGTGCCTGGTGTTGGGGGTGAGATACTGGAGGACCAGGGTTTGGGGAGATATCCCCAGAGGCTAGGAGAAGCATGGTGAAGAAAGGATCATGGGAGCAGGATGTATGAGTGCACATGCCTTCCTATCCTGGTGTTGGGTCAGCTGGTGAGTAAAGTAAAGCAGGAGATGAGAGCAGTAGTAGGGAGATGGTAGGAGGGTGTGATGTATAAATTAAGGTGGAGCAGAGGGATAAAGAAAGGAGATTTTGAGAGCAAATGATAGTAATATGAGAAGAGGTGGCATATTAAAAAGGTACATGGAGTGGGAATCAGACTTGTAAACGATTCTCAGGGTGTTTGCCCGCACTCCATCCAGCGTGCAGTAGAGTTCTTCCTGCTGCTTGAGTTATCCTGCTGTGTTCAACTACTTCACACTCCAGAGAAAATGCCCTCACAGGACAGAGCCATCTGTGACGTCCCCCATAAACTGGTCTACATTTATAGGGAGATGATCAAATGTGCAACTCTTCTCCACCCCGATTAGGAATTAAGGATCACATTTGGGGGGGGGGGGGGGGGGG
The DNA here is from genome assembly GCF_062004578.1 of Staurois parvus. NCBI lineage: Eukaryota > Metazoa > Chordata > Amphibia > Anura > Ranidae > Staurois > Staurois parvus. The sequence goes on along the minus strand of NW_028318565.1, from coordinate 526,243 downwards.
GGGGAGTTTTATCTAAACCAGACAGGACAAAGCCATAAACCATGATTGATTCTCTGATCACAGAAAGGCCCAAGGAGGTGAGAATCAACCACCACAAACAGACTAATTATCCTGAGATTTGCAGAACGTCGATGCATTGCAGGGAGACAGCTTCAGGTGTAGATGAGACAGCAGCATTTATCCCAACCTACTAGCTGCTGGTAACAGAACCACCCATGACGTCATTGATAAGGACATGGGGCCCCTGCACAGCATCCTTGCCTGCCCCTGTCAGCAGTGAGGTCACATTAGCCGAGACCGAAACCCGGCAACTGAGGGAGAAAATAAACTATTTGCTTTGGAAGAATAAAAAGAAAGTCCCAAGTCCCCTCCCCCATCGGGCGCCCCCAATGTACAGACGGCGCTGCGTTGTGTAAACCGGTTTGGTTCCTTACATGTTGTAATGGCGCCTCCAGATTGCGCTGAATTGTAAAAGGCGCCGTGAGGGGGAAAGGCGGAGAAGTCCCGGTACAGAGCTCTGTGTGGGGGGAGGTTGTGGCTCTGAGAAGAGCCGTTGGTTGGCGGGTTGTGTGGAATGTCTGTTGCGGGGGGGGGGTCTAGGCCCTCTCTCCGCGGATGCGGCGTGCCAGCTGGATGTCTTTGGGCATGATGGTGACCCTCTTGGCGTGGATGGCGCAGAGGTTGGTGTCCTCGAAGAGTCCGACGAGATAAGCCTCTGCGGCCTCCTGCAGAGCCATGACGGCGGAGCTCTGGAAGCGCAGGTCGGTCTTGAAGTCCTGGGCGATCTCTCGGACGAGGCGCTGGAAGGGCAGCTTGCGGATGAGCAGCTCGGTGGATTTCTGGTAGCGGCGGATCTCTCGGAGAGCCACGGTGCCGGGCCTGTAGCGGTGAGGCTTCTTCACTCCGCCGGTGGCCGGGGCGCTCTTGCGGGCGGCTTTGGTGGCCAGCTGCTTGCGGGGAGCTTTCCCTCCGGTGGACTTACGGGCGGTCTGCTTGGTACGAGCCATTACTTCTCAGATCTGTGCTGGGAATGGGAACTGAAGCTGCTCTGCGGAGAGATTTATACACATCCCTGCCCTCTGATTGGAGCACTACGTCACGCCCCTTCTAATGATTGGTTTACATTAAAAAAAAGCGGAATTTTCAAAGTGCCCGCCAGGATCTGCACGTTATCTCTGTAGGTAGAGAAGCCCGCTGTGTCAGGGGTGGGGGAGGGGAGTTCCTCCACATCATACAATGCTCGGAGCTCTCCTTACTACCAAAGAAGAGAAGATTAATCAGAGATCTGCTAATAATCAGAGATCAGAGACTCCCTGTACAATGTAACAATTACATCCATTGACATCGGACTGGATTCCTCCATAATACAGTGAATGGGATGACAGAAGATCCTCCTCCGATCTCACGGATCCGAGGATTCCTCTGTTCGGGACTAAGAAGCAGAACGTTTGTCGCCCATCTCGGTCCATCCAGCACAATTGTGGACTAACAGGGACAGTCAGAAGGGCTGCAATGTATTGTCTATAGAAGAGCGAGATGACAAGAGACATGACTTGTGTGCGGATCTGGGAGGAGATACAATGTGATTTCTGCCTTTTCTCTCCGAATCCCACTTCCAAGGACAATCAGATCCCGGCGATGACAGTGTGGACTTTGATGGCACAATGACAATCTATCGCTGAGGATGTGAGGAGGCGGACATCTAGTCTGCAGCAATTCATCCCATTCATTTTACAGTTACGAGTTTATTTGTAACAAACATTATTTTATTTATGTGTCTTATATTTTCAGAATGTTTTTTTTTTTTTATTCCCGCCAAGATCTGCAGGTTACCTTTGATAGCAGAATATCCCGATCTCTCTGGGAGCTCCTTACTGCCAGATGGGAAAACATTGATAAGAAAGATGTTTATAATTATATATTCAAACGTCTTATCAATGTAAGAATTGCAATCTCCGAGAGAGGACTATTTCTGTCCATAATTCAGTAAATTAGATGACGTAAAGGGGGAGGGAAATAAATTGTCCCAATGCATCTACACTCCCCCCCCCCCCACCATCCCATTCATGATAACTGTATTACAATTTATAACCTCCACTTTCCATTCTGTGTATTAATCTGATGCACCTGAAATTCAACGAATGCTCACATGAAAAAGAAAGAGGAAAAAAAAAAAGATACATACATATACACTATATTGACAAAAGTATTGGTCGGCCGGCCTTTACACACACATGAATTTTTATGACATCCCAGTCTTAGTCCGTAGGGTTCAATATTGAGTTGGCCCCGCCCTTTGCAGCTATAACAGCTTCAACTCTTCTGGGAAAGCCGTCCACAAGGTTTAGGAGGGTGTCTATTGTGACTTTTGACCATTCTTCCAGAAGTGCATTTGTGAGGTCAGACACTGATGTCAGATGATAAGGCCTGGCTCACAGTCTCCCCTCTGATTCATCCTGAAGGTGTTCTATGGGGTTGAGGTCAGGACTCTGTGCAGGCCAGTCAAGTTCCTCCACCCCAAACTGGCTCATCCATGTTTTTTTACCAGACAGAGAAGCATGATTGGTCACTCCAGAGAACACGTCTCCACTACTCTATAGTTCAGTGGCGGTGTGCTTTACACCACTGCATCTGATGCTTTATATTGCACTTGGTGAATTAAGGCTTGGATGCAACTGTTTGGCCATGGAAACCCATTCCATGAAGCTCTCTATTCATGTTGTTGTGCTAATCTGAAGGCCACACCAAGTTTGAAGGTCTTAAGCTAATGACTCTGCAGACAGTTGGCGACTTTTGCACACTGTGTGCTTCAGCATGCGCTGACCCCGCTCTGTCATTTTACGTGGCCTATCACTTGGTGGCTGAGTTGCTGTTTTTTCCAGTTGCTTCCACTTTGTTATAATCCCACTAGCAGTGTATCGTGGAATATTTAGTTGCCAGGAAATGTCACGGATGGACTTATTGCACAGGTGGCAACCTATCACAGTACCACGCTTGAATTGAATTCACTGAGCTCCTTAGAGTGACCCATTCTTTCACAAATCTCTTAGATTGTAAGCTCTAAGGAGCAGGGCCCTGCTAACCCTACAGTATTGAACTGTCACACTGCTGTATTGTCTCCCTTTATATTTTAAAGCGCTAAGGAAACTGTCTGCTCTATATAAATCCTGTATAATATTAATTCACATATGTTTGTAGAAGCAGTCTGCATGCCTAGGTGTTTGATTTTATACACCTGTGGCCATGGAGGTGATTGGATCCAATGATTTGGAGGGGTGTTCCAATACTTTTGGCAATATAGTGTGTGCGTGTATAATTTATATACACTGTTCAAAACAAGGAAAACTTTTTTTAATCAGAGTATAGCCTCAAGTCATTTAAACTTCTGCAATATTGATCCTGTCTGTTAAGTAGCCGAGGGGATTGTTAATCAGTTTCATCTGCTTTTGTAATAATGAAATTAACAGGTGCACTAGATGGACAACAATAAGACAACCCCCTAAACAGAAATGGATTTACAGGTGGTGGCTACTGACATCTTTTCTGTTTGTCACTAGTTTTGCATTTGGCTAGGGTCAGTGTCACTACTGACATGAGGACATGGCATGAAGCGATACCTGGACCCTACAGAGGTTGCACAGGCAGTCCAACTCCTCCAGGATGGAACATCAATATGTGCCAATGAAGAAAAGCTTGCATTTTTTCTCACAAATTCTCCATCAGCACTAGGACTCAAGAAACCTCCTACAAATGTTTAACAAGATGTTATGCTACACCGGATAGGTTAAGGAGGGGGTTCCCCCAGATTCCAGGCCTATGTTGGTGCTGTGAATCAGCCGAGGGCCCCCTGTTACATATTTGGTGGAAATGCCCAAGGCTTATGCCATTGTGGGGCTACGTTCTCGGTTGACATACTCTATTATTGAGACTGCATTACCCTTAACCCCCGAATGTTGTCTTCTCCATATCTTTGAGTGCTCTTTTAAGTCGTACAAGCAATCTTTGGTATGGCACCTTTTGAATGCAGCCAAGTCCCGAATCTCCAGGAATTGGAAGACCTCTCATGTCCCCTCAATTCTGACCGGATAAGAGATGTTAAGGTCATTCAGGAGTTGGAAAGGATATTGACTATGACCGATGACATGGTTGCCAGATTCCATAAACTATGGTCCAATTGGTATGCTTTCACTTTCTCAGAAACATATAGAGGGCCAATGGGTGATTAACACCTTTCTACTTTTCAATGTGCATATCATGCTGGTGGATACTTGACTACACTTGCAGAATTAGATCTGTTCTTATGACTGCTGTTATCTTTCTTTCTCTGCCAAATCTCCTTTTATTTATGCACTTTGTCATATTTGATGTTTGTACTTGCAATTTATAAACGTTTAAATCTGTGCGTGCCTAATGTAGAACAATGATCTGATTGTACTATCTAGTTTTTTCAGAAGCCAACATTTGTTGCTGTGTACTACATGACTTCACAATAAGCAAGTTAATTGATGTTTATATGTTCTGTTTTCTATTAATAAAAATTATTTGTTAGAAATTAATAAAATTCTCAACCCATAATCCCAATGTAGAAAACAATATATTTGCCTATTCTTATCAGAAAGGGGTCAAATGTGTTCCTAGGCATGTATAGCCATAATATTCCCCCCAGTTTGTGATATAAAAAAAAGAAGAGAATAGTTATTTTCTACATGGAGTTTATTGGTGCATTGTGGATACACATGGCAAGAACCATATTTCACCCATTTCTGAAAAAAAATATGGGCATAATTATTTTTGTACATGGGGATTTTGGGTGGATGGTTGCAGATACACGTCAACAACCATATTTGACATGTTTTCCCTAGAATATGGGTATAGTTATTTCTCTATATGGGGATTATGGGTGGAATCACACATCTGGCTATAGACGTCTCACCCTCTTACCCATGAGCCAGTTTTTAAATTCTACGATGTGAGTTACTACTTATCTTTCTATTAAATACCTTCACAGTAGACACTTAGAGGTGCAGTGTTTCTTTGTTCCCTTCTGCAGAGTTATGCTTCGCTCCAACACAGCTTGTCCTTAGTGCCTACTAGACTACCCTTACCCATTTAGAACTCATACATACATGGACTGCCACACAATATGCCTGTTATCCCATTTGCAAATGTGTTTTTCGGCATGTTTACCATGATATTCCACCCATAATCCTCATATAGAAAAATAACGATGGTCATATTTTATCAGAAAGAGGTCAAATATGTCCCAAGGCATGTAAAAAAACAAAATTCCACCCATAATCCCCATGTTGAGAAAAAAAAAATTCTTATCGGAATGGGGTCAAATATGTTCCTAGGCACGTTTAACCATGACATTCCACCCATAGTTCACATATAGAAAAGTAACTATACCCATACTCTTTGGAAAAACAATTCAAATATGGTCCTTGACATGTGTATCTGCAATCATCCACCCATCCCAATGCTGAAAAAATGCTATTCTCAGATTATCATAAACAGGCATGTTTAACCATATTCCACACATAATCCCCATGTTGAAAAAGAACAATATCCATAGTCTTTTCAGAAATAGATGAAATATGATCCTTGGCATGTGTATCCACAAAAATGCACCCATAATTCTAATGTAGAAAAATTATATGTATTTGCTTATCCGAAATATGTTGCGTTACCATGATATTCCCCCCAAAAAGCAATGTTACCCATATATTTAAAAAGGTGAAATTTAATTTGTATGGAATATGTAACCTTTATATTCCTCCCATAATCGCCAAGCAGATCCATCATAACCACATTGTTATCAGAAATGCATAAACTTTTTTGCTTGAAATTAAAAAAAATAATAGTCTCTTTTTTTAAAGATTTATAAAACCGTTGAAATGTAGCGTTTTCCACATCTCGTACTAGATGAAACCAGTAAATCTATTCCTAGTAATATATGGAGTAATGTCTCCATGATTTCTGTATAATTTCCTATGATGCCATGTTACAGCCGCACATATATCAGTCAGTGAAGAGTTAAACATTCGCCTCTACTACGTGTAACAATGTATCAAGCAGAGCAGAAAAGAGAAACAAAAAATCCTTCCCGTCTATGTGTGTAATATAGTGACACCTAATGGGAGTGTTGAGCATTGCAGCCAATCCTCCCATCCCCCAATGTGCAGGTTAGCCCGTCCCTAGAACGAATGTCCAGTGTAAGTGTGACGTGTGGGGGACCTCTAGCGGCAATACAATGTGATGACAGCTCAGTGATTGGAATGGTGGGCGGCTCTTAGAAGAGCCTTTGTGTCCTTGTTGGGATGATGGGGCCCCGGCGGGGGGATTACTTGGCGCTGGTGTACTTGGTGACGGCCTTGGTGCCCTCGGAGACGGCGTGCTTGGCCAGCTCTCCGGGCAGGAGGAGGCGGACGGCGGTCTGGATCTCCCGGGAGGTGATGGTGGAGCGCTTGTTGTAATGAGCCAGGCGCGAAGCTTCGCCGGCGATGCGCTCGAAGATGTCATTGACGAAGGAGTTCATGATGCTCATGGCCTTGGACGAGATGCCGGTGTCGGGGTGGACCTGCTTGAGCACCTTGTACACGTAGATGGCATAACTCTCCTTCCTAGTCTTCCTCCGCTTCTTGCCGTCCTTCTTCTGGCTCTTAGTCACGGCTTTCTTGGAGCCCTTCTTGGGCGCCGGCGCAGACTTGGCTGGTTCAGGCATGATCAGGGTTCACCACTGCTTGGCTGGCTGCAAGGAAAGTGCGCTGGAGCCGCCCTCATGTGCTGCTTTTATAGGCGGCCTATGCAAAGGAGCCTCATCCCTCCTCACTCTCCTATTGGAGGACTCGCTCATGTCATGCAGAGTGACGTCATGCTTCCTTTCCTCGAGTACAGATTAGTGTAGAAACAAGTCTGTTCGCTATTGGCTGAACTAAAAAGCAACCAGTACCAGCGTGTGACGTCAGAGCATGGAGTGTATAAAGGAGAGGAAGCGGCTGCTGGGACCTATCTGTGTGTGATTCGTCAGTCATCCAATCATGTCTGGTCGCGGCAAACAAGGAGGCAAGACTCGGGCTAAGGCCAAGACCCGATCGTCCCGGGCTGGTTTGCAGTTCCCCGTCGGTCGTGTTCACCGTATTCTCCGGAAGGGCAACTATGCCCAGCGGGTCGGGGCCGGAGCTCCCGTCTATCTGGCCGCCGTCCTGGAGTATCTGACGGCTGAGATCCTGGAGCTGGCCGGCAACGCCGCCCGAGACAACAAGAAGACCCGCATCATCCCCCGACACCTCCAGCTGGCTGTCCGCAACGACGAGGAGCTCAACAGGCTGCTGGGCGGCGTCACCATCGCCCAGGGAGGAGTCCTGCCCAACATCCAGGCCGTGCTGCTGCCCAAGAAGACCGAGAGCCACAAGGCCGCCAAGAGCAAGTAATCCCCCCACAGGATTCCCTTCTATCCGCCAACACAACGGCTCTTCTCAGAGCCCCCCACATCTCCATACAAAGGGCGGACATACGGCTTCTATGGACACCAATCCCACACTCCTCTATCTCCCGCTTCTATGGGATGGAGTCTCGGAGATGTAAAGTAACTGATTTTATTTATTAATATAATTCACATAAACTAATTTTTATAATTCTACATTAATAGAAAATGCTTTCAGTGTGAGACTCTGGGGAAATGACATCTTATTCCAGGGACTGATCTTATCCGCCTTCCTTTAGTGGTGATGAGGGGTCTGGAGGAGGAAAGTCGGCGACTTCTTCCCTCCGTCCTGCTCTGTAGATCTCGGATTAGTAAAGGACGTTCTGGGATGGAAGCTGTCACGTGTTTGTAATGACAATTCTAAAAGGTGGAAATCCTTCCCGCCGTCCGGACAGTAAGTCTCCTCTACATCCGGGTGTCCTCTCTGCTTCTCCATAGGAAGAGGTTTGGACGCCGGGAAGGATTTCTATGTTGAACTTTCTGGGGACAAAGTGATATCTCGGCGCACCGGGATTGGGCGGGTTATTTGTAACGGATTACCGGTTTTCACATCAGAGTTCTAAAAGGTAAAAATAGAAAAGGATTTCAGTGAGATTATCACATTTCCTGATCAGATCATTTCCTCCCCACATTGTTTTTTGTCTTATTTGAATAATAAACGGTCATTTCTTCAATTGTCTAATACATTCCAATTTCCCGCCGGAGTTCTATGGACCGTTACCGACAATCTGCATCCATTTACCGTTTTATCTGCGAAGATCGATCAATCCTTCCATTCATTCCGAGCATTGCAGATATTCATGTGAAATGTTTTATTTGTACTGAAAACCCGACAAGATGGAGAAATTCCTGCACTAGGAATAGAGATCTCCGAATACTTGTGTTTTTTTACATCTCGTAAGAAATGCATTACTGGCTGATGGAGACAACGCCCACAGCTGTGATTGGCTCAGATTTCAAATTCTACAAATTATACATCGTTCCAGAGAAATATTCCGCCCGATTATACCGCCAAATCCGAGCCGGAGAACAAAGGAGATCATCAAAAGATATCCGAGAAATATCACCGCTTTAATTCCAGACAGTTGTATTGATTAGTCAGGGATGTCTACAGATGGATGTCGGTGATTACTGAGTCATGTCAATCCTTGTTCTGTTATCTCTGTCCCCAGGATCCTCTATATTCAATGTGTTTGCGGACTAAATCACAATGACTAGAAATGGATTCTGATGATCACTTCCATATATTGTCTTGTATCCATTCTCAGAATCCAGGATTCCTCTCCAACATACAGAACACGAGTGACATTATACATGTCACAGATCTCTACCTTTCTATATGATGGGAATAAAGTATTGTACGATTCTTCATCAGATCTGTATACGATCATGTCACTGACCGATATATGTATTTGTCCTTCCGTCAAACGTTTAGCAATTACAAATTCTCCCCCCCCCCCCCCCTTTATATCACATCCAGAATATTGAAAGGTCTCATAGGAATATGTACAATGAATCGATAGAGGAAATATTACATATCTGAAGAATTAAATGTGTTTCTCTTTGTATGAACATCCATTAACCCTTTCATTATTCGGGGCTCAGATTGGCCACAATCGTTACAAGCGCATTGCGATCACCGACATGTTTGTCACTCAGATCTTAGAATGCAAAATCCGGCATTCCGAACCAGATCCATCCCGATTACTGATCACACACTATAATCAGGTGATTGGACAGATTCATTAGTGGAATTGCCGAACTATATCTATACATGACGTCATCCTGTTATATAGAATGACTTACGGATAGTTCCATCACCCCCATTACTGGCATGAGCGGCAATCCTTCTCTCTCCCCCCAGAGGGCGGATTGTCTGTGACGTCACATAATTCCGGCGGGAGATTTGAATGAAGCAATTAGAAAGTTATAGACGTTTCCTTCAGATAGTAAAACATCTTTTTTTCTACGTGGAGTGTGAAGGAGGTGATGAGATCTGTTCCCTCAGTTGGGAGGATCGTGTTCGGTATATATTGAACGATCTCTGATCTTCAGGAGAAACTCATCACAACTAAAGGAAGGCGGATAAGATCAGTCCCTGGAATAAGATGTCATTTCCCCAGAGTCTCACACTGAAAGCATTTTCTATTATACTTTCTATTAAATTCATACAATTTTATAACGTAAATTATATTTATAAATAAAATCCGTTATTTTAGATCTTGCGAGAACGTAAGGAAAGGATCTCCGACTTGAGGGGGACATCACTCCACAGGACTTGGTGTACGAAGCATATATGTATGGAGGGAATGGAGGAAACCAGTCACTGACCGATCCCAACATTCGAATTCTTCAATTCGAATTTCCCGCCGGAATTCTATGGAATCTTCTCCGATCCTCCGACCCGACACTGAAAATACCGGCATTAACCCCCCTTCTTCCGGAGAACATCGATCATGAAGGGGCCCTTCATCTCGGGCAGTTTAATGGACCAAGAATAGGAAATCCGTTGGACATCTTCATGTCAGATCGGTTCCGGCTTCGATTTGTAATTCAGAATACAGAATCTGCCCTGCTATAGAGATCAATGGAAAGTCTACGGAACAAGTATTTTCTGGGCTGAAGACGGAGACAGATCTCAGGATACATTTATTTGGACTACAAATCAGAACGTTATTATTGGCTGATGAAGGGAACGCCCACAACTGTGATTGGCTCAGATTTCACATTTCTGCTTTCAGATTTGCCCGTCAGAATGGTATAGATCGTTACAATTAAACAGTCATAATTATTATACCGCCAAATCCGACCCGGATAAATATATACAATGGATTCATACAGAAAATGTCATGTCTGGAAAAGCAAAACATACCAGATCGTTCACCTCTTTGTAACTAGAAATCAACAAAATGTTTATAAGGTTCAAAGTAAGGGAATCTCTCTGCAGAATATTACATTGCTGTGACCCGCCCCTTTTCATGAGTCTTCCATCAGGGCCGCTCAGGCATATAAACAAATTATTATTCTGGCCAATGAAATCAATGAATGCCCAAATGCTTGACACATTTAAACGTGCATAAAATGCGGCTTTAGTCTCGTTGTTTAAGTTGATTTTTTTCAAGCCAGGAGCAAAGGTGTGGGGGGAGGGGGAAGGGAGTTCAGTGTGTATGAAGCCATTTGATCCCATCTAATGAATATACATTCTTTCATTTAGCAAAAAAATTGTATACCGAAACAGTGTTTCCCATAGGAAAGCATTGAAACCAATTAATCTTATCCGGAGGTCAGAAAAAAAGTAAATGCTACTAAAATACCATATAAGTTATTTTATTAAATCATGCGGTATTTTAGTAGTGACAACCATGTGTTAATGTTTCAGCTGTCAGTGGGGTTCCCCAATGACAGCTGAATGTAAAAGAATTGCCAGCAATTAAAAAAATAGGCCACAGGCCAGAGATATCCTTGCAGAGATGTGTGGAGTAGGTAATTCCCCCTCTCTTGAGCTGGTACAAGGATCACTCTGAGGCTGCAAAAGTTGAAAGGCTCCTCCCAGGAGACACAGGGAAGAACTCATAGTGTAGTATGTAAATTGACATTATTAATCAAAGAAGCGTTTAGCGAGAATCACAGTGGTGCCAGATACAAATGAGTGACTGACCCTTACAAATTCAAAGATGGCTGCCGGGCCTCCACGTGGTGCCGGCGACGTGATGTCAACGACGTCCTGGGCTCCATCTGACGCGTTTCGTGCGCATGCACTTATTCTGCCCTACTTTTAAATAGTGCACCTTGCGCTGTCATTGGTGCCACAGTTGTTTCTGCGGGCGCCTATGTCCTAGTCGCTTGTCCGCATCAGGATTCTGCGCATGAGCAGACCTGCGCGCCGCGGCAAAACTCGGAATCCCTGACATTGCCCCCCCTTATGGGCAGCCTCCGGATGCCCAACTGACTTCTCTTTTGTGGATGGTTGAGGAAAAATTCTTGAACTAGCCTTGTAGCATGGACATTTTGGGCTGGCTCCTGGGCCATAGCCCTTCCACTTAATGAGGTACTGTGTTAGACATCTCCTCTTCCTGCAGTCTAAGATTGCTTCAACCTCAAATTCCTCTTCTCCATCAATTTCTATGGCCTCCGGGGGTCTAGACCTACGATCTAAAAAAGGATCCGGTGCTGCAGGTTTGAACAAAGACACATGGAAGACAGGATGTATCTTGAAGGATTCAGGAAGCGCTAGCTCATAAGTAACCTCATTAATTTTAAGTTTTTTTTTTTTTTTTTTTTCCAAGAAATTTTATTGAGATATGAAAGGCATAACAAGTCATAAACAAATACGGATCGCAGTCCGCGCAAGTCTTTAAGCATGTTCTCCCGTAACGCAGACGGGTTCAGGACATAGAAGTAAATCGTAGCTCAACCTGAAATACAGTCCTAAGGGGAAGGCACCGTATATACCCATAGCAATGATGTTAGCAGTAAGTAATTTATAGAAATACGGGGTACAATAGTCCTTGTGTAGAGAGATCTAAAGAAACAGGACAGTGAGGTATATAGCAATAGTCGTGTCAACTCAAGGCATATATGTCTTAGGATTCCGTACTTGAACATTATAGATTAGATTGGAGGAGTATTGTTACACCTGTGTGTCTGTAAGTACTCTGTACCTTATGAAAAATATAGTTAGTTAGAATATGGTAAAGAGGTGAAAAAGAGAGAAAGAAGAGATGGGAATGAAATGAGCAAGGGAATGGAGGAAGAGTATGAGAAAAAATATCATAGTGGGGCGAGGAGGGACGTAGGGGACGAATACAGATGAAGAGAGAGAGAGAGAGAGGTAGAGGGAGAGAGAGAGAGAGAGAGAGAGAGAAAGAAAAAAAAAAAAAAAAAAGGGGGGAAGAGGGGGGGGGGGGGGGGGAGGTGAATGGGGGAAGGATGAGGTATATAACTAAATAGGCATAACCAAACCAGTCATATCAGTTAGCAGCTTCCAGGCTGAGACAGATTCAATCATTACTTAGAAATACAATTTCGTTAAAGTCCCGTAATGGAACTATTCCTGAAGTGAACGTTCTAGGGGTTTCCGTGTCACCAAATCTCCTCTCGCTCATTCCTTCATTAGACAATGATAAGTATCGGTAGTTTGGAAATGATTCCAACACGCCCAAGTCTTCCTGAATCTCTCGGGGTGTTCTTTTGCCACTGAAATCAGCTCCTCCATCTCTGCGATCCTGATGATCCTAAGAATCCACTCTCGCACGGTGGGAACGTATTCCGATCGCCAATGGACCGGAATACACTGTCTTGCCGCATTTATCATGTGTAAAGCAAGCGACCTACGATAAGTCCGCACAGAAAGTGAGGAATGATGAAGTAGACATTGTGCTGGGGTAAAGTCTAGGGTGTATGTAGTTACTTGAGTGATTATGTCCAAAACTTTTCTCCAGAAGGGTTGCAGCCGCGGGCAGTCCCACCAGATATGTAGAAGAGTACCTGTTGCCCGGGAACATCTCCAGCATAGATCTGAGGCGTTAGGATCAAATTTACTAACCCAAGACGGAACTCTGTACCATCTGGAAAATAATTTATAATTGCCTTCTTGTGTAGAGACACAAATGGAGCCTTTATGCATATGGTCGTAAATGTGGTCCCAGTCCTCTGGTGAGATTTGAAGTTGTAGGTCACGTTGCCAGGCTGAACAGGTCTTCCGCGAATGAGATGTGTTAGTACTTTCAAGATAGGAATAGAGCTTAGATATAACATGCCGCTGGGGGATGTCCGTAAAGCAGAGCTTCTCAAATGCAGTAAGCGGTCTTGAATAGTCTTTTAGATGTGGGGAGTTACGTAAGAAATGGTGTATTTGTCTATACATCCATGGTGTTAGTGTAATGGATGGCCACGTCTTTGCAATGTCTTCTGTAGATAAGAGGCTAGAATCTTTGAAGAATTGACCCACTGTAAGACTCTCATCACGGCCATACCCAGCGAGAAAGGTCGGAGAAATCCCTGGAATAAAGTCCGGATTCAATTTGATCGGAGTAAGAGGGCTCGGAAAGGAAGATAGTTCTTTTTTCTGGAACAACTGAGCACTACAGCATAGAGTGGGACCTATAAGTGGGTGTTCTCGAAACTCGGAAGGGACGTGAGAGGTTTTCAGCCACGGGGAGGTGGAGAGTGGTATCTTTGAGAAATCAGCCTCTACACCAACCCACACCTTACGAGTGTGGTTTGTTGTCCAGTCCACTATTCTGGCTAGGTGACAGGACCTGTAATAACGGTGAATATCCGGAAGTCCTATACCTCCACTCCTCTTGGGCATGGTGAGTTGGGCAAAGCTAATTCTTGGGCGTTTATTATACCAAAGAAAGGAGGTACAGAGCGTTCTATAGGATTTGAAGAATGAGTTTGGTAATTGGATTGGTATTGTCTGCAAAAGATACAGTTGTGTCCAAAATTATTCAACCCCCACTGAAATTGAGTGTTTTGGCCAGTTTGACATTGCTTTTGATCATTCAGTCATCTTGCTTACATTTACATTAAAGAGGCACTTGTAGGTCAGACAAATATAACATAACAGTTATAATGAAATAACCACAAATGTCTTTTCTGTGCTCACAGCATTATCAGTTTTATTCAACCCCCAAGTGACATTCAATCTTAGTACTTAGTACAGCATCCTTTTACAGTTATAACAGCTTTTAAACGTGAAGCATAGCTTGACACAAGTGTCTTGCAGCGATCTACGGGTATCTTCGCCCATTCTTCATGGGCAAAGGCCTCCAGTTCAGTCACATTCTTAGGCTTGCGCACTGCAACTGCTTTCTTTAAGTCCCACCAGAGGTTCTCAATCGGATTTAAGTCTGGTGACTGCGATGGCCACTCCAAAATGTTCCAGCCTTTCCTCTGCAACCATGCTCTAGTGGACTTGGAGGTATGCTTGGGATCATTGTCCTGTTGAAAGGTCCAACGTCTCCCAAGCCTCAGGTGTGTGACGGACTGCATCACGTTTCCATCCAATATCTCCTGGTACTGAAGAGAATTCATGGTACCTTGCACACGCTGAAGCTTCCCTGTACCTGCAGAAGCAAAACAGCCCCAAAGCATGATTGACCCTCCACCATGCTTCACAGTAGGCAAGGTGTTCTTTTCATCATAGGCCTTGTTCTTCCTCCTCCAAACATAGCGTTGATCCATGGGCCCAAACAGTTCTAATTTTGTTTCATCAGTCCACAGAACACTATCCCACAACTTTTGTGGTTTGTCCACATGGCTTTTGGCATACTGCAGTCGACTCTTCTTATTCTTTGGAGACAGCAAGGGGGTACGCCTGGGAGTTCTGGCACGGAGGCCTTCATTACGCAGTGTGCGTCTTATTGTCTGGGCTGAAACTTCTGTACCCACATCTGACAAATCTTTTCTCAGTTCCTCAGCAGTCACACGGGGACTTCTCTCCACTCTACGCTTCAGGTAGCGCACAGCAGTCGAAGTCAGCATCTTCTTTCTGCCACGACCAGGTAGCGTTTCAACAGTGCCCTTTGCCTTGAATTTGCGAATGATGCTTCCTAAGGTGTCTCTTGGTATGTTTAACATCTTTGCAATCTTCTTATAGCCATTGCCCTTCCTGTGAAGAGAAATCACCTCTTCTCTTGTCTTCCTGGACCATTCTCTTGCCTTCACCATGTTTGTAACCACACCAGTAAATGTCTAGAAGGAGCTGAGTATCACAGTCATTTTAAAGCTGCCTAATTGGTGCTTATTATGCTTGATTGCTGCTCGGTGACATCCACAGGTGTTTTCAATACCTGATGGAAAGCACCTGTATGAACCTCTGTTCTTCAGAGTGGTAGTCTTTAAGGGGTTGAATAATTGTGGCAATGAAGAAACCACATAAGAACCATTTACTACTGTATTACATAAACAATTGATGTCATTTTAGTTGCATTTGGGTAGTTACAACGTCCTTGTAGGATTTGATTCTGAATACAATTCCAAATGTACACTATAGTCCCTAAACCCCTTTACAGCATTGGGGGTTGAATAATTTTGGACACAACTGTATAATATTCTGGGGAGCACGTTCATCTTTAGTATAGCTGCCCTACCAAACCAAGAAAACCAGGGTTTATTCCATGTCTGTAGGTCTTTGGAGATGTCACGTAAGAGGGGTAGAAAATTTTTTGTATATAATTCCGAAAGATGTGTTGGTAATTGGATTCCTAAATAAGTGATAGCTTCACGTTGCCAAGTAAAAGGAAAATTTGATGTCGCTTGTTTCAACACATCCGGAGTTAATGATACATTAAGTGCTTGAGATTTAGAAAAATTGATTTTAAAGTTAGCCAAGTACTGAAATAGTTTGAAATCTTGTAGCAAGTTTGGCAACGTGATATGCGGGTCTGTTAGGAAAAGAAGTATGTCATCAGCAAAGGCTGCCACTTTATGTAGTTTGTCATTGATCAAAATCCCCTTGATGTTAGCATTATCCTTAATGCAATTCAATAAAGGTTCCAATGTAAGGATAAATAAGAGGGGTGACAAGGGGCATCCCTGTCTAGTCCCGTTGCCAATTGAGAAGGAGTCCGAAAGGTGACCATTAACGCGCACTCGCGCTGTGGGGGCTATATATAGAGACATAATAAAAGTCAAAAAGCGCAAAGGTAGTCCTAGTCCAATCAAAACTGCCTCCAGGTAATCCCATGCTAGTCTGTCAAACGCCTTTTCGGCATCTAAAGAGAGAAAAAATCCAGGTTGTCGCTTTTGAAGTAGCCAGTGATGTATATTAATGGCCCTAATTGTGTTATCTCTGGCCTCTCTGCCCGGAACAAAGCCCACCTGGTCCGGAGATATGATGGAGTCTATAACAGGCAGTAAGCGGTTAGCCAGAATTTTAGCAAAGATCTTTAGATCAACATTTAATAGCGAAATCGGACGATAATTCACTGTAGAAGTTTGGTCTTTATTCTCTTTGGGTATAACCGTAATGTGAGCCTCCGAAAGATGACTCATAGATTGTCCTGGCGTGTCTAATGTGTTGAAGGCCTGTAGAAATGGAAGCGCTAAAATGTCAAGAAAAGATTTGTAGTAAGAGTTGATAAAGCCATCGGGTCCTGGGCTTTTACCAGGTTTCAACTGTGTAATAGCCTGTTGTAGTTCCTGTAGCGTCAAAGCTCCCTCCAATTCTTTCGCTTGTGTCCTTGAAACTGGTTTGGGGAGATATTGCGTGAGGAAGGCCTGTATAATGGTCTTACGTGGCCTAATGTCACCTGTTGGTTTGGGCTGTAAAGGTAGGTTGTATAGGTTAGAGTAAAACTCTTCAAATTCCGCCGCGATTTCCGACGATGTTTTCAGTAGGCGTCCATGCTTGGAATGGAGCTGATAAATGTGTCGAGCTGCCTTTTTAGATTGTAGCGCCCGAGCAAGAAATTTGCCACTCTTATTGCCATGTTCATAGAAAAGCTTCTGTTGTAGAGTAAAATTACGCTTAGTTTTCTTCTCTACGACATCGCGGAGTTGTTGTCGTGCTCGATCTAGTTCAGTAGCCGATCTTAAGGCTATAGATCGTTTATGTGCGCACTCAAGTGAGCGAACTTTTTGCAATAAAGAAGAAAATGATGCTTGAGCCCGACGTTTTCGCGCAGCTGAGATTGACATTATGGCCCTGATTCACTAAGATGTGAGTCTATCAGCAGAGTCTGACCATTCAGGCAGACTCCGGTCAATCAATCAGTCGTCTGACCAGCGTCTAGCAAGCTCATTAACGAGCGTCTACTGACTACTTTGCCATTAGTGAATGAGGTATCCCATCTGGCACATCTTTAGGTGCAATACCGGATATATTCGCTAGATGGCGCATAAGCGCGGGCTTTATTAACATTGGCGTTTTCCTGATAGAAAATTCTAATACAGCTGTACTATTACATTCTGAAAATTCTCTTTTGCTATTTTTTTTTTTTTGCTGTTTCTCCAAAATGATCAGGAAAGTATTGCATTTACTAATGAATGTCATACATTCTATTTTCAAATGTTAAACATTTTCACACTTATATCTCAAATAATTTATATACTTCTAATTTCCCAATATAGTTATATATCTTCATTCTCTTTAATCACATAACTATTCTATGTTAAAGACAAGTGCAGCGCTATAAATGCATGTGATCAATAATGAACGCATGTAAAAACCAAAAAGTGCAAAGAATTGCAATAATGATGTAAACTGGTAAATCGTGCTAAAATAAGTTCATAGAATCATTCCTGAATAATGGAATGTCCTTGGTGTGAGAGTACCAACTCAGAGAGTGCCTATGAATGGCACGTGTGGTCTCTCCGTGACGGACAGTAGTGCATGAACTCGTGAAAGGTAAACCACCCTTGGGACTGGTCTACACTCACCAGAAAAAAAGTATTAATGTGCATGGGTTATACACATCGCACATCTGGGGGTGCAGCGGTATGCTGGCAGCTATGGGTTAGTCATCCAGCTCCATCCATCCATCCATCCATCAGGGTGGGTGCCCAAATGGTCCTGGGGAGGAATTAGCTCAGCCACAGGAGCCAGAAAGGTGCTCAATAGTGTAGTACACTGTCACAGGGGTGGATGACCTTTCACGAGTTCATGCACTACTGTTCGTGGTTATATTTATCTTGTGTAATACCATTTTACTAGTCTATATCATTTGACCAGCACTCGCTTTATCATTTTTAAATAATGTAACTATTCTACATTATAGCTCAAACTGTGTTTCCCACAGTGGTTTAGTGGTTAGAGCTCAGAACTTACAGCACTTGGGTCATGGGTTCTAATCCCAGTCTTGGCAACATCCCAAAAAAATGGAGATCAATTTTCTGGGTTGTGGCAGGAATATTGATCAATCAATTATGATTTTGCCTAGTGACTAGAAAGTGGATGAATGTTACTTGCGTACTGTTCTTCTGCCAATTAGGTCATGTGCAAGTTTCATGCCGTGTATATTTCATTGTAACTTTTTTCTCTTTTAAATCTGTCTCCTTATACAACTTGACCCCCTCCCCCACCCCATCATCACCTGTCCCATATGCAAATCTATGGATCACCGCCCCACTCTTTAACTATCTATTTACTGATCAAGTGAATGTGTCTCATTTTCTATCAGCTACAGCTCAGATCTCACATTATTATACAATTGCTGATTGTATCTCACCACTAGTCTGATTGAATTCACAATTCCTGGTCAGTCCTGTTCCCTGACCTCTAATAACCTTTAGGGCCAGTTCACACTACATGTGTTTCAGTTGCTTTTTCAGCATCACAAACGCACAGAAAGAAGGTTATATGGTTGTCAATGTCATAGTTCACATCAGCGCTGCATTGTTTCTGCACAGAACTGTACTGGAACACATTGAAACGTCCTTGAATGTACTAAAACGCACATGTCCCTAACTACATTGAATACAAAGAAAATAGAAAAAAATAAGTGGAAGGGATACAAAAATGCAATGTAAACATGTCCAAAACGCATCCAAAATGTACTGGAACACACTAAACATGCATGCCAAAAGGGCATGAAAAAACCCCATCAGGAACACATCTAGACTGTTTCTATAGTGTGAACCAGCCCTTAGGACTTGTTCACACCATTGGTGGTGCAGAAACGCATGCAAGAACACACATTTTCCAGCACAGCAAAGAAATGCAATGCCCTATGTAGATGTGCGCAGGTACCATGATGAAAACGTTGTTGCACCTACACACGTCTATTAAAAACAGCCCCATTCACAGCCACAAATACGCATGGCACCACACTACTGTGCGGTTAGGTGCGACACACTTGGAAAATAACATAAAAATAAGCCAACATGGCTAAAACATATCTTGAAAATATGGGCACTCTGATATCCGGCGACAGTCCGTTCACGAACGAGAAGCAATTCTGCACCCTAAAACCAACATAGAGGAAAGGGATGGTCAAATTGCTGTGCTGCTTCCAAACCACCTCTGGCATGCCAGGGTCATTATGCAGGTCCTCGATGCCAGTTCTTGCCTGCGGCCACAAAATATCCACTGGCCACAAGTGAAGGTGAGTGGAGGACGTGAAGGTGGATTTCTACCAGCTTCAACCGCAAGCAGTACCACTCCTGAAAAATGAGAGCAAATAATCATTGACACGTCATCATGACAGTCAATTCTCAGTGCAGGCTATCTAGAGTGTCTTTCCTTTTTAACCATTTCAAGAGTTCAAGGAAACATTCTTGGAGCATCTACTGTGTTTGGAAAGGCCAAAGGCCCCCCCCTCCCCCAGGCACACTAATGCTTATGCAGGCCATAGACGGGGAGAAAAACAGCCGATTTTTCTTTTAAAAAATGAAAAATCGGTTGTTCAAGCGGCCGACGTTACCAGCAATGGTAAAAAAAAAAATCGGCCGATTTTCATCCCGTCTACAGCCGGCAAAAAGTGTCCCTGCAGAGAGCTCCGCTATTTCTTTGACAGTTCTTTGACATTTATAGCGGTTGCAACAATGTATTTGTATCCATTTCGGATACAGATGTTTTTATTCGGAAACAAATAGATACAATGTTGCAACCGCTGTAAATGTCAAGGAACTGTCAAAGAAATAGCGGAGCTCTCTGCAGGGACACTTTTTGCCATACTGGAATTCCTCTCATTTTTCATCCTTCTTCTTCCTCTTCTTCTTCCTCTTCTTCTTCTTCATCATCCTCTTCTTCCTCTTCATCATCTTCTTCTTCTTCTTCATCATCATCATCCTCTTCTTCATCATCTTCATCATCATCATCCTCTTCTTCTTTTTGTCTTCCTCTTGCAGGTCACTGCTCATGTGCAGATTTTTTATCAGTAAAAAAATCGGCCGATTTGCCCATCATTGCCGCGAAAATCGGCCGATCGGCAAATTCGGCTGTTTTTTTCCAACTTTACCAAAAAAAAAAATCTGCCAAAATACCGAAAAATGGCCAAACAAATAGCCCACTAACGATCCGAAAATCGGCCGATTTTATTTTCGGCCGAAAAATCGGCCGATTTTCGACCCATCTATGGCCTGCATAAGATATGGTGTGGCCCTAGGGTCAATGTGTGTTTAGAATACTTCCAAAATGCACATACAAAAACACTACATCCAAATGCATGTTGCATTTCTATAGCATGTTAAACAGAAGAATAACGCACTTCCATAATGTTAACATGCGCAAGTAAAAATAGACAAAATCCACATCCTTTTATTCTGGCTTCACATACATGCATTGTGGTCTAACACCGCACTCCTGGGCAAATCACATGCAATTTGTGTGCGTTGCAATTAGAGACAGACATTTTGCACACCTCAAATTGCACCGCATCCGGGCCAAAAATGTGCAGGACCCTTTTTCAGGGTATGCACATGGGTGTGAATAGGCATGCCATCCAATTTGGCAAATCGCAATACGCTTTGTGTACCAATATTGGTGTGCTGGTAACTTCACCTAGAAAGCCGCAGCAGGTGGCATGAAGGGGTTGCGGTTGTGATGCGGTGCAGCGCTTGCACAGAAAACACTGCAAATTTCACATCGCATCTGTGTGACACCAGAATGTGCCAATATGTGGCTTGACAAAGCACAGTGGTCAGTGCAGATTATTTTCAATCCATGTTTTTTTACACTTTTCATTCACTGGTTTAACTCAGGTGATCATTAATCACAATTATCTCCGGAGATCACATGCAGCCCCTCAACCATCTACACATATCTCTGGAAATCTATACAGATCTCCTTGAAAAAATGTCTCCTCTCCTCTTCGGAAAACAATTGTCCTCCACCTCATAAACAGGGGGACAGAGAAGACTTCTCCTTGATAACTAAAATCAGATGAATTATCTGTGCTTAATAAACATACACCAATACTGCAAATGCATTGTACTGTCCAAGGCATTGCACACGAACGCATTGCACACTAGAAATGTCAAATGCGTTAGTGTGTACAGTGCATGAGTGTAAAATGCTTTAGTGCACACTGCAGTGTACAACGCATTGCACACTGTAATACTCTGTACAATGTAATACCGTGTACACCCACACATTGTAGACTGTAATGCACTGTACTCTGTCATGCAGGATGGAGCAACGCATTGCACACTGTGATACCGTGTACACCCACACATTGTAGACTGTAATGCACTGTACACTGTCATGCAGGCTGGAGCTACGCATTGCACACTGTGATACGCTGTCCACTGTCATGCAGAATCCAGCAACGCATTGCACACTGTTATACCATGTACACCAACACATTGTAGAATGTAATGCATTATACGCAGTATACATGTCCAGATATTCAAAGATTAGCCATGAAGGCCTAGCTGGTTACCTATTTGGCGACCGCAGATAGCCGAATAACGCTACACTGCATCCAGGCAGCTCTGGGAGGGTGTCATATGACATCCTGGCAGAACGCGCTCTCCATGATTGCTGTGTCCTAAGGACACAGCTGATCACGTGATGTGGTAAAGACCAATCACAGCGGCTTTTTACCATGTGATCAGCCATGTCCAATGACACGCTGATCACCGGGAAATGCATTTGCCGGGTCTTGGCTGCACTTTCATCACGCTGTCAGAATGTGTGGAAAGTACTGCCGAGAACCAGCAGTTATCAAAGCAGGGGTCGGCCCCGATGATCAGTGCCCACCAGTGCCACCCAACAGTTCCGCGCACCTGTGGCCAGCAGTGCCGCCTCATCAACGCACATCAGTGTTGCTAAATTACCAGTTTACCAAATGTTATAATATAAACAGACTTTTATTCATTATGAGCGATTTTGTGGTTTATCGAGCAAAAAGTGAAACTCACAGCAGCAAGTCAATACCACCCAAAGAAAGCTCTATTTGTCTGAAAAAACTGATACAAATTTAAGATGGGTACAATGTGGCATGACCGCACAATTGTCATTCAAAGGGTAACAGTGCAGAAAGATGAAAATTGGCCAGGACAGGAAGGGGGTAGGAGTACCCAGTAGGCAAGTGGTTAATATAATTGACCCATCAATACCCAGGAGCTAATGTACAGATAAGTAGCATGTGCACCAAGTGAGATTCTGCTAGGCCCCACCCACAAAATTACAATTACTTGTCCCTCACATGTTATAAACATATTTGCAATGGCCACAGTTACTTTACATATAAGGATCATCTCCTCAGTTGAGAACTGTGCTCTCGCCATGTCCAAATGCCAATAAAGTTATCAAAATTTTCAACCAACACAAAACCTCCAACCACTTCTCATCCACTTACACTCCCCACAACCACTTCCGGGTGCGCGCGCACCAGATGACGGACTTCCAGGAGGATAGCTGCTCGTGGGCCATGGGGGACACCTGTTTGGCGTTTATTTGTGCACGATCGCTCATATCTATGCACGATCGCTCATTTCTATGCACGGCTATGATAGCTTTCGCGAATGTGTGTTTTAGTGATTTTTTTCTTTTTAAACCTTGGCTAATATATATTTGTTGCCAAAGGCCAAAAATCAACATACAGTGGGGACTATTTTATTACTGTAAATCAAATTGTAGAAAACCTGTAGCTGGCTGCACAGTGAATGTGACATATTCATTAGTACATAACAATATTGTGGTGCAAGCAGGTTTTTTATTTTTTTGTTTGGTTTTGAAAAAGCCAGTTTGCACCCACTTGCATATTCACGCTCTTACAAGCTACATTTGAGCAGATTATATAAGTATACAAAAGTAACTATTAAGGTTGTTCATATATTGAACATAAAATAAACACAAAAACATCGGTGAAACATTTATTGATCAAATATATCTTCATTTATTTGGTCAGCAGGAACAAGTAGGTACAGTCAATATCTTGGCGAGTCACAAAAATAGGATTGATGTGGCAAAAATAAAACACTCCTGCTCATAAGAGCTTACAATCTAAAGATACTTCTAATGAACTGTGTGTGCTCAGGTTATAGCAGGAAACAAAGGGGAAGATGAATCAAGTAACATTTTCGTGCACATAAGGTTTACTTACACAATCATTTAGTATAAAGATCCATTCACAAAAAAAGTCTACACATCAAAATATAAAGAAAACAAGACATATGTGAAAAACCCCTCCCACCTCTACAAATCCCCTACACATACATTTGTCAGCAGGTTTGTAAGAAAAAAGCATTTGAGTCTAAATAAGCAAGCAAAATTAAAACAAGAGCAGATTTTAAACAAAACGATTGACATGTGTGAGGCTTTCAATGCAAAGAGAAAAAAACACAATCATTGTGCAATAACACACAAACACACTTTACAAGGCCAAAAATATGCAAACATTTCCAGCCCACTTCCAAACACAGCCTGAGTGGTGTCTGGGGCAATTCAGCACAAAATCTCTTCCTCCCCCAAACCACTACAAGCAAGGACTTAGTCACAAACCACCCGGCCTAGTAACAGGCCAAATCACTCCCTACTGCACATCTTTATATAAGCTAGGGTGTATTTGGAGCACGCCAAACAAGGCCCCACACCCAATGAAGCCACACCCACCACTGACCTTAGTTTGGTCAGTGAAAGTGTTTTCACCTGATGAATCCGCTTCCTACCTGCATTAACCCTTGGTATACAGGCCCCACAAATCAGAAAGATATATACAGTGAAATGTACGTGTGCAGCATACAACAGAACATTGAGCAGGGATGTGAAAGGGAACCCCAATTGGAACCGTTATTGCTACTATGGTCACAATTCCCTCCAGATTCTCGCATGAGTTAAGACAGTCACATGACCACATCTTGTATGCAATACTGAAAATGACAAATCGATTTGACTAGTATGGTGAATTTCCCATCAATTGGTAAAACACTCCAGAAATCAAACATCACCAAACATTACACTCTGGGCAAAGCTGATTTACAAATCATGCAACTTACAGTAAAGTTGACCATTTCAATGCAATTTTCAAGACATCTGACACAGATCTCTATGCAAATTGCCACTAAAGTAGTACATGTACTACTATAGAAATCAGTGTTTGAAACGCACCCATGTGGTCACTCTAATAGCAGACAATAGGGTGCGACTTTGCAGACGATTTACAACTTGCATGTTGTGCAAATACATTGCCAAGTCCCACTCAATGAGCACGCTATTGGAGCGTTCATATTGTTGTGGTTCAAACTTGGTAGGAGCCGCAAGTAATAATAGAGTAATGAATACACTACTTTTCATGCAATTTGCTGAGAGATCGATGTCGAATGTCTTGCAAATTGCACTTGAAATCACCATGTACCCCGACTTTGAAATCATGCAACTTCTATGCAAGTCACATGATGTGACTGTGGTGTCAATAACACCACTTAGAAATCTGCTTTAATGTGACCGGGTAGCCCCCAGTAACATTGTTTGCGATTGCCATGCAATTGGCATGACAGGCGACTTGCAAATCGTAGACCAAGTCGCACCCTATTGGCCACTGTAGGCTCTGTTCACATCCAATTGGATTGTGAACTCGTGCAACTTCACTGTAAGTTGGACAATTGCCGCATCGGATTAGATGTGACAGTGGTGTTGGCCCCCAGTAACATTGGGTGCAATTTGCCATGCAAAGAGCAAGCTGCTGGCCATGCCAATCACATGACAAGTCACATCCAGGGTGTGCAATTTCAGGTGCGATTTGTGCATTGACATCGTACCTGATATTGGATATAATGAATGTGAGTGTATTAACATACACCATTTGTTGCTGCGAGAGTTCAAAGGTATTTGAGAATTGTGGCCATTTATTAGCAATTTAACATCTAGACTCAAATAGAAATCGCAATGCTACACACAATTGAAAACACAACTAGTTAGTAATTCTCTAGAAAACACAGTAAAATTGGCAACTTAAAGAGTAATTTTCAATTGCATATAGTGTGAGCGAAGCAGGAAAATCAACAAAGGAAATAAATCTTTGAAGGCGTGCGGTACCTGCCTGCTGGGATAAGGGTCTGCTATGCATTTGGGGGAAAAATGCACGCCAGGATTTGTGACAAGTTTGATGTGTGGATTCACCAACCGAGTCTTTTCTCTCTCGCTCACTCTTCTGAATGTCTCTCTTTATCACTCCTCAGTATGTATCTCTCGCTCACTCTTCTTCGTCTCACTGGCTCGCTCTTCTCTCTCGCTCACTCTTCTTCGTCTCACTGGCTCGCTCTTCTCTCTCGCTCACTCTTCTGAATGTCTCTCTTTATCACTCTTCATATGTATCTCTTGCTCACTCTTCTTCGTCTCACTCTTCTCTCTCTCTGTCAGCTCTTTGCTTGCCAAATCCTTCACAAAAGTGGGTGGAGTGTAAACCATCATTATCAAATCTATTAGTGATTCAGGCCCTTATCTTATACCATTGTATGACATTCACATAAGGTGCAGCTTTGAAGGTGTTTCAACAGACAAGGCCTCATTCTAATTCACATTTTAGGGATCATTTAGACAGAATGCAAAGATGTTGCCAGAACATGTATGTGAAGACAGCCACACACGGAGATCATGCTACTACCTCGCCGGGGTTGGGATTCGAACCGACAACTCTAGAGTTGTGAGGCAGCAGTGCTAACCACTAACCCACGGAGCTACATTGCTAACCCAGCCTGTATTTCTGTGCTGTGAATCAATCCTAGGTCCCTGGGCATGGTCAGTTTAACTAGCCAGATATCTCCAATGTGACACAAATGTTGTGCTATGTTGCCAATTCACATGTATGATGGTTCTATGTATCCCAATACAAAGGATTGCAATACTAATACAGGCGTACCTCGGTTTACCAACGCCTCAGGGAACGTCATATTTGGGGTACAAATGCCAAACCATTTCAGTTAATTGGTCTGTTTACAAATGTTTGAATAATTTGGTATGGGCATGTGGCCTGGTATGGTTCAGGAGGGGGGGAGGCGCTCGCTCGTCCCCCCCCCCTTTCCTGACCTGCCGGGCTGCATGCTCGGATAAGTATGTGTTATGGATTTTGGGGGGTACCCCATGCTGTTTTTTATTTAATTTCAGCGTGGAGGTACCCCTTAACATCCATACGAGACCCGAAGGGCTTAGTATGGATGGGAGGGGGGACCCCACACCAGTTATTTAAAGAACTGTTTCTAAATCCCTGCAATACTTTGACATTCAACTGTCAGTGGGGAAATCCGCCGACAGCTGAAACATGAGCGCTGCATTGGTTTTCACTACTAAAACGCCGCATGAGTTGATAACATAACTCATGCGGGATTGTAGGAGCGACAGCCATGAGTTAATGTTTCATCTGTCAGCGGGGTTCCCCACTGACAGCTGAATGTAAAATAATTCCCTTTATTGCATAAATAATAGAAAAAAAGCGTGGGTCCCCCCTCCCATCTGTACCAAGCCCTTCGGATCTAGTATGGATATTAAGGGGGAACTCCACGTCGAAATGTAAAAAAAAAAACAGCGTGGGTCCCCTCAATATCCATACCAGACCCTTATCCAAGCATGCAGCCCGGCAGGTCAGGGAAGGGGGGGGGACGAGCGAGCACCCCCCCTCCTGAACCATACCAGGCCACATGCCCTCAACATGGGGGGGGTGCTTTGGGGCAGGGGGGGCTCCCCCTCCAAAGCACCTTGTCCCCATGTTGATGAGGACAAGGGCCTCTTCCCCACAACCCTGGCCGGTGGTTGTGGGGGTCTGCGGGCGGGGGGCTTATCAGAATCTGGAAGCCCCCTTTAACAAGGGGGCCCCCAGATCCCGCCCCCCCCCCCTACGTGAATGATTCTGCGGTACACGGTCCGCAGACTCATTCACAAAAAAACTAAGTGTGGTGTAAAAAAAACACAGTACAGGGTCTTTGACAATGTCCCCCGAAGTAGATCCAACGTCAATCGCGGCGGCGGCAGGGACCCGAAAAAAAAAATAAAAGTTCCGCTCCCGTCGGAGGCTTCCAGCCTAGTGAAGAAGAGGCTAGCTGACAGTTCTTATATAGGTATGGGGCGGGGCCAGCCGGGGACATCATCTGAGTGACCCGCCCCATGTCACATGCTTGCTGTTCCCGGCTGGCCCCGCCCCATACCTATATAAGAAATGTCAGACTGTCTCCTGCATTCAGCTAGTTAGCCTCAGTGGAGAGACAGGGTGACATTTCTCAAATAGGTAAGGGGCGGGGATGATGTGCCCGGCTGGCCCCGCCCCATACCTATATAAGAACTGTCAGCTAGCCTCTTCTTCACTAGGCTGGAAGCCTCGGACTGGAGCGGAACCTTTTTTTTTTCTTTTTTCGGGTCCCTGCCGCCGCCGCCGCCGCCGTGATTGACGTTGGATCTACTTCGGGGGACATTGTTTTAATAAAGGACTTGTCAAAGACCCTGTACTGTGTTTTTTTTACACCACACTTAGTTTTTTTGTGAATGAGTCTGCGGACCGTGTACCGCAGAATCATTCACGTAGGGGGGGGGGCGGGATCTGGGGGCCCCCTTGTTAAAGGGGGCTTCCAGATTCTGATAAGCCCCCCGCCCGCAGACCCCCACAACCACCGGCCAGGGTTGTGGGGAAGAGGCCCTTGTCCTCATCAACATGGGGACAAGGTGCTTTGGGGGGGGGAGCCCCCCTGCCCCAAAGCACCCCCCCATGTTGAGGGCATGTGGCCTGGTATGGTTCAGGAGGGGGGGGGCCCTCGCTCGTCCCCCCCCCCTTTCCTGACCTGCCGGGCTGCATGCTCGGATAAAGGTCTGGTATGGATATTGAGGGGGACCCACGCTGTTTTTTTTTTAAATTTCAGCATGGAGTTCCCCCTTGATATCCATACCAGACCCGAAGGGCTTGGTATGGATGAGAGGGGGGACCCACGCTGTTATTTTTATTTTATTTTTTTTTATTGCGGACCTTTATTTTTACATTCAGCTTTCAAAATAAATTTTATCTAGACCTTCAAAATAAGTAAAATCATAACAGAAATAATTATAAAGGATAAGAAACAAAAATATAATCACTAAAACGAAGGAAATCTAATTAGATTACATGAAGATATGCTTAATGCTGTTTATTAAACACAGTAGTCGCGACCGAGTGACGGCTGTCAGAGGAATCCACAATCAGATTCACTATTAGTCAGTGGCTAAAAAGCAAACGCCCATGGCAGAGGACTAAAATGTGTTCTGCACATGCTCAGTTCTATCTGCCAAAGACACTGCACGGGCATCTAGATTTTTACTGTGTCGATTTCCTTGAGAAAAACGTTTTTTAACACATTCTTAATTTTTTTGGAAATAGCAGATATTGTTTAAAGTGAAGTCCTGATATTTGGCAAAGCAAATTTCTAAGTGAACATGTCTCTACAGTGATTTTTCATGGTGTTAGACGTGCTTCTTAGCAAGTCTGCTTTTGTGAGTCTGATTCCGGGCGTGTGTCTTTTTGTGAATTAGATTGGGCGTCTGCTTATGGGCTCTGCTCAATAGTGAATTAGGTTGCAGGGTCAAAAATGGACGGACGCCCATGAAAATTGGGCTTAAGCCCATAAATATGCGCCCACGCCCAATAGTGAATCAGGGCCTATAAGTCCACGTATTACACATTTGTGTGCTTCCCACCGTACGAGAGGGGTCGTTTCCAAGGATGTATTTTCTCGAAAGTAGTTTGTCAAAGAATCACGGATCTGGAGGGTAACTGAGGAATCCGTAAGGAGAAATGGATCCAGTCTCCATATTTTGGATATGCCTGGTGTATCCAGGAATTGCAACGTTATCATAATCGGGTGGTGATCTGAGAGGATCTTTGGTTCGATCGAGGCAGACTGCAAGGTATTTAAATCGTTTTGCGAGAGAAAGAAGTAGTCGATTCTAGAGTGGCGTTTGTGAGGAGCAGAATAAAAGGTATAATCTCTGTCCGAAGGGTGAAGGGTACGCCATGTATCATGAAGGAGAAGGTCTTTCAATTCAATTTTGATTTGTTTGAGTGCTTGGAACGGTATGGAGGAAAACCCCGAGGACGTATCTTCCAGTGGGTTCAGAGCCACATTAAAATCGCCTCCCAGAATCAGGATACCCGATTGAAATGTAGCAAGTAACTTGGTGATTTTACGTAAAAAGCTTACTTGTGCAGTATTGGGACTATAAACATTGACTAGGGTAAGCGGTTTATTAAAGAGGGTGCCTTTGAGAAAAAGGAACCTGCCCTCGGGATCTTCAAGAGACTCAGCAAGTTCAAACGGGAGCGTTTTAGAAAGCAAAATGGATACCCCCTTAGCTTTTACTTCCGCATTAACTGAGTGAAATGCCGTGGGGTAGTTAACATTAGAGAATTTAGGGACTTGGTCTGCTCGAAAATGAGTTTCTTGGACAAAGATCACATCTGCACGTAGGCTCTTCATATAAGTGAGTAGTTGCGAGCGTTTTTCAGGCACATTTAGGCCCCTTGCGTTGAGAGAGGCCACGGAAAGTGTGCGAAATGACTGTTTAGATGCGTGTTTATTAGCCATTATGAAATCTACACGAACTGGTTGCTGGAGGGCTATAAGTGTACTCAATACATATCGCTGAGGCAGGGAGAGGAAGGGGAAGGCGAAGAGAGAAAGAGAGAGAGAGAGAGAGAGAGAGAAAAAAAAAAAAAAAAAAAAGGGGGGGGGACGGGACGACGACAACAAGGGGGTATCAGAAGAAAAAAGATTAATATAGAGTTTCTAAACTGTTGGAATAGAAACTAAATTATAAAGGAACAGAGTCAAAAAATTAGGTAGAAAAAAAGATAGAAGTGTCAGGTGTGTTTCATATATGTCCGTATGTATGTATTAATCTATGTTCCTTCAACTTCCTTTAAAACTCGACTCCAGAGGCAGAATAGTCCAGCTATTCTATCTCATAGTAAAGCTCCTATGGAATGGTTGTTTGCAAGACGTTGTGTGAGAATCTCGAATAAACTGTCGGAGAGGTGTCAAACCCAGAAACGGCCGTATTAAGAATATACAGTATAGTTCTAAAGAGGCCTAACTCTCCTGAATAAAAGTTGTAGAGGGGGAGTGATCCAATATGATGTGTCCTTGACACATATACGTAGGTGGGAAGTAGCTGACTTGTATCGAGAGATAAGTGGAGTGTAACAGGGGAGGGATGTATGCTAAAAGTATTATATGCAACATCATGATAAACTCAAGGTTGTAGGTAGTCACTTGGACCCTATCAAGGCTCCTAAACAGTGATGTGCAACAATAGGTGTAAAAGTGAATGTATGCCAAAGGAGAAGACCCAATATTTAAAACTGTATGACATAACTTGGACAGTCATTGGAAATACGTTATGCAATTGAGCGTAACCTATTTTACCATATACATATTATGTTATCACGAGTCATATACAATGCAATCTGTGATCTGTCATTTCCTAAAAGATACTTTAAATCGTACCACATAAACACTCGAGTCACTTGAAAAGGGTCTGCATAGGTCATATCAATTTCGGACAAAGATAGCTACTGTACATGAAAAAGTGCATGGCAGGAGCAACATAATCCCATATGCCGAAACTGAGATGTAAGCCAAGGGCCAAATATCTCCTGAAACCGTTTTCCAAAGATAATGTAAGTAATAATCCCAACTGAGGGATTCTAAGTAGTGTTAAACACCCCATCGCCTACAAAACAAAGATAGGTTGCTGGGGAAGAAGCATCTACAATCTGTGGCCCAACGAGTCTGCGACAAAGTAGAGCAGCTAAATGTATAGGGCCAAATTGCACCCATCCACGGAGTGAACTATACATGTGAAAATCATATAGTATGGACTCATACTCCAAATCAAAAATACCACAGTACTCACATCTAGTTAGGAGGTATGTAACATATCATAAACTGAATTGCAGATAGAGGTGTCCCAAGAGTTTTGTAAGACCAACATAATGTAAGGAGAGCAAATAAATAATGCGAATAGACTATTAATATGATATTAGCATTGATCTAATTAAGAGACAAGGGTCAGAGGCAAGCACGTACAGCAGTACACCAAGATGGTACGAAATCCCATGAATCCAGATTATGGTATTATTGTTTAGGATGCTTCAGGAGAGATAAACACAGCTCGGTACACTACTGATCCGCACAAGCCCCCATCCCCCGTCCCACCAAAGATGGTATGCACAAGCGTATAGGCTAGTCCCGAGGCAATTCAAGGCTTATGGAGAATTTATCTGCAAGATCAAGACAAATAGCTTTTCAGAACCATAGTATTGCGCACTAGCCAAGCAAAAAAGAGCCCTTCAATACCAGCAGGTACACAACCAATAGCTCCACAGATCCCAACATCTCTCTTTCATAACACAAATAAGGATACCTCAGCCCTTACATGCCTAAAAACGAATATATATGATCGATACATATTACATATATGAAGCTTGGCAATGTGAAGCGATACACATACCCTTGAGAAGTACAGGTGATGTTAGTTATGTCACATAAAGGAACCGTGGATAAAAAATAACAAAACCTACTCGATTCACTAGTAAAGCAGCCTCAGACTGTGGGGGTGTTTATACTCATGAGCATGAATATCAGAAAACGGGAAAAGGTCATTCATGACGCGCCTTACGGTGTGCAGGCGATGCTGGTAAACTGTCATCATTAATAAGCCTTCTTCGTACCGGGGAAGTTGAAGCTGGGTGTGAAGATTTGCGTCGTCTTTCTCCAGATAAGTGGCCAGCAGACTGTGCTTCCATGGGGCTGTCATCTAGCTGCAATTGTAAAGAAGAAGCACTGGACCAGTTAGGTATATCCGGTAAAGGGATATTCAAGGTTTCACAGAATGGTGCAAGGTCTTCCGGAAATCTCATGAGAGCTGATCTCCCCATATGTGTTGCAGCAAGACCAAACGGGAACTTCCAACGGTAGGCGATACCTTTAGAGCGAAGTAAATCTAGTAAGGGGCGCAGGTCTTTCCTACGTTGCAGAGTGAGATGGGAGAGATCCTGAAATAATTTAATTTCCGTTTCCTGGTAAAACAAGCGCTGTTTGTCCCGAGCTCTACGTAATATTTCCTCTTTAAGTCGGAAGTCGACTAGGCAGCAAACTATATCTCTCGGTGGGTCCGTGTCTCTGCCTTTGGGACGTAGGGCCCTATGGAGACGTTCGATCTCAATAGGAGATTCATGCGGTCTTTCCAAAAGATCATTAAAGATGGTTAAAAGAACTTGGGCGAGCTGCCCAGACTCTATTGCTTCCGGTACACCGCGCACCCGCAAGTTATGTCGTCTTCCCCTATTATCCAAGTCCTCAATATGACGATCGAGCTCTCTTAGGTGCATTGAGTGCGTGTCAACCTGCTTGCGCACCTCATGAATAGCAAGGCCTTGCATACTAACTTTATCCTCCACTGCGTCCAGCCTATGCGCCACTGCCTGCAGGTCAATATGTAGCTCAGCTATTGCCGCTGAAAGAGTCCCTTTAATATCTGATGCAACCGCTTTCAAATCCCCGATGGTGAGAGGGGGAGGTTCGACATGTCCAGGTATGGCCGCTGTTGTGGCAACTGTTGTCAAACTAATAGACTGTGATGGAATCTCCTTTGTAGGCGAATGTAATGGTGATGCAATAGAAGAGGATTCTGCGTGATCCGGAGTGTGAGACCGGAATAGCTCCGGGATACTGCGATTAGCAGGACCACCTGTACGGCGAGGGGATCTGGAGCGAGGAGTAGTAGCTTTCTTGTCTGCCTTCCCCATGTTTGCGTCGCCTCTCTGTGAAGATTGCGTAGCCCCACCTACGTGTGTCAAGGCTCACGGTATTATATTGCCATTTTCTTTGGGGTCAAGCTGGATCCCCCAGAACAGATATGTGAAAATGAGAATAGGTAGTTTACAACAGGCCCAGAATTGCACTATATGCCTCAGCGTGCAGGAAAGGATAAGCGAAACAGGGGGGGTCAATGGTTTCTGCTGTGCGGACGTACGGATACAGGGATTACCACAGCCTTCCCCTTATATGAATCTGTATGGGACGTCTGCTATAGGCCTATCCTCAGCACAGCTACCTGTTGTAAAGGCTGTAGCAAGGCCTCTACAATATGCCGATATTTCCTGGGTTTGTGTGGGGGGTGACCCAATGGATCGGGAAGTGCTGGCAGTTCTCTGTGGGAGAAGGAATGTACTCATGGATAATATGTCTCCCTGGACTGAAAATGCACTCAGCCTGTACCCTGATGGAAGAGGTCCTGGGCTCACTAGGCCTCACTACTCCACACCGCCCCTGTTTCACATATGGGGGGAGGGAGGGTGACACTTATATTCCTGTCGTCCCGTCTGGAACGGAGGGACGACAGGCGGATCGTTCACTGAACGAGTGGGAGGGGGGGCGACCAGTCCTCCCCCTTCCCACCTCTGCCCCGCGTGCTCTGTCACCACCGATCGGCCCAATGTGAGCCGGAGGACTCCGCGGCTCCACCCGGCCGCAACAAGGCCACACCCGGTCACTGCCTCCGAGTGGCGCCAACAGCGCCCGAAGCTGCCCAGCAGGGAAGTCGAGGGAACGGGTGAGTCACGCACTCACTCCCGCCCTCTGACGTATGGTGGATGCCGGTGAACTCCGCGGCTCCACCCGGCCGCAACAAGGCCGCACCTGGTCACCGCCTCCGAGTGGCGCCAACAGCGCCCAAAGCTGCCCAGCAGGGATGTCGCGGGGACGGGTGAGTCTCACACTCACTCCCGCCCTCTGATGTATGGTGGATGCCGGTGGATGAGGAGATGAGCCGTCGGAGCTCCAGTTCAGGCGACTGGTCCGATCGCCATCTTGGACACGCCCCCATCTAATTTTAAGTTTTATCCAGAATGGGAGCACGAACTTGGGTGCATTGATGGACATGCCAACTTCAGATTGGTCGTTGCCAACCATACTTGGTCTCCCAGATGCAGAATCAATTTGCCTCTTCTCCTTCTATCAAAAGCTTTCTTATTGTCTTCCTGAGACTTTGCAACTGTGTCCTGTAACACCTTGTTATTGGACAAAAAGAAATCCAGTGTATCCTGAGCGGCAGGGACAGCAGTTTCCGGGATCAGATCAGGCAGGAATGTAGGATGGAGCCTGTCAGGAATGGAAATTTTTTTAATATGTATTGATGTCAACATATCCAGCAAACTTATATATCAAAAGTACAAATTTAAATAAACAAATAAATACAAAACTCAACAGAAAGGAAACAAAAAGTCCCAACAGTCCCTGTGGGGAAAAAAAATCAACCAAATAATAAGCTTAGCCTTTATGGCTGCAAACGTAAAGTCCAGCTCCTGTAAATAAACCACAGAAATATATACATGCATACATATATACAACGGCCTTTACGGCCAGAAACTAAGGAAGTCCCAAGTCCCTGGGGGAAAAAAAAAAACTCAAACATAGCCTGAACGGCTCATAAATAAAAGTCCCTAACCTAAAAAGAAAAAACAAAACTATATACAGTATTTACAAGGCCTTTATGGCCGAGACCATATGAGTAGGAGCCTTTATGGCTCAGACATAAACAAAAACCATATGCAATTCCCATATTCAAACCTGCCGCTTACGGCCTATATGGCCTAAACTATATACAAAAAAAAAAATCAAAACCTAACCACACTATTATATACTATGGGGGAGCGCTAAGGAACCCGCAGGCCTTCCACGTCTGACCCCTACAACCCCATGCAAAAGGCTACCAAAAGGATCCAAACGCAAAATCTAGGGAGTGCAGAAGGCAGAAACTAGGGACAGATCCCACCACCCAAGATCAACAGACCGCAGCAACAGGCTTGATGTTCCTCCACGCCTCCATCCAAGCTCTGTGTCGCAGCCTGTCTTTCTCAAAACCCCAAATTTTCCCCACCTCACCAAGGATGTCATTCACCACCACCTGGACAGGGAGGACCTTCTTCCGAATGGAGACCTGACACCGTGCCATCCAGGTGTATTAACGGACAACTAAGCTTACTAAAAACAAGGTGTCCAAATCAAAACCCATGCAATGCTCGAATGCTCCGTACACCCACTCCGCATACGACATGCGATGGAGGAAAGGAACACCCAGAGCCCCTCCCACCTGTTTATACACCTCCACCTTAAAGGGGCACTGCAAATTCATGGGGATCCGCCCCAGATTTATATTAACAATTTTTATTGGTTTTCAAGTAAATGAAGTGTTACAGAAAACAAAGAAAAAATTAAACAAGCAAAACAGAGAGGTACATCGATGGCTAATATTACATTTGGTCAAGACCAGTGGAGTCATATAGTAACAGTGCGAGAAAAATCAGGGTCTTACAATTTGAGCTGGCATAGAGGAAGAGAAGGTATCCCACGGGAGCCAAATCATCTCAAATACAGCAAACAAGCCACTATGTGAAGCAGTCAAACACTCCATCTGTCTTACATTGGTAATAAGTTTATACAAAGTAGGCAATGAAGGTGGGGTAGAGGATAACCAACACATAGGAATACTTCTCCTGGCCACGGTTAGCACATGTGCAGCAAGCTTTCTGGCTAGTTTAGGTAGACCCGGGAAGGGCCAGCAAAAAATGCAGTGGGTCAAATGGGAGAGAAACTTGCAACAATAATTGCAACAAGGAGCGGACCTCTTCCCAAAAAGGAGCAATGGAGCTGCAGGTCCAAA
Organism: Staurois parvus; assembly: GCF_062004578.1. Lineage (NCBI taxonomy): Eukaryota > Metazoa > Chordata > Amphibia > Anura > Ranidae > Staurois > Staurois parvus. Next base: position 490,190 of record NW_028318565.1, on the reverse strand, counting down.
AAATATGATAAAGAGAGCCAGAAGCTCTACTACAGCACCAGCAGGCAGGAGAAGCACTCGGATTATAAACATGAAGAACTTCCGGGGTTTGTACCACAACATCATAATCTTGTATAAGTTTTCCTTAAAAACCACACAAATAGAGGATTTAGATGCATTATCCCATATTTTCTTCCACGTTAATAAGTCAATATCACGTTGTATAAATTGAGACCACCTACGCATATAAAGGTGAGCATCATTGGACAAAGGGGGGGCCTCCATAAGAAGTTTATAGGTGCTAGAGACAATACCCCTTTGGTGGGGACCTTCCATACATAAACGTTCGAAGGGGGTAGGTTTCCCCAAGCTCAATGAGGGTGATAGAGTAGAGAAAAAGTGGCGTATTTGAAGGTATATATAGATGACGAGAGGGTAGAGAGGCTTTCCTCTGGAGATCCGAGAATGAATGTAACTTACGAGTCACCGGGTGTACCAAGTGACGTTGTTGAAAAAGGTTAGATACTACCCAGAGAGACATCCGGGACATGGCCATATTGTCTGGAAGATTAGGGTTACAAAGGATATTTGTCAGTGGGGAGCATTGAGAAGCCAATGTGAATTTAGCCTTACATTTCTGCCAAACAGTCAATGAAAAAAGCATGGGGCCTAGGAATAAGTGGCAAAAAGAAAGGACATCCACCGCCGAGGTCGACCAGAGAAGGGAACACAGATGAACTGGGGATAATTGTAAAGACTCGATCTCAGTCCATGTATTGGGAGGATAGTGAACGGACCATGACATGAGAAAGAGAAGGTGGGTTGCAAAATAGTATGTTATTATATCCGGTGCTCCCAAGCCTCCCCTAGAATGTGGGGAAATCAGAAGAGAACGAGCAATCATGTGCCGCCTGTTGTGCCAAATAAAATGTAAGAAAGATTTCTGAAGGGAGTGAAGCTTGGACATAGGAACGGGTACGGGGAGGGTTGCAAACAGATATAAAAGTTTGGGTAGCACGGTCATTTTTAAGACATTAATACGACCGAGGAAAGAGAGAGGCAAGGCATCCCAGTGTTTCAGGGAGCGCAAAATTGCTATAAACAGTGGGGGGAAATTGGCCTCGTATATGGTTTGGTAAGAGGAAGTAAGGTTGGTGCCTAAATATTTTAAAGAGTGGGTGCACCACCGGTAGGGAAAGGCTGCCTGAAGGGAGGAAAGAACAACAGGAGAAACATGTATTGGAAGTGCCTCAGTTTTGGACGTGTTGACCTTATAGCCTGATAAAGCCCCAAATTGTTTCAGAGTTTTGTGCAAAATCGGTAAAGAGGTATGTGGACTCGTAAGTGTGAGGAGGATGTCATCTGCAAATAACGATAATTTGTACTCATGAGAATGGGATTGTATCCCCCGGATATCCGGATTCGACCTGATGGCAACAGCCAATGGCTCCAGACAGAGAATGAACAGCAGGGGAGAGAGTGGACAGTCCTGACGAGTGCCATTTGACATCTGAAAGGGGAGTGAGAGAAAAGAAGCTAATCTGACCTGTGAGAAAGGGGATGAATAAAGGGCCTTCAAAACTGCTACAAATGAACCCCTAAAACCAAATCTCTCCAAAACCATGAACATGTAAGGCCAGCTCAAACGGTCAAAGGCTTTTTTGGGCATCCAAGCTCAATAACACAGCAGGGGTAGAGGAACGGTTGACCAGATCAATAGATCTCCTGGTGTTATCTGCAGCTTGTCTGGCAGGTACAAAGCCCACCTGATCTCTGTGTATGAGCTTGGAAATAATACCGAATAGTCGATTGGCCAAGATTTTAGTAAAAATCTTATAATCGGAATTAAGTAGGGCAATAGGGCGATAGTTATCTACGATAGAGTGATCCTTATCGGGCTTAGGAATAACCGAGATATATGCATGGGAGAAGTCAGTCTGGGGTATGATTCCCTTAAAAAGATCTCGGGAAATGGAGAGGAGATGAGGGGCCAGAATACCAATAAAAGATTTATAGTAGGAGTAAGGCAGTCTGTCCGGTCCTGGGGCTTTACGAGAAGGGAGGTGTTTAATTGTATCCAATAATTCCTCTAGCGTAATGTCCGCATTAAGAACGTCAATGTCTGAGGATGATACTCTCGGAAGTGGCAAGGGGTCAAAAAAATTGTCAAACGATAGTTGTGTGAGAGAAGGGTGAAGGTCCGGGGTCAAACAGTTATACAATTTCCCATAGAATGAGCCAAAAAGGGTTGCCATGGCCCGAGGATCATAAGTAGGGCTTCCATCTGGCTGTATTATAAGGTTGGGCATCGTAGAAGGGGACTGGGCTTTGAGACGGTTAACTAACATACGGTGTGGCTTGTTAGAAAATTCATAAAATTTCTGCTTAACCCAAAGGAGGGATTGTGCAGTTTTACTGGAGTCAAGAGATTTAATTTGGTCACGTAGAAATGTTACCCTCTGAAGCCCTGAAATAGATGGCTTATTCAGTAACCGACGTTCCACCACCAAGAGCTGTTGTATGAGAGAGGCCCTAGCACTCGCCGAGGACTTTTTTAAACGAGAACCCATGGAAATACAGAGTCCACGAAAAACCACCTTGTGGGCCTCCCACAGAGATGAGGAAGAAGTTACGGAACCAACATTAAGAGTAAAGTATGAATCGAGGCGCCGTGACAATTCATCCCTAAGATGATCTGTGGAAAGAAATGTCTCATTAAGGCGCCAGTGACACGGTTTGGGCATAGCAGGGGGAAACAAAAGATTTAAGGTCAAAGAGGCATGGTCAGACCAAGTGATGGGATTGATTTCAGAGGAAACCAGAAGTGGGAGCAAAGAGGCAGAGATGAAAAAATGATCTAGGCGGGAATAACTACGGTGAGGGATGGAGTAAAATGTAAATTGTTTATGAAGAGGGTGTTTAATCCGCCAAGCGTCAAAGAGACGATGCTCCCTAATCAATTTACAAAAAGATTTTGAAGAGGAGCATTGCCGCTTCGAGGGGGTGGACTCAAAGAGCACTTTCCTGTCTTTATGGGGGGAAACAATCAGATTAAAATCTCCCCCTACAATCACCTGTGAGGTAGTAATAGAGTCTAGATTAGCGAGCGTTTGGGATAGGAATTGCAGTTGACCTGTATTGGGAGCATATAAATTCAACAGAACAAGGGGAGTTTTGCCATGCATACACTCTAAAATAATAAAACGACCCTGACGGTCAACCTTGGAAGAAACAACCCGAAGGGAGCAGTGTGACCCAATAAGGATTGCCACCCCGGCCTTCCCAGAAGGATTAAAGGCCGAGTAGGCTTGGGAAAAAAATCTTGAGGCAAAACGAAAGGAGCCAGTCGATTTAAAATGGGTTTCTTGGACAAAAATAACGTCTGCTCCTGAGGATCGGAATTCCTTTAAAGCCATCCACCGTTTTTGAATGGAGTTGAGGCCCTTGACGTTATATGACAGAAACCTCAACGCCATTATGAAACAACGACAACTGACCTACATTTAATAGCACGACAAATGAATGGAATACCATCGATGTAATATAGTGAAAAACAAAAAACATAAAACAGTTGAATAACACAGTACACTGCAAGGTAATAGTATGAAAAACAAAAAACAGATAACTAACACTAATAAGTATCCGCAAGGATATAAACTCGGGGGTAACAATGTGACCCAAGTTGTCTAGGCCTATGGCTAGACAAAGTCGGGAGCAGCACGACAACCAGGACATCGGAAAGGTCGTCAAGCCCGGCCAGAGAAAAAAAAAAAAAAAACAATCAAAAATGAAAAAAAACACCCGACAATTTGGCCGGACAGATAAGGGAAACCTGTGGGAAAATTATGTAGAGACAAAAAGAAACCAAAAACCCAGGAGGGAAGGTTCATCACCGGATTCAGAAGGGCGCCCCAGAGAATCGTCAAGCAGGTGGATCAGTTGACCGAGGAAGACGCGGACGTTGTGGGGTACGGGAAAGTCTCTTCGGACCTCTGCGAACTGGGGTCCAGATCTTGTTGGGGGTGGCGGATGGATGAGACGGAGTTGGTGGCAGTGGGGATACATCTTCAGACAGAGGTGGGAGTCCCAGGCGTTTTAAGAAGGAGTCCGCCTCATGAAGATCACGGAGCACAACTTGGGTATTGTCCCTGGTTACAATCAGCCGAAAGGGAAACCCCCAGCGGTAAGGGACACGGTGTTGTTGAAGGTGTGTGGTGATCGGTTTCAGGTCTCGTCGCTTAGCCAGTGTAATCGGGGACAGGTCGCAGAAGAGTTGGAGTCTGTCCCCCTGAAATTCCAGAGATGGTTTGTGGCCAACAGCAGAAAGTAGAGCTTCTTTGCTTTGGAAAAAGTGAAAGCGAACAATAACGTCGGAAGGTCTGGTGCCTTCAGCTGGTTTTGGGCCCAAGGAGCGGTGAGCCCTATCCACACGCCAATCTGCTTCTGGAACCAAGGGGGCGGTGGCGGTGGCGGTAAAGAAGGACAAGATGACAGTGCAACTGTGCATCTGCAATAGACTCGGACATACCGCAGATACAGATATTTTGGCGCCTTAATGGGGCCTGACCCTGAAGATCAGAGACCCCAACACAGGAACTTGCCCAACAAATCCCCTAGCAGGGGCTTGCCCAATCACCAAGGGGGTGGAGCCCCGTGGGACTACCTCCGGGGAAGAAACCTCATCCACCCAGGCCACTGGGTCAACCTGCGCCACCATCCCACCCTCAGGTGCGCTGCCCGCTGCCCCAGCACCCAAAGTCACCTCACCCGCATGAATAGCAGAGTCCGGTTCATTATCACCAGGCAGTTCACCAGCCTTGGTCGAACACATCCTTAGGGATGCGCTCAAGCCTCACGTACGCGGCACGGTCCCGCCCCGCCATCTTGGCCGGCTTCTTGGGAATGACGTCACTTCCTCTTTCCTCCTCTGAGTTTTCCAACGTGAAACAGAAGTCCGATTCACAGAGCTCTGGTTCTTCCCTTGACACAAACTGGAGCTTTCCTGCTTACTCTGCCTCCTCCACTTGAGTCCCCCAATCCACGGGTTGCTGCCCTGGCGGGAGGGACTCCTGCGATCCCGCGCCCATGCAATCCTGCACATTAGCAGACGCCATGTTTCCTTCCATCAGAGCAGATGCATCCTGCCTTTGCTCCTTCTCTCCTTCCACCAGCTGCTCCTCCGATAGGTCTTCTACTGAGGAGACCCATTCTTCTGGCCCCCGCAATGTCGCCACACTGTGGCCTCTTGCAGCCTTAAATATAGCCTCGTGTAGGTATTTCTCTGACAAGGCCCCACTCTTCCGCTGCAGTGCAGCAACGTAACGTCCCTGCTGGGAGACCTGGAGCTCCAGGGCCTCCAGGCCAGGCTTCATGGCCTGCCTTTTGTTAGACCAGACCCGGGCATAAGAGGCCCGGAACTTTTTTAGCTCTAATGAGAGCTTTTGCAACTTAAATTCTTCCCTCTCGATCAGCCGGGCCCGAGCAACCACACGGTCCCAATAAGCAGCATAGGTTTCCCCCTTCTTTGGGGCTGTTCCCAGGTCCTCCACTGCTGGGATTCAGAGGCTGGTACTAGGTCCCTCTGGGGTACTAACCTCGCTGGACCCAGACCCAGGTCCCTCCTTCCTGCCTGGGCCGGGCAGGGCACTTGGGGTCCCAGGCTTTGGGGCCTTCTTCTCTCCAGGACTAGGCCCAGGGCCTTCCATCCTGTCCAGGCCGGATAAATCACCTGAGGTCCCAGGCTTTGGGGCCTTCAGGCCAGTAGAACCAGACCCAGGGACTGACATCCCACATGGGCTGAGTTGGGGCAGGCAAGCCCCAGGCTTTCCAACCTTCTTGGAACTCACAGAGCAGCCGTCCACACAACCTCTCTCAGGAATGGACTCACCACAGGTTGTGCTGTGGCTCACTTGCCGTGTGATCTGCAGTACCGGTGCTTGCCAGTGGGTGCTTTAAGCAGCCAGGATATCACTCTTGCAATCAAGCCATCACTTGAGGCTGATTGCAGGAGGTATATTTAGGTAGGACCAGTCCTGCAATCAGCGCCTTGGCGTTTTCCCATGAACCCCTGTATCTTGTTCCTGTGTTCCTGATTGTCCTATACTTCTGACTGCCTTGTTGCCGACCCAGCCTGATCCTGATACTGTTGTCTTCTCCTGCTCTGACCCTTGGCTCGTCCTGACCGTTCTCTGCCTGATCCTACTGCCTGACCTCCTGTTGCTGAACCCGGCCTGTGACCTAATTATTCTTTGCCTGCCGTTCTGTACTGTCAGCTCCGCTGTTACCAACACGGCCTGTCTGACCACGTTATACCTCTTCACATCTGGCTCTTACCTTCTATACCCCATTGACGGCTACCTTTACCACAGCTGGTTTTACTCGTGGGTCGCAACCTGATCTCGGGCTGCTTCAAGTCCATCCCCACCATCAGGGGCTCTGGTGAACCAGCAGACTGAGGCTTAGACTCCGCACCCTGAGGGACTCTGGCCTGTGGGTTGCTAGAGGCTACCGTCAGTCACCTTGTGACAGAACCATAATGCCTGCCTGACCATTCCACCTCTCCTGCCCTGACTACACCTGTATTCCTGCACATATTGATATTAGTGTAAGGTTGGTTTTGTTTACTGGGCAGTTTGTATATTTCGGCGGCTAATAATAAATTATATTATTATTACATCATTCCTGAATTCTGCTACTTCCCTGTGTCAGTCCACACATTTCTGGTCATACCTGGATCCCTAACAAAACCCATAATTGGCAAAGAACGGGGATTGCTTAGTGGCGGAGTGACTCGCATTATTGTAGGCAAATTCTGCTAAAGGCAGGAGTGCCAGCCAGTTTTCCTGGAGGAAAGAAATGTAACACCTGAGGTATTGCTCGAAGGTTTGGTTGGTCCGTTTGGTCTGCCCATTTGTCTGTGGATGGTATGCGGAAGAAAAGGATAGCTTGATTTCTAAGATTTCACACTGGGCTCTCCAAAACTTTGAGGTTAACTGAATCCCTCGGTTTGAAGCAATATCCCTAAGCACCCCATGGAGCCTTACAACTTCCTTGATAAAGATCCATGCAGTTTCTGGTGCCGAAGGTGTATTCTTTAATGGTAGGAAGTGGGCCATCTTGGACAGACGATCCACTACCACGAAGATCGCAGTGTGATCCTGGTGGGATCATGCTGCTTGCAACTTGGACAGGAGTTCAGACTGCAGCAATAAAAATTCCCTGCATGCAGGATAGTGTCAGGTTTAGAGATTTCCTCTGGGTCCTCGAACATGCGAGAGAGAGCATTGGGCTTTGTGTTCTTAGACCCCGGTCTATAGGTTATGTGAAAAACAAATCTCAAAAAGAACAGCGCCCATCTACCCTGGCGTGGTCTCAGGTGCTTAACTGGTCTCAAATATTCCAAATTCTTATGGTCTGTGTAGATTAAGATTGGATGCATGGCCCCCTCCAGCAGGTACCTCCATTCCTCCAGTGCCGTCTTGATGGCCAAGAGCTCTCGGTCTCCAATGTCATAATTTCTCTCCGCTGGTGTGAGTTTTCTGGAAAAGAAGGCTATGGGGTGCATAAGCTCCTTAAGGCCCTTCCTTTGTGACAGGACTGCCCCTACTGCTTTTTCCGACGCATTTACCTCCAGTATATAGGGCAAGGAGGAATCCGGGTGACTTAAGATGGGAGCTGCTGTAAACAGCTTTTTCAGGGTCTCAAAAGTCACCTGCGCCTCGGGAGTCCACTGGAACCAAACCCCTATCTTCTTGAGTTGGGTGATGGGAGACACAAGGCCTGAGCAGTTCTTGATAAACTTTTGATAAAAATTGCCAAAGCCAATGAACCGCTGTATACCCTTCTTATCAGAGGGTACCAGCCATTCTAGGATTTCAGAAATCTTCTGAGGGTCCATGGCAATTCCTGTGGTGGAGATGATTAATCCCAGGAACGGGATGCTGTGCTGCTCGAAACTGCTCTTATCTGCCTTGGCATAGAGCCCGTGCTGGCAAAGTCGCTCCAGCACGCTCCTGACATGACCCCGATGCGCCTCCAGGGATGGAGAAAAAAATCAAAATGTCATCTAAGTAAATGGCAACAAATACATCAAAATAGTCCTTGAATACATAATTAATGAAATGCTGAAATGTGGCGGGAGCGTTGCACAACTCGAATGGCATGACTAGATACTCAAAGTGGCCAAATTGGGTGCAGAATGTCGTTTTCCACTCATCCCCTTCTCGTATGCGGACCAAGTTATAGGCACCTTTCAGATCCAGCTTGGTGAAGACAGATGTCGTCTTCAGCCTCTGGAACAGCTCGGGGACTAAGTGAAGGGGATAGCGGTTTTTCACAATTACCTTATTCAACTCCCGATAGTCCACACAGGGTCTCAGGGACTTGTCCTTCTTCTCCACAAAGAAGATTCCAGCTCCAGCTGGTGACGTGGAAGGACGGATAAAACCTTTTCGGAGATTCTCATCTATGTGGTCCTTTAATACCCGCAACTCCCGCTCCGATAAAGGAAAGATTCACCTGAAGGGAATCTCAGACCTCGGGAGGAGGTCGATCGGGCAATCATACATTTGATGCGGAAGAAGAACGTCTGCTCCCCGTTTGCTGAACACATTGAGGTAGCCATGGTAAACCAAAGGAATGGCTTGAGTTAGCTCAGCGTCAGCGTACACACATAATAGGATCCGTGGGAGCGAAGGCGTCTTGGGACAACAATGTTCTTGACAGTAAGATAAACAGAATTGGATCTCCCCTGTCTTCCAATTGATTTGGGGTTCATGCGCCAGGGAAGCCCCAAAATGATTGGGAATAAGGGGGACGTGATGGCATCCAAGCCAAGGAGTTCCTGATGGTGGCCGGCAACCGTAGTACAGATCGGTGGGGTCTCATTGTCTACCAACCCAGATTTGATACGGAACCCATCGGCCAGGAAAATGTTTAGACCCTGCTCCTTCATCTGTAGGGGGATCTGCTGCTGGGTTGCAAAGTTCAGATCTTTAAACCAGCTGCAAGCTGTCACTGACACGGTTCTTCCGGGGAGCTGGAACTAGATAGGCACAGCTAGATGATTTGAGTTGTGGAGACAAGCTGGAGACACAGCAGAAGAGATAGAGGCACACTTACTCAGCTTCGCCAGACAGGAACGCACAAAGTGCCTGCTTCCCCACAGTAAAGGCAGAGGTTATTTGTTCGACGTCTTTGTCGGTCCTCAAATATCAGTGAAGGTCAAATCTGTCCCAGTTGCATTGGCTCAGGTATGTTGGTAGTCTCAAGATTCTAGTTATTAACAAGGGAATTTGACTGGACCGGGAACCGAGGTAACACCCATGTCGGTCTCTGACCTTGGCTTGAGCTTTCTAGCCTACGTTCCCGCAGCTTGCGGTCGATCTGAATGGCCAGGGTTATCAGATCTTCCAAGGAGTCGGGTATGCCCACTCTGGCTAGCTCATCCTTAAGCAGTTCAGACAGGCCCAAGCAAAACTGATGGCGCAAGGCTGCGTCATTCCATTTGGTGGCGCCACTCCAACGTCTGAATTCAGAGGTGTAGTCTTCCGCCGCTCGGCGACCTTGTCGGAGTGAGTGCAGGGCCGGCTCAGCAGAAGCTGCCTGCTGCGGATCGTTGTATAACTGCGCCATTGCCTCGAAGAACGTAGATACCAAATTTAGTTGCAAATGGTGGGCTTCCAGTAGACGGTGGGCCCAGTCCTGGGGTTCATCTTGCAGTAGGGATATGATGAACCCAACTTTCACAGATTCTGAGGAAAATGTCCGCAGCTGCAGGTCAAAGTATAACTGGCATGAGTTCCGAAAAGCCCTGAACCTCCCTCGATCCCCATTGAAACGCTCCGGCATCGGCACGCAGGGTTCAGGTGGAGGGAATGTGACCACCGCTCCGGTGGAGGATTCCGCGGAGTTCCTGGCTGGAGGCGGAGAAGCCGGATCCGGAGGTATGGATGCCAGTGAGACTAGGGTCTGATTATGTCTTTCCAAATGCATATATCCCTCCTGTAGCGTCTTGACTGCTTGGGTGAGTGAAGCCAGATGTTGGCACATCTCATCCAGAGGGGATGGTCCTCTTCCTGGCTCAGACATGGCCGTATGATACTGTCAGGTACCTACCTACGGTAGCTCTAGTGCTCCACAGACCGGATTTCCCCACGGCGTGGAGTCTAAGCCCCAATCTGCTTTTTGACCAGAGCCCCTGATGGTGGGGATGGACTTGGAGCAGACTGAGACCCGATCGTGGCCCCTGGGTACACACAGCTGTTGTAGAGCGAACCGCCAGTGGCACGTAGCAGGATGAGAGCCTGATGTGAAGAGGCAGAGCGGTCCGTGCAGGATGGATGGACAGAACACACTGGAACAATAGCAGAGTCAGACAGGCTGTGTCGGTAACGGTGGAGGCAGAGCGGTACAGAGCATCAGGTAGAGGGTCGTTGGGTCACAGGCCAGGTTCAGCAGATAATTGGGAATAGGCAGAAGAATGGTCAAACGAGCCAGAGGTCAGGGCAGGAGAAGGTCAGCAATAATTAGGATCAAGCAGGGTTCAGCAACAACGAAAAACTCTCACAGGAACAGGAACAACAAGGAACAAGTCCATATGGCAAATTGAGCATTGCCAGAGCCGGTTTAAATAGTGCACCCTGCGCTGTCATTGGTGCCAGGCACGCCTCTGCATGCACGAGTGCGCATGCGCAGCCGCAGTTGTTGCCGCGGGCAGCAATGTCCTAGCGTCCACACGCTTGTCCGCATCGGGATTCTGTGCATGCGCAGACCAGTGCGCAGCGGCAAAACCTCGGAATCCCTAACAAAATGTATTATACCCTAGGTCCCTTAATGGTTAGTATTAAGGTTTGGGATCAGGTGTTCATAAGTAGAGATGAGCGAAGTATTCAAAAATTCGATTCGACTGATTCGGCGAATTCGTGAAAAAATTTTGATTTGATGCGAATATATTTGCTGCAAATTTAATTTATAAAAGGGTGTTTCTAGGCTTCAGAGAGCCTTTATATTAGTGCAGAACACTGTACCTTTAATTTAAATGCCCTTGGAGTCTGCTGGGGAAGAGAAATAACACTGTCAGTCAGTATGACATGCAGATGAGTGCCGTCGATCTTAGAATCACCGCACACTTCACTCATTTGGGCAGTCACGGGGCCAAAACCAGAGTGTGGAGCCACAGTGTGGCGGTGGAGGCAGCAGCAATGGGAGGCTATACAGCACCCTATGACAAAATGGAACCCACCAGCAGTGTGAGGAGACCTGAAAGTGGCACATGGCAGAGTGTGGCGATGGAGACAGCAGCAATGGGAGGCCGTACAGGGACCCATGACACACTCTGGACCTGGCAGCAGCATGAGGAGGTGGTACAGGGGCCCATGACAGATTACGGGCCTGGCAGCAGCATGAGGAGTAGGTACGGGGGCCCATGGCATATTACGGGCCTGGCAGCAGCAATGGGAGGCCGTACAGGGACCCATGACACACTCTGGACCTGGCAGCAGCATGAGGAGGCGGTACAGGGGCCCATGACAGATTACGGGCCTGGCAGCAGCATGAGGAGTCGGTACGGGGCCCATGAAACACTCTGGACCTGGCAGCAGCATGAGGAGGCGGTACAGGGGCGCATGACAGATTACGAGCCTGGCAGCAGCAACTTGGACAGGAGGACGTTCAGCTTCTGCACCGTCGGGTGCGTGCTCGCAAACTGTTGTCTCTTGGAAACGGATTCCAAGAAAGACTGCTGACGGAATCCGTGAAGAGGAGTAGCAGGAGAAGGAGCATCTGAACGAGCGGAATATTCCAACAAGCGACAACAGGGGCCCATGACAGATTACGGGCCTGGCAGCAGCATGAGGAGTCGGTACGGGGGCCCATGGCAGATTACGGGCCTGGCAGCAGCAATGGGAGGCCCGTAATCTGCCAGCACCCTATGACAAAAAATGGAACCCACCAGCAGTGTGTGAGGAGACCTGAAAGTGGCACATGGCAGAGTGTGGCGATGGAGACAGCAGCAATGGGAGGCCGTACAGGGACCCATGAGAGACTCTGGACCTGGCAGCAGCATGAGGAGGCGGTACAGGGGCCCATGGCAGATTAGGGGCCTGGCAGCAGCTATGGGAGGCCCGTAATCTGCCAGCACCCTATGACAAAAAATGGAACACACCAGCAGTGTGAGGAGACCTGAAAGGGGGCACATGGCAGAGTGTGGCGATGGAGACAGCAGCAATGGGAGGCCGTACAGGGACCCATGAGAGACTGTGGACCTGGCAGCAGCATGAGGAGGCGGTACTGGGGCCCATGGCAGATTAGGGGCCTGGCAGCAGCAATGGGAGGCCCGTAATCTGCCAGCACCCTATGACAAAAAATGGAACACACCAGCAGTGTGAGGAGACCTGAAAGTGGCACATGGCAGAGTGTGGCGATGGAGACAGCAGCAATGGGAGGCCGTACGGGGACCCATGAGAGACTCTGGACCTGGCAGCAGCATGAGGAGGCGGTACTGGGGCCCATGGCAGATTAGGGGCCTGGCAGCAGCAATGGGAGGCCCGTAATCTGCCAGCACCCTATGACAAAAAATGGAACACACCAGCAGTGTGAGGAGACCTGAAAGTGGCACATGGCAGAGTGTGGCGATGGAGACAGCAGCAATGGGAGGCGGTTCAGGGACCCATGAGACACTGTGGACCTGGCAGCAGCATGAGGAGGCGGTTCCGGGGAACCCATGGTAGATTAAGGCCTGCCAGCAGCAATGGAAGGCCCGTAATTCGCCAGCACCCTATGACAAAATGGAACCCTGGGCTGTGGCAGGCATAACCGCCATATCTTTATCACGGTTTTCCCAGGCCACCGAATGGCGACGCTGCATATGCTGACGCAACGCTGTAGTCCCAACATGGGCCCCCTGGCCACGCTTGACTTTCTGGCCACATAGTCGACATACGGCTACGTTTACTTCCTCGGGCGGCTTGACGAAAAATTGCCACACCGCCGAGTAGGAATTTTTGCCCCCGCTACTCCTCACTGGCTGACTGCTACTTCCTCCGTGCACACCGGCACCACTACTGGCCGTGGTGGTAGGCTGCAGTGGAGCTGGTGCTCTACTCCGTGGCCGTTTGCCTCCACTGACACTGCTGCGACCCTGCTGCCTCCAGGCAGCAGCAATGGGAGGCCGTACAGGGACCCATGACACACTCTGGACCTGGCAGCAGCATGAAGAGGCGGTACAGGGGCCCATGGCAGATTAGGGGCCTGGCAGCAGCAATGGGAGGCCCGTAATCGGCCAGCACCCTATGACAAAAAATGGAACACACCAGCAGTGTGAGGAGACCTGAAAGTGGCACATGGCAGAGTGTGGCGATGGAGACAGCAGCAATGGGAGGCCGTACAGGGACCCATGAGAGACTCTGGACCTGGCAGCAGCATGAGGAGGCGGTACAGGGGCCCATGGCAGATTACGGGCCTGGCAGCAGCAATGGGAGGCCCGTAATCTGCCAGCACCCTATGACAAAAAATGGAACACACCAGCAGTGTGAGGAGACCTGAAAGTGGCACATGGCATGAGACACTGTGGACCTGGCAGCAGCATGAGGAGGCGGTACAGGGGCCCATGGCAGATTAGGGGCCTGGCAGCAGCTATGGGAGGCCCGCAATCTGCCAGCACCCTATGACAAAAAATGGAACACACCAGCAGTGTGTGAGGAGACCTGAAAGTGGCACATGGCAGAGTGTGGCGATGGAGACAGCAGCAATGGGAGGCCGTACAGGGATCCATGAGAGACTTTGGACCTGGCAGCAGCATGAGGAGGCGGTACAGGGGCCCATGGCAGATTAGGGGCCTGGCAGCAGCTATGGGAGGCCCGTAATCTGCCAGCACCCTATGACAAAAAATGGAACACACCAGCAGTGTGTGAGGAGACCTGAAAGTGGCACATGGCAGAGTGTGGCGATGGAGACAGCAGCAATGGGAGGCCGTACAGGGACCCATGACACACTCTGGACCTGGCTGCAGCATGAGGAGGCGGTACAGGGGCCCATGGCAGATTAGGGGCCTGGCAGCAGCAATGGGAGGCCCGTAATCTGCCAGCACCCTATGACAAAAAATGGAACACACCAGCAGTGTGAGGAGACCTGAAAGTGGCACATGTTTGGGGCATGATTCATGGCGGATTTAGTCAGTTGTGTCAGGAACTGGTGGTTTGAAATCCAGACTAATCCACGCCTGATTCATTTTCACAAACGTGAGTCTCTCCACACTTTGGGTGGACAGTCGTGTCCTCCGCGGAGTTACAATACCTCCTGCCGCACTAAACACGCGCTCCGATGCCACGCTACTGGCTGGGCATGACAGCCTTTCAAGGGCAAATTCAGCTAGTTGGGGCCAAAGGTCAAGTTTCGTTGCCCAGTAGTCAAGGGGATTGTCTACCTCGGTTGGCAGGGTGCTGTCCAAGTAGGCCTAAGCCTGTTGTTTGAGGTCTTTCTCCAGGTCCACCTGATGCTGCTGCTGCTGTGGCTGGTTAGTAGTTTCCTCACTGCGCTGGTGAAGAAAGCTACTCATCATCGACTGCAGACTGAGGCAGCCGCTGCTGGTGGAGCTGCCACTGCTCCTACCACCCCACCCCTCCCCTGCTGCCATGGCAGCGGAACACGAGCGCACAGGGCCCACAGTGTCTGAGGATGGACGTTGGCGCAGAAAGGCAGAGACCAGCTGACTACATAGGTGGATTTTATAGTACGTTATTTTGGCCTCCCTCTCAGCAGGTGTGAAAAAGGCCACCATTTTTGAAAGGTAGCGAGGGTCCAACAAGGTGGACAGCCAAAAGTCATCCCACTGTCTGATGGTTATTATTCGGCTGTCGCTACGCAAGCAAGCGAGCATGCTATGGGCCATTTGTGCCAAGGAATGCGAGGGACTCCCTGCCTCCATCTCCACAGCATACTGCCACGGTGCGTCTGGGTCCTCTGTCTCCTCCTCCTCTACCAGATGCTCCTGCTCCTCCACTCCTGTCCGCTGAGTGGAAAAACCACCCATTTCACTCAATAATTCCTGAGCACCAATGTCCTCCTCTACCTCCTCCTCTTCTTCCTGTCCTGCCCCCACAGGGGGCATGTGGCGTTGAGATCTGTGCGCCACGTCTACCGCACCCTGACCAGCCATTGTTAACAGCATTTGTTCCAGGACGTGCAACAGAGGAATGACGTTGTTCATTCCATAGTCCTGCCTACTCACGAATAGCGTGGCCTCCTCAAAGGGCCTGAGCAAGCGCAGGTGTCATGCATGAGCTGCCAATGGCTGACATCTAAGTTACACAGGGAGAACCTTTATTCGCTTGTAACATCAGGAAATCTGTGATGGCCTTTCGCTGTTCGTAAAGGCGGTCTAACATATGTAGGGTTGAATTCCACCTTGTTGCAACATGACAGCATGAGGAGTCGGTACGGGGGCCTATGGCAGATTACAGGCCTGGCAGCAGCAATGGGAGGCCCGTAATCTGCCAGCACCCTATGACAAAATGGACAGCACCAGCAGTGTGAGGAGACCTGAAAGTGGCACATGGCAGAGTGTGGCGATGGAGACAGCAGCAATGGGAGGCCGTACAGGGACCCATGACACACTCTGGACCTGGCAGCAGCATGAGGAGGCGGTACAGGGGCCCATGGCAGATTAGGGGCCTGGCAGCAGCAATGGGAGGCCCGTAATCTGCTAGCACCCTATGACAAAATGGAACACACCAGCAGTGTGAGGAGACCTGAAAGTGGCACATGTTTGGGGCATGATTCATGGCGGATTTAGTCAGTTGTGTCAGGAACTGGTGGTTTGAAATCCTGACTAATCATCGCCTGATTCATTTTCACAAACGTGAGTCTCTCCACACTTTGGGTGGACAGTCGTGTTCTCCGCTGAGTTACAATACCTCCTGCCGCACTAAACACGCGCTCCGATGCCACGCTACTGGCCGGGCATGACAGCCTTTCAAGGGCAAATTCAGCTAGTTGGGGCCAAAGGTCAAGTTTTGTTGCCCAGTAGTCAAGGGGATTGTCTACCTCGGTTGGCAGGGTGCTGTCCAAGTAGGCCCAAGCCTGTTGTTTGAGGTCCTGCTCCAGGTCCACCTGATGCTGCTGCTGCTGCGGCTGGTTAGTAGTTTCCTCACTGCGCTGGTGAAGAAAGCTACTCATCATCGACTGCAGACTGAGGCAGCCGCTGCTGGTGGAGCTGCCACTGCTCCTACCACCCCACCCCTCCCCTGCTGCCATGGCAGCGGAACGCGAGCTCACAGGGCCCACAGTGTCTGAGGATGGACGTTGGCGCAGAAAGGCAGAGACCAACTGACTACATAGGTGGTTTTTATAGTACGTGTTTTTGGCCTCCCTCTCAGCAGGTGTGAAAAAGGCCACCATTTTTGAACGGTAACGAGAGTCCAACAAGGTGGACAGCCAAAAGTCATCCCATGAGCTGCCAATGTCACGCATGAGCTGCCAATGGCTGACATCGAAGTTACACAGGGGAGTACCTTTATCCACTTGTAACATCAGGAAATCGGTGATGGCCTTTCGCTGTTCGTAAAGGCGGTCTAACATGTGTAGGGTTGAATTCCACCTTGTTGCAACGTCGCAGATCAGGCGATGCTGTGGAATTCCGTTCTGCCGCTGCAGCTCAAGGAGGGTGTGCTTTGCGGTGTAGGAATGGCTGAAATGCATGCAAAGTTTACGTGACATTTTAAGGATGTCTTGCAGTGGAATGGTGGATTTTAGGAACCGCTTGACAACCAGATTGCACACGTGAGCCATGCATGGCGCATGGCACAACCTTCCTTGACGCAGAGCAGACACCATGTTCTTTCCGTTGTCGGTCAACATGGTTCCGATTTTCAGTTTGCGCGGAGACAGCCATCTGTCGATTTCTCTGTTCATTACACTGAGAAGTTCCTCCCCTGTGTGACTACGTTCGCCAAGGCATACCAGGTGCAGCACAGCGTGACACCGTTGCGCCCTGCACATGTGATATGCCGGTCGGGTAATGGGACTTGGCACGGGGGTGGCGGCTGAGGACACGGCGGAAGAAGAGGTGGTAGAAGTGGACATCTTTTGTGGACCAAGGACGTGCAAGCGTGGAGGCAAAAGCGGAGTGACCTGTCCAAGTTGCTGGTGCGGCTGTGACGGCACCACGTTCACCCAGTGGGCCGTAAATGACATGTACTGTCCCTGACCGTAGTTACAGCTCCACACGTCGGCGCTGCCGTGCACTTTGGCAGAGACCGACATGCTCAAAGACTGGCCCACCATGTCTTCTACATGTGAATGCAGGGCTGGCACTGCCTTTTTGGCGAAGAAATGACGGCTTGGCACTCTCCACCGCGGCGCGGCACAAGCCATCATTTCTCTGAAAGGTGCTGAGTCCACCACTTGGAAAGGGAGGGACTGCAGCACCAGCAACTTGGACAGGAGGACGTTCAGCTTTTGCATCGTCGGGTGCGTGCTCGCAAACTGTTGTCTCTTGGAAACGGATTCCAAGAAAGACTGCTGACGGAATCCGTGAAGAGGAGTAGCAGGAGATGGAGCATCTGAACGAGCGGAAGATGCCAACGAGCGACAACTCCCCTCAGCAGAGGTGTTGGAGCCTTGACTGGCTGATGGAGGGCGATTGACGTCGGGTGACGGAGCAAGTAACGGAGCGGGTGATGGAGCGGGGGCTGGGGCGGGCAGAACCGCCGTATCTTTATCACGGTTTTCCCAGGCCACCAAATGGCGACGCTGCATATGCTGCCGGAACGCTGTAGTCCCAACATGGGCCCCCTGGCCACGCTTGACTTTCTGGCCACATAGTCGACATACGGCTACGTTTACTTCCTCGGGCGGCTTGACGAAAAATTGCCACACCGCCGAGTAGGAAACTTTGCCCCCGATACTCCTCACTGGCTGACTGCTGCTTCCTCCGTGCACACCGGCACCACTACTGGCCGTGGTGGTAGGCTGCAGTGGAGCTGGTGCTCTACTCCGTGACCGTTTGGCTCCACTGACACTGCTGTGACCCTGCTGCTGTCTCCTGGGCAACCCACCGACTGTTTCGCTCACTGCCAAGCTGCCACCCTCTTCTCCTGATGATGCGGAAGAAATTGCCTGATGACGACGAGGCTGCCAAGTGCGTTCAACCTCCTCATCATCAAGTAGGGTCTCCGCCTCACTACTAGCCAACTCGGCTGCGTCTGGGTCAGGAGACAGACCTGTCTCTAGACCGGCTACCGGGCCACTCTCCTCGCCACTACTTCTTCGCCTGGCTGCTGAAAAGGCGGATGTCTCCCCCCATTCCTGAACGCCCTCTGTTAGCTCTTCCTCACTGTACAGTGGGGCTGAGCCCACAGCATGCGATACTTCGCTTGGTGAGGGAACACCAAAGGACAGGGGCAGGTAGAGGACACGTGATTTCAGTGGGCTTGGTCCTGGGCCATGCCAACTAACGGTTGTGTCTGACGTACCCACCGACCGTTGGCTGTAGGTGTCAGAGGTGACCTGGGAAGAGTAAGACGACCGAGCCAACCAATCGATGACGGCAGGGTTGTCGGTGGAGACACGACCGCTGGATGACACCGGGAGCACTGGCCTCTGGCTGCGAATAGTGCTGCCTCGACCCCTTCCTCTGCTGCCACGTCTGCTCGCTCCTAAAACATTGCCTCCTCTGCCACTCCTCTGCATGTTGTCTGACATACTCTTTAATTCAACGATTCTGTGTCCCTGAGTAACAATTCTGTGTCCCTGAGTAACAATTCTGTGTCTGTCCCTGAGTAACAATTATGTGGCCCTAAGTAACGGTTCTGTGTCCCTCAGTAACAATTCTGTGTCCCTCAGTAACAATTCTGTGTCTGTCCCTGAGTAACAATTATGTGGCCCTAAGTAACGTTTCTGTGGCCCTCAGAAACAATTCTGTGTCCCCCTGATTAACGTTTATGTGGCCCTAAGTAACGGTTCTGTGGCCCTCAGTAACAATTCTGTGTCCCTCAGTAACAATTCTGTGTCTGTCCCTGATTAACGTTTACGTGGCCCTAAGTAACGGTTCTGTGGCCCTCAGTAACAATTCTGTGTCCCTGATTAACGTTTCTGTGGCCCTAAGTAACGGTTCTGTGGCCCTCAGTAAAAATTCTGTGTCCCTCAAGAAACAATTCTGTGTCTGTCCGTGAGTAACAATTCTGTGGCCCTAAGTAACGGTTCTGTGGCCCTCAGTAACAATTCTGTGTCCCTGATTAACGTTTCTGTGGCCCTAAGTAACCGTTCTGTGGCCCTCAGTAAAAATTCTGTGTCCCTCAAGAAACAATTCTGTGTCTGTCCGTGAGTAACAATTCTGTGGCCCTAAGTAACGGTTCTGTGGCCCTCAGTAACAATTCTGTGTCCCTGATTAACGTTTATGTGGCCCTAAGTAACGGTTCTGTGGCCCTCAGTAACAATTCTGTGTCCCTGATTAACGTTTATGTGGCCCTCAGTAACAATTCTGTGTCCCTGAGTAACAATTCTGTGGCCCTAAGTAACAGTTCTGTGGCCCTCAGTAACAATTCTGTGTCCCTGATTAACGTTTCTGTGGCCCTAAGTAACGGTTCTGTGGCCCTCAGAAAAAATTCTGTGTCCCTCAAGAAACAATTCTGTGTCTGTCCGTGAGTAACAATTCTGTGGCCCTAAGTAACGGTTCTGTGGCACTCAGTAACAATTCTGTGTCCCTGATTAACGTTTATGTGGCCCTAAGTAACGGTTCTGTGGCCCTCAGTAACAATTCTGTGTCCCTGATTAACGTTTCTGTGGCCCTAAGTAACGGTTCTGTGGCCCTCAGTAACAATTCTGTGTCCCTGAAGAAACAATTCTGTCTGTCCGTGAGTAACAATTCTGTGGCCCTAAGTAACGGTTCTGTGGCCCTCAGTAACAATTCTGTGTCCCTGATTAACGTTTCTGTGGCCCTAAGTAACGGTTCTGTGGCCCTCAGTAACAATTCTGTGTCCCTGAAGAAACAATTCTGTCTGTCCGTGAGTAACAATTCTGTGGCCCTAAGTAACGGTTCTGTGGCCCTCAGTAACAATTCTGTGTCCCTCAGTAACAATTCTGTGTCTGTCCCTGAGTAACAATTCTGTGGCCCTAAGTAACGGTTCTGTGGCCCTCAGTAACAATTCTGTGTCCCTGAGTAACAATTCTGTGGCCCTAAGTAACGGTTCTGTGGCCCTCAGTAACAATTCTTGTCCCTCAGTAACAATTCTGTGTCTGTCCAAGTAACGGTTCTGTGGCCCTCAGTAACAATTCTGTGTCCCTGAGTAACAATTCTGTGGCCCTAAGTAACGGTTCTGTGGCCCTCAGTAACAATTATGTGTCCCTGAGTAACAATTTTGTGGCCCTAAGTAACGGTTGTGGCCCTCAGTAACAATTCTGTGTCCCTCAGTAACAATTATGTGTCTGTCCCTGAGTAACAATTATGTAGCCCTAAGTAACGGTTATGTGGCCCTCAGTAACAATTCTGTGTCCCTGAGTAACGTTTCTGTGGCCCTAAGTAACGGTTCTGTGGCCCTCAGTAACAATTATGTGTCCCTGAGTAACAATTCTGTGTCTGTCCCTGAGTAACAATTCTGTGGCCCTAAGTAACGGTTCTGTGGCCCTCAGTAACAATTCTGTGTCCCTGAGTAATGTTTCTGTGGCCCTAAGTAACAATTCTGTGGCCCTCAGTAACAATTCTGTGTCTGTCCCTGAGTAACAATTCTGTGGCCCTAAGTAATGTTTCTGTGGCCCTAAGTAACAGTTATGTGGCCCTCAGTAACAATTCTGTGTCTGTCCCTGAGTAACAATTCTGTGGCACTAACTAACGTTTCTGTGGCCCTAAGTAACAATTCTCTGGCACTCAGTAATAATTCTGTCTGTCCCTGAGTAACAATTCTGTGGCCCTAATAACGTTTATGTGGCCCTAAGTAACAGTTCTGTTGCCCTCAGTAACAATTCTGTGTCTGTCCCTGAGTAACAATTCTGTGGCCCTAAGTAACGTTTCTGTGGCCCTGAGTAACAGTTCTGTGGCCCTAAGTAACAGTTCTGTGTCTGACCCTGAGTAACAATTCTGTGGCCCTAACTAATGTTTCTGTGGCCCTAAGTAACAGTTCTGTGGCCCTCAGTAACAATTCTGTGGCCCTAAGTAACGGTTCTGTGTCCCTCAGTAACAATTATGTGTCCCTCAGTAACAATTCTGTGTCTGTCCCTGAGTAACAATTATGTGGCCCTAAGTAACGTTTCTGTGGCCCTCAGTAACAATTCTGTGTCCCCCTGATTAACGTTTATGTGGCCCTAAGTAACGGTTCTGTGGCCCTCAGTAACAATTCTGTGTCCCTCAGTAACAATTCTGTGTCTGTCCCTGATTAACTTTTATGTGGCCCTAAGTAACGGTTCTGTGGCCCTCAGTAACAATTCTGTGTCCCTGATTAACGTTTCTGTGGCCCTAAGTAACGGTTCTGTGGCCCTCAGTAAAAATTCTGTGTCCCTCAAGAAACAATTCTGTGTCTGTCTGTGAGTAACAATTCTGTGGCCCTAAGTAACGGTTCTGTGGCACTCAGTAACAATTCTGTGTCTGTCCCTGATTAACGTTTACGTGGCCCTAAGTAATGGTTCTATGGCCCTCAGTAACAATTCTGTGTCCCTGATTAACGTTTCTGTGGCCCTAAGTAACGGTTCTGTTGCCCTCAGTAAAAATTCTGTGTCCCTCAAGAAACAATTCTGTGTCTGTCCGTGAGTAACAATTCTGTGGCCCTAAGTAACGGTTCTGTGGCCCTCAGTAACAATTCTGTGTCCCCCTGATTAACGTTTATGTGGCCCTAAGTAACGGTTCTGTTGCCCTCAGTAACAATTCTGTGTCCCTGATTAACGTTTCTGTGGCCCTAAGTAACGGTTCTGTGGCCCTCAGTAAAAATTCTGTGTCCCTCAAGAAACAATTCTGTGTCTGTCCGTGAGTAACAATTCTGTGGCCCTAAGTAACGGTTCTATGGCCCTCAGTAACAATTCTGTGTCCCTGATTAACGTTTATGTGGCCCTAAGTAATGGTTCTGTGGCCCTCAGTAAAAATTCTGTGTCCCTCAAGAAACAATTCTGTGTCTGTCCGTGAGTAACAATTCTGTGGCCCTAAGTAACGGTTCTGTGGCCCTAAGTAACGGTTCTGTGGCCCTCAGTAAAAATTCTGTGTCCCTCAAGAAACAATTCTGTGTCTGTCTGTGAGTAACAATTCTGTGGCCCTAAGTAACGGTTCTGTGGCACTCAGTAACAATTCTGTGTATGTCCCTGATTAACGTTTACGTGGCCCTAAGTAACGGTTCTGTGGCCCTCAGTAACAATTCTGTGTCCCTGATTAACGTTTCTGTGGCCCTAAGTAACGGTTCTGTGGCCCTCAGTAAAAATTCTGTGTCCCTCAAGAAACAATTCTGTGTCTGTCCGTGAGTAACAATTCTGTGGCCCTAAGTAACGGTTCTATGGCCCTCAGTAACAATTCTGTGTCCCTGATTAACGTTTATGTGGCCCTAAGTAACGGTTCTGTGGCCCTCAGTAACAATTCTGTGTCCCTGAGTAACGTTTCTGTGGCCCTAAGTAACGGTTCTGTGGCCCTCAGTAACAATTATGTGTCCCTGAGTAACAATTCTGTGTCTGTCCCTGAGTAACAATTCTGTGGCCCTAAGTAACGGTTCTGTGGCCCTCAGTAACAATTCTGTGTCCCTGAGTAACGTTTCTGTGGCCCTAAGTAACGGTTCTGTGGCCCTCAGTAACAATTATGTGTCCCTGAGTAACAATTCTGTGTCTGTCCCTGAGTAACAATTCTGTGGCCCTAAGTAACGGTTCTGTGGCCCTCAGTAACAATTCTGTGTCCCTGAGTAATGTTTCTGTGGCCCTAAGTAACAATTCTGTGGCCCTCAGTAACAATTCTGTGTCTGTCCCTGAGTAACAATTCTGTGGCCCTAAGTAATGTTTCTGTGGCCCTAAGTAACAGTTATGTGGCCCTCAGTAACAATTCTGTGTCTGTCCCTGAGTAACAATTCTGTGGCACTAACTAACGTTTCTGTGGCCCTAAGTAACAATTCTCTGGCACTCAGTAATAATTCTGTCTGTCCCTGAGTAACAATTCTGTGGCCCTAATAACGTTTATGTGGCCCTAAGTAACAGTTCTGTTGCCCTCAGTAACAATTCTGTGTCTGTCCCTGAGTAACAATTCTGTGGCCCTAAGTAACGTTTCTGTGGCCCTGAGTAACAGTTCTGTGGCCCTAAGTAACAGTTCTGTGTCTGACCCTGAGTAACAATTCTGTGGCCCTAACTAATGTTTCTGTGGCCCTAAGTAACAGTTCTGTGGCCCTCAGTAACAATTCTGTGGCCCTAAGTAACGGTTCTGTGTCCCTCAGTAACAATTATGTGTCCCTCAGTAACAATTCTGTGTCTGTCCCTGAGTAACAATTATGTGGCCCTAAGTAACGTTTCTGTGGCCCTCAGTAACAATTCTGTGTCCCCCTGATTAACGTTTATGTGGCCCTAAGTAACGGTTCTGTGGCCCTCAGTAACAATTCTGTGTCCCTCAGTAACAATTCTGTGTCTGTCCCTGATTAACTTTTATGTGGCCCTAAGTAACGGTTCTGTGGCCCTCAGTAACAATTCTGTGTCCCTGATTAACGTTTCTGTGGCCCTAAGTAACGGTTCTGTGGCCCTCAGTAAAAATTCTGTGTCCCTCAAGAAACAATTCTGTGTCTGTCTGTGAGTAACAATTCTGTGGCCCTAAGTAACGGTTCTGTGGCACTCAGTAACAATTCTGTGTCTGTCCCTGATTAACGTTTACGTGGCCCTAAGTAATGGTTCTATGGCCCTCAGTAACAATTCTGTGTCCCTGATTAACGTTTCTGTGGCCCTAAGTAACGGTTCTGTTGCCCTCAGTAAAAATTCTGTGTCCCTCAAGAAACAATTCTGTGTCTGTCCGTGAGTAACAATTCTGTGGCCCTAAGTAACGGTTCTGTGGCCCTCAGTAACAATTCTGTGTCCCCCTGATTAACGTTTATGTGGCCCTAAGTAACGGTTCTGTTGCCCTCAGTAACAATTCTGTGTCCCTGATTAACGTTTCTGTGGCCCTAAGTAACGGTTCTGTGGCCCTCAGTAAAAATTCTGTGTCCCTCAAGAAACAATTCTGTGTCTGTCCGTGAGTAACAATTCTGTGGCCCTAAGTAACGGTTCTATGGCCCTCAGTAACAATTCTGTGTCCCTGATTAACGTTTATGTGGCCCTAAGTAATGGTTCTGTGGCCCTCAGTAAAAATTCTGTGTCCCTCAAGAAACAATTCTGTGTCTGTCCGTGAGTAACAATTCTGTGGCCCTAAGTAACGGTTCTGTGGCCCTAAGTAACGGTTCTGTGGCCCTCAGTAAAAATTCTGTGTCCCTCAAGAAACAATTCTGTGTCTGTCTGTGAGTAACAATTCTGTGGCCCTAAGTAACGGTTCTGTGGCACTCAGTAACAATTCTGTGTATGTCCCTGATTAACGTTTACGTGGCCCTAAGTAACGGTTCTGTGGCCCTCAGTAACAATTCTGTGTCCCTGATTAACGTTTCTGTGGCCCTAAGTAACGGTTCTGTGGCCCTCAGTAAAAATTCTGTGTCCCTCAAGAAACAATTCTGTGTCTGTCCGTGAGTAACAATTCTGTGGCCCTAAGTAACGGTTCTATGGCCCTCAGTAACAATTCTGTGTCCCTGATTAACGTTTATGTGGCCCTAAGTAACGGTTCTGTGGCCCTCAGTAACAATTCTGTGTCCCTGATTAACGTTTCTGTGGCCCTAAGTAACGGTTCTGTGGCCCTCAGTAAAAATTCTGTGTCCCTCAAGAAACAATTCTGTGTCTGTTCGTGAGTAACAATTCTGTGGCCCTAAGTAACGGTTCTGTGGCACTCAGTAACAATTCTGTGTCCCTGATTAACGTTTATGTGGCCCTAAGTAACGGTTCTGTGGCCCTCAGTAACAATTCTGTGTCCCTGATTAACGTTTATGTGGCCCTAAGTAACGGTTCTGTGGCCCTCAGTAACAATTCTGTGTCCCTGATTAACGTTTATGTGGCCCTAAGTAACGGTTCTGTGGCCCTCAGTAAAAATTCTGTGTCCCTCAAGAAACAATTCTGTGTCTGTCCGTGAGTAACAATTCTGTGGCCCTAAGTAACGGTTCTGTGGCCCTCAGTAACAATTCTGTGTCCCTGATTAACGTTTATGTGGCCCTAAGTAACGGTTCTGTGGCCCTCAGTAACAATTATGTGTCCCTGATTAACGTTTATGTGGCCCTCAGTAACAATTCTGTGTCCCTGAGTAACAATTCTGTGGCCCTAAGTAACGGTTCCGTGTCCCTCAGTAACAATTCTGTGTCCCTGAATAACGTTTCTGTGGCCCTAAGTAACGGTTCTGTGGCCCTCAGTAAAAATTCTGTGTCCCTCAAGAAACAATTCAGTGTCTGTTCGTGAGTAACAATTCTGTGGCCCTAAGTAACGGTTCTGTGGCACTCAGTAACAATTCTGTGTCCCTGATTAACGTTTATGTGGCCCTAAGTAACGGTTCTGTGGCCCTCAGTAACAATTCTGTGTCCCTGATTAACGTTTATGTGGCCCTAAGTAACGGTTCTGTGGCCCTCAGTAACAATTCTGTGTCCCTGATTAACGTTTATGTGGCCCTAAGTAACGGTTCTGTGGCCCTCAGTAACAATTCTGTGTCCCTGATTAACATTTCTGTGGCACTAAGTAACGGTTCTGTGGCCCATAGTAACAATTCTGTGTCCCTGAGTAACAATTCTGTGTCTGTCCGAGTAACAATTATGTGGCCCTAAGTAACAGTTCTGTGGCCCTCAGTAACAATTCTGTGCCCCTGAGTAACAATTCTGTGGCCCTAAGTAACGGTTCTGTGGCCCTCAGTAACAATTCTGTGTCCCTGAAGAAACAATTCTGTATGTCCGTGAGTAACAATTCTGTGGCCCTAAGTAACGGTTCTGTGGCCCTCAGTAACAATTCTGTGTCCCTGATTAACGTTTCTGTGGCCCTAAGTAACGGTTCTGTGGCCCTCAGTAACAATTCTGTGTCCCTCAGTAACAATTCTGTGTCTGTCCCTGAGTAACAATTCTGTGGCCCTAAGTAACGGTTCTGTGGCCCTCAGTAACAATTCTGTGTCCCTGAGTAACAATTATGTGGCCCCAAGTAACGGTTCTGTGGCCCTCAGTAACAATTCTGTGTCCCTCAGTAACAATTCTGTGTCTGTCCAAGTAACAGTTCTGTGGCCCTCAGTAACAATTCTGTGTCCCTGAGTAACAATTCTGTGGCCCTAAGTAACGGTTCTGTGGCCCTCAGTAACAATTCTGTGTCCCCGAGTAACAATTCTGTGGCCCTAAGTAACGGTTGTGGCCCTCAGTAACAATTATGTGTCTGTCCCTGAGTAACAATTATGTGTCTGTCCCTGAGTAACAATTATGTGGCCCTAAGTAACGGTTATGTGGCCCTCAGTAACAATTCTGTGTCCCTGAGTAACGTTTCTGTGGCCCTAAGTAACGGTTCTGTGGCCCTCAGTAACAATTCTGTGTCCCTGAGGAACAATTATGTGTCTGTCCCTGAGTAACAATTCTGTGGCCCTAAGTAACGGTTCTGTGGCCCTCAGTAACAATTCTGTGTCCCTGAGTAACAATTCTGTGGCCCTAAGTAACGGTTCTGTGGCCCTCAGTAACAATTATGTGTCCCTCAGTAACAATTCTGTGTCTGTCCAAGTAACAGTTCTGTGGCCCTCAGTAACAATTATGTGTCCCTGAGTAACAATTCTGTGGCCCTAAGTAACGGTTCTGTGGCCCTCAGTAACAATTCTGTGTCCCCGAGTAATAATTATGTGGCCCTAAGTAACGGTTGTGGCCCTCAGTAACAATTCTGTGTCCCTCAGTAACAATTATGTGTCTGTCCCTGAGTAACAATTATGTGGCCCTAAGTAACGGTTATGTGGCCCTCAGTAACAATTCTGTGTCCCTGAGTAACGTTTCTGTGGCCCTAAGTAACGGTTCTGTGGCCCTCAGTAACAATTCTGTGTCCCTGAGGAACAATTCTGTGTCTGTCCCTGAGTAACAATTCTGTGGCCCTAAGTAACGGTTCTGTGGCCCTCAGTAACAATTCTGTGTCCCTGAGTAATGTTTCTGTGGCCCTAAGTAACAATTCTGTGGCCCTCAGTAACAATTCTGTGTCTGTCCCTGAGTAACAATTCTGTGGCCCTAAGTAACGTTTCTGTGGCCCTAAGTAACAGTTATGTGGCCCTCAGTAACAATTCTGTGTCTGTCCCTGAGTAACAATTCTGTGGCCCTAACTAACATTTCTGTGGCCCTAAGTAACAATTCTCTGGCACTCAGTAACAATTCTGTCTGTCCCTGAGTAACAATTCTGTGGCCCTAATAACGTTTCTGTGGCCCTAAGTAACAGTTCTGTTGCCCTCAGTAACAATTCTGTGTCTGTCCCTGAGTAACAATTCTGTGGCCCTAAGTAACGTTTCTGTGGCCCTAAGTAACAGTTCTGTGGCCCTAAGTAACAGTTCTGTGTCTGACCCTGAGTAACAATTCTGTGGCCCTAACTAACGTTTCTGTGGCCCTAAGTAACAGTTCTGTAGCCCTCAGTAACAATTCTGTGTCCCTGAGTAACGTTTCTGTGGCCCTAAGTAACGTTTCTGTGGCCCTAAGTAACAGTTCTGTGTCTGACCCTGAGTAACAATTCTGTGGCCCTAACTAACGTTTCTGTGGCCCTAACTAACGTTTCTGTGGCCCTAAGTAACAATTCTCTGGCACTCAGTAACAATTCTGTCTGTCCCTGAGTAGCAATTCTGTGGCCCTAATAACGTTTCTGTGGCCCTAAGTAACAGTTCTGTGGCCCTCAGTAACAATTCTGTGTCTGTCCCTGAGTAACAATTCTGTGGCCCTAACGTTTCTGTGGCCCTAAGTAACAGTTCTCTGGCACTCAGTAACAATTCTGTCTGTCCCTGAGTAACAATTCTGTGGCCCTAACTAGCGTTTCTTTGGCCCTAAGTAACGATTCTGTGGCCCTCATTAACAATTCTGTGTCCCTGAGTAATGTTTCTCTGTCCCTAAGTAACGTTTCTCTGTCCCCAAGTAACGTTTCTGTGGCCCTAACTCTGTCCCTAATACAGAGCGGTCTGCCTCTCTTGAATGACTGGAGGCAAATGAAGAATTCTAAAATGGCCGCTATTTATAGCTCGACCATTACACAGTGCTGGCTGGCTGGCTGCTGATTGGCTAATGCGATCACATGTCATTAAGGAATGCATTATGGGTCAGCGCGCCTTGTCTGCGCTCCTTCCCAGACATCCCCGCTCCGTCGCCGCACATGTCCGCCGCCATTTTAGGAAAAATTTTGATTCGCGCGTCCGAAGTAGGCTATTTTTCGGATTCGGCGCAAATCGAAAATTTTCCAATATTCGACTCGAATTCCACTTCGCCTACTTCGATTCGCTCATCTCTAATTATGTTCTATTTGCACCCATAATTTGTCTGTAGGGACAAACCACGCTGGAAGTTGGTCTAAGATTGTAGCATAATAATACATAGATAAAACAGGCAAGCCCATTCCTCCTTTTGATTTGTGTTTGGTAAGGGCCAGGAACGGGATCCGCGTTGTTTTACCCTTCCAGATAAATCTTTTTAAGGCCACCTCTAATTTATGGAAATAGGCGTGGGGAATGAGAATTGGGATCGTTCTGAAATAATTCAATATCTTGGGAAAGATTAACATCTTAAATGCTGCTATTCTACCTATCCACAATGTTTCAAATTTGTCAAGCCTTTGTATTTCCATCAAGGTGGATTGGTACAGTTTTTCAAAGTTATTTTTGAAAGTATGGGAGGACGGGGCAGATACGTAAATACCAAGGTAGTCTAATTTCTTATTGGTCCATTGATAAGGAATGTTATCCTTGAAAGAACACAGGGGACCTTTCATTATTGCAATTGGGAGGGCACAAGATTTGGTGATGTTGAGTTTATAGTAAGATACTTCGCTAAAAGACTGCAAGGAAGCAGACATTTCTGTGAGAGACTGCATCAGGTCAGTGACAGTAAGGATTACATGGTCTGCAAACAGTCCAATTTTATGAGAGGTAAATGCTACTTGGATACCTGATTTCCGTGGGTTGGTTCTGATCTCGGTCGCTAGGGGTTCCATCACCAACGAAAAAATGATGGGAGATAAAGGGCAGCCCTGTCTGGTACTGTTGGTAATATTAAAAGGAGCAGATAAACGTACTAAAAATGACCGTGTTACCCAAACTGTTATACCTGTTTGCGACCCTCCCCGTTCCCATTCCTATGTCCAAACTTCACTCTCTCCAGAAATCTTTCCTGCATTTTATTTGGCACAACAAGCGGCAAAGGATTGCACGTTCTGTTTTGCTTTCTCCGTGTTCTAGGGGGGGCTTGGGGGCACCCGGATATAATAACATACTACTATGCAACTCACCTTTGTTTTCTCATGTCATGGTCTACTCACTATCCTCCCAACACATGGGCTGAGATTGAATCTTTACAACTGTCTCCGGCTCATCCATGCTCCCTCCTTTGGTCAACCTCAGCAGTGGATGTCTCTTCCTTCCGCCACCTATTCCTTGGTCCCATGCACTTTTCTCTGACTGTTTGGCAGAAATGTAAGGCTAAATTTACACTGGCCTCTGATTGCTCCCCACTGACAAATATCCTCTATAACCCTAATCTTCCAGATAATATGGCCATGTCCCGGATGTCTCTTTGGGTAGTAGCTAACCTTTTTCAATTGAGTCACTTGGTACACCCGGTGACTCGTAAGTTACACTCATTCCCAGATCTCCAGAAAAAAGCTCTTCTACCTTCTCAACACATATATATATTGACCTTCAAATACGCCACTTCTTTTCCATCTTATCACCCTCATTAACCCTGGGGAAGCTTCCTTCCTTCCAACGTTTATGCAAGCAGGGTCCCCACCAAAGGGGTATATCTTTTCTAATACTTATAAACTACTTTTGGATGCCCCCTCCTTATCCAATGACACTCACCTTTACATGCGTAGGTGGTCTCAATTCGTACAATGTGATATTGACCTATTAACGTGGAAGAAAATTTGGGAAAATGCATCTAGATCTTCTGTTTGTGTGGTTTTTAAGGAAAATATATACAAGCTCATGATGTTATGGTACAAAACACCTGAAGTTCTTCATGCTTATAATCCGAATGCTTCTCCTGCCTGCTGGCGCTGTGGTGGAGACCTGGGTTTTCTCTATCATATCTTTTGGACATGCAGCTCCATTACTCCTTTTTGGGAAGATGTTCTCTCCCTGTTACAATCACTAATGCGTACCTCTCTCCCACTTGATCCACTACATTTTTTGCTAGGTCTACCATTTCCGTGTATACGTAAACCATCCAGAAAACTTGCTGTACATGTTCTGACTGCGGCTAGGAGAAGCATTCCTATGTGTTGGTTGTCTTCTACTCCTCCTTCAATGTCGATTCTGTACAAACTTATTGCTGATGTTAGACAGATGGAATACTTGACTGCACTACATAATTGTTTGCTGTGTTTGAGATGATTTGGCTCCCATGGGATACCTTCATTTCCTCTATGCCGGCCCAAAATGTAAGGTCCTGATAACCTTCACACTGTTATTTTATGTTTTTGTTGGTCCTGTCCTTACGCAGTTTTGCCATCAATGTACCTTTCTGTTTTGCTTGTTTTCTTTTCTTATCCCTTTTTTTTTTTTTTAAACATACTGTTTGTATATTCATGAAAATCAGGAGTGCGCATGCGCGGCTGGCGGTGACGGACATGTCTCCCTGAGGCTCTCCCCGCACCGCAGGGAAGACAGCTGTCCCAGCCCACGATCCTGCCTCGTACCGCGGCACAATCAGCCGCAGCCGCCCTGTGAACCCCCCTGCCACACATTACCATGGTCAGGGGGACAATTAAGCATCAAGCCCCGCCGTCGGGGAAACCAATTAAGGAGGCGCTGGCTCGTGCCTCCACCAAAATGGCCGCCACTACACAGCACAGCAGCAAGCCTGCACCAGCTGCAGTGTCCCAATATGCAGCCCTAAGTGAGGAGCAGCCGAGCCATCCCCGCAGTTATGAGGGTGAGTCAGACCCGGACACGGAGACTTCCATGCACCCCTCCACTCCTGACCTCGCGACCCCTGACCTGCTGGCCCGTTTTGAAAAGATGCTACATAGGGCTCTGAAGCAGACGTCAGACCGCATTACTGAAAGGCTATCCAGCGAGATCCGTGAGATAGGACAACGCACTGCTGACTTGGAGCAAAGGGTAGATGACCTTGACACCTCACATCAAACGCTTGGAGACGAACTCGACCTACTGCGTGACGAAAATTTGATGCTGCAGTTGCGTCTTGAGGATTTTTAGAACCGGGCCAGATGCTCCAATATACGAATTCATGGCCTCCCCGAGTCGGTCATAGATGTCCAATCCACGGTTACCGCCTTGTTCCAAGAACTCGCTCCTGCTATACCCATCGAGCGATTGGAAATGGATAGGGTCCACAGAGCCCTAATCCCAAAGCGCACTGACGGGCCACCACGTGACATCATTGCTAAGATGCATTATTTTCGCACAAAAGAGCAACTCATGCAAGCTGCCCGCAACGCTGACTCCCTCACGTTCCAGGGCCACTCCTACCAGCTCTATCAAGATCTCTGCCCCAACACCATCGCCAAACGGAGAGCCATGAAACCACATCTTCAGGCACTTCAACAGTTGAATATACCCTACAAATGGTGCTTTCCCTTCGCAGTGCGTTTTCAGTACCAGGCTCGTGACCACACCTGCAAGTCCACCGAGGAACTACAGGAAACATTACAGAGACTTCAACTACATCCCCCCAAGACGCCATTGGATACCTCAAGACGACGATCTGCTTCATGCTCTCCCCAAAAGGTCCAGCCATCGCGTATCCCTCATGGTCAACTCAACGCCCACAAGCGTGAACGCTTTTCCTCGCCCGCCCCATCTCCGCAAGACTCCATGGATTGAATCTGGATCTCCATTGCTCGCCTTCAAATCTACATCCACCGTAGTGAACTCTCGCTACCTCCGGATCTGATACTTGATGTTGCTACTCATCTCCCTCAACACCTGATGATAGACGCTACGAACTTGTATCCTTCCTTAAGCCCCCAGGGCTCAAATTTCTAACCTATTGCCTCTTTCGACCCCTCTTTTCTCCGACTGATTTAAATGTTCACAGTGCCTTATACCCTATTTATTGGTTCTATTTTGACTGACACAATCTTGTTCTGCTTATGTTGCTACCATGTTTGTTTGGGGTTACAGGGTCCGACGGCACAGAAGTCTTTGGTCCAGTATTTCTGTTGACCTCCTCTTTTTTTTTCTTTTTTTCGTAGGACAACCGTTGCCGCTTGACCCTGGAAACTCCCAAACCCCTCCTTTATGTTTTCATTATTATGCCTTACTCTTGATGTCCCTTCTCCTACAGGTTCACACCGTTGCAATATGTATATGTGCTGTCTTCCCTGCGGCCCGTGTACCTGCGCACTCGCCTTTAGCCCCCCTGGTGTTGTGTTTTTGATGCCACTCGGGCTACACCTGCTCCCCCCCGGTCCACCTGCCTTAGTGTGCACCTGGGGACCACATCTAGGCCTAATTCAGGCCCCTTACCTTCATCCTATGTTTTCTTCCCCTAATACATTCCCCCTCCCCCCTCCCCTCAGCGACTCCACGTTTTCACCTCCTTTCTATTTACGTTCAGTATCTTCCTATCTTATGCTCCTAAAATTCTCTTCTTTGATGGCAATCTATAACCCCTTTCGCGGCTTGTTTCTACCATGGGCTCCCTAAACATTCTCACCCTGAATACTCAGGGTCTTAATATCCCGCAGAAGCGTACTAAAGCTTTTCGTTTGTTTGCCTCGAATAAAGCCCATGTAGTTTGTCTCCAAGAGACACACTTTACACCCATTTCCACTCCCAAATTCTTTGGTCCTCGCTACCCACAGGTCTACACAGCCTCTGCAGATGTCAAGCGTAGGGGGGTCCTCATAGCTTTTCACCGAACAACGGCCTTTAAATTGTCCACTGAAATTAAAGACCCTGAAGGTCGTTATCTCATCCTTATTGGACTACTATTAGACTTCGAGGTCACAATCGCCATATATTATGCCCCGAACCAGGGTCCCTTGCCTTTTCTCTCCCATCTACTATCGGTCATTGACTTCCATAAGCGAGGCACCTTAATAGTCTGCGGCGATTCAAATTGTACGTTATATCCCTTCCTTGACAAATCTCCTCAACCCCCCCCTCTGCTCTCATCTAAACATTAATTTCACTCTGCTCTACAACAGTATTCCTTGATAGACACGTGGAGGGAACTTAACCCAGCGAAACGTCAATACACCTTTTATTCCCACCCCCATAAGACCTTCTCTAGAATTGATCATATCTTCATGACTGCTAGTTCCTCCCCTCGAGTGCTGAACTCTGACATCCTCCCAATCCCTTGGTCGGACCACTGCGCGGTTACTACATCCATTGCTTCTCTAGCTCCTTCCTCTCCAGACCCCTCCTGGACCATTAACGAGAACCTTCTATCGAACCCGTCACTCTGTTCTGAAATAGAAACAGCGCTTAAAGAATACCTCTCCTTTAACCAAAATTCAGTGACCTCCCCTCTCCTTCTTTGGGAAGCCCACAAACCTGTACTTCGCGGACTATGCATCAGTAAAACGTCCTTCCTAAACAGGGAGAGGAGACAAAAACGCCTGCTTCTTGAACAAACTTACAACCAATCACACCGAGCCTTTCAAGCCAACCCCTCCGCTGCCAATCGTAAGAGTTTAGAGCAAGCTAGACTGGCCCTCGATCTCCTCCTCACCGACCAAGCTGAACTCTCCCTCCGTAGGTCCCGACACAAATTTTATACAAAAGCCAACAAACCTGGCACCTTCCTAGCTCTTTCCCTCCGTAGGCTAGACCGGATTATTAAACCTATCCGTTTGCGTACCTCATCTGATCATCTTACGAGTAATCCAGAACGGATCTTGCATATCTTCCATAAACATCTTTCACGGCTGTACTCTACTTCTACACCCTTTGACTCCTCTCAGGCTGACGCCCTCTTTACCTCCCTCCCGTTCCCGAAACTCTCCGATAATCACTTACATGCGCTGGAGCAACCTATTACCACAGCTGAAACTTTATTTTCAAATAGTTTTTTATTGAAAGTTTTTTAAACAAACACGTAATATCGAGATATAATCAAATGTAGGGTTCACATAAACGAAACATTGGACAATAATGAAAGTGAGGTACAAAACACCCACCATCCGGCTGGATGTTCATTTAACAGATTCATACTTATAAGAGAGGTATGTTCATTAGATTGTGAACCATCATAAGAAGTAGAAAACCGTGAGAGTATTAAACAGAGGGTGAAAACGGGTATAGAAAAGAGTGGAAGGGGGAAGAAGGGGCACCGATGTTCTGCAAATTCAACATGTCCTAGGGATAAGGTTCGTAATCATGTGATTGAGCAATTGGGATGTGTTAGCCATCGAGACCAGTTTAAAGTGAATTTGTGATAAGAAGAGTTTCGAAAGGCCGCTCTTTTCTCCATCTCACATTGCAAGTTGAGGTCAGCAATGAGACGGGCTAGTAGAGGAGGTGAAGTAGAACGCCAAAGCCTCATAATGTTAGTCTTGGCTGCTGCCAGAATGTGTATGATAATAGTGCGTGAGCGTACAGGGAATTGTTCTATCGTTAGATGTAGAAGCGCTAATCCCGGGTCAAGAATCGTAGGTGAGTTTGTAACTGAGGAAATCAATTGGAACACTTTGTTCCAGTATGATTTGAGGGACTTGCAAGACCATAACACATGTAAGAGTGAACCGGTTTCACCACATTGTCTCCAGCAGGTTTTTGATTGCTGCGGATAATAGATGGATAATTTGGCAGGGGTCAAGTAGCATTGGTGGAGAATTTTTAAATATGATTCCCAGTGGGAGCTGCATTTCGAAGCTTTGTGTGTAGTGACAAAAGTCATTTGCCATGTATGAGGGGTCACTGGGGAGAGGAAGTCCTTCTCCCAATTAGTAAGGGATGATGAGTGGGTCGTGAAATATGCTTCAGTAAGTAACGTATAAAAAATTGAGATCCCTTTCTTTGGGTAATTGGTCTTATGTAGGAAATGATGAGCAGTAGCTGGGAGGTCTATTTTAACAGGAATATCCGTTTTATGAAGCAAATGGAATATTCGCAGAAAAGTGAAGTGTTCCGTATTAGGAAGATGGAATTTTTTCTGCAGTGTCTGGAATGATTCGAGTCCATGGTTAGCAAAAATATCTTGGATATGATTAATACCTAACTCTATCCAGGCCTTTAGATTTAAATTGAGAGAGAGAAATTGCAGAGCGGAAATAGGGGTCGGGATGTGTATGTTAGTTTTCTGTGAATGAGTGCTTGTCAAGAGCTCATGCCAAGCTGTTAGTGAAGCCTGGATACATGGATGTGTGTAAGTATGTCCAATCAGTGTTGTACGAGGCATGAAGAGCAAATCTGTTAAGGCACCTTGTGGATATCTGTAAGGTTCCATAGTGGTCCAGATTTTTTCCTGAGTAGGGTGCCACCAGTAGAAGAGCTGGTCTAGTAGAGCCGCCTGATAATAAGATTTTAAATGTGGGAGACCAGCTCCTCCTCTGGAAGGCGGACGGATCAGAAGGTTTGTAGAACATCTGGGCCTTTTGGCATTCCATAGAAATTTATTTAGAATTTTTTGCATTACGGAGAAAAAGGAGGAGGGTATAGATATAAGTAACGTATGAAAGATATATAATATCTTTGGCAATATACACATTTTAATAGCCGCTACTCTACCTAGCATTGATAGCGTGGTTGTGCGCAAGCTCCTAAGCTCATGTGGTATGATATCTATTAGGGGTTTAAAATTTTCAGCATAGAGTTGATTGGTTGTGGAAGTAAGTTTAATCCCCAAATAGGGGATACTGTGTTTTTCCCATTTAAAGGGGAATTGTTTTTCAAGGCGAGCTTGGGTCTGTGGAGGAGTATGAAGATTTAAAATTGAAGATTTGGTTTAATTTAGTTTGTAATAGGATACATCTGCATATTTTTGTATGTGTGAACGGATTGAGGCGAGAGATTTACAGGGGTTCGTAATCATTAGGATAATGTCGTCCGCAAAAAGACTGATTTTGTGTTCTTGCTGAGAAAATTTAATCCCTGAAAAATCGGAGTCATTTCTAAGGTTGGATGCTAGTGGTTCTATTAGTAGGGCGAAAATTATAGGGGATAGGAGACAGCCTTGCCTAGTACCATTAGATATTTGAAATGGTTGTGAAAGCGTACCATTAGTGAGGACTCTGGCTGAAGGTTTGGAGTAAAGGGATAGAATCGCTGATAATATCCAACCCGTAATACCAAGTTTTTGAAGAGTTAATGACATAAAACGCCAGTGAATGCGGTCAAACGCTTTTTCTGCGTCAAGCGATAGGAGAATTGAAGGTTGTTTGTTTGATTCAAGAAGGTTTACTAATGATATAAGTCGACGAGTCGCATCAGGGGCCTGTCTACCTGGTACAAATCCCACCTGATCCGCTTTGATCAGCGTCGGCAGGTACGGAAGGAGTCGTTGGGCTATTATTTTGGCATATATTTTCAGATCCGTATTAAGTA
Source organism: Staurois parvus (assembly GCF_062004578.1). Lineage (NCBI taxonomy): Eukaryota > Metazoa > Chordata > Amphibia > Anura > Ranidae > Staurois > Staurois parvus. The sequence goes on along the minus strand of NW_028318565.1, from coordinate 453,496 downwards.
ATGAAATTGGTCTATAGTTTTGGACTAATTGGGGGTTTTTACCCGGTTTCGGGATAGTAGAGATTATTGACTGTAGCATATCAGCAGGAAATTCTCCTTTAGAAGCTACGTGGTTATAAAGGTCAGATAGATGTGATTTGAGATTAGTCGCAAACTTTTTATAAAACTCATTAGTAAATCCGTCGTTTCCCGGAAATTTGTTCATGGGGAGTTTAGTTATGATTTTCTCAATCTCTGCAGGTAAAATCGGCACAGAGAGGGAGGTCAATTGAGTAGGTGTAAGATGGGGAAGTTCAGTTTGGCTTAAGAAATTATCAATTGAGAGGTTTGTTGGTTGCGTTGTGTCAGGGTCATCTTTTAAGTTGTATAGCGATTGATAATAACTCGCAAACGCATTAGCTATGTCTTGTGGATTAGATAGAGGGGTACTGGAAGTAGGATGCTGAATCGTGGCTATTTTGTTTTTAATTCGTTTCTGTTTAATGGTTTTGGCAAGAAAAGAGTTAGTCTTGTTACCAAGCGCATAGTATTGGGATTTTGTTCTTTGGAGGTTCGTGTCATAAATGTGTAAAAGAGCAGTGCGAAGTTTTTCCCTATCTTGATTTAAAGCCGCGGTTATAGTGGCATTTGGATTTTGTTTATTAATCTCCTCGTTTCTACGTATAGAAGCAAGGAGTAGGTCTATTTGCTGAGATCGTTGTTTTTTTACGCGGGAAGTTAATTGGATGAGAATACCTCTCATATAAGCTTTGTATGTTAGCCAAAGTGTGGTAATAGAAATTTCCGGAGTAATGTTAGTTTCAAAAAATAAATCATGTGCATCTAATATGAATTTCTGGTTTTCTGGTGTATTCAGAATCGCAGAGTTGAGTCTCCAGATAGGCGGAATTGCCGATTGCTGGGTGTCATCCAAGGAAATGGTGACCGGTGCATAGTCAGACCACGTTATAGTTTCAATTTGGGAGGACTTCACATGTTGTAAAGTCCATTTGTCCGTAAGAAACATATCAATTCTAGAATATGACAGATGTGACGGTGAAAAGTAGGTGTAGTCTCTTTCCGCACCATGTTGGCATCTCCATATGTCATATAAGTCATGTTCGTGCATAAAGCGGTTAAAATTGAGGTTGCTGGGTTTTTTATTAGAGGAAGAGTCCAGAAGTGAGTCACTAAGAATATTAAAGTCTCCGCCAATAATAAGTCTGCCTTTCTGATGTTGGGAGATAAGGTTGTGGAGTTTCCGAAAGAATTTCAATTGTTTGCTATTAGGACCATAAACATTCACCAAGGTGTACGAGATCTCATTAATTAGGCATACCAAGATAACAAAGCGCCCTTGCGGGTCAATTATAGTGGAGGTAGGTGTGAAAGAGAGGGCGTCATTGATAGCGATAATAACTCCGTTCTTTTTTTTCCCGTTGGTTGCCATAAATAGTTGAGAGAAACGAGGTATATACAGTTTCGGGGTTTTGTCCGTGGCAAAATGTGATTCCTGCACGAAGAGTATGTCAGTATTATATTTCCGGATTTCTCTTGCTAGCATCGATCTCTTGAATGGGGAGTTAAGGCCTCGTACATTAAAGGATTTGATGATAATCATTTGTAGTTAGAGTCTCGGTTTACAGGCATAGTCGCGTTGTTAGTTATTCCAGTGGTAGTCATGGCCGTAGGAAAAAAGCAGTGTGTCAGATGTGAACACTTGTCGGTGCCAGTAGGAGGGAAAAAAGAGGATGGAAAATTAACATTAAAAAGAAACTTGCGCATAAAGCAAGTAAACGGTGTAGCTATGTGTGCTACAACAAAGGTGGGGGAGTCAAACCGGATATGACCCTCAAGAGAGTCATATCTACACATAACTGTGAAATTGTAAATTACTTGGTGCAGGCCGATCGCCAGAAGCATACGAGGTTAAGGAACGCCTCCAGGGAAAGAGTGTAGGAAATATATCCACGGCCAGTGCCGCTTAGCCCTTCAGGTTGCTTCCATGTTTTGAACGGAACCAGGGTTGTTTTTCTGTGGGTCTGCTGGTAAAATGCTCCAGGTTTTAAGGAAGTCCAGGCCTGCCTCTAGATTTTTAATATTATAGGTTCTGCCTTGATGACGCACTATTAGCTTAGTGGGGAATCCCCATTGATAGGCCATATTGTGATTTCTAAGCGCTTTTGTGATAGGTATCATTTTCTTTCTGTTAGCAAGTGTGGCTTTGGATAAATCCGCATAAAGGCGCAAATTCGCATGTGAGGATGGTATTGGAGGAGGGTTCCTGGCCGCCATCATGATTCTTTCCTTAATATGGTAGAAGTGTATGCGGACAAGCACATCTCTAGGGATAGTTGCAGACAAGAAAGAGGGCTTAGGTAGGCGATGTGCTCGATCGGTTATAGCCTCTACTTCAGTGAGTGTGGGGATTAGTAGCTTGAAAAAATAATGCAAGTATGGAAGTAATGCCTCGTTAGATACCGTTTCAGGAATTCCTCTAATTTTAATGTTATTGCGGCGTGAGCGATCTTCCATATCAGCCAATTTGAGATTGATTTGTTTGATATCTAACGTGTGTTCCGCATGGGCATCAATCAAATCATTGTGCGCTTCTACTATATCCGCTATGTTGGTTTCAATATGGCGGATCCTGCGGTCCTGGCTTTGCACTAGAGTAGTAATTTGGGCCAATGGCGCGGAAATATCATTATGCAAAGTTTGGCGTAGTAATGTCAGCATATTCTTCATACAAATTTCAGTTAGCGGTTGGTCAGATACTGGGAATGCGTCTAAGTCAGACATGTTTGAAAATGCTGGTTGGGGTATAAAGTTTAGGGCCTGGGATGCATCTTCAGGGTCTCTGTCAAGCCGAGGCTTAGATTTTACAGGGCTGCAGGACGTGGGTGACAGTGGGGGAGACAACTCACCCGGGTCCCCTGGGTATAGTTGATGCCTCAGCCTGGGATCGACATGCTGGGAGCTGTAGTCCCCCTCCTGGCTTCTGCTGTCTCCCTGTGCATCCTCGTGGCGGCCGCCATCTTGGATTCCCGGCTGAACGGCCGGGAAGAAAAACGTTAGTTTCCCTGGTTGCCCCGGGCTTTTTTTCCTGCGGGGCATGTCTAGTGGGCTGCGGGCACCCTCCGTGGTCAGCTGTTTGATGTCGGTTTTCCCTGGGGCCGTAGTGTGCCGCGTTAGTGCTGGCGGATGGACGGAGCTGCAGCTACAGAGCGTCCATCTCCGAGCCGGCCGCGCATGCGCCCCCCACAGCTGAAACTTTAAATGCTATCAAACTACTAAAGCCTCGTAAGCGTCCGGGCCCTGACGGTTTCTCCGCCACCTACTACCAAAAGTTTGCTCACCTTCTCACACCTCTCCTCACTGACGCGTTTAATGCAATCCTGACCGGTCATACCTTTAACTCTGAAACGTTGCAGGCTACCATCTCAATGATCCCCAAACCACATACAGATGACACGCAGTGGTCCAACTTCAGACCAATATCTCTTCTTAACATAGACATTAAACTGTTAGCAAAAATTTTATCGACTCGACTTAACACATGTATTGGGTCCCTAATCCACAATGACCAGGTAGGCTTTATGCCGACTCGGCAGGCTGGTGACAATGTCCGTCGAGCAACCCTTCTCGCTCACATAGCTCAGACTCGCAAGATTCCTGCTTGTTTTCTGTCTCTAGACATTTGCAAGGCCTTCGACACAGTCTCCTGGCCATATTTACGGTATATCCTGCACCGTTGGGGATTTGGCCCCCATTTTCTAACATGGATATTCTCTCTTTATCAAGAACCTTCGGCCAGAATCAAATACTTAGGGCATCGGTCAGCCAGGTTTCCCATATCACGTGGCACTAGACAGGGTTGCCCACTGTCCCCCTTACTATTTGCTTTAGCTATTGAGCCATTGGCGCTTCTGATAAGGGCCAGTCCGGATGTCCGTGGTATTGAGATCGGGGGTACCTGCCACAAACTATGTTTATTCGCGGGTGATGATGTGCTACTTTTTCTAACCTCCCCCTTGATCTCTACTCCTACTCTTCTCCACCTGCTCGAAAGGTTCGGTTCTCTTTCGGGTCTTCTTATAAATCCCAGGAAGTCACTGGCCCTTAATATTTCTTTATCCCAGGATGATCTGACCCGACTAAAACAGATCCTTCCGCTCTCATGGTCACAAGGATCCATCCCCTTCTTAGGTATAAAACTTACCCCGAACGTTTCCGATCTTTATGCCGCCAACTACATCCCAATCTTAGCTCAACTTACTACACTCATGTCCAAATGGTCCTCCCTCCCACTAGCATGGTTGGTCAGAATAGCAGTCGTGAAAATGTCCATCCTCCCCAAAATACTATACCTGTTTAGAGTTCTTCCAATTCCAGTGCCTGCCCATTATCTGCGCACATTACAGTGCCGCATTTTCTCCTTTGTCTGGGGTGGGACCCGTCCACGTGTCCCTCGCTCTACCCTCTTTCTTTCCAAGTCTAATGGCGGTCTTGGTCTTCCAGACGTCAGTAAATATTACCAGGCGGCCCATATAGCACAACTGCCGAAATACCATGCAACTTATGAAACTCCACAATGGGTTTTCATGGAATCGATTGATTGTGATCCCTTATCCATAGCTAATCTTCTCTGGCTAAGACCTATAGATCGCCGTCCGATTACTAACCCTATCACCTTACATTTTTTGCATCTTTGGGATAAGCTGAAATCCCGGTATCATCTACAGTCACCACATAATCCTCTCCTCTCCTATATCCGAAATCCTGCCTTTCCTCCGGCTTGGTCCTCTCCGCACTCCTTTAACCGCTGGCTTTTGGCGGATCTCACTCGAGCTCATCACTTCATGCTCAGGAATAAACTCCGGTCCTTTGACTCATTACGTGAAACTCATGCACTTCCGCCTTCAGAAATATTCCGCTACTTGCAATTGAAACACTTCTACGCCACTTACGCAATAGTTGCTAACCCCACACAAGCCATGTCCTCCTTTGAACGAAATTGTAGTAAAGACCCACACAGACGTGGCCTCATTTCTTACCTGTACTCTCTCCTTACAACCCCATCTGAAGCTTCCCTACCTTCTTACGTATGGAAATGGGATTTAGACCTAGGCCACAAAATTGATCCCTCGGATTGGGACCGTATTTGGTCTACCACCAAGGGGTCGTCGCAGAATATTGTGGCTTTGGAGACCAACTACAAAGTCTTAACCCGTTGGTACTTAGTACCAGCGAGAATAGCTAAATATACCCCTAACTATTCTTCCGCATGCTTCAGAGGTTGCGTAGACCCAGGCACTTTCTTCCATACATGGTGGGAGTGCCCAACCGCCAGGATCTTCTGGACGGAAATATTCAAAATGCTCTCCTTATTAAGTACGAAACACCTCCATCCTAACCCGCTAACAGCGTTGCTTAACCTACGACCACCTGAAGTCACGAAACTACAATTTAAGCTTCTATTGCAGGTTACTACAGCTGCCAAACAGGTCATTGCCAAATCATGGAAGTCTACGTCACTTAACATTACCGCGGTCCGAAACAAAGTAACCCAGGCGATGATCCATGCTAAAGTAGAAGCCACAATCTTGCATACTATCCCCAAATTTAGGATGATTTGGGACCCATGGGTAGAACACTTTCTACCCTCTAACTTTGATGAAACTCTTCTCACCCCATAACCAACACCCCTGACTATTCTGGTACCCTCCCCTTTACTTTTACAGCTCCTTTTTCTTTTTTTTTCTTCTCATTAGCAGAGTCGCATACCCTCCCCCTGTCTTCTCCCACTTTCACATTCCCCACCTAATATTGTTAACCAGTTCTTACCTGTTGCCGTTCTGATGTTTACGGTTAATACTACACTTCCAAAAAATTTCACTGTATAAGTATTGTATATTGTATACTTTATTTGTTTTATCTTTGTTACCCCTCCCTACAAACAAAATAAAAATTTTGAACAAGAAAATCAATAAAAATTGTTAATACTAAAAAAAAAAGGAGCAGATAGGGCATTAGAGGTAAACACCTGGGCGGAGGGAACAGTATATAATGCCATGATGGCCGACTTTATGAAGCCAGTGATCCCAAATTTGGTTAGGGTAGCATCCAAATATTGCCAGTGAACCCTGTCAAACGCCTTCTCGGCATCCAAAGCCAAGAACACAGCCTGGAGTCCCTTGGATTCAACTAAATGCATCAGGTTGAGTATCCTATAGGTGCCATCTTCGGCCTGTCGGCCTTTTACAAACCCTACCTGGTCAGCCTGAATAAGAAGGGGAGTAATATTTAATAGACGATTAGCTAAAATTTTAGCATATATTTTAAGATCTGTGTTTAAAAGTGAGATTAGCGAGGGCGCATGCGCGGCCAGCACTGAAGGTGGACGTGCAGTGAAACGGCTCCGTCCACCCGCCAGACACAAAACGGCACACACCGGCCCTGGGACTCAGAAACAGCACCGCACCGATCCCATACCTTACCCGATCCCCTACAGCTATGCCCAGGAGGAAAAAAACGGCGGATCAGCCAGGTAAACTGACCCTGTTCTTCCCTGCAGTCGGGCCGGGAATCCAAGATGGCGCCCGCGGCTGCAAAGAGGGAGAGGATGGCAGAGACCAGCAGGAGGACTACAGGTCCCAGCAAAAGGATCCCAGGCTGCAGCACCTGCTCTATCCCGGGGACCCTGGTGAGTTGTCACCCCCACTATCCCCTACATCACGAAGCCCGGCTAAATCTAAGCCGCGGCTAGAGCAGGATCCCAGCGCATTAATACAGGCCCCGGAAACCACAACACATACATCAGATATAGATGCATTCCCTGCGTCAGATATACCGCTCACAGAAATATGCATGAGAAATATGCTCACATCCCTGCGCCAAACGCTACATAATGATATTCTCACGTCACTCAGCCAATTGTCAAATATAGTACAAAACCAGGAGCGCAGAATAAGCCACATTGAGAACAACATAGGAGACATCATCACGGCGCACAACAATTTAATTGACGCTCATGCAGACCACTCAGCTGACATAGAACAAATTAACCAAAAATTGGCCGACCTGGAAGATAGGTCAAGGCGCAATAATATCAAGTTCAGAGGAATACCTGAATTTGTGGCAAACGATGACCTAATCCCATACATACAGCAATTTGCCAAAATCCTCGTGCCATCAGTGTCTGACCTGGAACTTGCAATTGACCGGGCGCATCGCCTACCTAAACCCTCCTTTTTACCAGCATCTACACCTAGAGATGTCTTAGCACGCATTCATTTTTACCACGTGAAAGACAAAATCATGTCAGCTGCCCGAAATCCGCCACCGATCCCGCCGTCACACGCCAATCTCTGCTTATATGCGGATTTATCCAAGGCGACCCTCCTTAACAGGAAACGCATGCTGTCAATCACCAAGGCCCTCAGAAACCACGGCATAGCCTACCAATGGGGATTCCCCACCAAGTTAACGGTGCGACAAAATGGTAGGATCTTTACCATCAAAACACTGGAAGCAGGCCTGGATTTGCTAAAATCCTGGAATATCATCCCTGCGGAAACGCAGGATCCTACGCAAAGTTCTATGGACGCAACATAGCCCTTACAGGGCACACTTTTCTTTACCATTCAACATACTTATCCGCTCTCCCAGGAGCCACTCATACACTTAATTTGTCTGGCGTTTGGCCTACACCCTTCAACTCTGATCAAAGGTTTTTTCCTTCTTGCAATTAGCTTGACCACCACCCGGCGATCAAGCTCTCCTGAACCCCCCAGTTTAGAGGTAGCAAACTTGGCTACTCGCGATGTTTGCATTTTTCGCAAATGTTTTTTTATTGTTTCCCCTATCCTCACCACTTCCTTACCCTGGCACCATTGGACATCCACTCCATTCTCTAAGATCATCTACGGCGACACAGATTGGAATACTCTTTTTATCGCTTCAATTGAGTCACATATACGCCACATACATTTGATCATCTACCCTCATGGAAAAATACATACTCATCTGATTCTCCCAAATAACACTCCAGTTAACGGAAAATCCTGGAATTACAAACACCAATGATTAACTTTCTGTCCTTAAACGTCCGAGGTCTCAATTCACCTTATAAACGGTCACTACTATCTAAAGAAGCACGGAAGTCACGAGCGGACATACTCTTCATACAGGAAACACACTTCGCTGCTAACAAATCACCCAAATTATACCTTCACCGATTCTCTCAAATATTCATGGCGACCAACACCACTAAGAAAAATGGAGTGCTCACGGCCATAAATGACTCTCTTTCATTCCGTATTATTTCACAGACAGCGGATCCACAAGGACGCTTCCATATATTAGTGTGCCAAATAAATGACAAGACCCACACTCTAGTAAATGTTTATGGCCCAAACTGCAAACAGTTACGCTTCTACCGGAAACTTTTCAGAACCATCTCCTTACATAAACAAGGGAAACTCATAGTTGGTGGCGATTTTAACATTTTGGGGAATTCGGATATAGACTCATCTTCCACTACCATATATACTAAACCTACTTTTAACCAATTTCTTCACGACAATGACCTCTATGATATTTGGAGATGTCAACATGGCTCTGAACGGGACTATACGTACTACTCCCCTCCGCATCTTTCCTACTCACGAATAGACATGTTTATAACAGACAAATGGACACTACAACAAGTGACATCATCCAAGATAGGGACCATTACCTGGTCCGACCATGCTCCGATCCACATATCCTTGGTCGACGATCAAAAAACAGCATTATCACCTATCTGGAGACTCAACTCCGCTCTTTTAGCTACACCGGAAAATTTAAAGCACATCCAAGAAGCTCATGAACTTTTCTTTGATATTAATTCCACCCCTGATATATCCATTACCACGCTCTGGACGGCTTACAAGGCCTACATGAGAGGTATCCTCATCCAATTAAACTCCCGCATTAAGAGACAACGGTCTCAACAAATTGACCGACTTATGACTTCTATCCGCCTTAATGAAAAATTGAATAAACAGCACCCAAACCCAGCCATAATGGCGACCCTAAACTCTGATAGAAATAAATTACGAACCATTTTTCTACAGGCATATGACGCCAATCTGCAAAAAACAAAAACCAGATTTTATGCGCTAGGTAACAAAGCTAACTCACTCCTTAGCAAGACTATTAAACAAAAACAACTTAAAACCAAGATAGCCACAATCCGACACCCTACCTCACAAAACATTCTGACAAACCCACAAGACATTGCCAACGCTTTTGCGGCCTACTACCAGACACTGTATAACCTAAAAGATGACCCTGATACAATCCAGCCAACAGCACAATCAATCGAACAGTTTTTGCTTAACACTAATCTTCTGCGCTTAACTCATTCCCAACTTGCATCAATCTCTGTACCGATTGACCCTCCTGAGATAGAGAGAACTATACGCACCCTGCCTTTAAACAAATCTCCCGGGAATGATGGCTTCACCAATGAATATTACAAAGCACTTGCCCCCAAACTCACTCTACCACTAGCTCTTCTATATAACCACGCCGCTACTAGTGGAGAATTTCCCCAAGAAATGCTGCAATCAATAATTACTACCATTCCGAAGCCTGGCAAAGACCCTCAATTAGTACAGAACTACAGACCAATTTCACTTCTCAACACAGACATAAAGATATACGCTAAGATAATAGCCCTGAGACTACTTCCCTACCTACCAACTTTAATTCACCCAGACCAAGTAGGATTTATTCCTGGTAGACAGGCCCCTGACGCCACAAGACGAATCTTATCCTTAATACACCACCTTGAATGAAATCCCCAACCCTCGCTTCTACTATCGCTCGATGCAGAAAAAGCGTTCAACCGCATTCACTGGCAATTCATGCTACATACACTGCAAAAAATTGGAATATCAGATTGGATGTTGTCAGCCATAATGTCCCTTTACTCTAGACCCTCCACCAAAGTATTAACCAACGGCACACTTTCTCAACCTTTCTATATCTCTAACGGAACTAGACAAGGATGCCCACTATCCCCTATAATTTTTGCTCTTCTTATTGAGCCACTAGCAACCAACCTTAGAAAAGACCCTAACTTTACAGGATTTAAGTTCCTAAAATCCGAACACAAGATTAGTCTCTTTGCAGATGACATTATACTAATGGTCACTAACCCATACAAATCCCTCAACACAATACAAATGCACATCCAAAACTATACATCAGTATCTTACTACAAACTTAATGCACCGAAATCTTCCATACTAAATCTTCACACACCTGCGAACACCCAAAACCTTATTTCTAAACACTTCCCCTTCACTTGGGAAAGAATTACTATTCCGTACCTAGGAATTAAACTCACTCCAAAGACTAACCAACTGTATAATACTAACTTTAAACCACTGCTTGAATCTATCCCACAAGAGATTAAAGGCCTACGCACCACTACCCTCTCGACGTTAGGTAGAATAGCTACACCTAAAATGTGTATCTTACCCAAGATACTCTACATCTTTAGAACACTCCCTATCCCAGTTCCTCATATCTTTTTTACCAAACTTCAGACAATTCTGAATCAGTTCATATGGAACTCAAAAAAGCCTAGATGTGTTACGGATCTTCTAATTCGCCCTCCCTCCAGAGGCGGAGCGGGCCTCCCACATGTGAAGTCATATTACCTTGCTGCTCTACTTGACCAGCTTTTCTTCTGGAGGCAGCCCACTGTTAACAAGACCTGGACCCTGATGGAAACCTCCCTATTCCTACCACACGCCTTACCCAATGTACTATTCATATCCCGTGGAGTACATCCCACGGACTTGCACCATAATCCTTGTATACGAGCTTCCCTAGCAGCTTGGGAGGATTTTCTTACTCTTACCCAACTACGCAAAGACAATCTCCAAATTCCCACTCCACTTTCGTCCCTACACTTCCTCTCTCCACATCTAAACCTAAACCTCTGGATAGACCATGGCATGCTTCATATACAAGATCTATACGCTAACGATAAACTACATACCTTTCAGGATATTCGGGACAAATACCGAATTCCGGTTACCAAATATTTTACCTACATACGCTTAACCCATACCCTTCACAGGACGAAAGTACCACTTAACATAAAATTCCCAGTGACAGCACACCACTTCTTACAAAAATCTACCTACCCAAAAAAAGGTATATCGACTTTTTACACAATGCTGGTTGATTCACAGTTCACCACTTATACATCATCCCTAGCAAATTGGGAAAACATGACTCAACAACCGTTACCTCCTTCCATCTGGGAGAGAACTTTCTCCACTATGTTTAAGGCCTCAAAGTGTAGCTCACACTGGGAATCATACTTAAAAATACTCCATCAATGGTACTTAACACCTGTCAAACTATCTATATTTTATCCTCATCACCCCCAAACTTGCTGGAGACATTGTGGGGAAAGAGGCTCTCTTCTTCACTTGATGTGGGTGTGTAAATCCCTTACTTCCTACTGGAATCAAGTTTTCCAATTAATCTCCTTAATAGTACAAACCCCAATTTCCCCAAACCCTGCTTTAGCGCTCCTACACATTGGTATAGACAAAATTCCATTGTCCTCACACACTATTATTATACATGTCTTATCGGCTGCAAAACTGAACATCACCAGGCTCTGGCGTTCCAATACCACTCCTACCCTGTCCCGCCTATTGACCGATCTTAACTTCTCCTGCGATATGGAGAGAAACACAGCACTCCGTAATTCCTCGTACTATAAATTCAAGACCCAATGGACTCGATGGTTACAGAACCCTAACTGTTCAATAAAATGATATTACAACATCCCTTTATACTACATCACCTTGACAACTATGGTGCCTTCACCCACCCCCTCCCCCCCTCCTCTACTCTCTCTTCTCTTTCTATCCCCCCTAAATACACCCACTTTCGTCCCAACTGGTTCACATAAGAAAGCATACCTCTCATGTACCTTACCCAAAACTTTGCATAGTACCTCGGCCAGATGGCGAGGTGCCGTTAGCTCACTCTCTGACTGCATATTTTGCTTGTATAAATGTGAACTGCTTTATACCACTGTTTTCAATTGTTTTTGTATGTTCAAAAATCTTCTAATAAAAAATATTTGAAAATAAAAGTGAGATTAGCTTAAAACTTTGAGGGCGATCAGGAGCTTTCCCTGGTTTGCACAGAGTAACTATAATAGCCTTTAACATTTCAGATGGGAATGTGGATTTAAGCACTACTTCATCGTAAGTTCTTTTGAGGTGGGGTACTAAAATGGATTGAAACTCTTGATAGTATGCGGCTGTGAAACCATCCGCCCCTGGGGATTTCCCTTTATGTAAGGCCTTAATAGCCTACTTATCTCGCTTTCCAAGATGGGTTGATTGAGCCCTTCCAATTTTTGACTTGATAAACTAGGCAATGATAATTTCTCTAAAAATGTATGGATAAGCTCTGGGGTAGATTGAGGAGTGGTAGGGTCCTCCTTAAGGTTATATAGTTGGGAATAATAAGAGCAGAACACAGCCGCTATTTTATTGGAATGATACGTAGGTTTAGCCGATATAGGATCCACAATTGACGCTAATTTAGATTTAGACTTTCTAATGGCAAGATATCTTGCAAGCATCTTACCCGCTTTATTGCCTTGGGTATAAAAAGTAGTTTTGGCTTTTTTCAAGTTCATAGCATGACGCCATGACATAAGGGTCCTAAGTTCAAGTCTAGCTTTTTGGAGGTCCTGCAGAACACTGGGAGATAAGGATTGTTTATGGAGATGTTCTAGTCTAGCTATCCTGTTTCTGAAAAGGTTTTGTTCCTATCTCGCCTTGCCTGTGAAGCCAATTTCAAAAGAAGACCTCTGCAGTATGCTTTATGGGCGCACCACGTACTGAATACATTTGTAGTAGGAGAAGAATTGATATCAAAGAATTCCTGTAAAGCAGTAGTAAGAGTGGAACAAAAAGCAGGGTTATAATACATAGAAACATTATTACACCACAAAAACACTGGAGAAAATGTTAAAGATTCCTCAATGCTCAGAGGGATAGGTGTGTGATCTGACCATATCATTGGATGAATTTCTGCACGTGAGACATTTTGTAAAATATTCGTCAAAAATAAATCTATTCTTGAGTAGGAGTTGTGGGGTGCAGAATAGTGTGTATAGTCCCTTTCAGAAGCATGTAGACATCTCCAGGGGTCATACAAATTAGCCTCGGAAAGCACATTAGCAAGAGAATGTCTCAGACTGCGAGAAGAGTGTGAAACATCCAAGGAGTTATTTATGATACCGTTAAAGTCTCCACAGAAAAGTAGGAAGCCCTTCTGGATTTTTGCCACTTTTTTCCAAAAGGAATTTAGAAAGTAGATCTGATGAACATTGGGGGTGTATAGATTGACAAAAGTATAAGTAATATTATGAATTTCACAGACAATAATTAGGTGTCTACCCTTGCTATTAGATTCTTGGGATAGCAACGAAAATGCAACAGACTTACGAATGGCTATAAGGACACCGCATTTCTTATCCTGGCCAATGGACATTTATACGTGTGGGAATGAACGATGTGAACAGAGTGGAGCTTTAGTAGAGGCAAAGTATGTTTCATGGATGCAAATCACATCACCGGCTAGCTGTTGTGCCTCTCTCCACATAGAATGACGTTTAAACGGGCTGTTAAGGCCATGAGCTTTCATAGAAACTGTTTTCAGGACCATGGCGGATGTAGGATAAATGATGAAGGCGTGCCCTCAAGTGGTGTAAGTAAAAATTGCATAATGAAATTGGTGTTCCAGGTGGATAGGCTTACAGTGTCTGTAGAGAACCAGCGAGGAGTAAAAAGTTGTTTCTTTATAATGATATGTTATGTTCCCATACTTTGCTAATACTGATGCTCTGTGAGAAAAAGGTTGAAAAAAGGGAAGAAAAAAATAGAAGAGAACAAAGATAGCAGTCAACAAGTAACTTAGTGTGAACTTAATCACTATAACGGGTGGGGGTTCAATGCCGAGAGGCGCAGCTTAATGAGTGTCTGTCCAAGCGCACAGCGGGTAGGCAACAAAGAGCTAGGAGGCATGGGAGAGTGATTGGCGTGGTACATCATCCCGCTACTTGTTCCCAATCAGGGGGTAATTTAATGGGAGAAGCTTTGGTAGGTACTGGACCGTCATCTGCTGGCAGGAGGCCCCACTGTCTAGCTCAGGGGTCTGCAACCTTTAAGACATGAAGAGCCACTTGGACCCGTTTCTGAGAGGGAAAAAAAGACTGGGAGCCGCAAAACCATTGCAACATTTAAAACAAATCCGACACTGCATATATTGCAAAAAGCACTCTGGTCATGAAGGGGGTTTAAGGGCCCAGTAAGCAAAGGGTTAATCAGGGCCACAGCGTATTGTCATAATCACAATCATAGCCTTAGGTCAGTGGTGGGCAACCTTTTTTTTCAACTGAGCCAAATCTCGCCAAAACCACGATTGAAATTTATTTTGAGAGAAACATTTTTAAAACTGAAAATACATCCCCAATATAGTAATTCATCCCCCATAGTAATTCATACCCCATATAGTAATTCATCCCCCCTATAGTAATTCATCCCCCATAGTAATTCACCCCCATATAGTAATTCATCCCCCATATAGTAATTAATCCCCCATATAGTAATACATCCCCCCTATAGTAATTCATTCCCCATATTGTGTCAATTCACTTACCTTTACTCTGCGTGTTCCTCTCGCTGTGTTCCTGCGCCGTTCTGGTCTTCAGGGCGGACTGTGAGAGGAGAGGCGTTCGTCACGCTGCCCCGCCTACATCCTGACAGCCAATGTTTGCCAGCGGGCGCCCGGCACACAGAAGAGCTGCATTAAAAGAGCCGCAGCTTGACGACCCTATTGCCTGTCACCTGGTGGGCAGTGTGCTCCAGAGCCGCAGGAAAGGTGAAAAAGAGCCGCATGCGGTTCCGGAGCCACGGGTTGCCGACACCCGGTCTAGCTAGTTGGAAACCTTCCACTTCAGATCTGACCGTTATCACACGGTTGTCTTTAGTGATAAGCAGTTTAGTAGGGAAGCCCCACTGATATTTGATATCATGGTTTCATAGCAATTTCGTAAAGGAGAGCAGTTTCTTACGGGCTAGTATGGTATGTTGGGAAAGGTCAGTGAATAGGGAGATCCCAGTATAAGGGTCTGGGTGCGGGTTATTTTTCTGAGCAAATAGCTCCTCCTTAAAGGGGTAAAAGTGAATTCTCGCTATAGTATCTCTTGGAATGTGATCAGGAAGAAATGAGGGTTTTGGCAGTCTATGGGCCCTGTCCACTTCTACTTCTCTATTCGGAGTGTGAGATAACAGCGCAGAGATCATTTGTTAAATATATTTGTGTAGATCCGCAGCAGGAACATTCTTGCCAATACACCTGAATTTTACATTATTCCTGCGGGAACGGTCTTCCAGGTCCACCAATTTCGCTGTTAAAGCTGTCAAGTCTTCTTTTGCTTCATTATGTGCATCAACTAGTTCGTTGTGAGCTTTAGCAAATTCATCCATTTTAGTTTCCACGTGCGTTACCTGGTCTCCTAGACATTCAACATCCTTGTTAATTTACGATAAAAAGCCCATCATATCTTTATGCAAGGAGCCTTTAAGTGTAATTAACATATCTTTCAATACTGCTGCAGTAAGGGGTAGGGACTCTGCAGGGTAGTCCTCCAGATGTACTACAAACTCAGCAGTGGAATTATGTAAGAATGAATTCTACTGTTGTTCTCCCCCAGGCTGTACATCTGGAGAGCAGTGTTGCCTGTGTTTCTGCGGGCTATTTGTGGGAGAGGACCATGCAGAGCCTGCAGTCGCTGCTGGGCTGGATGTGTGCAGGGGAGAGATTTGGCCATCCCTCCTCACGTGTCCCTGTAGCTCAGGAGAGGGAGAGTGACCAGCGCCATATTGAGGGGAGGGGCCTCCCGCCGGAGTAAAAAACTCTGTTAATTTGTGGGGCCCCTCCTTATTTTTCCTCTTCCCCATTGTGCCTCCTTGATGCCCCCCTCTTTCCGAGGGCTTACTGTGAGGTTGGTGGGTGTCCCCGCTGACACACTTCGCTGTGCTAGGCTGCGGATCTCGGTGGCTCCCGGAGCTCTCCTACAGAGCTGCCATTTCCCTCCGCAGCCGGCCACGCCTCCCTTCATTTTCTTTCTTCATTTTCCAAAAACTTGTGGCAATGATCGAGATCTGCAAAATACTCACCATGCTTCTTAGCAAATTCCTTGGGATGACCAGTAAAGAGGCCCTGCTAAACTCCACCTGTAAAAAAACATCCCTTGAATTCAAAGGGGACAAACGACAGATCTTCAGCAACTTATCCCCTCGGACTTTGGTCAAGAGGTGCTCCCTGAGACCAGTTACAGCTCATCTTCAACAGCATCGTGGGACGCTAATGCTAGCTGAAGTCGCCGGAGATACTAATACAGCGATCAGTAAAAAAATCTGTACACTGTACTAAAGATACTGACAGGGGAGTGAAGGGATTAACATGGGGGAGATCAGGGGGTTACATGTGACCTAGCTGTGCTTTTACTGTAAAAGTGAAATGCTTTCTTCTCTCTCTGGAATGGAATGTGCCCAGGGAGAGAAGATTGCATCATTTCCTGTACCTGTGTAAGTGTAACCAAAGGTACAGGAAGATCACTGATAGGGCAGGGAGCAATCAGCAAATCCATCCTGAACATCACTGGCCTTAATCTGCTGATTGCTCAGTTGGGCACGGAACCACGGCACCCCTGGGTCGGCAGGCGTGGCTGGAGCACAAGTCATGTATATATACATATGATTGTGTGCAGGGAGCCCTCCCTGTAGTAGTAATTCTGCTATAGGGCGGAGCTGAACCGGTTTTAAAGTCCTGCGGCTAATGTGTCTTCCCCATGTCAATTATCCTCAAGTTATGTTGTTACAAAATCTAAAATAACTGACTTTTAAAAAAAAAAATGTTTTTATAATTTACATGTTATAATTATTTTATAATACCATATTATACATGTTAATTATGATGACAATTATACACTTATAACAGAAAATGCTTTCAGTGTGAGACTCTGGGGAAATGACATCTTATTCCAGGGACTGATCTTATCCGCCTTCATTTAGTTGTGATGAGTTTCTCCTGAAGATCAGAGATCGTTCAATATATACCGAACAACGATCCTCCCGACTGAGGGAACAGATCTCATCACCTCCTTCACACTCCACGTAGAAAAAAAAGATGTTTTATTATCTGAAGGAAACGTCTATAACTGTCATTGGATCAACTTTCTAATTGCTTCATTCAAATCTCCCGCCGGAATTCCATGTGACGTCACAGACAATCCGCCCTCTTACCGCCAAACCCGATACGGAGAACCGACCGCATCCATTTACCGTTTTATCTGGGAAGATCGATCAACCCTTCCATTCATTCCAGGCTCTGCGATCAGCCAAACATCGTTATAAGGACATTGCAAATATTCATATAAAGATCGTTTATTAAGATTTATGTTTTCCCTCCAATCCCTCAGAATACAAAACCCGACAAGATCTAGTTATTAGTTTGTTGATTTAGTTGTAGAGAAGAGATCAATGAAAAGTCTACAGAACAAGAAAACACTTCCTGCACTAGAAACATCGACACCGAGATCTCCGGATACATTTCTATGGACTTCTCGTCAGACAAACATTACTGGCTGATGAAGGAACCG
This sequence comes from Staurois parvus, assembly GCF_062004578.1. Taxonomy (NCBI): domain Eukaryota; kingdom Metazoa; phylum Chordata; class Amphibia; order Anura; family Ranidae; genus Staurois; species Staurois parvus. The sequence goes on along the minus strand of NW_028318565.1, from coordinate 435,753 downwards.
CCCACATCTGTGATTGGCTCAGAGTTCAAATTGCTGTCTTCACATTTTTCCCGCCGGGATTGTGTAGATCGTTCCAGACAAATATTCCGCCCGATTATACCGCCAAATCCGACCTGAGAACTGATCAGATGAGACATTTATCCGAGAAGTATTATCATCGCTTTCATTCCAAGTAGATGTAGATGTTAAAGGCGGCGCCAAGCGCCACAGGAAGGTGCTCCGGGACAACATCCAGGGCATCACCAAACCCGCCATCCGCCGTTTGGCCCGCAGAGGGGGAGTCAAGCGCATCTCCGGCCTCATCTATGAGGAGACCCGCGGAGTGCTGAAAGTCTTCCTGGAGAATGTCATCCGCGATGCCGTGACCTACACCGAGCACGCCAAGAGGAAGACCGTCACCGCCATGGATGTCGTCTATGCTCTCAAACGACAGGGACGCACTCTCTACGGATTCGGAGGATAAATCCTCACAACCGCGCGCCCCCCCCCCCCCGTCCCTTCTCAGGGCCGCCCACCTTCTCATACAAAGGGCTATTGGTTGATCATCTCCAGGGTTCTATCTGCTCCTCCTGGGGGGAGAAGGATCGCCGCTCATTCCAGCAGTAATGGGGGGGGGGGGTGATGGAACTGTTAGTTATTCTATATAACAGGATGACGTCATGGATAGATATAGTTCAGCAATTCCACCAATGAATCTGTCCAATCACCTGATTGCATAGTGTGTGATCAGTAATCGGGATGGATCTGGTTCGGAATGCCGGATTTTGCTTTCTAAATTCTGAGTGACATAAACATGTCGGTGATCGCAATGCGCTTGTAACGATTGTGGCCAATCTGAGCCCCGAATAATGGAAGGGTTAACCGATGCTCATACAAAGAGAAACACATTTGATTCTTCATACATGTTATTTCTCTATAGATTCATTGTACATATGTATCTGGGAGGGTCATGATTACATATGAGACCTTTCAATATTCTGGACGTGATATGGGGGGTGGGGGGGAGAGAATCTGTAATTCTTAAAAGTCTGACGGAAGGACAAATACATATCGGTCAGTGACATGATCGTATACAGATCTGATGAAGAATCGTGCAATACTTTATTCCCATCATATAGAAAGGTAGAGATCTATGACATCTATCTCACTGATGTTCTGTATGTTGGGAATCCTGGATTCTGAGAATGGATACAAGACAATATATGGAAGTGATCATCAGAATCCATTTCTAGTCGTGATTTAGTCCGCAAACACATTGGGGACAGAGATAACAGAACAAGGATTGACATGACTCAGTAATCACCGACATCCCTGACTAATCAATACAACTGTCTGGAATTAAAGCGGTGATATTTCTCGGATGTCTCATCTGATGATCTCCTTTGTTCTCCGGCTCGGATTTGGCGGTATAATCGGGCGGAATATTTGTCTGGAACGATGTATACAATTCCGGCGGGGAGAATTTGAAATCTGAGCCAATCACAGCTGTGGGCGTTGTCTCCATCAGCCAATAATGCATTTCTTACGAGATGTAAAAAAACACAAGTATTCGGAGATCTCTATTCCTAGTGCAGGAATTTCTCCATCTTGTCGGGTTTTGAGTACAAATAAAACATTTCACATGAATATCTGCAATGCTCGGAATGAATGGAAGGATTGATCGATCTTCGCAGATAAAACGATAAATGGATGCAGATTGTCGGTAACGGTCCATAGAACTCCGGCGGGAAATCGGAATGTATTAGACAATTGAAGCAATGACCGTTTATTATTCAAATAAGACAAAAAAAACAATGTGGGGAGGAAATGATCTGATCAGGAAATGTGATAATCTCACTGAAATCCTTTTCTATTTTTACCTTTTAGAACTCTGATGTGAAAACCGGTTATCGGCTACAAATAACCCGCCCAATCCCGGGGCGCCGAGAGATCACTTTCTCCCCAGAAAGTTGAACATAGAAATCCTTCCCGGCGTCCAAACCTCTTCCTATGGAGAAGCAGAGATGACACCCGGATGTAGAGGAGACTTACTGTCCGGACGGCGGGAAGGATTTCCACCGTTTAGAATTGTCATTACAAACACGTGACAGCTTCCATCCCAGAACGTCCTTTACTAATCCGAGATCTACAGAGCAGGACGGAGGGAAGAAGCCGCTGACTTTCCTCCTCCACCCCCCCAGAATCCCACAGAAGCGGGAGATAGAGGAGTGTAGGATTGGTGTCCATAGAAGCCGTATGTCCGCCCTTTGTATGGAGATGTGGGGGGCTCTGAGAAGAGCCGTTGTGTTGGCGGATAGAAGGGGATCCTGTGGGGGGATTACTTGCTCTTGGCGGCCTTGTGGCTCTCGGTCTTCTTGGGCAGCAGCACGGCCTGGATGTTGGGCAGGACTCCTCCCTGGGCGATGGTGACGCCGCCCAGCAGCCTGTTGAGCTCCTCGTCGTTGCGGACAGCCAGCTGGAGGTGTCGGGGGATGATGCGGGTCTTCTTGTTGTCTCGGGCGGCGTTGCCGGCCAGCTCCAGGATCTCAGCCGTCAGATACTCCAGGACGGCGGCCAGATAGACGGGAGCTCCGGCCCCGACCCGCTCGGCATAGTTGCCCTTCCGGAGCAGACGGTGAACACGACCGACGGGGAACTGCAGACCGGCCCGGGACGATCGGGTCTTGGCCTTAGCCCGAGTCTTGCCTCCTTGTTTGCCGCGACCAGACATGATTGGATGACTGACGAATCACACACAGATAGGTCCCAGTAGCCGCTTCCTCTCCTTTATACACTCCATGCTCTGACGTCACACGCTGGTACCGGTTGCTTTTTAGTTCAGCCAATAGCGAACAGACTTGTTTCTACACTAATCTGTACTCGAGGAAAGGAAGCATGACGTCACTCTGCATGACATGAGCGAGTCCTCCAATAGGAGAGTGAGGAGGGATGAGGCTCCTTTGCATAGGCTGCCTATAAAAGCAGCACATGAGGGCGGCTCCAGCACACTTTCCCCGCAGCCAGCCAAGTAGTGGTGAACCCTGATCATGCCTGAACCAGCCAAGTCTGCGCCGGCGCCCAAGAAGGGCTCCAAGAAAGCCGTGACTAAGACCCAGAAGAAGGACGGCAAGAAGCGGAGGAAGACTAGGAAGGAGAGTTATGCCATTTACGTGTACAAGGTGCTCAAGCAGGTCCACCCCGACACCGGCATCTCGTCCAAGGCCATGAGCATCATGAACTCCTTCGTCAATGACATCTTCGAGCGCATCGCCGGCGAAGCTTCCCGCCTGGCTCATTACAACAAGCGCTCCACCATCACCTCCCGGGAGATCCAGACCGCCGTCCGCCTCCTCCTGCCCGGAGAGCTGGCCAAGCACGCCGTCTCCGAGGGCACCAAGGCCGTCACCAAGTACACCAGCGCCAAGTAATCCCCCCGCCGGGGCCCCATCATCCCAACAAGGACACAAAGGCTCTTCTAAGAGCCGCCCACCATTCCAATCACTGAGCTGTCATCACATTGTATTGCCGCTAGAGGTCCCACACACGTCACACCTACACTGGACATTCGTTCTAGGGACGGACTAACCTGTACATTGGGGGGATGGGAGGATTGGCTGCAATGCTCAACACTGCCATTAGGTGTCACTATATTACACACATAGACGGGAAGGATTTTTTGTTTCTCTTTTCTGCTCTGCTTGATACATTGTTACACGTAGTAGAGGCGAATGTTTAACTCTTCACTGACTGATATATGTGCGGCTGTAACATGGCATCATAGGAAATTATACATAAATCATGGAGACATTACTCCATATATTACTAGGAATAGATTTACTGATTTCATATAGTACGAGATGTGGAAAGCATTACATTTCATCGGTTTTATTGGGAACCTTTAAAAAATAAAGATTACAAACACCAAGCAAACGTAATGCATTTCTGATAAATGTGGTTATTATGGATCTGCATGGGGATTATGGGTGGAATTTTTATTTTTAAGGGTATTTTAATTGGAGTTTTGACAGTATATAATACATGTGCTGGATCATTGAAGCATTATTAACATCCCACTATTTTGTAAACCAAAAACATTCATATAATATCGAGACGTTTAGAAAGTCAAGGTTGATACAACTAACTTTTGTGTCTGGACAATGTATAGTAAAATATCCTGGAAATAGGAGGGGGGGGGGGGGAATGTTTAGTGGAACAGGAGATAAAATGCAGTAAAAGAGTAGAAAGAAAGGTGGGGGTGTTAAAAGGGAGAGTTAAGTAAAGAATAGAGAGCACAGAGAATAGAAGGATCTCAGATGACTTATGTTCGGTTAAGTTAAACGTGTGAAATACATTAGTTCCCTCAGTAGCATTTGAAAGAGAATCATTCCTAGTGTTACCCTATCACTAGAGCCTGCCTGGTACGAAGGGGGAACCAGGTAGTGGAAGCATATATATCCCTCTATGGGGACGAGGCGTCTGAATAGATACTAGGGAGCTCTGACTCAGATGTAGTGTAGCTCAGGTTTGTATCATCTGAGCTGAAGGGAAACATTGTCAACCTGTCCAGTAGGCTGGGCGGGCAGGGATAGGATACAATTTAGTGATGTCATTGATCCATTTACAGTTAAAAAGTTTGCGAGGTAGAGACTTGAAGATCCAGATGTTCTATGCAAAGTAGACTGTTGAGGCTCTGTTTCACATCCGCTATTGACTGTGGGGGTAGCGACGTCCACTTTTTTAGGATGACTCTCCTGGCTGACATTAAACAGGTGGCTAGCCAAGGTTTGTGTTTATTGACGAGCAATTGATGGGTAAGACCAATGCTTTTGGCAATCTATTGTATATGCAGGGGCGCATCTACTGTGAGGCAAACAAGGTGTTTGCTTAGGGTGGCAATTTTTAGGGGGCTGCACCGCCCCCCAGATGAAGGGTCCTTTTGGGCAGCGGCAGACAGAGCCATGCAGGGCTGCCAGCAGAGGGTTCGCACCGTTACCCTTGCAGTGGCCTGGAAAGCAAAATAATCAATGCGGGGGAGGACAGTTGCAGAGCGATGCTCCTGTACCTCTCCCTCCATCAGCTGACGAGCCGGGACCAGAGGACAGTCTGGAGCAGAGAGAGGAGAAAAATAGGCTCGGAGAAGGTGTTTGTGTGCTGTCCCATATGATGTAAGAGAGGGAAGATATAGAAAAGGGGAGGGGAGGGGAGAGAGAATCATATATACATACACACACTTATCTCTCTCTCTTGGGGGGGGGGAGACGCTTAAATATTGTGTTGGCTAGGGCAGCACAAAATCTAAAATACACCACTGTGTATATGTATGTATCTTTATTTGTTCCTTTCTCTTTTTCTGTACAGCAGTCTGTGAATTTTAGGTGCATCAGATTAATACACAGAATGGAAAGTGGAGGTTACAAATTGTAAAAAGGTTATCAGAAATTAGGGGGAGGATTAGATGCATTGGGACGATTTATTTCCCTCACCCTTTTACTTTATGTCATCCAATTTACTGAATAATGGACAGAAATAGTCCACTCCCGGAAATTGCAATTCTTACATTGATAAGAGGTTTGAATATACAATTATAAACATCTTTCTTATCAATGTTTTCCCATCTGGCAGTAAGGAGCTCCCAGAGAGATCGGGATATTCTGCTAACAGAGATAACCTGCAGATCTTGGCGGGAAATTCAAATAAAATATTCCGATCAGATGAAAATATAAGACATCAATAAAATAATGTTTGTTACAAATAAACTCGTAAATGTAAAATGAATGGGATGAATTGCTGCAGACTAGATGTCCGCCTCCTCACATCCTCAGCGATAGATTGTCATTGTGCCATCAAAGTCCACACTGTCCTCGCCGGGATCGGATTGTCCTTGGAAGTGGGATTCGGAGAGAAAAGGCAGAAATCACATTGTATCTCCTCCCAGATCCGCACACAAGTCATGTCTCTTGTCATCTCGCTCTTCTATAGACAATACATTGCAGCCCTTCTGACTGTCCCTGTTAGTCCACAATTGTGCTGGATGGACCGAGATGGGCGACAAACGTTCTGCTTCTTAGTCCCGAACAGAGGAATCATCGGATCCGTGAGATCGGAGGAGGATCTTCTGTCATCCCATTCACTGTATTATGGAGGAATCCAGTCCGATGTCAATGGATGTAATTGTTACATTGTACAGGGAGTCTCTGATCTCTGATTATTAGCAGATCTCAGATTAATCTTCTCTTCTTTGGTAGTAAGGAGAGCTCCGAGCATTGTATGATGTGGAGGAACTCCCCTCCCCCACCCCTGACACAGCGGGCTTCTCTACCTACAGAGATAACGGGCAGATCCTGGCGGGCTTTTTGAACATCCCGCTCTTTTATGTAACCCAATCATTAGAAGGGGCGTGACATAGTGCTCCAATCAGGGGGCAGGGATGTGTATAAATCTCTGCACAGCGGCGTCATTTCACGTTCCCAGCGAAGATCTGAGAAGTAATGGCTCGTACCAAGCAGACCGCCCGTAAGTCCACCGGAGGGAAAGCTCCCCGCAAGCAGCTGGCCACCAAAGCCGCCCGCAAGAGCGCCCCGGCCACCGGCGGAGTGAAGAAGCCTCACCGCTACAGGCCCGGCACCGTGGCTCTCCGAGAGATCCGCCGCTACCAGAAATCCACCGAGCTGCTCATCCGCAAGCTGCCCTTCCAGCGCCTCGTCCGAGAGATCGCCCAGGACTTCAAGACCGACCTGCGCTTCCAGAGCTCCGCCGTCATGGCTCTGCAGGAGGCCGCAGAGGCTTATCTCGTCGGACTCTTCGAGGACACCAACCTCTGCGCCATCCACGCCAAGAGGGTCACCATCATGCCCAAAGACATCCAGCTGGCACGCCGCATCCGCGGAGAGAGGGCCTAGACCCCCGCAACAGACATTCCACACAACCCGCCAACCAACGGCTCTTCTCAGAGCCACAACCTCCCCCCACACAGAGCTCTACACTACCGAACTACAATGAATAGGATAGACCGGAATCTATAATACAAGTTATCGGGCAATTACTCATCTCTGCGCCCCGGGACCGCCATTCCTTTACTGGTTTTATTCATTTCTACAACTCATAACTAGACATGGAATGTGAGACATACAATGAGATCCATCCGAATGGGCCCCTTCCACACGGAGATGTCACTATGGGGGGGGTCAGTTATGTCCTCTCTTACCTCCTCCGATACTACATCGGGGTCATCACAGATCACATCGCTCCGCCGGGGCGGCACATACGGACACACCGGGAGGATTCTTCCTTCTCTCTGTGTGTGCCGCCCCGGACGGTTTTCTATAGAAAATAATTCATTCTGGAAATTTGGGCGGGACATTTAAAATTATTCCACCAATCAGAACATTCAGTGTTTTATCCGTCAGCCAATAGCAGACAGTAGCGGATCTTCCCCGGAGACTCGCAGAGCCCGAAGATCGGTTGTTTTCCTCCAAATGGCACCTGGAAAGCCGCTCCCCGTGTTGTAGAGGCGATCCATCCATAGGAAGGAGTCCATTGTCCGCACAACACGATGTTCTCGGTGCGATCATTAGATCCCGTCCAGAGGATGATGTGTCCCCGATCATTACATGGCGTTTCCGTACAACTTCCACAATAATAATGAAGGCTGGGAATTCCTTGTAGAACGATCGGGAAATGTTCATTGTTACCCCCCCCCCCATCCCACAGACAGTGTGCGGGAAATGGTCATTGTTATCCCTCCCCCCATCCCACAGTGTGCGGGAAATGACAGATCTCCAATCCGCATATGACCGATGTAGGTGTGTGGAGGGGGGTCGGGCCTGTGAAATGTATCGGGAGGGATCTCTCCTTTGGCCAACCAGGAATCATTGGATGACCTATAAAGGGACAAGTGTATAATGTGAGGAGGATGGAGACTGGAGGAGGGAGAATGCGGCTCGTGGTCGGTGTATGTATGGAGAGCTCTGTTGGGGGGAGGTGGGGGCTCTGAGAAGAGCCTTTGGGGGGTGGAGATGAAGGAGGTCGCCGCCCATTATTTCTTCTTCGGAGCGGCCTTCTTGGGCTTAGCCGCCTTCTTAGCTGCCGGCTTGGCCTTAGCGGGACTCTTGGCGGCTTTTTTCGGCTTGGCTGCAGCTTTGCTCTTCTTGGGGCTCTTGGTCACCTTCTTGGCGGCAGCCTTTGCCGGTCTCTTAACGGCCGGCTTCCTGGGGCTCTTGGCTGCGGTGGGGGCTTTGCCGACCGCTTTCTTCTTGGGGGACTTGGCGGCCGGTTTCTTGGGCTTGGCCGCAGCCGATGGCTTCTTGTTGCTCTTCTTGGTGGCCGGTTTCTTGGGCTTCGCCTTGTCCTTGGCGCCCTCGGACTGCTTCTTGTTGATCTTGAACGATCCGGAGGCCCCATGGCCTTTGACCTGGACGAGGCTCCCCTTAGTCACCAGCGCCTTGAGGGCGATCTTCAGACGGCTCTTGTTCTTGTCCACATCGTATCCTCCGGCGGACAGGACCTTCTTGAGGGCGGCCAGGGACACCCCGCTGCGCTCCTTGGAAGCGGACACGGCTTGGACGAGGAGCTCGGACACGCCGGGACCGGACGCCTTCTTGATGCCTTTCTTGGCTCCTCCTCCGGCTGAAGTCTTCTTAGCCGGCTTTTTCTTGGCGGCGGCCTCCGCTGGAGGAGCGGCGGCTGGGGCGCTCTCAGTCTCCGTCATGATTCCACAAAGTCTATCGGACAAATACGTTTCCCTCCTGTGCTGGCCGGAGGTTATATGCTAAACGGCCTGCGCTGCTATTGGTCCGTACACAGCAAGCTGCCTGCACTGCCATTGGTTACACAGCAGACACGCCCACTGGCTGTCATTCCTGCTTGGGGGGACACATTCTACCCACAAAACAATCTGCTCCCATCCCCCACTACAATCCGCTTCACATTACACGAGGGAAGAGGGGAGATCACCAAACATTTCCCTCTAATACACAACTCGGCTCATCTCTAGCTGACTACAAGGAGCCGGGAACAAAAACATCGGCCGATCACAGGAGATCCTTGTGTCCTGTCATGGGAGACATACAAAGGGCTCCGCCCATTACAGGGTGTCACGTGTTATGGCCTAGGTGTCATTATTGGATCATCATCACAAATGGACATTGAGAGCCAAATACTGACAAACACGTCTACTGACCCTGATACTTACCCCCCCCCCCTACACATCTCCGTTCTCAAACAAACCTAAAATACTGTTTTTGTTTGTTTATCATGTGGCATTGAGGGCAAAAATGAAATTGTACAAATTATGCGAAGTACAGAAAAGAAAACGCGCACAGAACAAACGAAAACAAAACAATTAAAAAAAAGTTTCTGTTTCGGAAAAAAATAGGATTGCAGCGTTTGTTCTCCTCTCTGCGCTCCATCTTCGGTCTTTGTCCTGTTTAGTGTTATCAGGTAGAGTGACAGTAAAGGAATATTGCCGAATGTTGAGTTGTCACCAGAATATGACCATAAAGAGTTAAATACATCACCTGGGAGACTACACCCCTTTGATGAATATGTCAGCTGTCATGCAACGCTCCTCCCCCCCCCCAAGAGCACCGCTCCTCTCTATTCACAAAGAACAGCTCCTCTCTTTCTGGGACTGACTACCCTGCACATTGGGGGATGGGATGATTGGCTGCAATGCTCAACACTCCCATTAGGTGTCAGCATATTTTACACACATAGACGGGAATGGTTTTGTTGTTACTTAAAATATGTTTGTCTGGGAAGGCGCGCAGACAAGGCGCGCTGACCCATAATGCATTCCTTAATGACATGTGATCGCATTAGCCAATCAGCAGCCAGCCAGCCAGCACTGTGTAATGGTCCAGCTATAAATAGCGGCCATTTTAGAATTCTTCATTTGCCTCCAGTCATTCCAGAGAGGCAGACCGCTCTGTATTAGGGACAGAGTTAGGGCCACAGAAACATTACTTGGGGACAGAGAAACGTTACTTAGGGACAGAGAAGCATTACTCAGGGACACAGAATTGTTAATGAGGGCCACAGAATCGTTACTTAGGGTAAAAGAAACGCTAGTTAGGGCCACAGAATTGTTACTCAGGGACAGTCAGAATTGTTACTGAGTGCCAGAGAATTGTTACTTAGGGCCACAGAAACGTTATTAGGGCCACAGAATTGTTACTCAGGGACAGACACAGAATTGTTACTGAGGGCCACAGAACTGTTACTTAGGGCCACAGAAACGTTATTAGGGCCACAGAATTGTTAATCAGGGATAGACAGAATTGTTACTGAGTGCCAGAGAACTGTTACTTAGGGCCACAGAAACGTTATTAGGGCCACAGAATTGTTACTCAGGGACAGACAGAATTGTTACTGAGTGGCAGAGAATTGTTACTTAGGGCCACAGAAACGTTAGGGCCACAGAAACGTTAGTTAGGGCCACAGAATTGTTACTCAGGGTCAGACACAGAACTGTTACTTAGGGCCACAGAAACGTTACTTAGGGCCACAGAATTGTTACTCAGGGACAGACACAGAATTGTTACTGAGGGCCACAGAACTGTTACTTAGGGCCACAGAAACGTTACTCAGGGACACAGAATTGTTACTGAGGGACACAGAACCGTTACTTAGGGCCACAGAAACGTTAATCAGGGACACAGAATTGTTACTGAGGGCCACAGAACCGTTACTTAGGGCAACATAATTGTTACTCAGGGACACAGAATTGTTACTGAGGGCCACAGAACTGTTACTTAGGGCCACAGAAACGTTAGTTAGGGCCACAGAATTGTTACTCAGGGACAGACACAGAATTGTTACTGAGGGCCACAGAACTGTTACTTAGGGCCACAGAAACGTTAGTTAGGGCCACAGAATTGTTACTCAGGGTCAGACACAGAACTGTTACTTAGGGCCACAAAACTGTTACTTAGGGCCACAGAAACGTTACTTAGGGCCACGGAATTGTTACTCAGCGACAGACACAGAATTTTTACTGAGGGCCACAGAACTGTTACTTAGGGCCACAGAAACGTTACTTAGGGCCACAGAATTGTTACTCAGGGACAGACACAGAATTGTTACTGAGGGCCACAGAACTGTTACTTAGGGCCACAGAAACGTTACTCAGGGACACATAATTGTTACTGAGGGCCACAGAACCGTTACTTAGGGCCACAGAAACGTTAATCAGGGACACAGAATTGTTACTGAGGGCCACAGAACCGTTACTTAGGGCCACATAATTGTTACTCAGGGACACAGAATTGTTACTGAGGGCCACAGAACTGTTACTTAGGGCCACAGAATTGTTACTCAGGGTCAGACACAGAACTGTTACTTAGGGCCACAAAACTGTTACTTAGGGCCACAGAAACGTTACTTAGGGCCACGGAATTGTTACTCAGCGACAGACACAGAATTTTTACTGAGGGCCACAGAACTGTTACTTAGGGCCACAGAAACGTTACTTAGGGCCACAGAATTGTTACTCAGGGACAGACACAGAATTGTTACTGAGGGCCACAGAACTGATACTTAGGGCCACAGAAACGTTACTCAGGGACACATAATTGTTACTGAGGGCCACAGAACTGATACTTAGGGCCACAGAAACGTTACTCAGGGACACAGAATTGTTATTGAGGGCCACAGAACTGTTACTTAGGGCAACAGAAACGTTAGTTAGGGCCACAGAATTGTTACTCAGGGTCAGACACAGAACTGTTACTTAGGGCCACAGAACTGTTACTTAGGGCCACAGAAACGTTACTTAGGGCCACGGAATTGTTACTCAGCGACAGACACATAATTTTTACTGAGGGCCACAGAACTGTTACTTAGGGCCACAGAAACGTTACTTGGGGCCACAGAATTGTTACTCAGGGACAGACACAGAATTGTTACTGAGGGCCACATATTTGTTACTTAGGGCCACAGAAACGTTACTCAGGGACACAGAATTGTTACTGAGGGCCACAGAACCGTTACTTAGGGCCACAGAAACGTTAATCAGGGACACAGAATTGTTACTGAGGGCCAGAGAACCGTTACTTAGGGCCACAGAATTGTTACTCACGGACAGACACAGAATTGTTTCTTGAGGGACTCAGAATTGTTACTGAGGGCCACAGAACCGTTACTTAGGGCCACAGAAATGTTAATCAGGGACACAGAATTGTTACTGAGGGCCACAGAACCGTTACTTAGGGCCACATAAACGTTAATCAGGGACACAGAATTGTTACTGAGGGCCACAGAACCGTTACTTAGGGCCACAGAATTGTTACTCAGGGACAGACACAGAATTGTTACTGAGGGACACAGAATTGTTATGAGGGCCACAGAACCGTTACTTAGGGCCACAGAAACGTTAATCAGGGACACATAATTGTTACTGAGGGCCACAGAACCGTTACTTAGGGCCACAGAATTGTTACTCACGGACAGACACAGAATTGTTTCTTGAGGGACACATAATTGTTACTGAGGGCCACAGAACCGTTACTTAGCGCCACAGAAACGTTAATCAGGGACACATAATTGTTACTGAGGGCCACAGAACCGTTACTTAGGGCCACATAATTGTTACTCAGGGACACAGAATTGTTACTGAGGGCCACAGAACTGTTACTTAGGGCCACAGAAACGTTACTTAGGGCCACAGAATTGTTACTCAGGGACAGACACAGAATTGTTACTGAGGGCCACAGAACTGTTACTTAGGGCCACAGAAACGTTAGTTAGGGCCACAGAATTGTTACTCAGGGACAGACACAGAATTGTTACTGAGGGCCACAGAACTGTTACTTAGGGCCACAGAAACGTTAGTTAGGGCCACAGAATTGTTACTCAGGGTCAGACACAGAACTGTTACTTAGGGCCACAAAACTGTTACTTAGGGCCACAGAAACGTTACTTAGGGCCACGGAATTGTTACTCAGCGACAGACACAGAATTTTTACTGAGGGCCACAGAACTGTTACTTAGGGCCACAGAAACGTTACTTAGGGCCACAGAATTGTTACTCAGGGACAGACACAGAATTGTTACTGAGGGCCACAGAACTGTTACTTAGGGCCACAGAAACGTTACTCAGGGACACATAATTGTTACTGAGGGCCACAGAACCGTTACTTAGGGCCACAGAAACGTTAATCAGGGACACAGAATTGTTACTGAGGGCCACAGAACCGTTACTTAGGGCCACATAATTGTTACTCAGGGACACAGAATTGTTACTGAGGGCCACAGAACTGTTACTTAGGGCCACAGAATTGTTACTCAGGGTCAGACACAGAACTGTTACTTAGGGCCACAGAAACGTTACTTAGGGCCACGGAATTGTTACTCAGCGACAGACACAGAATTTTTACTGAGGGCCACAGAACTGTTACTTAGGGCCACAGAAACGTTACTTAGGGCCACAGAATTGTTACTCAGGGACAGACACAGAATTGTTACTGAGGGCCACAGAACTGATACTTAGGGCCACAGAAACGTTACTCAGGGACACATAATTGTTACTGAGGGCCACAGAACTGATACTTAGGGCCACAGAAACGTTACTCAGGGACACAGAATTGTTATTGAGGGCCACAGAACTGTTACTTAGGGCAACAGAAACGTTAGTTAGGGCCACAGAATTGTTACTCAGGGTCAGACACAGAACTGTTACTTAGGGCCACAGAACTGTTACTTAGGGCCACAGAAACGTTACTTAGGGCCACGGAATTGTTACTCAGCGACAGACACATAATTTTTACTGAGGGCCACAGAACTGTTACTTAGGGCCACAGAAACGTTACTTGGGGCCACAGAATTGTTACTCAGGGACAGACACAGAATTGTTACTGAGGGCCACATATTTGTTACTTAGGGCCACAGAAACGTTACTCAGGGACACAGAATTGTTACTGAGGGCCACAGAACCGTTACTTAGGGCCACAGAAACGTTAATCAGGGACACAGAATTGTTACTGAGGGCCAGAGAACCGTTACTTAGGGCCACAGAATTGTTACTCACGGACAGACACAGAATTGTTTCTTGAGGGACTCAGAATTGTTACTGAGGGCCACAGAACCGTTACTTAGGGCCACAGAAATGTTAATCAGGGACACAGAATTGTTACTGAGGGCCACAGAACCGTTACTTAGGGCCACATAAACGTTAATCAGGGACACAGAATTGTTACTGAGGGCCACAGAACCGTTACTTAGGGCCACAGAATTGTTACTCAGGGACAGACACATAATTGTTACTGAGGGACACAGAATTGTTACTGAGGGCCACAGAACCGTTACTTAGGGCCACAGAAACGTTAATCAGGGACACATAATTGTTACTGAGGGCCACAGAACCGTTACTTAGGGCCACAGAATTGTTACTCACGGACAGACACAGAATTGTTTCTTGAGGGACACATAATTGTTACTGAGGGCCACAGAACCGTTACTTAGCGCCACAGAAACGTTAATCAGGGACACATAATTGTTACTGAGGGCCACAGAACCGTTACTTAGGGCCACATAATTGTTACTCAGGGACACAGAATTGTTACTGAGGGCCACAGAACTGTTACTTAGGGCCACAGAATTGTTACTCGGACAGACACAGAATTGTTACTCAGGGACACAGAATTGTTACTGAGGGCCACAGAACCATTAATCAGGGACACAGAATTGTTACTGAGGGCCACAGAACCGTTACTTAGGGCCACATAAACGTTAATCAGGGACACCAAATTGTTACTGAGGGCCACAGAACCGTTACTTAGGGCCACATAAACGTTAATCAGGGACACAGAATTGTTACTGAGGGCCACAGAACCGTTACTTAGGGCCACAGAATTGTTACTCATGGACAGACACAGAATTGTTTCTTGAGGGACAAGAATTTTTACTGAGGGCAACAGAACCGTTACTTAGGGCCACATAAACGTTAATCAGGGACACAGAATTGTTACTGAGGGCCACAGAACCGTTACTTAGGACCACGTAAATGTTAATCAGGGACAGACACAGAATTGTTACTGAGGGACACAGAATTGTTACTGAGGGACACAGAACCGTTACTTAGGGCCACAGAATTGTTACTCACGGACAGACACAGAATTGTTTCTTGAGGGACACAGAATTTTTACTGAGGGCCACAGAACCGTTACTTAGGGCCACAGAAGCGTTAATCAGGGACACAGAATTGTTACTGAGGGCCACAGAACCGTTACTTAGGGCCACGTAAACGTTAATCAGGGACAAACACAGAATTGTTACTGAGGGACACAGAATTGTTACTGAGGGCCACAGAACCGTTACTTAGGGCCACATAAACGTTAATCAGGGGGACACAGAATTGTTACTGAGGGCCACAGAAATGTTACTTAGGGCCACATAATTGTTACTCAGGGACAGACACAGAATTGTTACTGAGGGACACATAATTGTTACTGAGGGACACAGAACCGTTACTTAGGGCCACAGAATTGTTACTCAGGGACAGACACAGAATTGTTACTCAGGGACACAGAATTGTTACTCAGGGACACAGAATCGTTGAATTAAAGAGTATGTCAGACAACATGCAGAGGAGACAATGTTTTAGGAGTGAGCAGACGTGGCAGCAGAGGAAGGGGTCGAGGCAGCACTATTCGCAGCCAGAGGCCAGTGCTCCCGGTGTCATCCAGCGGTCGTGTCTCCACCGACAACCCTGCCGTCATCGATTGGTTGGCTCGGTCGTCTTCCTCTTCCCAGGTCACCTCTGACACCTACAGCCAACGGTCGGTGGGTACGTCAGACACAACCGTTAGTTGGCATGGCCCGGGAGCAAGCCCACTGAAATCACGTGTCCTCTACCTGCCCCTGTCCTTTGGTGTTCCCTCACCAAGCGAAGTATCGCATGCTGTGGGCTCAGCCCCACTGTACAGTTAGGAAGAGCTAACAGAGGGCGGTCAGGAACGGGGGGAGACATCCGCCTTTTCAGCAGCCAGGCGAAGAAGTAGTGGCGAGGAGAGTGGCTCGGTAGCCGGTCTAGAGACAGGTCTGTCTCCTGACCCAGACGCAGCCGAGGGGGCTAGTAGTGAGGCGGAGACCCTACTTGATGATGAGGAGGTTGATCGCACTTGGCAGCCTTGTCGTCATCAGGCAATTTCTTCCGCATCATCAGGAGAAGAGGGTGGCAGCTTGGCAGTGAGCGAAACAGTCGGTGGGTTGCCCAGGAGACAGCAGCAGGGTCGCAGCAGTGTCAGTGGAGCCAAACGGCCACGGAGTAGAGCACCAGCTCCACTGCAGCCTACCACCACGGCCAGTAGTGGTGCCGGTGTGCACGGAGGAAGCAGCAGTCAGCCAGTGAGGAGTAGCGGGGGCAAAGTTTCCTACTCGGCGGTGTGGCAATTTTTCGTCAAGCCGCCCGAGGAAGTAAACGTAGCCGTATGTCGACTATGTGGCCAGAAAGTCAAGCGTGGCCAGGGGGCCCATGTTGGGACTACAGCGTTGCGGCAGCATATGCAGTGTCGCCATTTGGTGGCCTGGGAAAACCGTGATAAAGATACGGCGGTTCTGCCCGCCCCAGCCCCCGCTCCATCACCCGCTCCGTTACTTGCTCCGTCACCCGACGTCAATCGCCCTCCATCAGCCAGTCAAGGCTCCAACACCTCTGCTGAGGGGAGTTGTCGCTCGTTGGTATCTTCCGCTCGTTCAGATGCTCCTTCTCCTGCTACTCCTCTTCACGGATTCCGTCAGCAGTCTTTCTTGGAATCCGTTTCCAAGAGACAACAGTTTGCGAGCACGCACCCGACGGTGCAAAAGCTGAACGTCCTCCTGTCCAAGTTGCTGGTGCTGCAGTCCCTCCCTTTCCAAGTGGTGGACTCAGCACCTTTCAGAGAAATGATGGCTTGTGCCGCACCGCGGTGGAGAGTGCCAAGCCGTCATTTCTTCGCCAAAAAGGCAGTGCCAGCCCTGCATTCACATGTAGAAGAGATAGTGGGCCAGTCTTTGAGCATGTCGGTCTCTGCCAAAGTGCACGGTAGCGCCGACGTGTGGAGCTGTAACTACGGTCAGGGACAGTACATGTCATTTACGGCCCACTGGGTGAACGTGGTGCCGTCACAGCCGCACCAGCAACTTGGACAGGTCACGCCGCTTTTGCCTCCACGTTTGCACGTCCTTGGTCCACAAAAGATGTCCGCCTCTACCACCTCTTCTTCCGCCGTGTCCTCAGCCGCCACCCCCGTGCCAAGTCCCATTACCCGACCGGCATATCACATGTGCAGGGCGCAACGGTGTCACGCTGTTCTGCACCTGGTATGCTTTGGCGAACGTAGTCACACAGGGGAGGAACTTCTCAGTGTAATGAACAGAGAAATCGACAGATGGCTGTCTCCGCGCAAACTGAAAATCGGAACCATGTTGACCGACAACGGAAAGAACATGGTGTCTGCTCTGCGTCAAGGAAGGTTGTGCCATGCGCCATGCATGGCTCACGTGTTCAATCTGGTTGTCAAGCGGTTCCTAAAATCCACCATCCCACTGCAAGACATCCTTAAAATGTCACGTAAACTTTGCATGCATTTCAGCCATTCCTACACCGCAAAGCACACCCTCATTGAGCTGCAGCGGCAGAACGGAATTCCACATCATCGCCTGATCTGCGACGTTGCAACAAGGTGGAATTCAACCCTACACATGTTAGACCGCCTTTACGAACAGCGAAAGGCCATCACCGATTTCCTGATGTTACAAGTGGATAAAGGTACTCCCCTGTGTAACTTCAATGTCAGCCATTGGCAGCTCATGCGTGACACCTGCCGCTTGCTCAGGCCCTTTGAGGAGGCCACGCTATTTGTGAGTCGGCAGGACTATGGGATGAACGACGTCATTGCTCTGTTGCACGTCCTTGAACAAATGCTGTTAACAATGGCTGGTCAGGGTGCGGTAGACGTGGCGCACAGATCTCAACGCCACATGACCCCTGTGGGGGCAGGACAGGAAGAAGAGGAGGAGGTAGAGGAGGACATTTGTGCTCAGGAATTATTGAGTGAAATGGGTGGTTTTTCCACTCAGCGGACAGGAGTGGAGGAGCAGGAGCATCTGGTAGAGGAGGAGGAGGAGGAGACAGAGGACCCAGACGCACCGTGGCAGTATGCTGTGGCGATGGAGGCAGGGAGTCCCTCGCATTCCTTGGCACAAATGGCCCATAGCATGCTCGGTTGCTTGCGTAGCGACAGCCGAATAATAACCATCAGACAGAGGGATGACTTTTGGCTGTCCACCTTGTTGGACCCTCGCTACCGTTCAAAAATGGTGGCCTTTTTCACACCTGCTGAGAGGGAGGCCAAAATAACGTACTATAAAAACCACCTATGTAGTCAGTTGGTCTCTGCCTTTGTGCGCCAACGTCCATCCTCAGACACTGTGGGCCCTGTGCGCTCGCGTTCCGCTGCCATGGCAGCAGGGGAGGGGTGGGGTTGTAGGAGCAGTGTCAGCTCCACCAGCAGCGGCCGCCTCAGTCTGCAGTCGATGATGAGTAGCTTTCTTCACCAGCGCAGTGAGGAAACTACTAACCAGCCGCAGCAGCAGCAGCAGCAGCATCAGGTGGACCTGGAGCAGGACCTCAAACAACAGGCTTGGGCCTACTTGGACAGCACCCTGCCAACCGAGGTAGACAATCCCCTTGACTACTGGGCAACGAAACTTGACCTTTGGCCCCAACTAGCTGAATTTGCCCTTGAAAGGCTGTTATGCCCGGCCAGTAGCGTGGCATCGGAGCGCGTGTTTTGTGCGGCAGGAGGTATTGTAACTCCGCGGAGGACACGACTGTCCACCCAAAGTGTGGAGAGACTCACGTTTGTGAAAATGAATCAGGCGTGGATTAGTCTGGATTTCAAACCACCAGTTCCTGACACAACTGACTAAATCCGCCATGAATCATGCCTCAAACATGTGCCACTTTCAGGTCTCCTCACACACTGCTGGTGTTTTCCATTTTTTGTCTTAGGGTGCTGGCAGATTACGGGCCTCCCATAGCTGCTGCCAGGCCCCTAATCTGCCATAGGCCCCTATATACCGCCTCCTCATGCTGCTGCCAGGTCCAGAGTCTCTCATGGGTCCCTGTACGGCCTCCCATTGCTGCTGTCTCCATCGCCACACTCTGCCATGTGCCACTTTCAGGTCTCCTCACACACTGCTGGTGTGTTGAATTTTTTGACATAGGGTGCTGGCAGATTACGGGCCTCCTATAGCTGCTGCCAGGCCCCTAATCTGCCATAGGCCCCTATATACCGCCTCCTCATGCTGCTGCCAAGTCCAGAGTCTCTCATGGGTCCCTGTACGGCCTCCCATTGCTGCTGTCTCCATCGCCACACTCTGCCATGTGCCACTTTCAGGTCTCCTCACACACTGCTGGTGTGTTCAATTTTTTGACATAGGGTGCTGGCAGATTACGGGCCTCCCATAGCTGCTGCCAGGCCCCTAATCTGCCATAGGCCCCTATATACTGCCTCCTCATGCTGCTGCCAGGTCCAGAGTCTCTCATGGGTCCCTGTACGGCCTCCCATTGCTGCTGTCTCCATCGCCACACTCTGCCATGTGCCACTTTCAGGTCTCCTCACACACTGCTGGTGTGTTCAATTTTTTGACATGGGGTGCTGGCAGAATACGGGCCTCCTATAGCTGCTGCCAGGCCCCTAATCTGCCATAGGCCCCTATATACCGCCTCCTCATGCTGCTGCCAGGTCCAGAGTCTCTCATGGGTCCCTGTACGGCCTCCCATTGCTGCTGTCTCCATCGCCACACTCTGCCATGTGCCACTTTCAGGTCTCCTCACACACTGCTGGTGTGTTGAATTTTTTGACATAGGGTGCTGGCAGATTACGGGCCTCCTATAGCTGCTGCCAGGCCCCTAATCTGCCATAGGCCCCTATATACCGCCTCCTCATGCTGCTGCCAGGTCCAGAGTCTCTCATGGGTCCCTGTACGGCCTCCCATTGCTGCTGTCTCCATCGCCACACTCTGCCATGTGCCACTTTCAGGTCTCCTCACACACTGCTGGTGTGTTGAATTTTTTGACATAGGGTGCTGGCAGATTACGGGCCTCCTATAGCTGCTGCCAGGCCCCTAATCTGCCATAGGCCCCTATATACCGCCTCCTCATGCTGCTGCCAAGTCCAGAGTCTCTCATGGGTCCCTGTACGACCTCCCATTGCTGCTGTCTCCATCGCCACACTCTGCCATGTGCCACTTTCAGGTCTCCTCACACACTGCTGGTGTGTTCAATTTTTTGACATAGGGTGCTGGCAGATTACGGGCTTCCCATAGCTGCTGCCAGGCCCCTAATCTGCCATAGGCCCCTATATACCGCCTCCTCATGCTGCTGCCAGGTCCAGAGTCTCTCATGGGTCCCTGTACGGCCTCCCATTGCTGCTGTCTCCATCGCCACACTCTGCCATGTGCCACTTTCAGGTCTCCTCACACACTGCTGGTGTGTTCAATTTTTTGACATAGGGTGCTGGCAGATTACGGGCCTCCCATTGCTGCTGCCAGGCCCGTAATCTGCCATGGGCCCCCGTACCGCCTCCTCATGCTGCTGCCAGGTCCAGAGTCTCTCATGGGTCCCTGTACGGCCTCCCATTGCTGCTGTCTCCATCGCCACACTCTGCTATGTGCCACTTTCAGGTCTCCTCACACTGCTGGTGTGTTCCATTTTTTGTCATAGGGTGCTGGCAGATTACGGGCCTCCCATTGCTGCTGCCAGGCCCGTAATCTGCCATGGGCCCCTGTAACGCCTCTTCATGCTGCTGCCAGGTCCAGAGTGTGTCATGGGTCCCTGTACGGCCTCCCATTGCTGCTGCCAGGAGGCAGCAGGGTCGCAGCAGTGTCAGTGGAGGCAAACGGCCACGGAGTAGAGCACCAGCTCCACTGCAGCCTACCACCACGGCCAGTAGTGGTGCCGGTGTGCACGGAGGAAGTAGCAGTCAGCCAGTGAGGAGTAGCGGGGGCAAAGTTTCCTACTCGGCGGTGTGGCAATTTTTCGTCAAGCCGCCCGAGGAAGTAAACGTAGCCGTATGTCGACTATGTGGCCAGAAAGTCAAGCGTGGCCAGGGGGCCCATGTTGGGACTACAGCGTTGCGTCAGCATATGCAGCGTTGCCATTCGGTGGCCTGGGAAAACCGTGATAAAGATACGGCGGTTCTGCCTACCCCAGCCCAGGGTTCCATTTTGTCATAGGGTGCTGGCAGATTACGGGCATCCCATTGCTGCTGCCAGGCCTTAATCTGCCATGGGCCCCTGTACCGCCTCCTCATGCTGCTGCCAGGTCCAGAGTCTGTCATGGGTCCCTGTACGGCCTCCCATTGCTGCTGTCTCCATCGCCACACTCTGCCATGTGCCACTTTCAGGTCTCCTCACACACTGCTGGTGTGTTGAATTTTTTGACATAGGGTGCTGGCAGATTACGGGCCTCCCATAGCTGCTGCCAGGCCCCTAATCTGCCATGGGCCCCTATACCGCCTCCTCATGCTGCTGCCAGGTCCACAGTCTCTCATGCCATGTGCCACTTTCAGGTCTCCTCACACTGCTGGTGTGTTCAATTTTTTGACATAGGGTGCTGGCAGATTACGGGCCTCCCATAGCTGCTGCCAGGCCCCTAATCTGCCATGGGCCCCTATATACCGCCTCCTCATGCTGCTGCCAAGTCCAGAGTCTCTCATGGGTCCCTGTACGGCCTCCCATTGCTGCTGTCTCCATCGCCACACTCTGCCATGTGCCACTTTCAGGTCTCCTCACACACTGCTGGTGTGTTGAATTTTTTGACATAGGGTGCTGGCAGATTACGGGCCTCCCATTGCTGCTGCCAGGCCCGTAATCTGCCATGGGCCCCCGTACCAACTCCTCATGCTGTGACGTTGCAACAAGGTGGAATTCAACCCTACATATGTTAGACCGCCTTTACGAACAGCAAAAGGCCATCACAGATTTCCTGATGTTAAAAGCGGATAAAGGTACTCCCTGTGTAACTTAGATGTCAGCCTTTGGCAGCTCATGCGTGACACCTGCGCTTGCTCAGGCCCTTTGAGGAGGCCACGCTATTTGTGAGTCGGCAGGACTATGGGATGAACGACGTCATTCCTCTGTTGCACGTCCTGGAACAAATGCTGTTAATAATGGCTGGTCAGGGTGCGGTAGACGTGGCGCACAGATCTCAACGCCACATGACCCCTGTGGGGGCAGGACAGGAAGAAGAGGAGGAGGTAGAGGAGGACATTGGTGCTCAGGAATTATTGAGTGAAATGGGTGGTTTTTCCACTCAGCGGACAGGAGTGGAGGAGCAGGAGCATCTGGTAGAGGAGGAGGAAGAGGAGACAGAGGACCTAGATGCACCGTGGCAGTATGCTGTTTAGATGGAGGCAGGGAGTCCCTCGCATTCCTTGGCACAAATGGCCCATAGCATGCTCAGTTGCTTGCGTAGCGACAGCCGAATAATAACCATCAGACAGAGGGATGACTTTTGGCTGTCCACCTTGTTGGACCCTCGCTACCGTTCAAAAATGATGGCCTTTTTCACACCTGCTGAGAGGGAGGCCAAAATAACGTACTATAAAAACCACCTATGTAGTCAGCTGGTCTCTGCCTGTATGCGCCAACATCCATCCTCAGACACTGTGGGCCCTGTGCGCTCGCGTTCCGCTGCCATGGCAGCAGGGGAGGGGTGGGGTGGTAGGAGCAGTGGCAGCTCCACCAGCAGCAGCTGCCTCAGTCTGCAGTCGATGATGAGTAGCTTTCTTCACCAGCGCAGTGAGGAAACTAATAACCAGCCGCAGCAGCAGCAGCAGCAGCAGCATCAGGTGGACCTGGAGCAGGACCTCAAACAACAGCCTTAGGCCTACTTGGACAGCACCCTGCCAACCGAGGTAGACAATCCCCTTGACTACTGGGCAACGAAACTTGACCTTTGGCCCCAACTAGCTGAATTTGCCCTTGAAAGGCTGTCATGCCCGGCCAGTAGCGTGGCATCGGAGCGCGTGTTTAGTGCGGCAGGAGGTATTGCAACTCCGCGGAGGACACGACTGTCCACCCAAAGTGTGGAGAGACTCACGTTTGTGAAAATGAATCAGGCGTGGATTAGTCTGGATTTCAAACCACCAGTTCCTGACACAACTGACTAAATCCGCCATGAATCATGCCCCAAACATGTGCCACTTTCAGGTCTCCTCACACTGCTGGTGTGTTAAATTTTTTGTCATAGGGTGCTGGCAGATTACGGGCCTCTCATAGCTGCTGCCAGGCCCCTAATCTGCCATGGGCCCTTATATACCGCCTCCTCATGCTGCTGCCAGGTCCAGAGTCTCTCATGGGTCCCTGTACGGCCTCCCATTGCTGCTGTCTCCATCGCCACACTCTGCCATGTGCCACTTTCAGGTCTCCTCACACACTGCTGGTGTGTTGAATTTTTTGACATAGGGTGCTGGCAGATTACGGGCCTCCTATAGCTGCTGCCAGGCCCCTAATCTGCCATAGGCCCCTATATACCGCCTCCTCATGCTGCTGCCAGGTCCAGAGTCTCTCATGGGTCCCTGTACGGCCTCCCATTGCTGCTGTCTCCATCGCCACACTCTGCCATGTGCCACTTTCAGGTCTCCTCACACACTGCTGGTGTGTTAAATTTTTTGACATAGGGTGCTGGCAGATTACGGGCCTCCTATAGCTGCTGCCAGGCCCCTAATCTGCCATAGGCCCCTATATACCGCCTCCTCATGCTGCTGCCAGGTCCAGAGTGTGTCATGGGTCCCTGTACGGCCTCCCATTGCTGCTGTCTCCATCGCCACACTCTGCCATGTGCCACTTTCAGGTCTCCTCACACTGCTGGTGGGTTCCATTTTTGTCATAGGGTGCTGTATGGCCTCCCATTGCTGCTGCCTCCACCGCCACACTGTGGCTCCACACTCTGGTTTTGGCCCCGTGACTGCCCAAATGAGTGAAGTGTGCGGTGATTCTAAGATCGACGGCACTCATCTGCATGTCATACTGACTGACAGTATTATTTCTCTTCCCCAGCAGACTCCAAGGGCATTTAAATTAAAGGTACAGTGTTCTGCACTAATATTAAGTCTCTCTGAAGCCTAGAAACACCCTTTTTTAAGTTAAATTCACAGCGAATATATTCGACTCGAATCGAATATTTTCCACGAGTTCGCCGAATCAGTCGAATCGAATTTTTGAATACTTCGCTCATCTCTAAAAGACACAATTCCTCTTGCAAAGAGAAAACTCGTACAGCAAAGAGAAAACTCATCAAGCAAAAATACAGCTCCTCTAGCAAAGAGACAGCCCCTCCATCAAGGAGACAGCCATTGCAGCAAAGAAACAGCCCATGCAGCAAAGAGACAGCCCATGCAGCAAAGAGACAGCCCCTCCCACAAAGATACAGCTTGTACAGCAAATTTACTTCTCATCCAGCAAATTAACTGCTCATACAGCAAAGAGTCAGCTTCTACAGCAAGTAGACAGCCCCTCCAGCAAAGTGACAGCCCCTCCAGCAAAGAGACAGCTCATACAGCAAAGAGACAGCTCATACAGCAAAAAGACAGCTCATACAGCAAAGAGACAGCTCCTACAGCAATAAGAAAGCCCATCCAGCAAAGAGACAGTCCATCCAGCAAGGAGACAGCCCATCCAGGAAACAGAGAGCCCCTCTAGCAAAGAGACAGCTTCTCCAGCAAAGTGACAACACCTCTTGCAAAGAGATAACTCGTACAGCAAAAAGAAAACCCATCAAGTAAAGAGACAGCCCCTCCAGCAAAGAAGTAGCCCTTCCAGCAAAGATACAGCCCATCCAGCAAATAGACTGTTCATCCAGCTTAGAGACAGCTCCTCCATCAAAGAGACAGCTCATCCAGGAAATAGAGAGCCCCTCTAGCAAAGAGACAGCTTCTCCAGCAAAGTGACAACACCTCTCACCAAGAGACAACTCTTACAGCAAAATGACAGCCCCTCCAACAAGGAGAAAGATCCTCCAGCAAAGAGACAATTCCTCTTGCAAAGAGAAAACTCGTACAGCAAAGAGAAAGCTCATAAAGCAAAAATACAGCTCCTCTAGCAAAGAGAAAGCCCCTCCAGCAAAGAAACAGGCCCTCCAGCAAGGAGACAGCCTTTGCAGCAAAGAGACAGCCCATCCAGCAAAGGGTCAGCTCATACAGCAAAGAGACAGCCCGTCCAGCAAAGAGACAGTACATCTAGCAAGGAGACAGCCCATCCAGGAAACAGAGCCCCTCTAGCAAAGAGACAGCTTGTCGAGCAAAGTGACAACACCTCTCGTAAAGAGACAACTTGTACAGCAAAGAGAAAGCACCTCTTGCAAAGAGACAACTCGTACAGCAAAGAGAAAGCTCATCAAGCAAAAATACAGCTCCTCTAGCAAAGAGATAGCTGCTTCAGCAAAGAGACAGCCCGTCCAGCAAAGAGACAGCCCGTCCAGCAAAGAGACAGCCCCTCCAGCAAATAGACTGTTCATCCAGCAGAGAGACAGCTCTTCCATCAAAGAGAAAGCTCATCCAACAATGAAAATGCTCCTACAGCAAAGAGGCAGCCCGCCCAGCAAGGAGACAGCCCGCCCAGCAAGGAGACAGCCCATCCAGCAAGGAGACAGCCCGTCTAGGAAACAGAAAGCCCCTCTAGCAAAGAGACAGCTTGTCCAGCAAAGTGACAACACCTCGCGCAAAGAGACAACTTGTACAGCAAAATTAAAACCCATCCAGCAAAGAACTAGCCCTTCCAGCAAAGATAAAGCCCATCCAGCAAATAGACTGTTCATCCAGCATAGAGACAGTTCCTCCATTAAAGAGGCAGCTCTTCCAGCAAAGAGACAGCTCCTACAACAAAGAGACAGCCCGTCCAGAAAAGAGACAGTCCATCCAGCAAGGAGACAGCCCATCCAGGAAACAGAGAGCCCTCTAGCAAAGAGACAGCTTCTCCAGCAAAGAGACAGTCCATCCAGCAAGGAGACAGCACATCCAGCAAAGATACAGCTTGTACAGCAAAGATACTTCTCATCCAGCAAATTAACTGCTCATACAGCAAAGAGACAGCTTCTAATGCAAGTAGACAGCCCCTCCAGCAAAGATACAGCCCGTCCAGCAAATGGACTTAATCCAGCATAGAGACAGCTCCTACAGCAAAGAGACAGCTCCTACAGCAAGGAGAAAGCCCATCCAGCAAAGAGACAGTCCATCCAGCAAGGAGACAGCCCATACAGGAAACAGAGAGCCCCTCTAGGAAAGAGACAGCTTCTCCAGCAAAGTGACAACACCTCTTGCAAAGATATAACTCGTACAGCAAAAAGAAAACCCATCCAGTAAAGCGACAGCCCCTTCAGCAAAGAAGTAGCCCTTCCAGTAAAGATACAGCCTGTCCAGCAAATAGACTGTTCATCCAGCTTAGAGACAGCTCCTCCATCAAAGAGACAGCTCATCCAGGAAAGATACAGTCCCTCCTGCAAAGAGACAGCTCGTCCAGCAAAGCGACAGTCCATCCAGCAAGGAGACAGCCCATCCAGGAAACAGAGAGCCCCTCTAGTAAAAAGAGACAGCTTGTCCAGCAAAGTGACAACACCTCTCGTAAAGAGACAACTCGTACAGCAAAATGACAGCCCCTCCAAAAAAGACAGCTCGTCCAGCAAAGAGAAACCACCTCTTGCAAAGAGACAACTCACACAGCAAAGATAAATCCTGTCCAGCAAAGAGACAGGTCCTCTAGCAAATAGACAGCCCCTCCAGCAATGAGACAGCCTGTGCAGCAAAGAGACAGCCCATCCATCAAAGAGTCAGATCATACAGCAAAGAGACAGCCTGTTCAGCAAAGAGACAGCCTGTTCAGCAACAACACAGCTCGCCCAGCAAATAGACTTTTCATCCAGCACACAGACAGCTCCTACAGCAAAGAGACAGTCCCTCCTGCAAAGAGACAGCTCGTCCAGCAAAGCAAAAGTCCATCCAGCAAGGAGACAGCCCATCCAGGAAACAGAGAGCCCCTCTAGTAAAAAGAGACAGTTTGTCCAGCAAAGTGACAACACCTCTCGTAAAGAGACAACTCGTACAGCAAAATGACAGCCCCTCCAAAAAAGACAGCTCGTCCAGCAAAGAGAAACCACCTCTTGCAAAGAGACAACTCACACAGCAAAGATAAATCCCGTCCAGCAAAGAGACAGGTCCTCTAGCGAATAGACAGCCCCTCCAGCAATGAGACAGCCTTTGCAGCAAAGAGACAGCCCATCCATCAAAGAGTCAGATCATACAGCAAAGAGACAGCCTGTTCAGCAAAGAGACAGCCTGTTCAGCAATGAGACAGCTCGCCCAGCAAATAGACTTTTCATCCAGCACACAGACAGCTCCTACAGCAAAGAGACAGTCCCTTCAGCAAAGAGACAGCTCATCCAGCAAAGAGACAGCCCCTCCAGCAAAGAGAAAGCTCATTCAGCAAAGTGACAGCCCATCCAGCAACGAGACAGCCCATTCAGCAAAGAGACAGCTTGTACAGGAAAGTGAAAACCCATCCAGTAAAGATGCAGCCCCTCCAGCAAAGAAGTAGCCCTTCCAGCAAAGAGACAGCTCCTCCAGCAAAGAGACATCTTCCCCAGCAAAGAGACAGCCCATTCAGCAAAGAGACAGCCCATGCAGCAAAGAGACAGCCCATGCAGCAAAGAGAAAGCAATCCAGCAAAGAGACAGCCCCTCCCACAAAGAGACAGCTTGTACAGCAAAGATACTTCTCATCCAGCAAATTAACTGCTCATACAGCAAAGAGACAGCTTCTACAGCAAGTAGACAGCCCGTCCAGCAAAGAGACAGCCCCTCCTACAAAGAGACAGCTTGTATAGCAAAGAAACAGCCCCTCCAGCAAAGAGAAAGCTCCTTCAGCACAGTGACAGCCCATCCAGCAAAGAGACAGCAATCCAGCAAAGAGACTGCCCATCCAGCAAAGAGACTGCCCGTCCAGCAAAGAGACTGCCCGTCCAGCAAAGAGACTGCCCGATAGCGAAGAGACAGCCCGATAGCAAAGAGACAGCCCGTCCAGCAAAGAGACAGCTCCTACAGCAAAGAGACAGCTCCTACAGCAAAGAAACAGCTCCTACAGCAAAGAGACAGTCCCTTTAGCAAGGAGACAGCCCATCCAGCAAGGAGACAGCCCAGCCAGGGAACAGAGAGCCCCTCTAGCAAAGAGATAGCTTGTCCAGCAAAGTGACAACACCTCGCGCAAAGAGACAACTCGTACAGCAAAATTAAAACCCATCCAGTAAAGAGACAGCCCCTCCAGCAAAGAAGTAGCCCTTCCAGCAAAGATAAAGCCCATCCAGCAAATAGACTGTTCATCCAGCATAGAGACAGCTCCTCCATTAAAGAGGCAGCTCTTCCAGCAAAGTAACAGCTCCTACAACAAAGAGACAGTCCCTCCAGCAAAGAGACAGCCCATCCAGGAAACAGAGAGCCCCTCTAGCAAAGAGACAGCTTGTCCAGCAAATAGACTGTTCATCCAGCACACAAACAGCTCCTACAGCAAAGAGACAGTCCCTTCAGCAAAGAGACAGCTCATCCAGCAAAGAGACAGCCCCTTCTACAAAGAGACAGCTCAGACAGCAAAGAGACAGCCCCTCCAGCAAAGAGAAAGCTCCTTCAGAAAAGTGACAGCCCATACAGCAACAAGACAGCCCATTCAGCAAAGAGACAGCTTGTACAGCAAAGTGAAAACCCATCCAGTAAAGATGCAGCCCCTCCAGCAAAGAAGTAGCCCTTCCAGCAAAGAGACAGCCCCTCCAGCAAAGAGACAGCTCCCCCAGCAAAGAGACAGCTCCCCCAGCAAAGAGACAGCCCATGCAGCAAAGAGACAGCACATGCAGCAAAGAGAAAGCCCCTCCCACAAAGGAACAGCTTGTACAGCAAATATACTTCTCATCCAGCAAATTAACTGTTCATACAGCAAAGAGACAACTTCTACAGCAAGTAGACAGCTCGTCCAGCAAAGAGACAGCCCCTCCTATAAAGAGACAGCTCATACAGCAAAGAGACAGCCCCTCCAGCAAAGAGAAAGCTCATTTAGCACAGTGACAGCCCCTCCAGCAAAGAGACAGCTCCTCCAGCAAAGAGACAGCACGTCCAGCAAAGAGACAGCACATCCAGCAAATAGACTGTTCATCCAGCAAATAGACAGTCCCTTTAGCAAGGAGACAGCCCGTCCAGTAAAGAGACAGTCCATCCAGCAATGAGACAGCCCATTCAGGGAACAGAGAGCCCCTCTAGCAAAGAGACAGCTTGTCCAGTAAAGTGTCAACACCTCTCGCAAAGAGACAACTCGTACAGCAAAATTAAAACCCATCCAGTAAAGAGACAGCCCCTCCAGCAAAGAAGTAGCCCTTCCAGCAAAGATACAGCCCATCCAGCAAATAGACTGTTCATCCAGCATAGAGACAGCTCCTCCATCAAAGAGACAGCTCATCCAGCAAAGATACAGCTCCAACAGCAAAGAGACAATCCCTCCAGCAAAGAGACAGCTCATCCAGCAAAGAGACAGTCCATCCAGCAAGGAGACAACCCATCCAGGAAACAGAGAGCCCCTCTAGCAAAGAGACAGCTTGTCCAGCAAAGTGACAACACCTCTCGCAAAGAGACAACTTGTACAGCTTAATGACAGCCCCTCCAACAAAGAGACAGCTCCTCCTGTAAAGAGACAGCTCCTCTTGCAAAGAGACAGGTCGTACAGCAAAGAGAATGACCATCCAGCAAAGAGACAGGTCCTCTAGCAAAGAGACAGCCCCTCCAGCAAAGAGACAGCCCCTCCAGCAAGGAGACAGCCTGTGCAGCAAAGAGACGTCATCCAGCAAAGAGTCAGCTCTTACAGCAAAGAGACAGCCCATCCAGCAAATATACAGTCTGTCCAATAAAGAGACAACCCATCCAGCAAAGAGATAACTGCTCCAGCAAAGATACAGTCCGTCCTGCAAAGATACACCCCATCTAGCAAAGAGACAACCCCTCCAGCAAAGAGACAGCCTGTCCAGCAAAGAGACAGCCCATCTAGCAAAGAGACAGCCCATCCAGCAAAGAGACAGCTATCCAGCAAATAGACAGCCCATCTAGCAAAGAAACAGCTACTCCCGCAAAGAGACAACCCCAAACAGCAAAGAGACAGTCCCGGGGCGCATGTGCGGCCAGGGATGATGGCAGACGTGTTCTGCTGAGCTCCGCTCATCCCCGGCCAGGAGTGACTCACCCGCACCGCACTACAGCTGATCTTCTGCCTCGGGTGAGTCACGTATCACTGAGCACCCGGCCCAGCACCAGGGAGAGGCTTCTATGGGGAGGATAGGGCGCTGGAAGCCCCCCTCCCCGCAGCCTCAGGACCCGCGGCCCTCGCCACTGCGGCGCTTCCTCTATAGGCCGCAATCCCCGGCCTCTAGTATAGACAGAGGTCCGAGGAACGATCCCGGACCTCTAGCGGCCGCGGAGGGTACTGCACCCTGCCTAATTTCAGCACAGCTGCAAACCTCTGCTCTGATCCTTCCACAAATGGGGGATCACGACATCCAATCGAAAGCAGGAGAGGCTATGGACAACCCTACTCCAGGGTATCTTCCTGCCCCTAGTCCTCAGCCGACAAAGTCGTCCCCTCCGCTCACAATCTCCGCGTTAGACGACAAGCTGCAAATTTTTCTACGAAATATTACCGCTTCCATAGCCGCTGAAGTGGGAAAATTGGCTAATGAGCTCAGAGGGGAAATAGCCCAGGTTGGGGACCGCACGGATAAATTGGAAAGTAAGTTTGACGATTTGGTGCAATACGTTCACGTTTTGGAGGAAGACAACGCCTATCTGAAACATTCCATTTCCCAAATGCAACTCCAGCAGGAGGACCTGGAAAACAGGGAACGGCGCCAAAATATCCGTATACGTGGTATGTCCGAATCCGTTGCTGATGCCCAATTGCACCGCCATCTACTGTCCTTTTTCATTGCTACTGCCCCCATGGTTCAAGAAGCAGATTGGCGGATGGATAGGGCTCATCGCTCTCTGGGCCCTAAACCAATTGAGGGAACCAGTCCACGTGACGTTATAGTCTGCTTCCACTACTTTCAAAGTAAAGAAGCCTTACTTTCAGCAGCCCGCCACAAATCTTCCTTGGAGTTTAAAGGCGAATCGAAGTATCCGAAGTGGAATTCGAGTCGAATATCGGAAAAATTTCGATTCGTGCCGAATCCGAAAAATAGCCTAATTCGGACGCGCGAATCAAAATTTTTCAGAAAATGGCGGCTGACATGTGCGGCGACGGAGCGGGGATGTCTGGGAAGGCGCGCAGACAAGGCGCGCTGACCCATAATGCATTCCTCAACTACATGTGATCGCATCAGCCAATCAGCAGCCAGCCAGCCAGCACTGTGTAATGGTCGAGCTATAAATAGCGGCCATTTTGGAATTCTTCATTTGCCTGCAGTTATTGAACAGAGGCAGACCGCTCTGTACTAGGGACAGGGACAGAGTTAGGGCCACAGAAACGATAATTGGGGACAGAGAAAAGTTACTTAGGGACAGAGAACCATTACTCAGGGACACAGACTTGTTAATGAGGGCCACAGAATCGTTATTTAGGGACAAAGAAACGCTAGTTAGGGCCACAGAATTCATACTCAGGGACAGACAGAATTGTTACTCAGTGCCAGAGAATTGTTACTTAGGGCCACAGAAACGTTATTAGAGCCACAGAATTTTTACTCAGGGACAGACAGAATTGTTACTGAGTGCCAGAGAATTGTTACTCAGGGACAGACAGAATTGTTACTGAGTGCCAGAGAATTGTTACTTAGGGCCATAGAAACTTTAATTAGGGCCACAGAATTTTTACTCAGGGACAGACAGAATTGTTACTGAGTGCCAGAGAATTGTTACTCAGGGACAGACAGAATTGTTACTGAGTGCCAGAGAATTGTTACTTAGGGCCACAGAAACTTTATTTAGGGCCACAGAATTTTTACTCAGGGACAGACAGAATTGTTACTGAGTGCCAGAGAATTGTTACTCAGGGACAGACAGAATTGTTACTGAGTGCCAGAGAATTGTTACTTAGGGCCACAGAAACTTTACTTAGGGCCACAGAATTGTTACTCGCACAGACACAGAATTGTTACTGAGTGCCAGAGAATTGTAACTTAGGGCCACAGAAACTTTACTTAGGGCCACAGAATTGTTACTCGCACAGACACAGAATTGTTACTGAAGGCCACAGAACTGTTACTTAGGGCCACAGAATTGTTACTCGCACAGACACAGAATTGTTACTCGCACAGACACAGAACTGTTACTGAGGGCCACAGAACTGTTACTTAGGGCCACAGAATTGTTACTCGCACAGAATTGTTACTCAGGGCCACAGAACTGTTACTTAGGGACAAAGAAACGCTAGTTAGGGCCACAGAATTCATACTCAGGGACAGACAGAATTGTTACGGAGTGCCAGAGAATTGTTACTCAGGGCCACAGAAACTTTACTTAGGGTCACAGAATTTTTACTCAGGGACAGACAGAATTGTTACTGAGTGCCAGAGAATTGTTACTCAGGGACAGACAGAATTGTTACGGAGTGCCAGAGAATTGTTACTCAGGGCCACAGAAACTTTACTTAGGGCCACAGAATTTTTACTCAGGGACAGACAGAATTGTTACTGAGTGCCAGAGAATTGTTACTCAGGGACAGACAGAATTGTTACGGAGTGCCAGAGAATTGTTACTCAGGGCCACAGAAACTTTACTTAGGGCCACAGAATTTTTACTCAGGGACAGACAGAATTGTTACTGAGTGCCAGAGAATTGTTACTCAGGGACAGACAGAATTGTTACGGAGTGCCAGAGAATTGTTACTCAGGGCCACAGAAACTTTACTTAGGGCCACAGAATTTTTACTCAGGGACAGACAGAATTGTTACTGAGTGCCAGAGAATTGTTACTCAGGGACAGACAGAATTGTTACTGAGTGCCAGAGAATTGTTACTCAGGGCCACAGAAACTTTACTTAGGGCCACAGAATTTTTACTCAGGGACAGACAGAATTGTTACTGAGTGCCAGAGAATTGTTACTCAGGGACAGACAGAATTGTTACGGAGTGCCAGAGAATTGTTACTCAGGGACAGACAGAATTGTTACTGAGTGCCAGAGAATTGTTACTTAGGGCCACAGAAACTTTAATTAGGGCCACAGAATTTTTACTCAGGGACAGACAGAATTGTTACTGAGTGCCAGAGAATTGTTACTCAGGGACAGACAGAATTGTTACTGAGTGCCAGAGAATTGTTACTTAGGGCCACAGAAACTTTACTTAGGGCCACAGAATTGTTACTCGCACAGACACAGAATTGTTACTCGCACAGACACAGAATTGTTACTGAAGGCCACAGAACTGTTACTTAGGGCCACAGAATTGTTACTCGCACAGACACATAATTGTTACTCGCACAGACACAGAACTGTTACTGAGGGCCACAGAACTGTTACTTAGGGCCACAGAATTGTTACTCGCACAGACACAGAATTGTTACTCAGGGCCACAGAACTGTTACTTAGGGACAAAGAAACGCTAGTTAGGGCCACAGAATTCATACTCAGGGACAGACAGAATTGTTACGGAGTGCCAGAGAATTGTTACTCAGGGCCACAGAAACTTTACTTAGGGCCACAGAATTTTTACTCAGGGACAGACAGAATTGTTACTGAGTGCCAGAGAATTGTTACTCAGGGACAGACAGAATTGTTACGGAGTGCCAGAGAATTGTTACTCAGGGCCACAGAAACTTTACTTAGGGCCACAGAATTTTTACTCAGGGACAGACAGAATTGTTACTGAGTGCCAGAGAATTGTTACTCAGGGACAGACAGAATTGTTACGGAGTGCCAGAGAATTGTTACTCAGGGACAGACAGAATTGTTACTGAGTGCCAGAGAATTGTTACTTAGGGCCACAGAAACTTTAATTAGGGCCACAGAATTTTTACTCAGGGACAGACAGAATTGTTACTGAGTGCCAGAGAATTGTTACTCAGGGACAGACAGAATTGTTACGGAGTGCCAGAGAATTGTTACTCAGGGCCACAGAAACTTTACTTAGGGCCACATAATTTTTACTCAGGGACAGACAGAATTGTTACTGAGTGCCAGAGAATTGTTACTCAGGGACAGACAGAATTGTTACGGAGTGCCAGAGAATTGTTACTCACGGCCACAGAAACTTTACTTAGGGCCACAGAATTTTTACTCAGGGACAGACAGAATTGTTACTGAGTGCCAGAGAATTGTTACTCAGGGACAGACAGAATTGTTACTGAGTGCCAGATAATTGTTACTTAGGGCCACAGAAACGTTATTAGGGCCACAGAATTGTTACTCAGGGACAGACAGAATTGTTACTGAGTGCCAGAGAATTGTTACTTAGGGCCACAGAAACTTTAGTTAGGGCCACAGAATTGTTACTCAGGGACAGACACAGAATTGTTACTGAGGGCCACAGAACTGTTACTTAGGGACACAGAATTGTTACTCGCACAGACACAGAATTGTTACTCGCACAGACACAGAATTGTTACTGAGGACCACAGAACTGTTACTTAGGGCCACAGAATTGTTACTCGCACAGACACAGAATTGTTACTCGCACAGACACAGAATTGTTACTGAGGACCACAGAACTGTTACTTAGGGCCACAGAATTGTTACTCGCACAGACACAGAATTGTTACACAGGGACACAGAACTGTTACTGAGGGCCACAGAACCGTTACTTAGGGCCACATAATTGTTACTCGCACAGACACATAATTGTTACTCGCACAGACACAGAATTGTTACTCGCACAGACACAGAATTGTTACTGAGGGCCACAGAACTGTTACTTGGGGCCACAGAATTGTTACTCGCACAGACACAGAATTGTTACTCAGGGACACAGAATTGTTACTCAGGGACACATAATCGTTTAATTAAAGAGTATGTCAGACAACATGCAGAGGAGTGGCAGAGGAGGCAATGTTTTAGGAGCGAGCAGACGTGGCAGCAGAGGAAGGGGTCGAGGCAGCCCTATTCGCAGCCAGAGGCCAGTGCTCCCGGTGTCATCCAGCGGTCGTGTCTCCACCGACAACCCTGCCGTCATCGATTGGTTGGCTCGGTCGTCTTCCTCTTCCCAGGTCACCTCTGACACCTACAGCCAACGGTCGGTGGGTACGTCAGACACAACCGTTAGTTGGCATGGCCCGGGACCAAGCCCACTGAAATCACGTGTCCTCTACCTGCCCCTGTCCTTTGGTGTTCCCTCACCAAGCGAAGTATCGCATGCTGTGGGCTCAGCCCCACTGTACAGTGAGGAAGAGCTAACAGAGGGCGGTCAGGAACGGGGGGGGACATCCGCCTTTTCAGCAGCTAGGCGAAGAAGTAGTGGCGAGGAGAGTGGCCCGGTAGCCGGTCTAGAGACAGGTCTGTCTCCTGACCCAGACGCAGCCGAGGGGGCTAGTAGTGAGGCGGAGACCCTACTTGATGATGAGGAGGTTGATCGCACTTGGCAGCCTCGTCGTCATCAGGCAATTTCTTCCGCATCATCAGGAGAAGAGGGTGGCAGCTTGGCAGTGAGCGAAACAGTCGGTGGGTTGCCCAGGAGACAGCAGCAGGGTCGCAGCAGTGTCAGTGGAAGCAGTGTCAGTGGAGCCAAACGGCCACGGAGTAGAGCACCAGCTCCACTGCAGCCTACCACCACGGCCAGTAGTGGTGCCGGTGTGCACGGAGGAAGCAGCAGTCAGCCAGTGAGGAGTATCGGGGGCAAAGTTTCCTACTCGGCGGTGTGGCAATTTTTCGTCAAACCGCCCGAGGAAGTAAACGTAGCCGTATGTCGACTATGTGGCCAGAAAGTCAAGCGTGGCCAGGGGGCCCATGTTGGGACTATTTGGGCCATGTTGGGACAATGGGAGACCTCCCATTGCTGCTGTCTCCATCGCCACACTCTGCCATGTGCCACTTTCAGGTCTCCTCACACACTGCTGGTGTGTTGAATTTTTTGACATAGGGTGCTGGCAGATTACGGGCCTCCCATAGCTGCTGCCAGGCCCCTAATCTGCCATGGGCCCCTAGATACCGCCTCCTCATGCTGCTGCCAGGTCCAGAGTCTGTCATGGGTCCCTGTACGGCCTCCCATTGCTGCTGTCTCCATCGCCACACTCTGCCATGTGCCACTTTCAGGTCTCCTCACACTGCTGGTGTGTAGAATTTTTTGACATAGGGTGCTGGCAGATTACGGGCCTCCTATAGCTGCTGCCAGGCCCCTAATCTGCCATAGGCCCCTATATACCGCCTCCTCATGCTGCTGCCAGGTCCAGAGTCTCTCATGGGTCCCTGTACGGCCTCCCATTGCTGCTGTCTCCATCGCCACACTCTGCCATGTGCCACTTTCAGGTCTCCTCACACTGCTGGTGTGTAGAATTTTTTGACATAGGGTGCTGGCAGATTACGGGCCTCCCATAGCTGCTGCCAGGCCCCTAATCTGCCATAGGCCCCTATATACCGCCTCCTCATGCTGCTGCCAGGTCCAGAGTCTGTCATGGGTCCCTGTACGGCCTCCCATTGCTGCTGTCTCCATCGCCACACTCTGCCATGTGCCACTTTCAGGTCTCCTCACACACTGCTGGTGTGTTGAATTTTTTGACATAGGGTGCTGGCAGATTACGGGCCTCCCATAGCTGCTGCCAGGCCCCTAATCTGCCATGGGCCCCTATATACCGCCTCCTCATGCTGCTGCCAGGTCCAGAGTCTGTCATGGGTCCCTGTACGGCCTCCCATTGCTGCTGTCTCCATCGCCACACTCTGCCATGTGCCACTTTCAGGTCTCCTCACACTGCTGGTGTGTAGAATTTTTTGACATAGGGTGCTGGCAGATTACGGGCCTCCTATAGCTGCTGCCAGGCCCCTAATCTGCCATAGGCCCCTATATACCGCCTCCTCATGCTGCTGCCAGGTCCAGAGTCTCTCATGGGTCCCTGTACGGCCTCCCATTGCTGCTGTCTCCATCGCCACACTCTGCCATGTGCCACTTTCAGGTCTCCTCACACTGCTGGTGTGTAGAATTTTTTGACATAGGGTGCTGGCAGATTACGGGCCTCCCATAGCTGCTGCCAGGCCCCTAATCTGCCATAGGCCCCTATATACCGCCTCCTCATGCTGCTGCCAGGTCCAGAGTCTGTCATGGGTCCCTGTACGGCCTCCCATTGCTGCTGTCTCCATCGCCACACTCTGCCATGTGCCACTTTCAGGTCTCCTCACACACTGCTGGTGTGTTGAATTTTTTGACATAGGGTGCTGGCAGATTACGGGCCTCCCATAGCTGCTGCCAGGCCCCTAATCTGCCATGGGCCCCTATATACCGCCTCCTCATGCTGCTGCCAGGTCCAGAGTCTGTCATGGGTCCCTGTACGGCCTCCCATTGCTGCTGTCTCCATCGCCACACTCTGCCATGTGCCACTTTCAGGTCTCCTCACACTGCTGGTGTGTAGAATTTTTTGACATAGGGTGCTGGCAGATTACGGGCCTCCTATAGCTGCTGCCAGGCCCCTAATCTGCCATAGGCCCCTATATACCGCCTCCTCATGCTGCTGCCAGGTCCAGAGTCTCTCATGGGTCCCTGTACGGCCTCCCATTGCTGCTGTCTCCATCGCCACACTCTGCCATGTGCCACTTTCAGGTCTCCTCACACTGCTGGTGTGTAGAATTTTTTGACATAGGGTGCTGGCAGATTACGGGCCTCCCATAGCTGCTGCCAGGCCCCTAATCTGCCATAGGCCCCTATATACCGCCTCCTCATGCTGCTGCCAGGTCCAGAGTCTCTCATGGGTCCCTGTACGGCCTCCCATTGCTGCTGTCTCCATCGCCACACTCTGCCATGTGCCACTTTCAGGTCTCCTCACACTGCTGCTGTGTAGAATTTTTTGACATAGGGTGCTGGCAGATTACGGGCCTCCTATAGCTGCTGCCAGGCCCCTAATCTGCCATAGGCCCCTATATACCGCCTCCTCATGCTGCTGCCAGGTCCAGAGTCTCTCATGGGTCCCTGTACGGCCTCCCATTGCTGCTGTCTCCATCGCCACACTCTGCCATGTGCCACTTTCAGGTCTCCTCACACTGCTGGTGTGTAGAATTTTTTGACATAGGGTGCTGGCAGATTACGGGCCTCCCATAGCTGCTGCCAGGCCCCTAATCTGCCATAGGCCCCTATATACCGCCTCCTCATGCTGCTGCCAGGTCCAGAGTCTCTCATGGGTCCCTGTACGGCCTCCCATTGCTGCTGTCTCCATCGCCACACTCTGCCATGTGCCACTTTCAGGTCTCCTCACACTGCTGGTGTGTAGAATTTTTTGACATAGGGTGCTGGCAGATTACGGGCCTCCTATAGCTGCTGCCAGGCCCCTAATCTGCCATAGGCCCCTATATACCGCCTCCTCATGCTGCTGCCAGGTCCATAGTCTCTCATGGGTCCCTGTACGGCCTCCCATTGCTGCTGTCTCCATCGCCACACTCTGCCATGTGCCACTTTCCGGTCTCCTCACACTGCTGGTGTGTAGAATTTTTTGACATAGGGTGCTGGCAGATTACGGGCCTCCCATAGCTGCTGCCAGGCCCCTAATCTGCCATAGGCCCCTATATACCGCCTCCTCATGCTGCTGCCAGGTCCAGAGTCTGTCATGGGTCCCTGTACGGCCTCCCATTGCTGCTGTCTCCATCGCCACACTCTGCCATGTGCAACTTTCAGGTCTCCTCACACTGCTGGTGTGTAGAATTTTTTGACATAGGGTGCTGGCAGATTACGGGCCTCCTATAGCTGCTGCCAGGCCCCTAATCTGCCATAGGCCCCTATATACCGCCTCCTCATGCTGCTGCCAGGTCCAGAGTCTCTCATGGGTCCCTGTACGGCCTCCCATTGCTGCTGTCTCCATCGCCACACTCTGCCATGTGCCACTTTCAGGTCTCCTCACACTGCTGGTGTGTAGAATTTTTTGACATAGGGTGCTGGCAGATTACGGGCCTCCTATAGCTGCTGCCAGGCCCCTAATCTGCCATAGGCCCCTATATACCGCCTCCTCATGCTGCTGCCAGGTCCAGAGTCTCTCATGGGTCCCTGTACGGCCTCCCATTGCTGCTGTCTCCATCGCCACACTCTGCCATGTGCCACTTTCAGGTCTCCTCACACTGCTGGTGTGTAGAATTTTTTGACATAGGGTGCTGGCAGATTACGGGCCTCCCATAGCTGCTGCCAGGCCCCTAATCTGCCATAGGCCCCTATATACCGCCTCCTCATGCTGCTGCCAGGTCCAGAGTCTCTCATGGGTCCCTGTACGGCCTCCCATTGCTGCTGTCTCCATCGCCACACTCTGCCATGTGCCACTTTCAGGTCTCCTCACACTGCTGGTGTGTAGAATTTTTTGACATAGGGTGCTGGCAGATTACGGGCCTCCTATAGCTGCTGCCAGGCCCCTAATCTGCCATAGGCCCCTATATACCGCCTCCTCATGCTGCTGCCAGGTCCAGAGTCTCTCATGGGTCCCTGTACGGCCTCCCATTGCTGCTGTCTCCATCGCCACACTCTGCCATGTGCCACTTTCAGGTCTCCTCACACTGCTGGTGTGTAGAATTTTTTGACATAGGGTGCTGGCAGATTACGGGCCTCCTATAGCTGCTGCCAGGCCCCTAATCTACCATAGGCCCCTATATACCGCCTCCTCATGCTGCTGCCAGGTCCAGAGTCTCTCATGGGTCCCTGTACGGCCTCCCATTGCTGCTGTCTCCATCGCCACACTCTGCCATGTGCCACTTTCAGGTCTCCTCACACTGCTGGTGTGTAGAATTTTTTGACATAGGGTGCTGGCAGATTACGGGCCTCCCATAGCTGCTGCCAGGCCCCTAATCTGCCATAGGCCCCTATATACCGCCTCCTCATGCTGCTGCCAGGTCCAGAGTCTCTCATGGGTCCCTGTACGGCCTCCCATTGCTGCTGTCTCCATCGCCACACTCTGCCATGTGCCACTTTCAGGTCTCCTCACACTGCTGGTGTGTAGAATTTTTTGACATAGGGTGCTGGCAGATTACGGGCCTCCCATAGCTGCTGCCAGGCCCCTAATCTGCCATAGGCCCCTATATACCGCCTCCTCATGCTGCTGCCAGGTCCAGAGTCTCTCATGGGTCCCTGTACGGCCTCCCATTGCTGCTGTCTCCATCGCCACACTCTGCCATGTGCCACTTTCAGGTCTCCTCACACTGCTGGTGTGTAGAATTTTTTGACATAGGGTGCTGGCAGATTACGGGCCTCCCATAGCTGCTGCCAGGCCCCTAATCTGCCATAGGCCCCTATATACCGCCTCCTCATGCTGCTGCCAGGTCCAGAGTCTCTCATGGGTCCCTGTACGGCCTCCCATTGCTGCTGTCTCCATCGCCACACTCTGCCATGTGCCACTTTCAGGTCTCCTCACACTGCTGGTGTGTAGAATTTTTTGACATAGGGTGCTGGCAGATTACGGGCCTCCCATAGCTGCTGCCAGGCCCCTAATCTGCCATAGGCCCCTATATACCGCCTCCTCATGCTGCTGCCAGGTCCAGAGTCTGTCATGGGTTCCTGTACGGCCTCCCATTGCTGCTGTCTCCATCGCCACACTCTGCCATGTGCCACTTTCAGGTCTCCTCACACTGCTGGTGTGTAGAATTTTTTGACATAGGGTGCTGGCAGATTACGGGCCTCCTATAGCTGCTGCCAGGCCCCTAATCTGCCATAGGCCCCTATATACCGCCTCCTCATGCTGCTGCCAGGTCCAGAGTCTCTCATGGGTCCCTGTACGGCCTCCCATTGCTGCTGTCTCCATCGCCACACTCTGCCATGTGCCACTTTCAGGTCTCCTCACACTGCTGGTGTGTAGAATTTTTTGACATAGGGTGCTGGCAGATTACGGGCCTCCTATAGCTGCTGCCAGGCCCCTAATCTGCCATAGGCCCCTATATACCGCCTCCTCATGCTGCTGCCAGGTCCAGAGTCTCTCATGGGTCCCTGTACGGCCTCCCATTGCTGCTGTCTCCATCGCCACACTCTGCCATGTGCCACTTTCAGGTCTCCTCACACTGCTGGTGTGTAGAATTTTTTGACATAGGGTGCTGGCAGATTACGGGCCTCCTATAGCTGCTGCCAGGCCCCTAATCTACCATAGGCCCCTATATACCGCCTCCTCATGCTGCTGCCAGGTCCAGAGTCTCTCATGGGTCCCTGTACGGCCTCCCATTGCTGCTGTCTCCATCGCCACACTCTGCCATGTGCCACTTTCAGGTCTCCTCACACTGCTGGTGTGTAGAATTTTTTGACATAGGGTGCTGGCAGATTACGGGCCTCCTATAGCTGCTGCCAGGCCCCTAATCTGCCATAGGCCCCTATATACCGCCTCCTCATGCTGCTGCCAGGTCCAGAGTCTCTCATGGGTCCCTGTACGGCCTCCCATTGCTGCTGTCTCCATCGCCACACTCTGCCATGTGCCACTTTCAGGTCTCCTCACACTGCTGGTGTGTAGAATTTTTTGACATAGGGTGCTGGCAGATTACGGGCCTCCCATAGCTGCTGCCAGGCCCCTAATCTGCCATAGGCCCCTATATACCGCCTCCTCATGCTGCTGCCAGGTCCAGAGTCTCTCATGGGTCCCTGTACGGCCTCCCATTGCTGCTGTCTCCATCGCCACACTCTGCCATGTGCCACTTTCAGGTCTCCTCACACTGCTGGTGTGTAGAATTTTTTGACATAGGGTGCTGGCAGATTACGGGCCTCCCATAGCTGCTGCCAGGCCCCTAATCTGCCATAGGCCCCTATATACCGCCTCCTCATGCTGCTGCCAGGTCCAGAGTCTCTCATGGGTCCCTGTACGGCCTCCCATTGCTGCTGTCTCCATCGCCACACTCTGCCATGTGCCACTTTCAGGTCTCCTCACACTGCTGGTGTGTAGAATTTTTTGACATAGGGTGCTGGCAGATTACGGGCCTCCCATAGCTGCTGCCAGGCCCCTAATCTGCCATAGGCCCCTATATACCGCCTCCTCATGCTGCTGCCAGGTCCAGAGTCTGTCATGGGTTCCTGTACGGCCTCCCATTGCTGCTGTCTCCATCGCCACACTCTGCCATGTGCCACTTTCAGGTCTCCTCACACTGCTGGTGTGTAGAATTTTTTGACATAGGGTGCTGGCAGATTACGGGCCTCCTATAGCTGCTGCCAGGCCCCTAATCTGCCATAGGCCCCTATATACCGCCTCCTCATGCTGCTGCCAGGTCCAGAGTCTCTCATGGGTCCCTGTACGGCCTCCCATTGCTGCTGTCTCCATCGCCACACTCTGCCATGTGCCACTTTCAGGTCTCCTCACACTGCTGGTGTGTAGAATTTTTTGACATAGGGTGCTGGCAGATTACGGGCCTCCTATAGCTGCTGCCAGGCCCCTAATCTGCCATAGGCCCCTATATACCGCCTCCTCATGCTGCTGCCAGG
This sequence comes from Staurois parvus, assembly GCF_062004578.1. Classification (NCBI taxonomy): domain Eukaryota; kingdom Metazoa; phylum Chordata; class Amphibia; order Anura; family Ranidae; genus Staurois; species Staurois parvus. The sequence continues at coordinate 393,222 of NW_028318565.1, read as the reverse complement.
TCCAGAGTCTCTCATGGGTCCCTGTACGGCCTCCCATTGCTGCTGTCTCCATCGCCACACTCTGCCATGTGCCACTTTCAGGTCTCCTCACACTGCTGGTGTGTAGAATTTTTTGACATAGGGTGCTGGCAGATTACGGGCCTCCCATAGCTGCTGCCAGGCCCCTAATCTGCCATAGGCCCCTATATACCGCCTCCTCATGCTGCTGCCAGGTCCAGAGTCTGTCATGGGTCCCTGTACGGCCTCCCATTGCTGCTGTCTCCATCGCCACACTCTGCCATGTGCCACTTTCAGGTCTCCTCACACACTGCTGGTGTGTTGAATTTTTTGACATAGGGTGCTGGCAGATTACGGGCCTCCCATAGCTGCTGCCAGGCCCCTAATCTGCCATGGGCCCCTATATACCGCCTCCTCATGCTGCTGCCAGGTCCAGAGTCTGTCATGGGTCCCTTTACGGCCTCCCATTGCTGCTGTCTCCATCGCCACACTCTGCCATGTGCCACTTTCAGGTCTCCTCACACTGCTGGTGTGTAGAATTTTTTGACATAGGGTGCTGGCAGATTACGGGCCTCCTATAGCTGCTGCCAGGCCCCTAATCTGCCATAGGCCCCTATATACCGCCTCCTCATGCTGCTGCCAGGTCCAGAGTCTCTCATGGGTCCCTGTACGGCCTCCCATTGCTGCTGTCTCCATCGCCACACTCTGCCATGTGCCACTTTCAGGTCTCCTCACACTGCTGGTGTGTAGAATTTTTTGACATAGGGTGCTGGCAGATTACGGGCCTCCCATAGCTGCTGCCAGGCCCCTAATCTGCCATAGGCCCCTATATACCGCCTCCTCATGCTGCTGCCAGGTCCAGAGTCTGTCATGGGTTCCTGTACGGCCTCCCATTGCTGCTGTCTCCATCGCCACACTCTGCCATGTGCCACTTTCAGGTCTCCTCACACTGCTGGTGTGTAGAATTTTTTGACATAGGGTGCTGGCAGATTACGGGCCTCCTATAGCTGCTGCCAGGCCCCTAATCTGCCATAGGCCCCTATATACCGCCTCCTCATGCTGCTGCCAGGTCCAGAGTCTCTCATGGGTCCCTGTACGGCCTCCCATTGCTGCTGTCTCCATCGCCACACTCTGCCATGTGCCACTTTCAGGTCTCCTCACACTGCTGGTGTGTAGAATTTTTTGACATAGGGTGCTGGCAGATTACGGGCCTCCTATAGCTGCTGCCAGGCCCCTAATCTGCCATAGGCCCCTATATACCGCCTCCTCATGCTGCTGCCAGGTCCAGAGTCTCTCATGGGTCCCTGTACGGCCTCCCATTGCTGCTGTCTCCATCGCCACACTCTGCCATGTGCCACTTTCAGGTCTCCTCACACTGCTGGTGTGTAGAATTTTTTGACATAGGGTGCTGGCAGATTACGGGCCTCCTATAGCTGCTGCCAGGCCCCTAATCTACCATAGGCCCCTATATACCGCCTCCTCATGCTGCTGCCAGGTCCAGAGTCTCTCATGGGTCCCTGTACGGCCTCCCATTGCTGCTGTCTCCATCGCCACACTCTGCCATGTGCCACTTTCAGGTCTCCTCACACTGCTGGTGTGTAGAATTTTTTGACATAGGGTGCTGGCAGATTACGGGCCTCCCATAGCTGCTGCCAGGCCCCTAATCTGCCATAGGCCCCTATATACCGCCTCCTCATGCTGCTGCCAGGTCCAGAGTCTCTCATGGGTCCCTGTACGGCCTCCCATTGCTGCTGTCTCCATCGCCACACTCTGCCATGTGCCACTTTCAGGTCTCCTCACACTGCTGGTGTGTAGAATTTTTTGACATAGGGTGCTGGCAGATTACGGGCCTCCCATAGCTGCTGCCAGGCCCCTAATCTGCCATAGGCCCCTATATACCGCCTCCTCATGCTGCTGCCAGGTCCAGAGTCTCTCATGGGTCCCTGTACGGCCTCCCATTGCTGCTGTCTCCATCGCCACACTCTGCCATGTGCCACTTTCAGGTCTCCTCACACTGCTGGTGTGTAGAATTTTTTGACATAGGGTGCTGGCAGATTACGGGCCTCCCATAGCTGCTGCCAGGCCCCTAATCTGCCATAGGCCCCTATATACCGCCTCCTCATGCTGCTGCCAGGTCCAGAGTCTCTCATGGGTCCCTGTACGGCCTCCCATTGCTGCTGTCTCCATCGCCACACTCTGCCATGTGCCACTTTCAGGTCTCCTCACACTGCTGGTGTGTAGAATTTTTTGACATAGGGTGCTGGCAGATTACGGGCCTCCCATAGCTGCTGCCAGGCCCCTAATCTGCCATAGGCCCCTATATACCGCCTCCTCATGCTGCTGCCAGGTCCAGAGTCTGTCATGGGTTCCTGTACGGCCTCCCATTGCTGCTGTCTCCATCGCCACACTCTGCCATGTGCCACTTTCAGGTCTCCTCACACTGCTGGTGTGTAGAATTTTTTGACATAGGGTGCTGGCAGATTACGGGCCTCCTATAGCTGCTGCCAGGCCCCTAATCTGCCATAGGCCCCTATATACCGCCTCCTCATGCTGCTGCCAGGTCCAGAGTCTCTCATGGGTCCCTGTACGGCCTCCCATTGCTGCTGTCTCCATCGCCACACTCTGCCATGTGCCACTTTCAGGTCTCCTCACACTGCTGGTGTGTAGAATTTTTTGACATAGGGTGCTGGCAGATTACGGGCCTCCTATAGCTGCTGCCAGGCCCCTAATCTGCCATAGGCCCCTATATACCGCCTCCTCATGCTGCTGCCAGGTCCAGAGTCTCTCATGGGTCCCTGTACGGCCTCCCATTGCTGCTGTCTCCATCGCCACACTCTGCCATGTGCCACTTTCAGGTCTCCTCACACTGCTGGTGTGTAGAATTTTTTGACATAGGGTGCTGGCAGATTACGGGCCTCCCATAGCTGCTGCCAGGCCCCTAATCTGCCATAGGCCCCTATATACCGCCTCCTCATGCTGCTGCCAGGTCCAGAGTCTGTCATGGGTCCCTGTACGGCCTCCCATTGCTGCTGTCTCCATCGCCACACTCTGCCATGTGCCACTTTCAGGTCTCCTCACACACTGCTGGTGTGTTGAATTTTTTGACATAGGGTGCTGGCAGATTACGGGCCTCCCATAGCTGCTGCCAGGCCCCTAATCTGCCATGGGCCCCTATATACCGCCTCCTCATGCTGCTGCCAGGTCCAGAGTCTGTCATGGGTCCCTTTACGGCCTCCCATTGCTGCTGTCTCCATCGCCACACTCTGCCATGTGCCACTTTCAGGTCTCCTCACACTGCTGGTGTGTAGAATTTTTTGACATAGGGTGCTGGCAGATTACGGGCCTCCTATAGCTGCTGCCAGGCCCCTAATCTGCCATAGGCCCCTATATACCGCCTCCTCATGCTGCTGCCAGGTCCAGAGTCTCTCATGGGTCCCTGTACGGCCTCCCATTGCTGCTGTCTCCATCGCCACACTCTGCCATGTGCCACTTTCAGGTCTCCTCACACTGCTGGTGTGTAGAATTTTTTGACATAGGGTGCTGGCAGATTACGGGCCTCCCATAGCTGCTGCCAGGCCCCTAATCTGCCATAGGCCCCTATATACCGCCTCCTCATGCTGCTGCCAGGTCCAGAGTCTCTCATGGGTCCCTGTACGGCCTCCCATTGCTGCTGTCTCCATCGCCACACTCTGCCATGTGCCACTTTCAGGTCTCCTCACACTGCTGGTGTGTAGAATTTTTTGACATAGGGTGCTGGCAGATTACGGGCCTCCTATAGCTGCTGCCAGGCCCCTAATCTGCCATAGGCCCCTATATACCGCCTCCTCATGCTGCTGCCAGGTCCAGAGTCTCTCATGGGTCCCTGTACGGCCTCCCATTGCTGCTGTCTCCATCGCCACACTCTGCCATGTGCCACTTTCAGGTCTCCTCACACTGCTGGTGTGTAGAATTTTTTGACATAGGGTGCTGGCAGATTACGGGCCTCCTATAGCTGCTGCCAGGCCCCTAATCTGCCATAGGCCCCTATATACCGCCTCCTCATGCTGCTGCCAGGTCCAGAGTCTGTCATGGGTCCCTGTACGGCCTCCCATTGCTGCTGTCTCCATCGCCACACTCTGCCATGTGCCACTTTCAGGTCTCCTCACACTGCTGGTGTGTAGAATTTTTTGACATAGGGTGCTGGCAGATTACGGGCCTCCCATAGCTGCTGCCAGGCCCCTAATCTGCCATAGGCCCCTATATACCGCCTCCTCATGCTGCTGCCAGGTCCAGAGTCTCTCATGGGTCCCTGTACGGCCTCCCATTGCTGCTGTCTCCATCGCCACACTCTGCCATGTGCCACTTTCAGGTCTCCTCACACTGCTGGTGTGTAGAATTTTTTGACATAGGGTGCTGGCAGATTACGGGCCTCCCATAGCTGCTGCCAGGCCCCTAATCTGCATTAAGGCCCCTATATACCGCCTCCTCATGCTGCTGCCAGGTCCAGAGTCTCTCATGGGTCCCTGTACGGCCTCCCATTGCTGCTGTCTCCATCGCCACACTCTGCCATGTGCCACTTTCAGGTCTCCTCACACTGCTGGTGTGTAGAATTTTTTGACATAGGGTGCTGGCAGATTACGGGCCTCCCATAGCTGCTGCCAGGCCCCTAATCTGCCATAGGCCCCTATATACCGCCTCCTCATGCTGCTGCCAGGTCCAGAGTCTCTCATGGGTCCCTGTACGGCCTCCCATTGCTGCTGTCTCCATCGCCACACTCTGCCATGTGCCACTTTCAGGTCTCCTCACACTGCTGGTGTGTAGAATTTTTTGACATAGGGTGCTGGCAGATTACGGGCCTCCCATAGCTGCTGCCAGGCCCCTAATCTGCCATAGGCCCCTATATACCGCCTCCTCATGCTGCTGCCAGGTCCAGAGTCTGTCATGGGTTCCTGTACGGCCTCCCATTGCTGCTGTCTCCATCGCCACACTCTGCCATGTGCCACTTTCAGGTCTCCTCACACTGCTGGTGTGTAGAATTTTTTGACATAGGGTGCTGGCAGATTACGGGCCTCCTATAGCTGCTGCCAGGCCCCTAATCTGCCATAGGCCCCTATATACCGCCTCCTCATGCTGCTGCCAGGTCCAGAGTCTCTCATGGGTCCCTGTACGGCCTCCCATTGCTGCTGTCTCCATCGCCACACTCTGCCATGTGCCACTTTCAGGTCTCCTCACACTGCTGGTGTGTAGAATTTTTTGACATAGGGTGCTGGCAGATTACGGGCCTCCCATAGCTGCTGCCAGGCCCCTAATCTGCCATAGGCCCCTATATACCGCCTCCTCATGCTGCTGCCAGGTCCAGAGTCTCTCATGGGTCCCTGTACGGCCTCCCATTGCTGCTGTCTCCATCGCCACACTCTGCCATGTGCCACTTTCAGGTCTCCTCACACTGCTGGTGTGTAGAATTTTTTGACATAGGGTGCTGGCAGATTACGGGCCTCCCATAGCTTCTGCCAGGCCCCTAATCTGCCATAGGCCCCTATATACCGCCTCCTCATGCTGCTGCCAGGTCCAGAGTCTCTCATGGGTCCCTGTACGGCCTCCCATTGCTGCTGTCTCCATCGCCACACTCTGCCATGTGCCACTTTCAGGTCTCCTCACACTGCTGGTGTGTAGAATTTTTTGACATAGGGTGCTGGCAGATTACGGGCCTCCCATAGCTGCTGCCAGGCCCCTAATCTGCCATAGGCCCCTATATACCGCCTCCTCATGCTGCTGCCAGGTCCAGAGTCTCTCATGGGTCCCTGTACGGCCTCCCATTGCTGCTGTCTCCATCGCCACACTCTGCCATGTGCCACTTTCAGGTCTCCTCACACTGCTGGTGTGTAGAATTTTTTGACATAGGGTGCAGGCAGATTACGGGCCTCCCATAGCTGCTGCCAGGCCCCTAATCTGCCATAGGCCCCTATATACCGCCTCCTCATACTGCTGCCAGGTCCAGAGTCTCTCATGGGTCCCTGTACGGCCTCCCATTGCTGCTGTCTCCATCGCCACACTCTGCCATGTGCCACTTTCAGGTCTCCTCACACTGCTGGTGTGTAGAAGTTTTTGACATAGGGTGCTGGCAGATTACGGGCCTCCCATAGCTGCTGCCAGGCCCCTAATCTGCCATAGGCCCCTATATACCGCCTCCTCATGCTGCTGCCAGGTCCAGAGTCTCTCATGGGTCCCTGTACGGCCTCCCATTGCTGCTGTCTCCATCGCCACACTCTGCCATGTGCCACTTTCAGGTCTCCTCACACTGCTGGTGTGTAGAATTTTTTGACATAGGGTGCTGGCAGATTACGGGCCTCCCATAGCTGCTGCCAGGCCCCTAATCTGCCATAGGCCCCTATATACCGCCTCATCATGCTGCTGCCAGGTCCAGAGTCTCTCATGGGTCCCTGTACGGCCTCCCATTGCTGCTGTCTCCATCGCCACACTCTGCCATGTGCCACTTTCAGGTCTCCTCACACTGCTGGTGTGTAGAATTTTTTGACATAGGGTGCTGGCAGATTACGGGCCTCCCATAGCTGCTGCCAGGCCCCTAATCTGCCATAGGCCCCTATATACCGCCTCCTCATGCTGCTGCCAGGTCCAGAGTCTCTCATGGGTCCCTGTACGGCCTCCCATTGCTGCTGTCTCCATCGCCACACTCTGCCATGTGCCACTTTCAGGTCTCCTCACACTGCTGGTGTGTAGAATTTTTTGACATAGGGTGCTGGCAGATTACGGGCCTCCCATAGCTGCTGCCAGGCCCCTAATCTGCCATAGGCCCCTATATACCGCCTCCTCATGCTGCTGCCAGGTCCAGAGTCTCTCATGGGTCCCTGTACGGCCTCCCATTGCTGCTGTCTCCATCGCCACACTCTGCCATGTGCCACTTTCAGGTCTCCTCACACTGCTGGTGTGTAGAATTTTTTGACATAGGGTGCTGGCAGATTACGGGCCTCCCATAGCTGCTGCCAGGCCCCTAATCTGCCATAGGCCCCTATATACCGCCTCCTCATGCTGCTGCCAGGTCCAGAGTCTCTCATGGGTCCCTGTACGGCCTCCCATTGCTGCTGTCTCCATCGCCACACTCTGCCATGTGCCACTTTCAGGTCTCCTCACACTGCTGGTGTGTAGAATTTTTTGACATAGGGTGCTGGCAGATTACGGGCCTCCCATAGCTTCTGCCAGGCCCCTAATCTGCCATAGGCCCCTATATACCGCCTCCTCATGCTGCTGCCAGGTCCAGAGTCTCTCATGGGTCCCTGTACGGCCTCCCATTGCTGCTGTCTCCATCGCCACACTCTGCCATGTGCCACTTTCAGGTCTCCTCACACTGCTGGTGTGTAGAATTTTTTGACATAGGGTGCTGGCAGATTATGGGCCTCCCATAGCTGCTGCCAGGCCCCTAATCTGCCATAGGCCCCTATATACCGCCTCCTCATGCTGCTGCCAGGTCCAGAGTCTCTCATGGGTCCCTGTACGGCCTCCCATTGCTGCTGTCTCCATCGCCACACTCTGCCATGTGCCACTTTCAGGTCTCCTCACACTGCTGGTGTGTAGAATTTTTTGACATGGGGTGCTGGCAGATTACGGGCCTCCCATAGCTGCTGCCAGGCCCCTAATCTGCCATAGGCCCCTATATACCGCCTCCTCATGCTGCTGCCAGGTCCAGAGTCTCTCATGGGTCCCTGTACGGCCTCCCATTGCTGCTGTCTCCATCGCCACACTCTGCCATGTGCCACTTTCAGGTCTCCTCACACTGCTGGTGTGTAGAATTTTTTGACATAGGGTGCTGGCAGATTACGGGCCTCCCATAGCTGCTGCCAGGCCCCTAATCTGCCATAGGCCCCTATATACCGCCTCCTCATGCTGCTGCCAGGTCCAGAGTCTCTCATGGGTCCCTGTACGGCCTCCCATTGCTGCTGTCTCCATCGCCACACTCTGCCATGTGCCACTTTCAGGTCTCCTCACACTGCTGGTGTGTAGAATTTTTTGACATAGGGTGCTGGCAGATTACGGGCCTCCCATAGCTTCTGCCAGGCCCCTAATCTGCCATAGGCCCCTATATACCGCCTCCTCATGCTGCTGCCAGGTCCAGAGTCTCTCATGGGTCCCTGTACGGCCTCCCATTGCTGCTGTCTCCATCGCCACACTCTGCCATGTGCCACTTTCAGGTCTCCTCACACTGCTGGTGTGTAGAATTTTTTGACATAGGGTGCTGGCAGATTACGGGCCTCCCATAGCTGCTGCCAGGCCCCTAATCTGCCATAGGCCCCTATATACCGCCTCCTCATGCTGCTGCCAGGTCCAGAGTCTCTCATGGGTCCCTGTACGGCCTCCCATTGCTGCTGTCTCCATCGCCACACTCTGCCATGTGCCACTTTCAGGTCTCCTCACACTGCTGGTGTGTAGAATTTTTTGACATAGGGTGCTGGCAGATTACGGGCCTCCCATAGCTTCTGCCAGGCCCCTAATCTGCCATAGGCCCCTATATACCGCCTCCTCATGCTGCTGCCAGGTCCAGAGTCTCTCATGGGTCCCTGTACGGCCTCCCATTGCTGCTGTCTCCATCGCCACACTCTGCCATGTGCCACTTTCAGGTCTCCTCACACTGCTGGTGTGTAGAATTTTTTGACATAGGGTGCTGGCAGATTACGGGCCTCCCATAGCTGCTGCCAGGCCCCTAATCTGCCATAGGCCCCTATATACCGCCTCCTCATGCTGCTGCCAGGTCCAGAGTCTCTCATGGGTCCCTGTACGGCCTCCCATTGCTGCTGTCTCCATCGCCACACTCTGCCATGTGCCACTTTCAGGTCTCCTCACACTGCTGGTGTGTAGAATTTTTTGACATAGGGTGCTGGCAGATTACAGGCCTCCCATAGCTGCTGCCAGGCCCCTAATCTGCCATAGGCCCCTATATACCGCCTCCTCATGCTGCTGCCAGGTCCAGAGTCTCTCATGGGTCCCTGTACGGCCTCCCATTGCTGCTGTCTCCATCGCCACACTCTGCCATGTGCCACTTTCAGGTCTCCTCACACTGCTGGTGTGTAGAATTTTTTGACATAGGGTGCTGGCAGATTACGGGCCTCCCATAGCTGCTGCCAGGCCCCTAATCTGCCATAGGCCCCTATATACCGCCTCCTCATGCTGCTGCCAGGTCCAGAGTCTCTCATGGGTCCCTGTACGGCCTCCCATTGCTGCTGTCTCCATCGCCACACTCTGCCATGTGCCACTTTCAGGTCTCCTCACACTGCTGGTGTGTAGAATTTTTTGACATAGGGTGCTGGCAGATTACGGGCCTCCTATAGCTGCTGCCAGGCCCCTAATCTGCCATAGGCCCCTATATACCGCCTCCTCATGCTGCTGCCAGGTCCAGAGTCTCTCATGGGTCCCTGTACGGCCTCCCATTGCTGCTGTCTTCATCGCCACACTCTGCCATGTGCCACTTTCAGGTCTCCTCACACTGCTGGTGTGTAGAATTTTTTGACATAGGGTGCTGGCAGATTACGGGCCTCCCATAGCTGCTGCCAGGCCCCTAATCTGCCATAGGCCCCTATATACCGCCTCCTCATGCTGCTGCCAGGTTCACAGTCTCTCATGGGTCCCTGTACGGCCTCCCATTGCTGCTGTCTCCATCGCCACACTCTGCCATGTGCCACTTTCAGGTCTCCTCACACTGCTGGTGTGTAGAATTTTTTGACATAGGGTGCTGGCAGATTACGGGCCTCCCATAGCTGCTGCCAGGCCCCTAATCTGCCATAGGCCCCTATATACCGCCTCCTCATGCTGCTGCCAGGTCCAGAGTCTCTCATGGGTCCCTGTACGGCCTCCCATTGCTGCTGTCTCCATCGCCACACTCTGCCATGTGCCACTTTCAGGTCTCCTCACACTGCTGGTGTGTAGAATTTTTTGACATGGGGTGCTGGCAGATTACGGGCCTCCCATAGCTGCTGCCAGGCCCCTAATCTGCCATAGGCCCCTATATACCGCCTCCTCATGCTGCTGCCAGGTCCAGAGTCTCTCATGGGTCCCTGTACGGCCTCCCATTGCTGCTGTCTCCATCGCCACACTCTGCCATGTGCCACTTTCAGGTCTCCTCACACTGCTGGTGTGTAGAATTTTTTGACATAGGGTGCTGGCAGATTACGGGCCTCCCATAGCTGCTGCCAGGCCCCTAATCTGCCATAGGCCCCTATATACCGCCTCCTCATGCTGCTGCCAGGTCCAGAGTCTCTCATGGGTCCCTGTACGGCCTCCCATTGCTGCTGTCTCCATCGCCACACTCTGCCATGTGCCACTTTCAGGTCTCCTCACACTGCTGGTGTGTAGAATTTTTTGACATAGGGTGCTGGCAGATTACGGGCCTCCCATAGCTTCTGCCAGGCCCCTAATCTGCCATAGGCCCCTATATACCGCCTCCTCATGCTGCTGCCAGGTCCAGAGTCTCTCATGGGTCCCTGTACGGCCTCCCATTGCTGCTGTCTCCATCGCCACACTCTGCCATGTGCCACTTTCAGGTCTCCTCACACTGCTGGTGTGTAGAATTTTTTGACATAGGGTGCTGGCAGATTACGGGCCTCCCATAGCTGCTGCCAGGCCCCTAATCTGCCATAGGCCCCTATATACCGCCTCCTCATGCTGCTGCCAGGTCCAGAGTCTCTCATGGGTCCCTGTACGGCCTCCCATTGCTGCTGTCTCCATCGCCACACTCTGCCATGTGCCACTTTCAGGTCTCCTCACACTGCTGGTGTGTAGAATTTTTTGACATAGGGTGCTGGCAGATTACGGGCCTCCCATAGCTGCTGCCAGGCCCCTAATCTGCCATAGGCCCCTATATACCGCCTCCTCATGCTGCTGCCAGGTCCAGAGTCTCTCATGGGTCCCTGTACGGCCTCCCATTGCTGCTGTCTCCATCGCCACACTCTGCCATGTGCCACTTTCAGGTCTCCTCACACTGCTGGTGTGTAGAATTTTTTGACATAGGGTGCTGGCAGATTACGGGCCTCCCATAGCTGCTGCCAGGCCCCTAATCTGCCATAGGCCCCTATATACCGCCTCCTCATGCTGCTGCCAGGTCCAGAGTCTCTCATGGGTCCCTGTACGGCCTCCCATTGCTGCTGTCTCCATCGCCACACTCTGCCATGTGCCACTTTCAGGTCTCCTCACACTGCTGGTGTGTAGAATTTTTTGACATAGGGTGCTGGCAGATTACGGGCCTCCTATAGCTGCTGCCAGGCCCCTAATCTGCCATAGGCCCCTATATACCGCCTCCTCATGCTGCTGCCAGGTCCAGAGTCTCTCATGGGTCCCTGTACGGCCTCCCATTGCTGCTGTCTTCATCGCCACACTCTGCCATGTGCCACTTTCAGGTCTCCTCACACTGCTGGTGTGTAGAATTTTTTGACATAGGGTGCTGGCAGATTACGGGCCTCCCATAGCTGCTGCCAGGCCCCTAATCTGCCATAGGCCCCTATATACCGCCTCCTCATGCTGCTGCCAGGTCCAGAGTCTCTCATGGGTCCCTGTACGGCCTCCCATTGCTGCTGTCTCCATCGCCACACTCTGCCATGTGCCACTTTCAGGTCTCCTCACACTGCTGGTGTGTAGAATTTTTTGACATAGGGTGCTGGCAGATTACGGGCCTCCCATAGCTGCTGCCAGGCCCCTAATCTGCCATAGGCCCCTATATACCGCCTCCTCATGCTGCTGCCAGGTCCAGAGTCTCTCATGGGTCCCTGTACGGCCTCCCATTGCTGCTGTCTCCATCGCCACACTCTGCCATGTGCCACTTTCAGGTCTCCTCACACTGCTGGTGTGTAGAATTTTTTGACATGGGGTGCTGGCAGATTACGGGCCTCCCATAGCTGCTGCCAGGCCCCTAATCTGCCATAGGCCCCTATATACCGCCTCCTCATGCTGCTGCCAGGTCCAGAGTCTGTCATGGGTTCCTGTACGGCCTCCCATTGCTGCTGTCTCCATCGCCACACTCTGCCATGTGCCACTTTCAGGTCTCCTCACACTGCTGGTGTGTAGAATTTTTTGACATAGGGTGCTGGCAGATTACGGGCCTCCCATAGCTGCTGCCAGGCCCCTAATCTGCCATAGGCCCCTATATACCGCCTCCTCATGCTGCTGCCAGGTCCAGAGTCTCTCATGGGTCCCTGTACGGCCTCCCATTGCTGCTGTCTCCATCGCCACACTCTGCCATGTGCCACTTTCAGGTCTCCTCACACTGCTGGTGTGTAGAATTTTTTGACATAGGGTGCTGGCAGATTACGGGCCTCCCATAGCTGCTGCCAGGCCCCTAATCTGCCATAGGCCCCTATATACCGCCTCCTCATGCTGCTGCCAGGTCCAGAGTCTCTCATGGGTCCCTGTACGGCCTCCCATTGCTGCTGTCTCCATCGCCACACTCTGCCATGTGCCACTTTCAGGTCTCCTCACACTGCTGGTGTGTAGAATTTTTTGACATGGGGTGCTGGCAGATTACGGGCCTCCTATAGCTGCTGCCAGGCCCCTAATCTGCCATAGGCCCCTATATACCGCCTCCTCATGCTGCTGCCAGGTCCAGAGTCTCTCATGGGTCCCTGTACGGCCTCCCATTGCTGCTGTCTCCATCGCCACACTCTGCCATGTGCCACTTTCAGGTCTCCTCACACTGCTGGTGTGTAGAATTTTTTGACATAGGGTGCTGGCAGATTACGGGCCTCCCATAGCTGCTGCCAGGCCCCTAATCTGCCATAGGCCCCTATATACCGCCTCCTCATGCTGCTGCCAGGTCCAGAGTCTCTCATGGGTCCCTGTACGGCCTCCCATTGCTGCTGTCTCCATCGCCACACTCTGCCATGTGCCACTTTCAGGTCTCCTCACACTGCTGGTGTGTAGAATTTTTTGACATAGGGTGCTGGCAGATTACGGGCCTCCCATAGCTGCTGCCAGGCCCCTAATCTGCCATAGGCCCCTATATACCGCCTCCTCATGCTGCTGCCAGGTCCAGAGTCTCTCATGGGTCCCTGTACGGCCTCCCATTGCTGCTGTCTCCATCGCCACACTCTGCCATGTGCCACTTTCAGGTCTCCTCACACTGCTGGTGTGTAGAATTTTTTGACATAGGGTGCTGGCAGATTACGGGCCTCCCATAGCTGCTGCCAGGCCCCTAATCTGCCATAGGCCCCTATATACCGCCTCCTCATGCTGCTGCCAGGTCCAGAGTCTGTCATGGGTCCCTGTACGGCCTCCCATTGCTGCTGTCTCCATCGCCACACTCTGCCATGTGCCACTTTCAGGTCTCCTCACACTGCTGGTGTGTAGAATTTTTTGACATAGGGTGCTGGCAGATTACGGGCCTCCCATAGCTGCTGCCAGGCCCCTAATCTGCCATAGGCCCCTATATACCGCCTCCTCATGCTGCTGCCAGGTCCAGAGTCTCTCATGGGTCCCTGTACGGCCTCCCATTGCTGCTGTCTCCATCGCCACACTCTGCCATGTGCCACTTTCAGGTCTCCTCACACTGCTGGTGTGTAGAATTTTTTGACATAGGGTGCTGGCAGATTACGGGCCTCCCATAGCTGCTGCCAGGCCCCTAATCTGCCATAGGCCCCTATATACCGCCTCCTCATGCTGCTGCCAGGTCCAGAGTCTGTCATGGGTCCCTGTACGGCCTCCCATTGCTGCTGTCTCCATCGCCACACTCTGCCATGTGCCACTTTCAGGTCTCCTCACACTGCTGGTGTGTAGAATTTTTTGACATAGGGTGCTGGCAGATTACGGGCCTCCCATAGCTGCTGCCAGGCCCCTAATCTGCCATAGGCCCCTATATACCGCCTCCTCATGCTGCTGCCAGGTCCAGAGTCTCTCATGGGTCCCTGTACGGCCTCCCATTGCTGCTGTCTCCATCGCCACACTCTGCCATGTGCCACTTTCAGGTCTCCTCACACTGCTGGTGTGTAGAATTTTTTGACATAGGGTGCTGGCAGATTACGGGCCTCCCATAGCTGCTGCCAGGCCCCTAATCTGCCATAGGCCCCTATATACCGCCTCCTCATGCTGCTGCCAGGTCCAGAGTCTCTCATGGGTCCCTGTACGGCCTCCCATTGCTGCTGTCTCCATCGCCACACTCTGCCATGTGCCACTTTCAGGTCTCCTCATACTGCTGGTGTGTAGAATTTTTTGACATAGGGTGCTGGCAGATTACGGGCCTCCCATAGCTGCTGCCAGGCCCCTAATCTGCCATAGGCCCCTATATACCGCCTCCTCATGCTGCTGCCAGGTCCAGAGTCTCTCATGGGTCCCTGTACGGCCTCCCATTGCTGCTGTCTCCATCGCCACACTCTGCCATGTGCCACTTTCAGGTCTCCTCACACTGCTGGTGTGTTCAATTTTTTGACATAGGGTGCTGGCAGATTACGGGCCTCCCATAGCTGCTGCCAGGCCCCTAATCTGCCATGGGCCCCTATACCGCCTCTTCATGCTGCTGCCAGGTCCACAGTCTCTCATGCCATGTGCCACTTTCAGGTCTCCTCACACTGCTGGTGTGTTGAATTTTTTGACATAGGGTGCTGGCAGATTACGGGCCTCCCATAGCTGCTGCCAGGCCCCTAATCTGCCATGGGCCCCTATACCGCCTCCTCATGCTGCTGCCAAGTCCAGAGTGTGTCATGGGTCCCTGTACGGCCTCCCATTGCTGCTGTCTCCATAGCCACACTCTGCCATGTGCCACTTTCAGGTCTCCTCACACTGCTGGTGTGTTGAATTTTTTGACATAGGGTGCTGGCAGATTACGGGCCTCCCATTGCTGCTGCCAGGCACGTAATCTGCCATGGGCCCCCGTACCGACTCCTCATGCTGTGACGTTGCAACAAGGTGGAATTCAACCCTACATATGTTAGACCGCCTTTACGAACAGCGAAAGGGCATCACCGATTTCCTGATGTTAAAAGCGGATAAAGGTACTCCCTGTGTAACTTAGATGTCAGCCATTGGCAGCTCATGCGTGACACCTGCGCTTGCTCAGGCCCTTTGAGGAGGCCACGCTATTCGTGAGTCGGCAGGACTATGGGATGAACGACGTCATTCCTCTGTTGCACGTCCTGGAACAAATGCTGTTAACAATGGCTGGTCAGGGTGCGGTAGACGTGGCGCACAGATCTCAACGCCACATGACCCCTGTGGGGGCAGGACAGGAAGAAGAGGAGGAGGTAGAGGAGGACATTGGTGCTCAGGAATTATTGAGTGAAATGGGTGGTTTTTCCACTCAGCGGACAGGAGTGGAGGAGCAGGAGCATCTGGTAGAGGAGGAGGAGGAGACAGAGGACCCAGACGCACCGTGGCAGTATGCTGTGGAGATGGAGGCAGGGAGTCCCTCGCATTCCTTGGCACAAATGGCCCATAGCATGCTCGGTTGCTTGCGTAGCGACAGCCGAATAATAACCATCAGACAGAGGGATGACTTTTGGCTGTCCACCTTGTTGGACCCTCGCTACCGTTCAAAAATGGTGGCCTTTTTCACACCTGCTGAGAGGGAGGCCAAAATAACGTACTATAAAAACCACCTATGTTGTCAGCTGGTCTCTGCCTGTCTGCGCCAACGTCCATCCTCAGACACTGTGGGCCCTGTGCGCTCGCGTTCCGCTGCCATGGCAGCAGGGGAGGGGTGGGGTGGTAGGAGCAGTGGCAGCTCCACCAGCAGCGGCTTCCTCAGTCTGCAGTCGATGATGAGTAGCTTTCTTCACCAGCGCAGTGAGGAAACTACTAACCAGCCGCAGCAGCAGCAGCAGCAGCATCAGGTGGACCTGGAGCAGGACCTCAAACAACAGGCTTAGGCCTACTTGGACAGCACCCTGCCAACCGAGGTAGACAATCCCCTTGACTACTGGGCAACGAAACTTGACCTTTGGCCCCAACTAGCTGAATTTGCCCTTGAAAGGCTGTCATGCCCGGCCAGTAGCGTGGCATCGGAGCGCGTGTTTAGTGCGGCAGGAGGTATTGCAACTCCGCGGAGGACACGACTGTCCACCCAAAGTGTGGAGAGACTGACGTTTGTGAAAATGAATCAGGCGTGGATTAGTCTGGATTTCAAACCACCAGTTCCTGACACAACTGACTAAATCCGCCATGAATCATGCCCCAAACATGTGCCACTTTCAGGTCTCCTCACACTGCTGGTGTGTTCCATTTTTTGTCATAGGGTGCTGGCAGATTACGGGCCTCCCATAGCTGCTGCCAGGCCCCTAATCTGCCATGGGCCCCTATACCGCCTCCTCATGCTGCTGCCAAGTCCAGAGTCTCTCATGGGTCCCTGTACGGCCTCCCATTGCTGCTGTCTCCATCGCCACACTCTGCCATGTGCCACTTTCAGGTCTCCTCACACTGCTGGTGTATTCCATTTTTTGTCATAGGGTGCTGGCAGATTACGGGCCTCCCATAGCTGCTGCCAGGCCCCTAATCTGCCATGGGCCCCTATACCGCCTCCTCATGCTGCTGCCAGGTCCAGAGTCTCTCATGGGTCCCTGTACGGCCTCCCATTGCTGCTGTCTCCATCGCCACACTCTGCCATGTGCCACTTTCAGGTCTCCTCACACTGCTGGTGGGTTCCATTTTTTGTCATAGGGTGCTGGCAGATTACGGGCCTCCCATAGCTGCTGCCAGGCCCCTAATCTGCCATGGGCCCCCGTACCGACTCCTCATGCTGCTGCCAGGCCCGTAATCTGTCATGGGCCCCTGTTGTCGCTTGTTGGCATATTCCGCTCGTTCAGATGCTCCTTCTCCTGCTACTCCTCTTCACGGATTCCGTCAGCAGTCTTTCTTGGAATCCGTTTCCAAGAGACAACAGTTTGCGAGCACGCACCAGACGGTGCAGAAACTGAACGTCCTCCTGTCCAAGTTGCTGCTGCCAGGCTCGTAATCTGTCATGCGCCCCTGTACCGCCTCCTCATGCTGCTGCCAGGTCCAGAGTGTGTCATGGGCCCCCGTACCGACTCCAAATGCTGCTGCCAGGCCCGTAATCTGTCATGGGCCCCTGTACCGCCTCCCCATGCTGCTGCCAGGTCCAGATTGTGTCATGGGTCCCTGTACGGCCTCCCATTGCTGCTGCCAGGCCCGTAATCTGCCATGGGCCCCCGTACCGACTCCTCATGCTGCTGCCAGGCCCGTAATCTGCCATGGGCCCCTGTACCGCCTCCTCATGCTGCTGCCAGGTCCAGAGTGTGTCATGGGTCCCTGTACGGCCTCCCATTGCTGCTGTCTCTATCGCCACACTCTGCCATGTGCCACTTTCAGGTCTCCTCACACTGCTGGTGGTTTCCATTTTTGTCATAGGGTGCTGTATGGCCTCCCATTGCTGCTGCCTCCACCGCCACACTGTGGCTCCACACTCTGGTTTTGGCCCCGTGACTGCCCAAATGAGTGAAGTGTGCGGTGATTCTAAGATCGACGGCACTCATCTGCATGTCATACTGCCTGACAGTATTATTTCTCTTCCCCAGCAGACTCCAAGGGCATTTAAATTAAAGGTACAGTGTTCAGCACTAATATTAAGTCTCTCTGAAGCCTAGAAACACCCTTTTTTAAGTTAAATTCACAGCGAATATATTCGACTCGAATCAAAAATTTTTCACGAATTCGCCGAATCAGTCGAATCGAATTTTTGAATACTTCGCTCATCTCTAGTGATAAACTCCAACTCTTCTGTGATCTTTCTCCAATTACTCTTGCTAAGCGGCGTGCTTTGAAGCCGATTACCACACATCTTCAGCATCATCGTGTCCTGTATCGTTGGGGGTTCCCCTTCAAGCTGGTGGTTGTTAGGGACAACACCCATGTTGTTCTTCGAGATCTTCAAGAGGCGGAATCTTTCCTTAAGCAGTTGGGACTCCCACCTCTACTGGATGATATGCCCTCATCGCCGCCTACTCCATCCCGTCCTTATGCCACCCCTTCCAAGATATGGACACCGGTCCGCGGAGGTCGGAGGAGACACACACGCATACCGCAACGTCCACGCCCTCCCCGATCAAGCGATCCTCCTGCCTGAGGATTTTCAGGGGTGACCTTTTGTGGCGAATCTGGTGCTGTTTTGTTCGGCCATGTCCTTGCTGGGTGCATTTTATTTTATTTTGTTTTTGTTTCTTCTGGCCGGGTTTGACGTCCTCCCGGAAGTGTCGGATGTCGTGCTGCCCCCGATACTGTCTAGCCATTGGCCTAGACGACTTGGGCTTAGTTGACGTTCCCAAGTTTATATCCTCGTGGATACCTGTTCTTCATTGTGTATTTTTTTCTGTTGTGTTTTTTGCATGTTTTATGTTTTCTGTTTTTTTTTTTTTCTTTTTACTACATCGATGGTACTTCATCCATTTGTCATGCTAATACATGTGGCCCAGTCACTGTTATTTTATAATGGCTTTGAAGTTTCTGTCATATAATGTTAAGGGCCTCAACTCTATTCAAAAAAGGTGGATGGCTTTGAAGGAATTTCGATCCTCAGGAGCAGACATCATTTTTGTCCAAGAGACCCATTTCAAATCTACAGGCTCCTTTCGTTTTGCCTCGAGATTTTTTCCCCGAGCCTACTCGGCCTTTGACCCTTCTGGGAAAGCCGGGGTGGCAATTTTGATTGGGTCACATTGCTCTCTTCGGGTTGTTTCCTCCAAAGTTGACCGACAGGGTCGTTTCATTATTTTGGAGTGTATGTTTGGTGAGACTCCCCTGGTTTTGCTGAATTTATACGCCCCTAACACGGGTCAATTGCAGTTCCTATCCCAAACACTCGCCGAACTGGATTCCATTTCCACTTCGCAGGTGATAGTTGGGGGAGATTTCAATCTGATTCTTTCCCCCCATATAGACAGGAAGGTTATTTTTGAGTCCACTCCCTCGAAGCGGCAATGCTCCTCTTCAAAATATTTTCGTAGATTGATTAGGGAGCATCGTCTCTTTGACGCATGGCGGATTAAACATCCTCTCCATAAACAATTCACTTTTTACTCTACTCCTCACCGTAGTTATTCTCGCCTAGACCATTTTTTCGTTTCTGCCCCATTGCTTCCACTTCTGGTTTCTTCTGATATTAATCCCATCACTTGGTCCGACCATGCCTCTTTGACTTTAAACCTTTTTTTCCCCCCTGTTATATCCAAACCCTGTCATTGGCGCCTTAATGAGACCTTTCTTTCCACAGACCATCTTAGAGATGAATTGTCGCAGGGACTTGATGCCTACTTCACCCACAATGTTGGCTCCGTAACCTCCTCCTCAACTCTATGGGAGGCCCATAAGGCGGTTTTTCGAGGGCTCTGTATTTCTATGGGTTCTCGTTTAAAAAAGTCCTCGGCGAGTGCTAGGGCTTCCCTCATACAACAGCTATCTTGGGCGGAAGGACGGTTATTGGCTAAGCCGTCTATTCCTGGGCTCCAGAGGGTAACTTCTCTACGGGATCAAGTTAAAGCTCTTGACTCCAGTAAAACTGCTCAATCCCTCCTTTGGGTTAAGCAGAAATTCTATGAATTTTCCAATAAGCCCCATCGTATGTTAGTCAATCGTCTCAAAGCTCAGTCCCCTTCTACGATGCCTGACCTACTAATACAGCCAGATGGAAGCCCCACTTATGACCCTCGGGTTATAGCAACTCTTTTTGGCTCATTTTACGGGAAATTGTACAACTGTTTAACCCCGGACCTGCATCCACCCCTCACACAGTCATTATTTGATAATTTTTTTGACGCATTGTCACTCCCGAGAATCTCACCTTCAGACATTGCCACCCTTAATGCTGACATTACACTAGAGGAATTATTGGACACAATCAAACTTCTCCCTTCTCGTAAAGCTCCGGGACCGGACGGATTGCCCTACTCCTACTATAAAACTTTTATTGGTATTTTGGCACCGCATCTCCTCTCTCTATATCACGATCTTTTTAAGGGAATTATACCCCAGACCGAATTCTCCCGTGCATACATCTTGGTCATCCCTAAACCCGATAAGGACCAGTCTATCGTGGACAACTACCGCCCCATTGCCCTACTCAATTCTGACTACAAGATTTTTACCAAAATTTTGGCTAACCGATTGTCCGGAATCATCTCCAAGATCATACATAGGGACCAAGTGGGCTTTGTACCTGCCAGACATGCCGCAGATAACACTAGGAGAACTATTGATCTGGTTGATCTGGTTAACAGGTCCTCTACCCCTACTGTGTTATTAAGCCTGGACGCTCAAAAAGCTTTCGACCGTTTAAGCTGGCCTTATATGTTCATGGTCTTGGAGAGATTTGGTTTCAAAGGTCCATTTGTAGCAGCGCTGAAGGCCCTCTATTCATCCCCCCTCTCGCAGGTCAGATTAGTTTCTTTTCTCTCGCCTCCCTTTCAGATGTCAAACGGTACACGTCAGGGCTGCCCACTCTCTCCTTTACTGTTTATTCTTTGTCTGGAACCTTTGGCCATCGCTATTAGGTCAAACCCGGATATTCGTGGGATACAGTCACATTCCCATGAGT
Organism: Staurois parvus; assembly: GCF_062004578.1. NCBI lineage: Eukaryota > Metazoa > Chordata > Amphibia > Anura > Ranidae > Staurois > Staurois parvus. Next base: position 372,722 of record NW_028318565.1, on the reverse strand, counting down.
ACAAATTATCGTTATTTGCAGATGACATTCTTCTCACGCTTACGAGTCCCCATACTTCTTTACCGATTTTGCATAAGACCTTGAAACAATTTGGGGCTATTTCAGGTTACAAAGTCAATACGTCCAAAACTGAGGCACTCCCAATACATGTCCCGCCTATCGTTCTGTCCTCGCTTCAGGAAGCCTTTCCCTATCGGTGGTGCACACACTCTTTAAAATATTTAGGTACTAATATTTCTCTTTCTTACCAATCCATATACGAGGCCAATTTCCCCCCTTTGTTCATAGCAATTTCTCGCTCTCTGAAACAATGGGATGCCTTGCCCATCTCTTTCCTCGGTCGCATTAATGTTCTAAAAATGACCGTGTTACCCAAACTCTTATATCTGTTTGCGACTCTCCCCGTTCCCGTCCCTATGTCCAAGCTTCACTCCCTTCAGAAATCTTTCCTACACTTTATCTGGCACAATATGCGACACAGGATTGCACGTTCTGTTCTGCTCTCTCCGCGTTCTAAGGGAGGTTTGGGAGCGCCGGATATAATCAAGTATTATTATGCGACTCACCTTTGTTTTCTTATGTCATGGTCCACGCAACACCCTCCCAATACATGGACTGAGATTGAATCTTTACAACTGTCCCCAGTTCATCCATGTTCCCTCCTTTGGTCAACCGCGGCAGTGGATGTCTCTTCCTTCCGTCATCTATTCCTTGGTCCCATGCAATTTTCATTGACGGTATGGCAGAAATGTAAGGCTCAATTTACTCTGGCCTCTGAATGCTCCCCTCTGACAAATATCCTCTATAACCCTAACCTGCCAGACAATATGGCCATATCCCGGATGTCTCTTTGGGTGGTATCTAACCTTTTTCAATTACGTCACCTGGTACATCCGGTGACTCGTAAATTACATTCATTCCCGGATCTCCAGAAAAAAGCTTCTTTACCTCCTCATCACCTATATATATATTTCCAAATACGCCATTTTTTCTCTACTTTATCATCCTCATTGATTCTGGGGAAGCCTACACCCTTCGAACGTTTATGTATGCAGGGCCCCCACCAAAGGGGTATCATCTCCAATACTTATAAAATTCTTCTGGATTCATCCCCTTTATCTAATGAAACTCACCTTTATATGCGTAGGTGGTCTCAGTTTGTACAACGTGATATTGATTTACTAACGTGGAAGAATATTTGGGTAAATGCATCTAAATCTTCTGTCTGTGTGGTTTTTAAGGAAAACATTTACAAGATTATGATGTTATGGTACAAAACACCTGAGGTTCTTCATGCTTTCAACCCGAGTGCTTCTCCTGTCTGCTGGCGCTGTGGTAGGGATTCTGGTTCTCTCTATCATATTTTTTGGACTTGTAAATCTATTGTTCCTTTCTGGGAGGAAGTCCGCTCCTTGTTGCAATCAATGCTGCATGCCTCGCTCCCTTTTGACCCTCTGCATTTTTTGCTAGGCTTGCCATTCCCGGGTTTATCTAAACCAGCCAGAAAACTTGCTGCTCATGTGCTGACCGCGGCCAGGAGAAGTATTCCTATGGGTTGGTTATCTTCTACTCCCCCTACAATGCTGACTTTGTACAAACTTATTGCTGAAGTAAGACGGATGGAGTATTTGACTGCCTTACATAATTGTTCATCTGCTGTATTTGAGTTGATTTGGTTCCCGTGGGATTCCTTCATTTCCTCTTTGCTGGCCTGAAACTAAGATCCTGATTGTTTCCGCACTGATTTTGTATGACTCTGTATGACTCTATTGGACTTGATTATGTGTAGTTATGCCATCGTTGTTTTTTTCTGTTATGTTTATCAGTTTACTTATTTGAAAACCAATAAAAATTGTTATTACAAAAAAAAAAAAGAGACAGTCCCATCCAGCAAATACACAGCCCATATAGCAAAGAGACAGCTCCTCCAGCAAAGAGACATCCCATCCAGCAAAGAGACGGCTACCCCAGCAAAAAGACAGCCCATCCAGCAAAGAGACAGCTCCCCCAGCAAAGAAACAGCCCATCCAGCAAAGAGACAGCGCCCCCTCAAAAAAAAAAAAAAAAAAAGCAAAGAAGTAGGAGAGTAAGCAGACAAAAATGTATGTCTCTTAGACAGCCTGATAGAGGACAAATCACTATAGACTTGAATTTTTTCCCCTCTAAAGTCAACCAAGGCAATGTTACGTGTAGAATTCAGCAGAGATTCCTTACTATCATAGTAATGAAACCAGACAATGAAGTCTCTAGGTCTCACACCCAATGGAGGTTTGGGGCAAGGGAGCGTGGACCCTATCCATTCTCCAATCTGTGTCCAGAACCGCCGGGGCCAATGCGATGAACAGCCCCTGTAAATAATCTTGGAGATCCGCATCTCCTATTGATTCAGGAACACCACATATACAGAGATTTTGTCTCCACTCCTTATTCTCCAAATCTTCTTGTAGGGATTGTAGCTGGGAAATCTGTTGTTTCAAAGTATGATTGTCTTCCTCCAGTACGTGTACATACTGCACCATGTCATCAAATTTGGTTTCTAGGTGATTTGTACGTTCTTGCACCAATGCTATCTCCCCTCTGAGTTCTTGAGCTATTTTCCCCACTGCCACAGAAATAGTATTGGACAAACCTTGCAGAAGTGTCAAGGTCCTACCTTTCCCCAGAGGTTATGCTGCTCTATGTGCTGGCATCCATCTTAGGTTTCTGCAAAGCATGGTGAGAGCCTTTTATGCTTTCAGGCCTCTGCGATCCATCCCTCAGAGGGGTGTGGTTGATCACATTTAAGCCTGTTGTCTGCACTTGCTCTTTGCATTCGTGTCCTGTATGATTGTGTTGCAGCAAGCTCTGGTTCTACTCTCGTGGCTCTCCTAGAAACTGACTTGGCTTTGACTAGGACTATTCTCAGCCTTATCCCTTTATCTGACCTCCCGTTGCTGAACCCGGCTCGTGACCTGTGTATTCTTGCCTACCGTCCTGTACTGTCTGTCCCGCTGTTATTGACCCGGCCTGTCCGACTATGCTATAGTTTCCCATCTGGTTCCCACCAGCTATACGCCATTGGCAGCGGCCATTACTGCAGCTGGGGTTACTCGGGGGGCGCGACCTGGTCCCTGGCTGTGTCAAGTCCATCCCCACCATCAGGGGCCGTGGTGAAAGGCAGCCTGGGGTTTAGACTCCGCACCCTGAGGGACTCCGGTCTTTGGGTGGTGGTTGTCGTCAGTCGGTGCGTGACCCTACCATTAGGCCTGCCTGTCCGTTCCACAGCTCCTGCCCTGACATTACAAGAATGCCACGAATACTGACGGTGCAGGTACTCCTTTGCTTCCCATGTTAGTCACCAGACTTGATCAACAGGATCTCCTGTTGGATCAGTTCGCTCAGGCATTGCAGATTCTGCTTGCACATGCCGCACACCTTGCTCCTGGTGCTATTAGGCTGGTTGTCACTCCAGTGATCGCCCCCCCTTGCTGCTCCGGTTGTTGCGCCTACCGCCGCGGCTGCTGCTGCACCCGTGGTGCCCAGAGTTATGACTGGTTCAGCCCCTCTTCTACAGAGCTTTGGGGTGAGCCGAGTCAGTGTCGTGGGTTCCTCAACCAGGTGGGCATTTATTTTTTAGTTAATACCCCACGCTTTTCCTACTGAGAGGTCAAAGGTGGGCTTCCTAATCTCGCTGCTCTCAGACAAGGCCTTGGACTGGGCAAATCCCTTATGGGAGAACAATAACCCGGTGATTCATGAGTTTTCCGGTTTTGTTGATGCCTTCCGTAGGGCATTCAACGTGCCGACTCGCTCCGCCTCGGCTGCCAAGCTGCTCATGTCCATGCATCAGGGTTCACGGACCGTTGCCGAGTACGCCATAGAGTTTCGTACCCTGGCTGCAGAGGTGGGCTGGCACAATGAGGCTCTGGTGGCTGCTTTTTCTCATGGCCTTTCAGATGCGTTGAAAGACGAGATTGCAGCCAAGGAACCGCCTGTGGAGCTGGAAGCACTCATTTCCTTCCTAATCCTGATTGATACCAGGCTCAGGGAGAGGCCTTCACTCAAGAAGCACCTGCGGAGGCCTCCCAGCTGACTGGCGCCTGCGTTTTCTGTCCCACCCGTTCCTCCCTCTCCTCCCACGCCTCCTGGGGATGGCTTGCCTGGCGGTGAGCCCATGCAGCTGGAATTTGCTCGCCTTTCTGAGGGGGAGCGGGCCGCTTGGCGTCGGGAGGGTTGCTGCCTGTGCTGTGGCCTTGGTTGGCACTTTCGGCAGTCCTATCCAGTCCGTCCGGGAAACGCTTGCACCTGAGATCCTGTCGGGGACAGATCTTGGGTGGAGTTTCCTTGTCCCCGGCATCCCGCAAAGATAAACCACTGATTACTGTTGCCCTCTCTTGGGCGGAGGGCTCGGTGACGGCCCAGGCGTTGGTAGACTCTGGGGCCGGCGGGTTGTTTATGGACAACTTGTTTGCTGCCCAGTACTCCATTCCCCTGCAGGCTCGAGTTACCCCATTGGTTCTCGAGGCAATAGATGGCAGGCCCCTGCAACCGCCACAGGTTACCCACGAGACCCTGCCGGTTGAAGTAGCTATTGGGCTGTTCACAGGGAGTTGGCCTGTTTCCAGGTAATTTCTTCCCCACACTATTCCGTGGTTTTGGGGTATCCCTGGCTCCAGAGGCACAATCCAACCTTTAATTGGCGAACGGCCGAGATTCTCTCGTGGTCTCCACATTGTGGGGCCGGGTGCATCTGTGGGCCGGTTAAGGTGTTGTGTGCCTCCTTGGACTCTGTGTTGCCTACCGACTATGGGGAGTACCTGGACGTGTTTGACAAGGTGCGCGCTGGTGCCATACCTCCTCATCGTCCCTACAACTGAGCCTTACCCTTGCAACCTGGTGCCACTCCTCCGTGTGGCAGGGTGTATCCCCTTTCGGTTGCGGAGAATCAGGCCATGGAGGAGTACGTTGCGGATGCACTTTCCCATAGGCACATTCATAAGTCTACTTCCCACACAGGAGCGGGCTTTTTCTTCGTAAAGATGAAGGGCGGTGAATTGAGGCCTTGCATCGATTATAAGGGTCTCAATCGAATCACCATTAAGAATGCCTACCCAATCCCGTTGATTACCGAGTTGTTTGACCGCCTCAAGGGAGCAACAGTCTTTACCAAACTCGATCTTAGGGCGGCGTACAACCTCGTACAGATCAAGCAGGGGGATTAGTGGAAGACCGCGTTTAACACCAGAGCCGGTCACTATGAATCCCTGGTGATGCCCTTTGTGTTGTGTAACGCGCCCGCGGTCTTTCAAGAGTTCATAAATTATGTCATTCACGACTTGTTGCAGCAGTGAGTGTTGGTTTACTTGGATGACATCCTGGTTTACTCTGTCTCCATGGAATCTCATATCCAGGATGACAAGCGGGTGCTGCATCGGTTACGTGAGAACGACCTTTTTTGTAAGCTCGAGAAGTGTGAATTCCACCGATCCCAGGTGGCCTTTTTGGGCTACATCATTTCCGTAGTGGGATTTTCCATGGACCCTCAGAAGGTTGCGGCAGTTCTGCAGTGGCCTTGTCCCAATGGTCTTCGGCCCATTCAGCTCTTTTTGGGTTTCGCCAACTATTATCGGAAGTTCATCAGGAACTTCTCCACGCTTGCAAAGCCTCTCTCAGATCTAACCAAGAAGGTCCTTAATTCTCACAAGTGGCCATCCAAGGCCATCGTAGCTTTCGAGGCTCTGAAATCCGCCTTTGCGTCGGCTCCGATACTGTCTCATCCCAATCCTTGCCCTTTGTCCTCAAGGTTGATGCATCTGAGATGGGAGTAGGCGCTCTCCTGTCTCAGCGTCGGTCGCCCGATGGACCCCTACTTCCCTGTGGGTTCTACTCCAGAAAGCTTTCCTCTGCAGAATGCAACTACCAGATTGGAGACAGGGAGTTGTTGGCCATCATTCAGGCTCTCAAGGAATGGAGGCACCTGCTCAAGGGCTCCGCTGTGCTTGTCCTCATTCTTACCGATCACAAGAACCTGACGTATCTCTTGTAGGCCAAGAGATTGACACCCCGTCAGGCCAGATGGGCCTTTTTCTTGTCACGTTTCAACTATGTGGTTTCCTATTTGCCTGGCTCAAAGAATGTCAGGGCTGATGCATTGTCGCGGCAATACTATGAGTTTTCCAGGGAGGACTCTGAGCCAACCTCCGTCATACCTCCAGATCAGATCCTGGCTGCCATTCTCATCAGTCTGACTTCTCCCCTTGGGAAACCGATTTTGGCAGCTCAAACTGACGCCCCTCCTGAGAGACCGGATGGTAGATGTTTCATACCTGAGGAATTGCGCAGCCGCCTGCTGCGTACCTACCATAACTCCAAGACTGCCGGTCATCCGGGGAGGAACCAGTTGTCCTGGGTCGTTTCTCGTTTATTTTGGTGGCCATCTCTCCGTTCCGATATCGCCTCTTATGTAGTGGCATGTTCGGTCTGTGCCCAGAATAAATCTCCCCGGCATCTTCCATTGGGCCTCCTGCAACCCATCCCCAATGGGGAGCGTCCCTGGTCACACCTGGGCATGGACTTTATTGTAGACATCCCTGTGTCTCGGGGCCATACTGTCATTCTCATGGTCATTGATTGTTTTTCCAAAATGTGCCATTGTGTTCCACTCAAGAAATTACCAACTGCGCAAGAACTAGCCACGGTTTTGCCAGGGAGATTTTTCGCCTGCATGGGTTGCTCTGGGTGATTGTCTCGGACCGTGGGAGTCAGTTCATTATTATTATTATACAGTATTTATAAAGCGCCAATAGTTCACTCAGCGCTGTACATTACAAAGGGGGACAGAACATGTGACAGAACAATACCAATATAATGCAAAACATGAGGGGATCGAGGGCCTTGCTCTTTCGAGCTTACAATCTAGAAGGGACGGGGTAGTGGTACAGGAGGAGATAGCTGTTGGGGATGGAGTGGTAGGAAGAGTGGAGGAGGTCGGTCAAGTTAGCAGGGGGTAGGCTTCCCTGAAGAGATGGGTTTCCAGGGTGCGCCTAAAGGAGAGGAGAGTAGGTGATAATCTGATGGGTTGGGGAAGGGAGTTCCAGAGGATGGGTGACACCCTGGAGAAGTCCTGGAGGCGGGCATGGGAGGAGGAGACCAGGGAACTAGAGAGAAGGAGGTCTTGTGAGGAGCGGAGTGTGCGTGCTGAGTGGTACTTGGATATTAGGTTGGTGATGTAGTTCGGGGCAGTATGGTGGACAGCTTTGTACGTCAGCGTTAGGATTTTAAATTTGATCCGTTGTGCAATCTGAATCCAGTGGAGGGATTGGCAGAGGGGGGTGGCAGAAACAGAGCGGTTGGAAAGGTGAATGAGTCTGGCAGCCGTATTCAGGATCAACTGAAGCGGGGATAGCCAGCGGTGAGGCAGGCCAGTGAGGGAGTTGCAGTAGTCGAGTCGTGATATGATGAGGGAGTGGATGAGCTGTTTAGTGGTTTCTGGGGTTAGGAACGTGCAGATTTTGGTGATGTCGCGGAGGTGGAGTTTGCATGAGTTTGTTCATGTCCAGGTTCTGGTGTGCTTTCTTCTCACAGTTGGGTATCAGGCTCTCTTTCTCTTTGGCCTACCACCCGCAGTCCAATGGGCCTGCGGAGCGTTCAAACCAGACCCTGGAACAATTCCTTTGCTGCCATATCTCGGACCATCAGGACGATTGGGCTGATCTCCTGCAATGGGCAGAGTTTGCCAGGAACTCGGCTGTCAACTCCTCCTCCGGGATGTCTCTCTTCATGGCCAACTATGGGTTCCAACCTGCGGTGGTGCCTGAGAGGTTCTCACCACAGGACATTCCAGCTGTGGAGAACCATTTTGCTGCCCTGCGTTCTTCATGGGGGCAGATCCAGAAGTCCTTGAAGGACTCAGCACAGCGCCAGAAGTTCCAGGCTGATCGCAGACGGCTGCCCGCTCCTTCATACCAGGTCGGAGATCGGGTGTGGTTGTCCACTCGCAACCTCAAACTTTGGGTGCCAGCACCCAAACTGGCGCCCCATTTTGTTGGCCCTTTTCACATCCTTCGCAAGGTGAATCCGGTTGCCTATGCCCTTGCCCTTCCTCCTGGGATGCGTATCTCTAATGTATTCCACTTGGTCTCCATTTTCTATCAAAGCATTATAGGGATTTTAACCATAGAGATCCCTCTTCCCTCAAATTTATAGGGATCAATTTTGCACAACACCAATGGCGGGGTTCAAATAGAAGCAGACAGGTCTCACGTTTGGAGACCAAGTGGATCTTTGAGATCAAATCTATGACCCCTTTAGGCCGCAACGTGGAAGTAGATATAAACTGCTTCATCGACAACAGCTGAACCCCACACACGGTTAGACTATATACCTGGTAGCGCAACACCAGGACCACCTATTAGAATATATACTGCGTCTGGTACATACCGTATTTTCCGGTGTGTAAGATGACTTTTTACCCCTTGAAAATCTTTTCTAAAGTCGGGGGTCGTCTTATACGCCGGTATACGGCATACTGACACTTTTTAGGTTGGGTGGCGCGGTGCCGCTCCCCCCTTCCAACGGAAGGGACACTAAGTACAGGGGTGGGCAGGGGCTGCTGTCTCTTACCTGGCTCCGGTCCCATGACGATCCGGTCCAGGAAGCGCGGCTGCTCCTTCATTTGGTTCGACCACTGGATGTTCGCAGGGCTGCTTGGCTCCGCCTCCTCACCGGTGATTGGCCGCCAGAACTGTAGCTCAGGAAAGGCACACAGGCGGCCAATCACCGGCGAGGAGGCGGAGCCAAACGGCCCCGCGAAAATTGAGTGAAGGAGCGGCCGGTAAGTATGCCGTCCAGAGGTGCTGCTGCAACCACATATGCTGGCTGTAGCAGCACCATACTAGAACAGGGGTCAGCAAGTGTAATTGGTGTCCGTGGGAGGAATAGTGCCCCATCATTGGTATCACTGATACCAATGTTGGGGCATTATTCCTCCCACTGACACCAACGACGGGGCACTATTCCTTCCCCCCACTGACACCAACGATGGGGCACTATTCCTCCCCCCCACTGACACCAACGATGGGGCACAATTCCACCCCCCACTGACACCAATGATGGGGCACTATTCCACCCCCAAACACAAATGCTCCTGCGCTTGGGGGTGGACTCGATGCTACAACCACTGTCCTGCCTTCTCTGCAGTTATGAAAGGGTTACAGAGGGTAACAGGCAATATAACCTTTGATATCCACACAGTAAAGAGTCGATGATTGATAACCGATGATCTTTTACTGATAACATGTGAACATAGTACATGAAGTGTGAATGAATGTGAGAATGAATGAATGGTAAAACTGAAATACAAACAGAATAAAACAGACATGAGTACATATCTAACTTCCTAGCTATATGCATAACATTCCACAGTACATAGGAGGGGTACTTACAGACTTTGGGGGTCTAATCAAGCCCATATATGAAGAGAGAACAGCATCCCACATCTACTTGCATAGTAGAATTTCTTCAGTCTGAAGAGATGAGGTCACTTCCTCCCAAGTAAGCAAACAGGAAGTCCCTGGCCTTAAAGGGGACAGACACTGCTGAATGCTAAATAATGCCATGTGTAATACAAGGCAGCACACTCCCCACCTGGCATAATATTGATATGCCACTATTAAACTCTTGGAAGGAGTAAAACGACTTCTGTGATGGGTCTAAGGTACACCTTAGGGGTGCCCCTTTTTACTACTCTAACCTCTACTTTCCTGACTCTGCTATCACTGCTAGCATCAGTCCCCACAATGAGTCCAATTGGCCACTCCTTCCTGTGGGCCTGAGAGTCTTTTAGTAGAACAACATCTCCAACTTGTAAGTTGGGCTTGTCGGCTTGCCATTTGTTGCGTAGTTGGAGGGTCATCAGGTACTCCTGTCTCCATCTCTTCCAGAAGATATCGGCAAGGCTTTGAACTTGTTTCCATTGCTTGGTGTACAAGTCTTTAAGATCAAAGTCCTCGTTGGGAGTTGTCACCATCTCCATCTTCTGGGTCAGCAACGTTGCCGGTGTCAAGACGGTTGGCATCTCTGGGTCAGTAGACACTGGGACCAAAGGTCTGGCGTTCATGATAGCCATGACTTCAGCCGTCAGCGTGGTTAAGACGTGTGTGAGATGAGTAGATCCAATCTTTAGAAGCATTGCATCTAGAATGCGACGAGCTACTCCAATCATCCTCTCCCAAGCTCCTCCCATATGTGAGGCATGAGGAGGATTGAAGATCCAAGTGCATCTTTGGTTTTGAAGATAGTTACTTGTCTCTGAGTCTGTTGCAACAATCTTCAATTCTTTGCAGACTCCAATAAAATTTGTGCCACAATCAGAACAAATCTGTTTTGCTGGTCCTCGAATGGAGAAAAATCTTCTCAAGGCATTGATGAAGCTTGAGGTAGATAGAGACTCAATTACCTCAATGTGAACTGCTCTGGTACTCATACACGAGAAAAGAACAGCCCAGCGTTTGCTCTCTGCACTGCCTCCTCTGGTCTTGCGAAAAGAAATGTTCCAAGGACCAAAAACGTCCAGGCCCACATTTGTGAATAGAGGGTCTGAAGCCAGCCTGTCTGGAGGTAAGTCTGACATCTTCTGGACTTCAGTCTTTCCTCTGATTTTCTTGCAAGTTACACATATGTTAATCACACTGGAGACTAGTCTTTTACCTCCTAGGATCCACAATCCAGCTGAACGGACTGCTCCTTCAGTGAGGTGGCGACCTTGATGTGCAACTTGCTCGTGGTGGTGTCTTGTCAGAAGAACGACAATGTGATGATTCTTGGGTATGACAATGGGATGTTTTTCTAGAATAGTCGTATCAGCTGCGGGTAGGCGACCTCCAAGTCTCATCTCTCCATCTTCATCAAGGACAGGGTTCAACTTTTTGAGTGGGCTGTGTTTAGAAAGTTCTTCTTTCTTGAGAAGACCTTGAATTTCTTCCTTGAAGGCTTCCTGCTGAACACATCTGATAATGGTGACATTGGCTTGCTCAAGATAGTCATTGTTACCCTGGTCAACACTGGCTGTTTTGCTGAAGGATCTGGCCAAGCAGATGAGTTTCCCTATGGCACGGATGAGTGACTTCCATCTGGAAAACCTTTCGAACCTGCATGAGCCAAGACCTTCTCTGGTGGTTAGAGTCTTGTAAACTGCAACTAGAGGTCTTACCTCTTTGTCTTGGTCTGGTTCTACAAGCTGAAAAGTTCCTTTCTGAACAGTCTCTTCAGTTTCTGGTCCAGTCAAGAAGGATGGACCTGTGAACCAGTTAGTTTGTTTGAGGACAGCAGCTGGTACTAGTCTAGTCCCATGATCAGCAGGGTTCTTGTCTGTACTGATGTGATGCCACTGTTCTGGACTTGTACTTCTGATACGTGTTACTCTGTTTGACACGTATGTGTAGAATCTTCTTGAAGCGTTGTGGATATAACCTAAAACAATCTTGCTGTCTGTGTAGAAGTTCACTGCATGGATCTCGATGTCCAGTTCAGCAATGAGTAAGTCTGCCATCTCCACAGCTAGGACAGCAGCACAAAGTTCTAAGCGTGGGACTGTGTGAGCAGGTCTTGGAGCCAGTTTGGACTTTCCCAAGATGAATCCTGCATGGCTTTGTCCCTGAGTGTCTATGACTCTAAGGTAGGCTACAGCTGCTATAGCCACGGTGGATGCATCTGAAAACACGTGTATCTTTCTTCGTTTTGTAACAGACAAAGAAACAGAGACGTATGGTCTTTGGATGCTAAGTCGCTCAAGCTCCAGCAAAGAGTCTTTCCACAACTCCCACTGCATTTCTTTCTTTTCAGGTTGAGGTGTGTCCCAATCACTTTGTTCTAGCTCAGTTGTAATCTCTCTGAAAAGAGCTTTGCCTTGCATGGTGATGGGTGCTACGAACCCCAAGGGATCGTAAAGACTGTTGACCGTGGACAAGACACCTCGCTTTGTGAAAGGCTTCTCTTCCCTGGATACTCGGAAGGTGAAGCTGTCAGTTTTCAAGTCCCAACTAAGCCCTAAGCTTCTTTGAAGGGGTGATGAATCTGTACCTAGATCTAGGTCTTTGAGGTCTTTTGCACGGTCTTCTGCTGGGAATGCTTCCATGACTTTGCTGTTGTTGGAAGCCACTTTGTGCAGTCTTATGTTAGATTCTGCTAGCAAGTCTCTAGTGCTTTTCAAAATGTCAATGGCTTCTCCACTACTGGAGAAGGAAGCAAGTCCATTGTCTACATAAAAGTTTTTCATAACAAATTGTTTGACTTCAGGGTTGTGTCTGTCACCTTGCTGTGCTGCTCGTCTCAAGTTGTAGATAGCGACAGCTGGTGAGGGACTGTTCCCAAACACATGTATTTTCATCCTATACTCTATGATACCTTTGTTGAGGTCGTTGTCTTCATACCATAGGAACCTCAGGTAGTCTCTGTGGTCTTCACGGACAAGGAAACAGTAGAACATCTGCTGTACATCTGCTGTTACTGCAACAAGTTCTCTTCGGAATCTGATAAGGACTCCAAGAAGTGTGTTGTTCAGGTCTGGTCCGCTGAGAAGTACATCATTAAGGGAAATACCTTCATGCTTTGCACTGGACAAATACTACACGTATCTGACCTGGTTTTTGAGGATGGTACACTCCGAATATTGGCAAGTACCAGTGTTCTTGTGTTTCATGCAGTGCTGGTGCTTTTTCAGCTTGATCATTGTCAAAGATCTTCCACATGAATTCTTGGAAGTGTTCTTTCATGTCTGGCTTTCTTTCAAGAGTGCGCTGCAATAGCGCAAAGCGTTTCTCTGCTAGCACTCTGTTGTTGGGAAGACGATGCCGTGGTGTACGGAATGGTAGTGGGGCTACCCAACTGCCTGCTTTGTCTTTGCAGACTTCTCTGTTCATGATCTCAAGGAAGAGGTTATCTTCAACAGATGGTGCTAGTTTGTCATCATCTTGAGTTCTCTCAAACACTTTGTGGCCTAGCTGATCTGAATCTTCAGCTGAGGCTGTATCTTCCAGGAACCTCTGGGTGTTCTGGGGATGTGTTGGATTAAATAGTTTCTCTTTAATCTGCATGCTGTTTTTACATGGGCAAAGACATGATGTGCGACCGTTCTGCAGCAGATTTGTTCTGTAGACATTCACCTTTGCGGGTTTGTGAAGTCCGTCCAGACATACATTTCCAACGATAACCCATCCAAGATCAAGACGTTGAGCAAATGGTGCATTGTGCGGCCCATTGTATTGTTCTCTGACCTTGTGCACTCTCAGTATGTCTCTTCCTAGTAGAAGGACGATTGCAGAATCTGGGTTGAGTGTTGGGATCTTGTCTGCTCGTTGCCTGAGATGAGGGTAGTGACGTGCCACTTCAGGTGTGGGAATCTCTGACCTGTCATCTGGTATCATGTCACATTCTATGAGGGTAGGAAGAGTCAGCTGCGTCTTTCCATCTAATGACTCGATGGTGTAGTTGTTTGCTCTTCTCCCTGATGTCTCTATAACTCCAGAACATGTCTTCAGGGTGTATGGAGTTGAACTTCCTTTGTCACCGAAGAGGTCGAAGAACTCTGTCTTTGCTAGAGACCTGTTACTTTGTTCGTCTAGGACTGTATACATCTTCACTGCCTTTTCTCTGAGACCGTTGGGATACACTTTGACTAAGCATATCTTGGAGCATGATCTAGAGAGTCCTGGTTCTGTACAGATCTCAGTGCACTTTGAAGTTATCGCTGGTGTTGCACTTTCTTTTTGCTCCCCACCATGATCTTCTTGAGTTGCTGGAACTTCTGATCTCCATGGTGGTGGTCCTGGGTGCAGTGCTGACAGATGTCGGTCATTGTTGCATTCTGTGCACTGTATTTCTCTCTTAGAGTCTTTTGCAAGATGTTGCATTGAGGCGCAGCATCTGAAACAAATGTGATTGTCTTTAAGGTAAGCCTTGCGCTCCTCCTGTCTTACTTCTGAAACTGCAACATTTTCTTAATGGATGAGGCTTGTTGTGTATTGGACACTGTTTGTCTGGATCCTCAACTTCCTTGCTTGTGTTGTCTTCCTGATTGGCTGCAGCCCCAGGCGGGACTTCTGTCTTCCGCACAGACACTGTTGCTCTGCGTTCTTTGTAGTGTACTGGCAGCTGCTTCTCTGTCCTTGGGGAGCTTACAACTCTCTTGTTCAGGAAGGCGAAGCTTGGGTCATTGCGTGTCTTAGCTTGGTCTACAACAAATTCAGCGAGGAAGACAAACGGTGGAAATGCAACTCGATAGTCTTTCTTATATCTGGATGCTAGAGAGACCCACCTTTCTTGCAGGTTGAAAGGGAGCTTCTCGAATATGGGCTCTACTCCACGTGCTGTGTCTAAGTATAAGAGACCTGGCAGAGTTCCACTAGTCTTTGCTGCTTCTATCTCTAGGAGTAGGTCTCCGAGCTCTCTCAGCTTCTGATTGTCTTTGTTTGTCATTTTCGGGCAAGTTTCAATTTTCTTTAAAAGTGCTTCTTCAATTACTTCAGGTGACCCATAGCAGTCTTCCATTCTCTGCCAGACCATCGCAAGTCCTGCTGTTGCATCATGGACATGCACTGACCTGATTATTTTGGCCTGCTCTGAGGACTCTGGTCCTAGGTATTTGGCAAGTAGGTCGAGCTTCTCTTTGTCTGTCAGCTCTAAGTCTTGGGTGCTGCTTAGGAAGGATGACCTCCAGGCCCAGTAGTTTTCAGGACGATCGTCAAACTTCAAGAGACCAGTGCTCACCATCTCCCGGCGCATCAGGTATTTCGACATGTCTGTAACCCTTGCTGTGTCAGGTGCGTTTGTTCTGGGTACAAACACGGGACTGCTGGCTGATAGTGACTGATGGTTTCGTTGAGGTATTTGACTAAGTCTATTTTGGTCAGATGGTTGCTCTCCTCTATTGTAGTCTAGATCTGGTTTTGCACGAGGAGAGGTTATATCGCCATCTACTTGGTTTCTTAGAGTGTTGGCGGTTTGGCATCTGAGCCTGTGATTGGTTGACTTATCACGTGGCGGTTCAGGTTCAGTCTTGTAGTAATGCGTAACATCAAAGCTATCTGCTCCCAACTGGGTCCTTGATGGTTTTGGTGCGTCACTAGGCTGTTTATCAGGGTATAGGGTTGCTTGTGATTGCACATACTCACGGGTGCGTTGGAATGTACTGAGAGGTGTTATCGGGGTTTCCAGTACATCGCTCTCTACAAACTGAATATCTGCAGCTCTCGCAAGAACTTTGGCTTCAGCTATGGCTGCTGCAGCTATTTTCTGTTGCTGAAGTATGTGTAAAGAGGCTTGCACTTCTGCCTTTCTCCTAAGCGTTTCTGCTTTACTCTTCTGCTGCTCTTCATCTAGGTAGCCTTGCTCTTTCATAAGCTCTGCTTCCTGTATGGCATAGGAGGCCATGGCCCATGCGGCCTCGGCCTTGGCTTATGCCCTAGCGTCGATAGCGCTGACTGAAGACAAGTTTGAGACGCCAGAATGTCTGGAGCTCATGCTTTTACTTCTGGTTGCTCCAGCAATGACTGACGATAGGTCTGTGACATTTGAATGCCTGGAACTTGAACGCTTAGATCTGGCGGTTTCTGCTTTGGATGACGACAGATCCGATTTGTTATAAGTTCTCGGCGTGCTGCATTGTGACCTAGTTTCCAGCGTACTGTGCATATTTTCTTCCTGTTTGCACAAGATTTTAGGAAGGGTTAATTTAGTGATATCTTTCATGAAACTGAGTTAGTTTCACTTTGCTATGCCTTAGACTGGCTGTGCTGTGGGGATTTCACACACACGTGCTGCTGTATTAACAGTTAAGAGTCTTTTCTGTGTTGTGGGGCTTGCTGTAGCGTTTTCACACAATGTGCTCTGAAGTAACCCTGTAAGTCTTTTTACTGTCCTGCCTTCTTTGCAGTTATGAAAGGGTTACAGAGGGTAACAGGCAGTATAACCTTTGATATCCACACAGTAAAGAGTCGATGATTGATAACCGATGATCTTTTACTGATAACATGTGAACATAGCACATGAAGTGTGAATGAATGTGAGAATGAATGAATGGTAAAACTGAAATACAAACAGAATAAAACAGACATGAGTACATATCTAACTTCCTAGCTATATGCATAACATTCCACAGTACATAGGAGGGGTACTTACAGACTTTGGGGGTCTAATCAAGCCCATATATGAAGAGAGAACAGCATCCCACA
This sequence comes from Staurois parvus, assembly GCF_062004578.1. Taxonomy (NCBI): domain Eukaryota; kingdom Metazoa; phylum Chordata; class Amphibia; order Anura; family Ranidae; genus Staurois; species Staurois parvus. The sequence goes on along the minus strand of NW_028318565.1, from coordinate 356,517 downwards.
TCTACTTGCATAGTAGAATTTCTTCAGTCTGAAGAGATGAGGTCACTTCCTCCCAAGTTAGCAAACAGGAAGTCCCTGGCCTTAAAGGGGACAGACACTGCTGAATGTTAAAGAATGCCATGTGTAATACAAGGCAGCACAACCACATTAAGAATGTACTGGAACATGCACACCTTGCTGCCCTCATATGGACCGGGGAAATCCAAATATACTGAATGAGGAAAGACAAAACAGAGGGCGCACAGGCCTAGTGCATCAGAGCCTCTGAGGAAGAGGCAAGTCCTCGAAACGCGTCAGCCTTTTGGATGTCTAAACTCCCTATTGCGGACTGTTACTCAGCGCGGTGTTGACCCAGCTGTTCTTTATGATGTGCCTTGACTACATTGTCGTTTGTGAGTACAACACATACTTTATTTTTTATTAAACTATTCCACCCCCCACTGACACCAATGATGGGGCAAGATTCTTCCCACTGGTGTGCATTGGAAGAGGGGTAGTCTTATACGGCGAGTATAGCCCAAACACTACATTTTAACAGGAAAAGTAGGGGGTCGCCTTATACGCCCAGTCGTCTTATACGCCCGAAAATATGGTATATTTATTACTTATGGTTATACTGAACTTTATGCACCTTTTTTAATATCACTTGTTTTTAATATGCACCCTACATCGTGGCTGCCTTACTAGATTTAATCATATTTTGTCATGTAAGTTTATTCTAATGATATGTGTGTTTTAATGTTTTTTTCATATTTTATTTGAAAAAATATTCTATTTTTAAGAAAATGCACCATTTCATATTATCTGTGTTATTTACATTACAGTGCCAACAAGCATGTATTAGACTTGCATGAAACACTAATAAAATGGCGGCCGTGTTTCCCATGCATGCGCAACAACCTACACAACCTGGGGTATTTCATTTCTTATCCCAGTCACGTATTGTACCTTCTCTCAGGGTGGCTAGGAACTATGGCTGGTGTTTGATTTCTAAATTATATCAGCCTAGTACAAGGCACAACATTATGCCTCTCCACCCTGGCTGACATCTTCAATAAAATGGCGGCCGCGCGGCTCGCGCATGCGCAGTTTGGCGTGGTTTTACAGGGCTTTCTAACCAATAAAATGGCGGCCGGAACACTCACGCATGCACAGTGGGACACACAGCGGCCATTTAGAATTCGGAAAATCACCAAAAATATGGCGCTCGCGCATGCGCAGTGCGCCAGACTTCGGCAAGATGGCGCTGACGCAATTAGGCACATTTTTTCTCTATATATGAGCAATGTGACGTCCGGCCTGCATAGCATCACCCCTACAACAGACGTGTGTTTACATAAAACGCGTCTAGGAGGAGCCCTTGCACGCCTTGACATCACACCGCTGGATCAGGAGGTCCGGTGGCCACCCTAGGATTTCTACTGTTCAGTGCTTTTATCATTATAGACAAGCAGCTTTCTATCTCTACCCACAGTCATTGCCATGTGTGTACATTCTGCTTAATTCAATTTAATAAACCTTTTATCAACATTACTACACTATGAGCACCTTTATTCTCTATACCTGGCACTGAGCCTCCACACCTCAGCCCCAATATTCCAGGCATTTGTGCAGACTTGAGGAGTAAGTACGTTATGACCAGACCGGTATCCTTCTCACACACCACTGAGTGACCACCAGAGGATTGCATTACCAGGCAGCACCTACCTAGGACCCCCAGCTATATGTGATCTTGATATGCACATTTAGATTGCGCTTCTGGTGAGTAGGCAATCTATCTATATCTCTATATCAGGATACTGGACCATACCTGCATTGATTGAAGTCACCTATAATTTTTGGACTATCTACTTCACTTGTTATTGTTGTACTGGACATTTGGTGTTATTTATTTATCTGCTGAAGATAGGTTCAGCCTGGTCATCACTCTTTGTAGCGCTGCACTGCCCATTGTATTGACGGGCAAATCTGAAAGCAGAAATGTGAAATCTGAGCCAATCACAGTTGTGGGCGTTCCCTTCATCAGCCAATAATAACGTTCTGATTAGGAGTCCAAATAAATGTATCCTGAGATCTGTCTCCGTCTCCAGCCCAGAAAATACTTGTTCCGTAGACTTTCCATTGATCTCTATAGCGGGGCGGATTCTGTATTCTGAATTACAAATCGAAGCCGGAACCGATCTGACATGAAGATGTCCAACGGATTTCCTATTCTTGGTCCATTAAACTGCCCGAGATGAAGGGCCCCTTCATGATCGAAGTTCTCCGGAAGAAGGGGGGTTAATGTCGGTATTTTCAGTGTCGGGTCGGAGGATCGGAGAAGATTCCATAGAATTCCGGCGGGAAATTTGAATTGAAGAATTCGAATGTTGGGATCGGTCAGTGACTGGTTTCCTCCATTCCCTCCATACATATATGCTTCGTACACCAAGTCCTGTGGAGTGATGTCCCCCTCAAGTCGGAGATCCTTTCCTTACGTTGTCGCAAGATCTAAAATAACTGATTTTATTACCCCTGCTGTACACTGATAATAACAGATACTACACTTTATCTTAGCGAAAAGGACAAATGTTATACATTCATAGAAAATGCTTTCAGTGTGAGACTCTGGGGAAATGACATCTTATTCCAGGGACTGATCTTATCCGCCTTCCTTTAGTTGTGATGAGTTTCTCCTGAAGATCAGAGATCGTTCAATATATACCGAACAACGATCCTCCCGACTGAGGGAACAGATCTCATCACCTCCTTCACACTCCACGTAGAAAAAAAGATGTTTTACTATCTGAAGAAAACGTCTATAACTGTCATTGGATCCACTTTCTAATTGCTTCATTCAAATCTCCCGCCGGAATTCTATGTGACGTCACAGACAATCCGCCCTCTTACCGCCAAATCCGATACGGAGAGCCGACCGCATCCATTTACCGTTTTATCTGGGAAGATCGATCAACCCTTCCATTCATTCCAGGCTCTGCGATCAGCCAAACATCATTATAGGAGCATTACGAATATTCATATGAAATGTGTTATTGTCACTCCAATCCCTCAGAATACAAAACCCGACAAGATCTAGTTATTAGTCTGTTGATTTAGTTGTAGAGAAGAGATCAATGAAAAGTCTACAGAACAAGAAAACACTTCCTGCACTAGAAACATCGACACCGAGATCTCCGGATACATTTCTATGGACTTCTCGTCAGACAAACATTACTGGGTGATGGAGACAACGCCCACAGCTGTGATTGGCTGAGGATCCGAATTCTGCCCGCCGGAATTGTGTAGACCGTTCCAAAGAAATATTCCGCCCGATTATACCGCCAAATCCGAGCCGGAGAACAAAGGAGATCATCAGATGAGACATTTATCGGCGAATAATCACCAACACTTTCATTCCAAGTAGAGTTATCAATTAGTCAGAAATGTCTACAAATTAATTCTGATGATTACTGAATCGTGTGAAACATTTCTATATAGAATTGGACATTGCAATATCAGATCTGTATACGATCATGTCACAATGACCGATGTGTGTTTGTCTCTCTTTTAGACACGTAGCAGTCACTGACCCCCCCCCCCCCCCCATATCACATTCAGAATATTGATAATACAAAATGTGAAATGACTGGTAGGAATAAGTAGTGATCATGACACTGCCAGATACATATGTACAATGAATCGGTAGAAATAATATAACGTCTGAAGAACCAAATAGGTTTCCTCTTAGAAACTTGTAAACATTTTGCTGATTTCTAGTTACAAAGTGATATTCTTTGCAGAGGAATGCATTGCTGTGGCCCCGCCTATTTCTTTCAGTCTCCCATCAGGTCCGCAATATTTATAAACAGAAACGTGGGTTATCAGTATATATTTTCCTGTTCACGGTAATATTTTATACATTTGACATTATAATAAACAATAGTAACTGGTGATGATGGTTTGTGTTCTGAAATGTGAAAGATGAATGTTTCTGTGTAATCTCCGAGGAAGAAATAGAAAACCAATGAGCAGAATTAATAGATTTCTCTCCTGGAGATGTCTATATATTTGAAAATCGCAGAATGTGTATAATGGTTACAAATGAATACAATTGTATTGTGTGTAATGAATGGGTGTGACTCCGCCTCTTCCCAGGAAGGTTCCCATCAGGTCCGCTCAGGCTGTATAAAAGGAAGGCGGGCCCAGCCCAGAGCTCAGTCGGTGTTTGCAGCAGAGAAGAATCGTCATGTCTGGTCGCGGTAAAGGAGGGAAGGGTCTGGGGAAAGGCGGCGCCAAGCGCCACAGGAAGGTGCTCCGGGATAACATCCAGGGCATCACCAAACCCGCCATCCGACGTTTGGCCCGCAGAGGGGGAGTCAAGCGCATCTCCGGCCTCATCTATGAGGAGACCCGCGGAGTGCTGAAAGTCTTCCTGGAGAATGTCATCCGCGATGCCGTCACCTACACCGAGCACGCCAAGAGGAAGACCGTCACCGCCATGGATGTCGTCTATGCTCTCAAACGGCAGGGACGCACCCTCTACGGATTCGGAGGATAAATTCTCACAACCCCCCCCCCCCTTTCATCGTCACAAAGGCCCTTCTCAGGGCCGCCCACCTTTTCATACAAAGGGCTATTGATTTATGATCTCCAGGGTTCTATTTGCTCCTCCCGGGGGGAGAAGGATCGCCGCTCATTCCAGTAATGGGGGGGGGGGGGGGGGTGATGGAACTATCCGTTAGTTATTCTATAGAACAGGATGACGTCATGTATAGATATAGTTCGGCAATTCCACTAATGAATCTGTCCAATCACCTGATTTGGTTCTTCATACATGTCATTTCTCTATCGATTCATTGTACAAATGTATCTGGCAGTGTCATGCTTTTTACCAGACATTTCGTATTAATCTGGATGTGATATGGTAAATGTCTGGGGGACACATACATATCGGTCAGTGACATGATCGTATACAGATCTGATGAAGAATCGTACAATACTTTATTCCCATCATATAGAAAGGTAGAGATCTGTGACATGTATAATGTCACTCGTGTTCTGTATGTTGGAGGGGAATCCTGGATTCTGAGAATGGATACAAGACAATATATGGAAGTGATCATCAGAATCCATTTCTAGTCATTGTGATTTAGTCCGCAAACACATTGGATATAGAGAATCCTGGGGACAGAGATAACAGAACAAGGATTGACATGACTCAGTAATCACCGACATCTGTAGACATCCCTGACTAATCAATACAACTGGGGGGGGGGATTTGTAACTGCTACATGTCTGAAGGAGGGACACGATCGCATACGGATCTGATCATGGAATCTACAATACTTGCATTCACAATGTTTTACATAATTCGGTAAATATGGAAATCCATCTCCAGACTCATCAATACATCTACTTGGGATGAGAGCGATGATATTTCTCGGATGTCTCATCTGATGATCTCCTTTGTTCTCCGGCTCGGATTTGGCGGTATAATCGGGCGGAATATTTGTAACGATTTACACAATTCCGGCGGGAAGAATTTGATGACAGTTTGAACTCTGAGCCAATCACAGCTGTGGGCGGTTCCTTCATCATCCAGTAATGTTCTCCTTACGATAAATCCATAGAAATGTATCCGGCTTTTGTATTATGACAGGGAAAGCTGAATTCCAAAGTGGAGCCAACAGACAGTTCTGGGCGATTCCTTCAGATAATAAAACATTTGTTTCTTCTCGGAGTTTGATGAGATCTGTTCCCTCAGTTGGGAGGATCGTTGTTCGGTATATATTGAACGATCTCAGATCTTCAGGAGAAACTCATCACAAGTGAAAGGTGGAGATCAGTCCCCGGACTCCGATGTCCATTTCCTGGAATCTCACACTGAAATCATTTGTATTATTAATTGTATGAACCTTCATAATTGTCATCATAATGAAATGTAACATTTATAATGTTCTCTACAGATGGATTGTCCAATCACGTGATGGCAGGATATTAGACTTGAGGGGGGTCATCCCTCCCCAGGACTTGGTGTCCTATCACCTCCCCGGGAGATAGAGAGGAGTGTGGGATTGGTGTCCATAGAAGCCGTATGTCCGCCCTTTGTATAGAGATGTGGGGGGCTCTGAGAAGAGCCGTTGTGTTGGCGGATAGAAGGGAATCCTGTGGGGGGATTACTTGCTCTTGGCGGCCTTGTGGCTCTCGGTCTTCTTGGGCAGCAGCACGGCCTGGATGTTGGGCAGGACTCCTCCCTGGGCGATGGTGACGCCGCCCAGCAGCTTGTTGAGCTCCTCGTCGTTGCGGACAGCCAGCTGGAGGTGTCGGGGGATGATGCGGGTCTTCTTGTTGTCTCGGGCGGCGTTGCCGGCCAGCTCCAGGATCTCAGCCGTCAGATACTCCAGGACGGCGGCCAGATAGACGGGAGCTCCGGCCCCGACCCGCTCGGCATAGTTGCCCTTCCGGAGCAGACGGTGAACACGACCGACGGGGAACTGCAGACCAGCCCGGGACGATCGGGTCTTGGCCTTAGCCCGAGTCTTGCCTCCTTGTTTGCCGCGACCAGACATGATTGGATGACTGACGAATCACACACAGATAGGTCCCAGCAGCCGCTTCCTCTCCTTTATACACTCCATGCTCTGACGTCACACGCTGGGATTGGTTGCTTTTTAGTTCAGCCAATAGCGAACAGACTTGTTTCTACACTAATCTGTACTCGAGGAAAGGAAGCATGACGTCACTCTGCATGACATGAGCGAGTCCTCCAATAGGAGAGTGAGGAGGGATGAGGCTCCTTTGCATAGGCCGGCTATAAAAGCAGCACATGAGGGCGGCTCCAGCACACTTTCCTTGCAGCCAGCCAAGCAGTGGTGAACCCTGATCATGCCTGAACCAGCCAAGTCTGCGCCGGCGCCCAAGAAGGGCTCCAAGAAAGCCGTAACCAAGACCCAGAAGAAGGACGGCAAGAAGCGGAGGAAGACTAGGAAGGAGAGTTATGCCATCTACGTGTACAAGGTGCTCAAGCAGGTCCACCCCGACACCGGCATCTCGTCCAAGGCCATGAGCATCATGAACTCCTTCGTCAATGACATCTTCGAGCGCATCGCCGGCGAAGCTTCCCGCCTGGCTCATTACAACAAGCGCTCCACCATCACCTCCCGGGAGATCCAGACCGCCGTCCGCCTCCTCCTGCCCGGAGAGCTGGCCAAGCACGCCGTCTCCGAGGGCACCAAGGCCGTCACCAAGTACACCAGCGCCAAGTAATCACCCCCCGGGGCCCCATCATCCCAACAAGGACACAAAGGCTCTTCTAAGAGCCGCCCACCATTCCAATCACTGAGCTGTTATCACATTGTATTGCCGCTAGAGGTCCCACACACGTCACACTTACACTGGACATTCGTCATTCTGTAGTACAAGGGCCTCCCTCATTGGATACACATTGGAGGGGGCACCTGGTTTGGGGGAATCTACAGGAATGTTGTAGAATGTATGGCCGGCCTTCCATGGGTCATGACATCGGTCATTGTCGTACAATCTGATTGGAAGGTATAAATCTGAAGATGTATTCTAGGTACCAGAAATCCATCCGAGTCCCACATTTTCCTTATTCCGGAATTTCTGATGTTTTCCCTCTTGGAGATGTAAAGGTTCTCATTTGTACATTGAATATTGTCTGCTATTGGGAGCCGGAAAATAAACCGCCCGATCGCATTGTATATCTTCCCCGATACAGAAGTCAGTATTTCCCATCCTATGGAGGGCGATCCTATAGAATCCAGGAATATAGATCTATAGGGGTCATGGGGGGGGACAGGTTCGCTTTGTGTTTGATGACATATGTAGGACTATGCACAGAGCAGGCTCATGTCTGGAGACGTGTATACAGGGGGATGCTGCTGGGGGAGGGGGGGCATTGTCAGTATACAAGGGGATGCTGCTGGGGGAGGGGGGACATTGTCAATATACAGGGGGATGCTGCTGGGGGATGGGGGACATTGTCAGTATACAGGGGGATGCTGCTGGGGGATGGGGGACATTGTCAGTATACAGGGGGATGGGGGACATTGTCAGGATGGGGACTTCTGGACACACTTGGACTAGTTTAGGGCTCTTGTTTTGTATATATATTGTCGGATTTTGTATTATGAGAGTTTTCAGTGATTAAAAAAAAGAAATCGATCTTCCCAGATAAAACGGTATATGGATGGTTCGCTGTATCAGATTTGGCGGTAAGAGGGCGGATTGTCTGTGACGTCACATAGAATTCCGGCGGGAGATTTGAATGAAGCAATTAGAAAGTTGAGCCAATGACAGTTATAGACGTTTCCTTCAGATAGTAAAACATCTTTTTTTCTACGTGGAGTGTGAAGGAGGTGATGAGATCTGTTCCCTCAGTCGGGAGGATCGTTGTTCGGTATATATTGAACGATCTCTGATCTTCAGGAGAAACTCATCACCACTCAAGGAAGGCGGATAAGATCAGTCCCTGGAATAAGATGTCATTTCCCCAGAGTCTCACACTGAAAGTATTTTCTATGAATGTATAACATTTGTCCTTTTCGCTAAGATAAAGTGTAGTATCTATTCTTATCAGTGTCCAGTAGGGGTGCTCCACGGCCATTCTAGCTTTGTGGTGATGGCTGGTTGTATAGTACCCCTGCTGGAATGATGGGGGTCTGGACGGCTGGAACAGAAAGTGTGGCGCCCACAAGTAGTAGCTGGGGCCCGTGAGTAATTCTCCCGAGAAGACCGGAAGGACCCAGTTCCTCCTGATTCGAACGGATCTACCTTGTCTGGCCAGGGGTCGGGAAGGCAGAAAGTCTGCAAACCAGTGCCCCCTGAGTGGTCGCCTCATGTTTGCCCTTAGTAACACCTGGGTGTGGGACCCCAGTGTGAAAAGGCACATGGCCACTGTGTTTACCACTTTTCCTGCACAGCCCCCTTAGGACCAGGCCTTCTGGCTAAGTTCGGGGCAATTTTTGCTACAGGCCTCAGGGCCTGGTCTGTGCACAATTTGGCACGACCACTTTTTTTTATTATCTATTTATTTCATTTATTTCACCTCCCACGTCACTTTGTCTTTCTTATGTGTGCGTTTTTCTCAGGATGGAGGGTGTGGGTCCTCGGGCCTGCCCTGAAGTCTAGGGGGAGGATGTGTGGCCTTTTGGTTCCTTCCTCCCCTGTCCCTGGGGGGTTTTCTCTTCGGGAGAGCCCCCTGACCAAGTACTGGGTGGCTGGCTTCAGCTGGCCACAAGGAACGGTGGTCCACCAGGCCTTTTGGCCAGGAGGACCAAATGGGAACCTTGTCCCTGTCAGGAGCTTCGTGCCCCGGGGGATCAGGGTAGTGGTCCATCCCCTTCGTAGGAGAGACAAAGCACACCCCTAAGTACATTTTTTCGTGTGGTGTTTTGCACTTACACTTATTTTGTGAACACTTATGGGTTTTTTGCACGTTTGCGGACTTAAAAAAACGAAAAAAAAAAAAAAAACGTATAATATATTATTAAACTATATACCGTTTTATCATCTAAATTATAACAACAAATACAAAAAATGTAGTTATAGATTTTGTAACAACATAACTTGAGGATGATCGACTTGGGGGAGGAGCCACGCCATACATCCACAATGGTCAGTTACCGCTTTCCTCCTTTTTCCTATCTCCTGATTTTCCTCCCTGTGACTGAATCGGTTGATAAAGCTGAGGTTTATAGAATTGTGTATGGAGTTGTGGGTGGCTCTGAGAAGAGCCGTTGTGGTAGGTAATAGAAGTGAATTGTGATTGAACGTTCAAACCTAATAGATGTTCGACTGTGAACTTCACGCTCAATGCAAGTCTATGGGACTCACTTGTAAATTCAAAAGTGCTTATTTTGAAGGCTTATATTCAAGTTTTTGGCTATAAAAGGGGTATGGGGACTTGGATACTGCACTGAGGGACAAGAATCAGTGAAAACAATTTTTTCACAAAAACTACAGGTTTTAAAGGGGAAGTCGTTTGTCATTGTAATTCCTTTAAATACCATGCCTGGGGGGTCCCTTTAAACTATCTGCAAAGCTGCACATCTGTGCAATGTATAGAACCTGCTGAAGCAGGACTGACATTTTTTTTTAAATTACATTTTTATTAAATAAATACATAAATAAAAAGCATGCCCCCCACATTCTTACCAGATCTTTAGGCCTGATAGGACTTTTAAGGGGAATCCCACCCCTCATAAAATGGGTGAAAAAGTGTGGGGTCCCCCCTAAATTCCTACCAGTCCCTTGATCCGAGCACAAGCCTGGCTGGACTAGGAAGGAAGGGACAAGGACCTTCCCCAAAACACTGGTCCAGTGGATGTGAGGGTCTGTGGGCAGGGCAGCTTGTTATCAGAGTACCCATTTAAATAAATGGGGCAGCACAGTGGCTAAATGGTTAGCACTTCCACCTGGAAGTACTGGGGTCATTGGTTCGAATCCCAGCCATGTCACCTCCTGCATGGAGTTTGCATGTTCTCCCTGTGCCTGCGTGGGTTTCCTCTGGGTACTCCGGTTTCCTCCCACACTCCAAAGACATGGTGGTAGGTTAATTGGATCCTTTCTAAATTGGCCTTTGTATATGAATGTGAGTTAGGGACCTTAGATTGTACTCCTCTTGAGGGTGAGGGACTGATGTGAATGCACAATATATGTAAAGTGCTGCGTAAATTGACGGCGCTATATAAGTACCTGAAATAAATAAAGGGGCACCCTGATCACTTGTGAATGAGTAAGGGGTTCTTGCACACCGACTCATTCATTAAAGGGTTAAATGCAGTAAAAAAAAAAACAAAAGAGACCAATCTTTTTAAAAAATCCTATAATTGAAACAAAACTGATTTTGACAAGTCCTTTAATATTAATTTAAAACAAAAATAAAAAAAATGGCTCCATCATTGTAATTTATTGTCAATCATGGGGTCCAGCATTGTCACAAGGATGCCGACTCACCAAAATTAAAACAAACCAGAAAAAAGTAACTAACGGTGACGTCCCCACCTGCTCTTCCCAATTGTTTACATCTGACCGGCAACTGTCACACCTGTCTTATTGCAAAGAGTGCTCAGCGGGTGGGTGCAGACGGGTGGGCGGGCATAGTTTTCTTTTTTTAATTTTGGCAAGTCCGCATCATCAGGACAACACTGGACGCTGTGATTGATGATGGATTACATTAATGGAACCATTTTTTTGTCATCCTGAGGATTTACCCCTCTTCCTGACCAGGCCTCTTTTTTGCTATTCGGCAACTGGAAATTGCGCAATCATGCAATGCTGTACCCAAACAAAATGTGTGTCCTTTTTTTTCACACAAATAGAGCTTTATTTTTGTGGTATATGATCACCTGTGTGCTTTTTATTTTTTGTGCTTTAACAAAAAATACCTGGAAATTAAAAAAAGTACTTTCTGTTATAAAAAAATACAGTTGTGTTCAAAATAATAGCAGTCAGACATCACTAACCGGATCAATCACTGTTTTTGGTAGAAATTATATTTCTACATGGCAAATTTTTTTGATTGAAAAGATACTTTTATTACATAAGCATCAAAAACAACATGATGACTTCCGGTTCCGGCGCCGGATGCTGTAATTCGCGGGACCCGCGGCTCCCGGGATCCCGGCTCTACAAAGCCTGCCTACTGCCTCGGGGACCCCCGCTATACAGTCCTGGGGTGCCCCTTACCTTCCTGCAGCGGCCCCAGCATGGAGCGGTACCTTCTGCCGGCGCAGTCCGGCCATGAGTCGGCGGCCAGGGCGGAGGGATGCGGCTCTCCCCCCTCTGCAGCCAAGATGGCCGACGATGCCTGTCACAGCATGGACACAGGCACAGAACGGAATAACACCGAGGGAGCAGGTATGACAGAGCCTCTCCTCACCATCCACACTGCCTGCCCACTCACTTCTGTAACTGATAACACTCCTGAGCAGTATGTGCAAATAGCTCAGGCAGTGTCCTCTATCCTGCTCCCAAACATAACACAGGCTGTAGATAGAGCTGTCACAATGGGCATTGAACAGCTAAGGAAAGATTTAGGCGACCATTCTAAACGTTTATCTGAGGCTGAGCAGCGCATATCAGATTTAGAAGATGAATTTCATTCAATGCAAGCGGTCACTTCACAATCCAATCGTGTACAGCAAAGTATATTGGATAAAATCGATGATCTGGAAAATCGATCACGTAGGAATAACTTACGCATTGTGGGTCTTCCGGAATCTTTTAATACAGGTTCTCTCCCTGATCTCTGCTCAGCGCGGATCCCTGCAGCTTTGGGCCTATCTTCTTCTTGCCAGGTGGAGAGAGCTCATCGCCTGGGCCCCCCATCTAACGAGCGTCGTGCGCCACGCTCTGTGATTGTCCGCTATCTTAATTATGCTGACCGCGTAGCGATCCTCACCTCTTTCCGTAACTCCCGTTCTCTGCAAATTGAGGGTCACAAATTGCTATTATTTGCGGACTACTCACAGGAAGTATCACGTAAACGGAAAGCATTCCAGCAAGTCTGTGCTACTCTTTACCAGAAAGGAATAAAGTTCTCACTTGCATATCCGGCCACGTTACGTTTTACTGCACCATCGGGGGATTCTAAATCTTTTGTTCATCCTGAAGAAGCCCACCAATATTTACAAGACCACCTAAGGGACGGGGATCCCGCGGGTAGGAATAGTGGTCCTAGAGACCAACGCAGCCCTCGCAAAGACCCCCCCAAACGTCAACGCACTAATCTAGCGTCCTCCAAATCTCGCCCGCCTTGAAGATCTGAGGAACCATCGGTCTCTTCACAACTTCTTCCAGCCTTACTCCTGATCCGATTGGCTCAATTGGATGTGTTTCTTCCATTGTTTTGTTTTTTTGTTTTTTCTTTTCATTTTCATCTTGGAAAGATTCCTCTTATTATTTACTGATATCTTATCACACTCCAATGTATGAATCTATTGATTGTTCAGCACGAGTTTATTTTTTGTAATTTCTGATGTTGAGGTGTTTCCTCGTAATCACCCGTTACATTGTTAATGTTTAATTTACCTACAGGCCTGATTTTACTACTCCCTTACTCCTGCATGTGCCTGATTCCATATTCAGCGTTGCTGTGGATGGCGGGATGCTGGAGCCGTTGTTGGGAATAAGTTTGCGGGGCGCCCTTCCTCGCCTCAACAAATCGGCAATGGTCCCTGGGGCAGGTCCCTCCCCTGCCATTCCCGGTTACGCTGGTATTGGTGGAAACAGCATGCGGAATGACGTGAAGTCCTGTTTACTGCTCTGGTATATTGTATGTTTTGATTTTTTGTTGGGCTCAAATAGGGCCCTTGCCTCTCTCTCTGTCTTCTCTTCTCTTCTTTCTTATCTCTACTTCTTGGGAGAGCTCCTTTGTCCTCTGAGACCAGATTCCAACCACCTCCATTTGCCCTACATAGCAACGCCACCCGTCCCTCCTTTTCTAATTGGTAAGATTCTTATCCTTTCACTATATATATTACAACAGTTAAAATGACACGTATATTTTCATGGAATGTTAAGGGCCTCAGATCTCCTCACAAACGCATGGCGATACTAAGACACTTGCGGCGTTTACGCGCGGATATAGCTTTGCTCCAAGAAACCCATCTTACCCAATCGGATTTTGCCCGTATGCGTAAACTCTGGGTAGGCCAGATCTTTGGCTCCTCCTCCTTAAACAATAAAGCTGGGGTACTTATTCTTATACACAAACGGCTTAATCCTGAATTGATTTCCATGGACGCTGACACTGAGGGTCGTTTTATAGCAGTACATATTAAACTTGGATCCCAGGAGCTGGTTCTCTCCAACTTTTACGCACCCAACTCCCCGACGAGACAGGTTTTTCAAGCCCTCTCGACGCGGCTGGCGGCCTATATTCACAAGCCTCTCGTCCTGGGAGGGGACTTTAACTCCGTTATGCAAGAGCAGGAGGATAAATCACAGAGTGTTGGACGTGGACTTCGCTCCTCTCAGATTTCCCGTCCAACACCTACTTTACTATGTAGCTTCGTTGAAGCAATGCAAATTACAGATATATGGCGTTTAGCACATCCGGACGGCAAAGACTACACTTTTTATTCCCCTGTTCATCATTCTTTATCTAGAATCGATTACATTTTCTGTAACCCCGTACTACTGAATCATGTGGTATCTTCGACTGTACATGACATAGCCATATCGGATCACTCACCGATTTCTGTTACTATAAATTTTCTAGACCCTACGCCACATCCTAGGATATGGCGCTTTCCTTCGTTTCTGGCGAACAATCAGGAACTCGCCCAGCAATTAAAAGACACATGGTCAGACTTCCAAATTACTAATGCGGCCCACGTTTCCAACCCAAATTTGTTTTGGGATGCGGGGAAGGCGGTATTACGTGGTAAAATCATTGCCTTTACGTCCGCTTATAAAAAAAGAATTCTGCATAACTTTACTGAGGCTAGTAACCTTCTTAGGCAGACACAGAGTGATATGGCAGAGTCCAATACGCAGGAACACAGGAAAGCTTGGGTGGATGCTAAAAACCAGTTTGACACATGGGCGGCAGCTCAGGAAACATTATACCATTCACATCTTGACTTACAATATCATAGGTATGGTAATAAACCAGGCAAATTATTGGCGCGCCTGTGTAGGAAGCCTTTCACCCCCACACAATTCACCTCTCTTAAAGACTCTCAGGGAGCACTTAAACAATCTCCGGAAGAGATCATATCTATTTTGGAAAGCTTTTATGCAAAGCTATATGGGCCGGATCCTATTGACCAGGAACAAGCACAATCCTTTCTAGACAGAGTAAATCTACCTCAAATAGATCCAATAGCGCTGCAATCTCTAAATGCCCCTATATCACAAGCGGATATATGTCTAGCTATTAGATCTTTAGCCAATGGTAAAGCTCCAGGTCCAGATGGGTACACCTCTGAATTCTTTAAACTCATGGATAAAACCCTCTCTCCTACTCTACAGCTGGTTTATCAGTCCATCCTGGAGAGTGGGCTTTATCTCCCATCGGCTTCACAAGCCCATATTAAATTAATAGCAAAAAAAGGCAAAGACCCTTCGGATCCTGGATCTTATCGTCCCATTTCCCTCCTTAATCTAGATGCAAAGATCCTTTCTAAAATTATAGCTAACCGCTTGGCCATTATTTTACCCTCGCTTATTCACCCCTCTCAAGCGGGTTTTATAAAGGGACGATCGGCCACCTCAAATATCCGCAAAGTGCTTTCAGTTTTGCATCAGGCTAAAATCAACCCACTACAGGATCTAGCAATTGTCTCTCTTGACGCTGAAAAAGCCTTTGATAATGTCAGTTTTCAATGGCTCAAACTAGTCCTTGCTAAATTTGGCTTTTCCGGTCCATTTACACAATTGATTCAGGCTATGTATGTTGCCCCAATGGCCCAGATAGTAGCAGCGGGAAAAATATCCAACCCTATTCTACTCTATAAGGGAACAAGGCAAGGGTGTCCATTATCCCCCCTGCTTTTCAATCTTGCTCTAGAACCTTTAGCCCGTTTCCTGTTATTTCACTCACGCCTCCATGGTATTCAAATTGGTCAACAAGATCTCCGCATAGCCTTATTTGCGGACGATATATTAATATTCACCTCCAACCCAACTCTAGATTTACCTTATATTCAGACAGTTTTCGCAGAATTTCGGTGCTGCTCGGGTCTCCGTATAAATTTTGCGAAAAGTGAGGTTCTTCCCCTATATCATGCTCGGCTTCCTGATTGGGCCTGCAACTCTCTATTTAAAATTAATACTAACCATATTACTTATCTGGGTATTAAAATTGGAAAATTAGCCTCGTCCCTTTATTCTCTGAATTATTCGCCAGTGATCCAAAAAATTTTAGGAGAATTGGAAATGTGGAAAGACCTGCCGTTATCACTCATGGGCAGAGCCCATCTCTTCAAGATGACGACTTTTCCGAAGCTTTTATACCCTCTTCAAACTATCCCACTCCTGCTCAAACATACGGATATAGTCAAGTTAAACAAGGCGATCTCTAGTTTCCTATGGAGGGGGCGTCGCTCGCGCATAGCCATACATAAGTTGTTTCTCCCTAGATGTGAGGGCGGTCTGGGCCTCCCCAATATTAGGCTTTATAATTTATCCTGCATTTTACGGGTGTGTATAGATTGGCTCTCCCGAGCGTCCGTGTTCTCCAATTACCAACTTGAGTCAGCCATGGTGAGCCCGTTCGATCTGTCAGCCCTTCTACACTCCAACTTTAACTCACTCCCGGAGCATCTTAAACATAATCCACTCATACGGGACACACTGTTCACGTGGAGGGAGGTCAGACGTAGACTAGGAGTTTCTCCCTGGATATCTCGTTTTCTTCCCATTCATCACAATCCTTCTTTCTCTGTCTCTCAACAACATGCAGCTTACGATTTATGGTACAACCAGGGACTTAGACTTGTTAGCCAATTATATGACTGTGCATCAGGATCTCCCCTTCCGTTCCAACAAATCCTTAGCTCATTTGAGTTGCCTTCTCATCATTTTTTGTACATTTTACAAATCAGGAATTTTGTGCAATCCATAGCTCAAAATAAACTTACTCGTTTCTGCACGACGGTGATAGAGGTCCTTGTTAGGAATCAGAAATATAACATATCCGATATATATAGTCAATTGTCTATGCATTATGCAACACCGCTGGAATCCTCCACATCCATCAAATCGTGGATCCGAGACTTTGACAATGCCTTCACTGCGGAACAAATACTCGCAGGTTTTAACATGACCTGTGCATTTAACACAAACGAATTTTGGCGGGAGCAACAGTTTAAAATTATGCATCACGCTTATATGCCCTGTCTGTACTCACGTTCAGACTCATCGATCTCTACGTGTCCGCTCTGTGGTCTATGTAAGCCGACACTTCACCACAGGTTCTGGAATTGCCCATCGATCTCTACCTTTTGGAACCAACTTTTGAACTTCATGCTTTTCATCACTACTCTCCCGTTACCTAGAGACCCACTGCTGCTTCTTTTCGGCAACTTGGATGCTTCCGTGTCTGCTGCTACATACCAGCACATTGCTAGGCTCAGAGCCGCCAAACCGTGGATGTCCACCTGTCTGATGGCTGCAAGAAGATCTATTCTAAAAAAATGGGTTTCCAACGGCCCGCCAACTATCTCAGATGTCAAATTGGAACTCAACTTCTTACTTCGCTTGGATCGGCTCAACATCCATATCTCTCCATCTACATCAGGAGAGGAAAAGTTCCTCCGCAAATGGGGTCAATATGTTTCAAGAACATTTCCTACTTCGGAGACCCAGCTTCCCTCCCAAGGACTTCTAACCTAGCCCTAACTTAGCCTCTAGGCGATTCCAGATGCACGTGCTTTAGTTGTCTTAGGGGGCAAATGACTGCTAAATTACCTTCTCTGAGTCTTCAAGAACCTATACTCACCTACTTTGACTATCTGCCCTTTTTACGCCTTGGCTTCTGCTTTCTTATTCTCGCTGTCCTTCATAATCTCGCTTCGCTGTGGACCCCTCAGTGAAGAGTCCCCGTAATAGCACACTTTCACATGTAATGTTGAGCTGCTTCTTATTATATTATATCATCATAGTAGCCTACTATTCTAACACCCTATTATTTTAGTGTCCTAATCTCTATATTCTGGCCCGTCCTCTTGGTCTTCTGATCTCAGACCTCTGACTTCTGATCTCTGATCTTCAGTAACAAAATTCCTTGCCCTCCTTTTTCTCCTTCTTTTCTTTTCTGTCCGTATACTCTTTTCTGGGCTGGTTCTTGCAGCTCCTTGTTCTCCTTTCTTCACTGCTCTATCTCTACCTTCTGCTCTCATTTTGCATTTACTTCTTACCCATATACACGATGACCTTCCTCTTGGTCATTTGACAAATGGTCAACATGGTATACATTTGCGCATCTATAGATTAATTATACAGATAAAGATTTATACATATACATATACATGTACTTTTCTAAACCCTTGTAGACTCTATTTTTAAGCCCCTGTAACCTGTTACATCAGACGATGTCTCCTTCCTATAAGTAACTTTCTCCTTACTAAATTTCTCTGATGCCTCTTTGTTTCTCTTGGGGTTTTGACAATTTGTTTTCATGTACAATTATTGTTCTTGATTCTTTCATCGGCTTCGACATGTTGCCAAGCTATGATTACTGCATAATTTTACCGTTGGTTACTGTGTGTATACAATAAAACCAAATAAAGTTTCTTTAAAAAAAAAAAAAAACAACATGATACTTGTAATCGGGGTACATCTCACCCTATACTGCGATGCAGCGCACCACATTGCAATATAGTTCCAAGCATACAATAAATACATTCGGAAATAAATACATTCGCTCAGCGGTATGATGCCTGACGTGATGTGCGTAGAGGAAGAATCCCCCAGACCAACACGTCATGCATGACGCCGCTTACCCCGAAACTATAGCATCCTAATACACATTACGTTTCCTAATATTACTAATGCATGCAAAAACGAAAACCGAATATTACGATCAACAATAGGCATCGGGTGTGTGTGTGGGGGGGGGGGAGGGGAAGGGGGAAAACACAGGCCCGAAGCTTTATTGAAAGGACAAAGACACGCAAGGGGGAGTAGGGGGAAATCTTCAGACGTCCTCTTCCTCCTTAAAGTCCATCAAGGAATAGTCTCTGAGCAGACTGAGGATCAGTCTGCGGCAGTCCTCAATGGACATCCTCTCCCGCTGGTGGATGAGGCGCTTTCTGGCGCACCATAAAGCGTCTTTAAAACAGCACAGCACCCGCCAGGCGCCGTCAATGTCCTCCAGAGAAAAAGTCCCACAGAATAGTCCATTCAACACCCCAAAGTGAGTGATGGCTGTCTGTGGTACAAAGTCCTTGAGTTCAGGTTCCAGGGCCTGAGCAAATGAGCACTCCCAGAAAACGTGGTGAGACATTTCCTCATGGATGATGCAGAAGGGACAGTGTCTGTATCTGCTCAGGTTCCTGGCATGCATAAATGTCCTGAGAGGCAACCCCCCTTGGATTGCCATCCATGCCAGGTCTTTGTGCCTGTTGGTGAGAATGTTGGAAGAAACATTCCTCCAGACCACCTTGCAGGTGTCTGAAGGCAGGCCTGGAACCGACTCCAAAATGTCGCTGGCTCGGATCAGCTTGTAGATGGTCTTTGGTTTCCACAAGTCAGGCTTGACTCCCTGCAGCCCTTGCTCCCTGATGAACTTGAAGGTATCCAAGTAGTACCAAGGAGTGTCCCAGTTGTAGGGGATGGAACTGTCCCAAGTGTCCCACCCAAGGGACCTCCAGAGAGGCAACAGGAAGAAGCGAGACATTGCGTTCCCGCCAGAGTCCATAATCCTTTTGGGCAAAGTTCTGCGGATGCAGTTGCAAGCAAAGAACACCCTCAGTTGGGTGGCGATGTCGGGCACGCCCTTACCGCCCTTGAGGGGTTCCTTGAACATGACTGCCCGCTTCACTCTGTCCATCTTGGAGCCCCAGATGAAGTGAAACACCGCCCTGGTGATGGCCTTACAGGTGTTGACCCGAGGGGGCCAGGCCTGGGCGAGGTACTGCAACACAAGGAGAATCTCACTGCGGAGTACCAGTGTCTTCCCTTCAATGGTGAGGTCTCTGAGGCTCCATAGTCCAAATTTTTGACGCATCTTTGCTAGTCTCTCCTCCCAAGACTTCAGGGCTGCGCCCTCGACACCAAACCAAACTCCCAGAATTTTCATGAAGTCTGTCTTGATGCCAAAGGGCATGGATGCAGAAGAAGGCAGGAACCACTTTCCGAAGAGCATGACTTCCGACTTCCCGCAGTTGACCTTTGCCCCCGAAGCTTGGCCGAAGTCCTCGCAGGTCTGGACGAGCAGGTCGATGGAGCGCTGGTTGGCACAGAACACAGTCACGTCGTCCATGTAGAGCGAGCACTTCACTTCCCTTCTGTCTGGTCCCGGTGCGGTGATTCCCCTGATCTCTGGATTCCGTCTGATGCATTCGGCGAAGAGCTCTATACAGCAAACAAAAAGCAGTGGTGAGAGAGGGCAGCCTTGTCTGACCCCGGAGAGGACCGGGAAGGGGTCAGTTTTCCAGCCGTTCACCTGCACGGAACTGCATATATCATTGTACATAATATCAACGTACGAACAAAACATTTCCCCGAGACCAAACCTGCGCAGGGCTCTGCACATAAACCCATGAGAGACACGGTCAAAGGCCTTTTCCTGATCAAGACTGACCAGGGCCGCGTGCACACGGCGGTCCTTGACGTATTGGACCGTGTCCTGGACAAGCGCGAGGCTGTCCGCAATCCTGCGGCCAGGAATGCCGCAAGTCTGATCCGGGTGGATGATCTGTCCGATGACAGCCTTCAGCCTGTTCGCCATGACTTTGGCGAGGATCTTGTAGTCCACATTCAGGAGAGAGATGGGACGCCAATTTTTCAAGTCACATCTCTCCCCCTTACGCTTGTACAGGATCGTGATCATCCCCTCCCTCAACGAAGGAGGCATCTTCCCCTCCACCACCATCTGCTCGTACAGCTCGAGCAGGTCCGGGCCCACGAGGTCCCACAGCACTACATAGAGCTCCGCTGGGAGACCGTCGCAGCCCGGGGTCCTGCCTCGCCTAAAGGATTTAGCGGCAGAGTGCAGCTCCTCCAACGTCAAGGGGGCGTTGGTGGCCGACAAACCTGCAGGATCAATAGCGTTAGAGATACCTGACAAGAACCTGTCGGCTGCTGCCGTGTTTGTTTCTTTGGGGGAGTAGAGGTCTGTGTAGTAGTCGCTGACCACTTCCATCACGGCCTCCTTCCCCTTCTGGAGTGTTCCGGTCTTGTCGCGCAGCTCCGACAGGGGTGTGTGTCCTGAGTGGAGTTTCCTGAAAAAGAAAGAGTTACACTTCTCACCTTTCTCTAGATGCTCCACCTTGGCACGGAAGACAATGTGCCTGGATTCTTCCTCAAAGTGCTTTTTCAAGCTCTTTTTGGTGTCCTCCAGGTCTTGCCTCACGTCCCAGCCACAGAGATGAAGGTCCTGCAGGGACTGCAGCTGACGCTGCAATCTCCTGAGTTCCCTCCTCCTGGCACACACTTGCTGGCGTCCCCTGGCCTGAAAGAAGCTGTGCAGCTTGACTTTCACAAACTCCCACCAGTCGCTTACCTTGGGAAAGAAATACTTCTCCTCCTTCCAGGCACCGTAGGTTTCCCTGAGCTCCTCTAGCAGTTCCTCATTGTCCAGCAGGGTGCAATTCAGCTTCCAGGAGCCTGGGCCCGGGGCAAAGCCCTCTCCCAGGTCACCCCGTAACTGAATGGCCCTGTGGTCAGAGAAAAAGCAGGGAACCATGGAGAACCCGCGGTGCCTGACTGCCCTGGAGGTGAGCACAAAGTCAATCCTGGAACACACAGATCCGTTGGGGACGGCTCCATGAGTAGTTCACGGAACCGCGCCCCACGGATCCCACGGCGTCCTGCAGGGAAGCCTCCGCAATCACTTCCCGGAGCAGCTTTGAGGTGGCGTCGAGTTTTGCGTACATGCTGGAGCTGCGCCCATCCTCCTCTATCGGACAGTTAAAATCACCGCCGATCACTACTGTTCTCGTTGTGACGAGTTGCGTCCGCAGGGTTTGGAAAAGCTCCAGCCGCGTGTTCTTCTCCGGGGAGGTGTACACGTTGATGAGCCTAACGGGCTCTCCCGCCCATGAGCCGTCTATGACCAAAAGGCGGCCACAGACGAACTCATGGACGGAGTCAACAGTGAAACGTCCTCCCTGATAAGAACTGCTACCCCTGCGGACTTGCAATCGCCACCCCCAGACCAGTAGGAGGGACCGTGGGTCCACTGGGAGGACAGATGAGTGTGCCTCCTCAGAGGGGGAAGGGAGCACTCCTGAAGCATGTAGACATCACTCTGCTGTGTGGAGAGAAAGTTCAGCACAGTCTGCCTCCTAGACACATCCTTGATGCTCCTCACATTAATGGAAAAGATAGAGATCTCAGCCATAATGGGAAAGAGATGAAGGGGTTAGTCGGCAGGGGCTGTGCTTACCTCCCCTGGGGAGGGGGGGTGACCTCTGCGGCCTGGCCAGGGTCCTGGCTCAGACCGATCTGGTTGAGGACCTCGTTGAGGACCTCATCGAAGTCGGTGGAGAGATCTGGCCCCGACCGGGTCAGAGCCATCTCTTCTTCCACCTCTTCCTCTTCCTCCAGTGTGTCGAGGTCCTCCCCCACGGGGTCGGGACCTGCGGAATCCTGGAGGACGGCAGGCCGTTTGGTGGCGGAGGAGGGGTCCTCCGCCGCCGGGCTGGCCTGCTCCTTCTTCCGCTTCCTGATCCCCGCTGCAGAGCTGCTGACGGGGGTGGCAGGGGGAAGGGGCGGGAAATCCTCCTGTGAGGACAGGTCAGGGGGGGGTGGAACTGGGCCCGGGAGGGGGGGCAGGGGTGCAGGAGGGCAAGGGGTGGGGGGGGCAGGAGGGCAAGGGACAGGGGGGGCAGGAGGGCGAGGGGCGGGTGGGGCAGGAGGGCAAGGGGCAGGGGGACCAGGGTCCGGGGGGGCGGCCTCTGACACCGGAGGGGCAGGGGGGGCGGGGGGAGGGGGTGGGGGGTTCCTCTTACCTGGGTCCTTCTTACCTGGGTCCTTCTGAGGCTTCTGTGGCGCTGGTTTAGCAGCTGGGCCCTTGCTCAGGGCCCCCGCATACGTCCTGCTTCTCTCTGGGCAGTCCTTGTAGACGTGCTCTGACCGTCCACAGAGGTTGCAGGTTTTGGACCTCGGGCAATCCTTGGTCTTGTGACGTGCAGACCGGCAGAACCTACATGAAAGCACATGGCAATCCTTACCCTCGTGCCCCGGCTGACCGCACCTGCGGCATGACTGGGGTTGATCCGGGTAATGTAGGAGTCTTGCTGACGCTCCCAGGGAGAAGCACTGTTGCAGGTGTTGGAGATCTCCAGCGGGACGATCTCTCAGCAATCTGCAAAACACGGCCCACTTACCTGTCCAGAAGCCGTTGGCATCTAGTATCCGGACTGGGTCCTTCAACACGACGCAGAACCTCTGGAGATAGGTGGCGATATCTTTACCGGGGACGTGAGGGTTCCTCATGGACACCGTTATCCGCCTTTCGTCCCTTTGAATGGGAGAATTTGCAAGAAACTTGCGGAAAGGGGAATCAGGCCCAGAGGTCTTCACCATCTCCCAGTACCTTCTGCAGACCTGTAATGAAACAAAGGTTATAAAGAAAATGCTCTTCACAAAGGACTGCACCGACAGGGTCTCTGCCTTGCTAAATCCTTGATCCAGAATCATTTTCTTGCCGAAGACTTCCGGGGTCATCTCCGGGATTCTGCCTTCCACCTCTTTCAGCCGCAGCACGACTGTCTGCTTCATCCAGGGCTCCAGAGGGGGGAGACCTTCTGCAGGGCCGGAGCGTTCTGAGGTGGAGGTGGAGGGGGCTTCTCCCGGGGTCTTGGCGGCGGTGGCGGTCAGTGGCTTCTTCGCGGTTTGCTTATTCTTCCCCATCTTGTCGCAGAGGAGTTCTCAGGAGGGCTTCCAAGAGATCTTCAGCGGATTCCTTCTCCTTCTTCTTCCTCGGCGGCTTCACTCTCGCTTGCTTAGCCTTTGAAAAGGCTCTTGAGCGTCTACTGCCCGGAGGTAGTAACGCAGAGTGAACAAGGGGGGGGGGAAGATCACAAACTCGTTCTGTGTGGGGGCTAAGCCTCAAACCCAATAGCAGCAAGCAGGTGAAGCCGAATTTAATTGACGATCCTACCAGGCCGAGTAGAGGGTACCCCACACAGACCAAATGGCTGGGATAGATGCAAGTGGTTCTCAACGTCCTAGCTGGAAGCAGGGACACCCCTAAAGGCAAGGTCGATACTACACTTGATCTTAGCCAAAAGGCCGAGAAGCGATTTTTTGGTGGAAATGATATTTCTACATGGCAAATAATTTACTAGCAGGTGTAGTAGAGTAATATAAATCCAACAGACCCAACAGTCATGACATGCATGCTGCTGATTCTGTGTCATTGAATCACTCATTGAAAGGGGCATGTTCAAAATAATAGCAGTGTGGAGTTCTATTAGTGAGGTCATTCATTCTTTGAAAAACAGGTGGCAATTATTGCCCTTATTTAAGGAAGGAAGGCAGCAAATGTTGTACATGCTGGTTACAGTGCATTTCTCTCTGAAATTCTGAGGAAAATGGGTAATTCCAAACATTGTTCAGAAGAACAGCATACCTTGATTAAAAAGTTGATTGGAGAGGGGAAAACATATAAAGAAGTGAAGAAAATGATAGGCTGCTCAGCTAAAATGATGGCAAATGCTTTAAAATGGCAACCCAAACCTGAAAGACGTGGAAGAAAGCGAAAAACTACCATTCAAATGGATAGAAGAATAGCCAAAATGGCAAGGACTCAGCCAACAATCAGCTCCAGGAAGATGAAAGAAGGTGTGACGTTCCCTGTGAGGACTGTTACAATTAGAAGACACCTATGTGAAGCCAAGCTATCTGCAAGAAGCCCCCGCAAAGTCCCACTGTTGGAAAAAAGACATGTGCTGAAGAGGTTACAATTTGCCAAAGAGCACATTGACTGGCCTAAAGAGAAATGGCGCAACATTTTGTGGACTGATGAAAGTAAGATTGTTCTTTTTGGGTCTAGTGGCCAGAGACAGTTTGTCAGACGACCTCCAAACACTGAATTCAAGCCACAGTACACTGTGAAGACAGTGAAGCATGGTGGTGCAAGCATCATGATATGGGGATGTTTCTCATACTACAGTGTTGGGCATATTTATCGCATACCAGGGATCATGGATCAGTTTGAATACATCAGAATACTTGAAGAGGTCATGCTGCCTTATGCTGAAGAGGAAATGCCCTTGAAATGGGTGTTCCAACAAGACAACGACCCCAAACACACCAGTAAACGTGCAACATCTTGGTTCCAGATCAACAAGATTGACGTTATGGAGTGGCCAGCCCAATCCCCGCATCTTCATCCAATAGAAAACTTGTGGGGTGACATCAAAAATGCAGTTTTTGAGGCAAAACCAAGAAATAGAGAAGAACTGTGGAATGTCCTCCAATCATCCTGGGCTGGAATACCTGATCACTGGGGCCAGACGTTGGGTGACTCCATGCAACACAGATGTACAGCAGTTCTCAGAAACAGTGCGACTACAACCAAATATTCATGAAGTCATTCAAAGGAAAGCAAAATCTTCAAACATTTTTCAGTTTATATAGTGAATGTTTGAGTTTGTAAAAAAGAATACAAACACTGCTATTTTTTTGAACCATTTAATATTCACTTTTCTTCAATTTGGAAGAAATTTGGATGGAAATAAAAGCTATTAGAAGGATTTTCAGCTTTTTTCACTTTTTTCAACACACTGCTATTATTTTGAACACAACTGTATACAGTAAACTCAAAGTTAGTTATACATTTAGGCCAAAATGTATTCTGTTACATGTATTTGGTAAAAAATGATCCCAGTAAGTGTATATTGATTGTTTTGTGTGAAAATTATAGCATCTACAAACCATGGTATAGATACTGCAATTTACATCATTTTTGCTATACAGTGCTGCTCTAGTTTAACTGACAACTGCACAGTCATGCAATGCTGTACATAAATTAAATTTATGTCCTTTTCTCACACAAACATAGATTTTTCTTTTGGTAGTATTTGATCACGTGCGCACTTTTTTTTTGCACAATAAACAAAAAAAAAAGACTGAAAATTTAGAAAGAAACTCAATATTTTCTAATTTCTGTCATAAAAAACATCCAAAAAATTAAAATGTTGTTAAAAAGTTAGTCCAAAATGTACTCTGCTACATATTGTTAGTTAAAAATTCCCAATAAGTTTATATTGATTGCTGTGTGGGAAAGTTATAGCGTCTACAAACTATGGTATAGATAATGAAATTTACACAGCTTTTACTTTCTGACTGCCCATCACATTTATTGAGGTGCTAAAATACCAGGATAGAACAAAAAACCCCAAATGACAACTTTTCGGAAAGTAGTCACCCTAAGCTATCTGCTGAGAGGCATGTTAAGTCCATGGAAGACTTATTTTTTTTTCCCACAAGTTTTTTGAAAATTACATTTTTTTTTTGCACAAAGTTGTGATTTAAATGATATATTTATAACACAAGCCATGGGTATATGTGGAATTTCACCCCAAAATACATTCTGCTACTTCTACCGAGTATGGGGGTGCCACATGTGTGAG
Organism: Staurois parvus; assembly: GCF_062004578.1. NCBI lineage: Eukaryota > Metazoa > Chordata > Amphibia > Anura > Ranidae > Staurois > Staurois parvus. Next base: position 330,262 of record NW_028318565.1, on the reverse strand, counting down.
ACTTTTTGTGAGCATAGCCACTAGAGATGAGCGAATCGAACCAGGCGAAGTGGAATTCGTTTTGAATTTCAGGAAAAATTTGATTCGTGCCGAATCCGAATATTAGCCAACTTCGGATGCACGAATCGAATTGTCCCCGATCGTCCGATTTTCATCCCTTCTACAGCCGGCAAAAAGTGTATCTGCAGAGCTCCGCTATTTCTGACAGTTCTCTGACATTCACATTTAGAGATGAGCGAATTATTCAAAAATTCGATTCGGCTGATTCGCCGAATTTGAGGAAGAAATTTGATTTGATGCAAATTATTTTGCTACGAATTTAACTTATTAAAAGGGTTTCTAGGCTTCAGAGAGCCTTTAAATTAGTGCAGAACACTGTACCTTTAATTTAAATGCCCTTGGAGATGAGGAAGGAGAAGGAGAAGGATGAGAAGAAGGAGAAGGAGAAGGATGAGAAGAAGAAGAAGGAGAAGGATGAGAAGAAGGAGAAGGATGAGAAGAAGGAGAAGGATGAGAAGAAGAATGAGAAGAAGGATGAGAAGAAGAAGGATGAGAAGAAGGAGAAGGATGAGAAGAAGAAGGATGAGAAGAAGAAGAAGGATAAGAAGGAGAAGGATGAGAAGAAGGAGAAGGATGAGAAGAAGGAGAAGGATGAGGAGAAGGATGAGAAGAAGGATGAGAAGAAGGAGAAGGATGAGAAGAAGGATGAGAAGAAGGAGAAGGATGAGAAGAAGGAGAAGGATGAGAAGAAGGAGAAGGATGAGAAGAAGGAGAAGGATGAGAAGAAGGAGAAGGATGAGAAGAAGAAAAAGGATGAGAAGAAGAAGAAGGATGAGAAGAAGAAGAAGGATGAGAAGAAGGAGAAGGATGAGAAGGAGAAGGAGAAGGAGAAGGATGAGAAGAAGGAGAAGGAGAAGGATGAGAAGATGGAGAAGGATGAGAAGAAGGAGAAGGAGAAGGATGAGAAGAAGGAGAAGGATGAGAAGAAGGAGAAGGATGAGAAGAAGGAGAAGGATGAGAAGAAGGATGAGAAAAAGGAGAAGGAAACAAATAGATAGAATGTTTCAACCGCTGTATGGAGGGAATGTCACAGAACTATCAGAAATAGCCTATTTCTGACATTCACATTTGTCAGAGAACTGTCAGAAATAGAGGAGCTCTGCAGATACACTTAGCGGAGCTCTGCAGATACACTTTTTGCCGGCTTGGAATTCTTCTTATTTTCATCCTACTTCTTCTTCTTCATCCTCAGAAGAAGAAGAAGAAGAGGATGAGGATGAAGAAGAAGAAGAAGTAGGATGAAAATAAGAAGAATTCCAAGCCGGCAAAAAGTGTATCTGCAGAGCTCCTCTATTTCTGACAGTTCTCTGACATTCACATTTACAGCGGTTGAAACATTGTATCTATTTGTTTCCATTTAGGATACAGATGTTTTTATTCTTCATTTATGGAAACAAATAGATACAATGTTTCAACCGCTGTAAATGTGAATGTCAGAGAACTGTCAGAAATAGAGGAGCTCTGCAGATACACTTTTTGCCGGCTTGGAATTCTCCTTCTTCTCATCCTTCTTCTTCTTCTCATCCTTCTCCTTCTTCTCATCCATCTCCTTCTCCTTCTTCTCATCCTTCTCCTTCTTCTCATCCTTCTCCTTCTTCTCATCCTTCTCCTTCTCCTTCTTCTCATCCTTCTTCTTCTTCTCATCCTTCTCCTTCTTCTCATCCTTCTTCTTCTTCTCATCCTTCTTCTTCTTCTCATCCTTCTCCTTCTTCTCATCCTTCTTCTTCTCATCCTTCTTCTTCTCATCCTTCTCCTTCTTCTCATCCTTCTTCTCATCCTTCTCCTTCTTCTCATCCTTCTCCTTCTCCTTCCTCATCTCCAAGGGCATTTAAATTAAAGATACAGTGTTCTGCACTAATATAAAGGCTCTCTGAAGCCTAGAAACCCTTTTTATAAGTTAAATTTGCAGCAAATAAATTCGCATTGAATTAAATTTCTTCCTCAAATTCGGCGAATCAGCCAAATCAAATTTTTGAATAATTCGCTCATCTCTAATAGCCACATACAGGAGCCTGAAATCCAATGACTATTTTTAAAGCCTGAAGGTGCGTAACTTCCTCATTTCACTTCCTCACTACCTATCACAGTTTTGGAGGCCCTGAAATGCCAGGAGAGCACCAAACCAAAGTAGACATCCCAAATAATTTAAAAAGAGGCATGGTAAGTAATTTTCAGATCTCATTTTTTCTCACAAACTTTTGAAATATATATATAAAAAAAAGAAAAATATGTTTTTGTTTCCTTTTTTGAAAATGCAATGCTATCTGAGGTACATCTTAAAACATATGGGGATGGGAGGGGGGAGAGATTTTAAAGCAATTTCAAGGTAAAGCTTTATTTTCTCCAATCAGTTTATTTCTCGCAGTTATTACCTTTTGTCCCACCAGCCCCTCTGTACTAGATTGTAAGCTCCCTGGATCAGGGCCTCCTAACCCTCTTATATTGAATTGTATTGTTGCTGTGTTGTCTCCATTTATATTTTTTTACAGCACTGCACAAAGTGTTGGCGCTATATAAATCCTGAATATTAATAATAATCATCAGATAATATTAATAATACGATTCCCTTCTTCTTGGTCTGAGCAAAAAGGGGGGCACACTGATCCACCACATGGCAGATAATATTAGGATTTCCAGCAAAGGTCTCATTTAGAGATGAGCGAAGTATTCAAAAATTCGATTCGACTGATTCGGCGAATTCGTGGAAAATATTCGATTCGAGTCGAATATATTCGCTGTGAATTTAACTTAAAAAAGGGTGTTTCTAGGCTTCAGAGAGACTTAATATTAGTGCAGAACACTGTACCTTTAATTTAAATGCCCTTGGAGTCTGCTGGGGAAGAGAAATAATACTGTCAGTCAGTATGACATGCAGATGAGTGCCGTCGATCTTAGAATCACCGCACACTTCACTCATTTGGCCAGTCACGGGGCCAAAACCAGTGTTTGGAGCCACAGTGTGGCGGTGGAGGCAGCAGCAATGGGAGGCCATACAGCAACCTATGGCAAAATGGAAACCAGCAGGAGTGTGAGGAGACCTGAAAGTGGCACATGGCAGAGTGGGAGCAATGGGAGGCGGTACAGGGACCCATGTCACACTGTGGACCCAGCAGCAGCGTGACCAGGCGGTACCGGGGCCCATGGCAGATTACAGGCCTGGCAGCAGCAATGGGAGGCCCGTAATCTGCCAGCACCCTATGACAAAAAATGGAACACACCAGCAGTGTGTGAGGAGACCTGAAAGTGGCACATGGCAGAGTGTGGCGATGGAGACAGCAGCAATGGGAGGCCGTACAGGGACCCATGAGAGACTGTGGACCTGGCAGCAGCATGAGGAGGCGGTATAGGGGCCCATGGCAGATTAGGGGCCTGGCAGCAGCTATGGGAGGCCCGTAATCTGCCAGCACCCTATGTCAAAAAATTCAACACACCAGCAGTGTGAGGAGACCTGAAAGTGGCACATGGCAGAGTGTGGCGATGGAGACAGCAGCAATGGGAGGCCGTACAGGGACCCATGAAAGACTCTGGACTTGCCAGCAGCATGAGGAGGCGGTATAGGGGCCCATGGCAGATTATGGGCTTGGCAGCAGCTATGGGAGGCCCGTAATCTGCCAGCACCCTATGTCAAAAAATTGAACACACCAGCAGTGTGAGGAGACCTGAAAGTGGCACATGGCAGAGTGTGGCGATGGAGACAGCAGCAATGGGAGGCCGTACAGGGACCCATGAGAGACTCTGGACTTGGCAGCAGCATGAGGAGGCGGTATATAGGGGCCCATGGCAGATTAGGGGCCTGGCAGCAGCTATGGGAGGCCCGTAATCTGCCAGCACCCTATGACAAAAAATGGAACACACCAGCAGTGTGAGGAGACCTGAAAGTGGCACATGTTTGGGGCATGATTCATGGCGGATTTAGTCAGTTGTGTCAGGAACTAGTGGTTTGAAATCCAGACTAATCCACGCCTGATTCATTTTCACAACCTTGAGTCTCTCCACACTTTGGGTGGACAGTCGTGTCCTCCGCGGAGTTGCAATACCTCCTGCCGCACTAAACACGCGCTCCGATGCCACGCTACTGGCCGGGCATGACAGCCTTTCAAGGGCAAATTCAGCTAGTTGGGGCCAAAGGTCAAGTTTCGTTGCCCAGTAGTCAAGGGGATTGTCTATCTCGGTTGGCAGGGTGCTGTCCAAGTAGGCCCAAGCCTGTTGTTTGAGGTCCTGCTCCAGGTCCACCTGATGCTGCTGCTGCTGCTGCTGCGGCTGGTTAGTAGTTTCCTCACTGCGCTGGTGAAGAAAGCTACTCATCATCGACTGCAGACTGAGGCAGCCGCTGCTGGTGGAGTTGCCACTGCTCCTACCACCCCACCCCTCCCCTGCTGCCATGGCAGCGGAACGCGAGCGCACAGGGCCCACAGTGTCTGAGGATGGACGTTGGCGCACAAAGGCAGAGACCAACTGACTACATAGGTGGTTTTTATAGTACGTTATTTTGGCCTCCCTCTCAGCAGGTGTGAAAAAGGCCACCATTTTTGAACGGTAGCGAGGGTCCAACAAGGTGGACAGCCAAAAGTCATCCCTCTGTCTGATGGTTATTATTTGGCTGTCGCTACGCAAGCAACCGAGCATGCTATGGGCCATTTGTGCCAAGGAATGCGAGGGACTCCCTGCCTCCATCTCCACAGAATACTGCCACGGTGCGTCTGGGTCCTCTGTCTCCTCCTCCTCCTCCTCTACCAGATGCTCCTGCTCCTCCACTCCTGTCCGCTGAGTGGAAAAACCACCCATTTCACTCAATAATTTCTGAGCACCAATGTCCTCCTCTACCTCCTCCTCTTCTTCCTGTCCTGCCCCCACAGGGGTCATGTGGCATTGAGATCTGTGCGCCACGTCTACCGCACCCTGACCAGTCATTGTTAACAGCATTTGTTCAAGGACGTGCAACAGAGGAATGACGTCGTTCATCCCATAGTCCTGCCGACTCACGAATAGCGTGGCCTCCTCAAAGGGCCTGAGCAAGCGGCAGGTGTCACGCATGAGCTGCCAATGGCTGACATCGAAGTTACACAGGGGAGTACCTTTATCCGCTTGTAACATCAGGAAATCGGTGATGGCCTTTCGCTGCTCGTAAAGGCGGTCTAACATGTGTAGGGTTGAATTCCACCTTGTTGCAACGTCGCAGATCAGGCGATGATGTGGAATTCTGTTCTGCCGCTGCAGCTCAATGAGGGTGTGCTTTGCGGTGTAGGAATGGCTGAAATGCATGCAAAGTTTACGTGACATTTTAAGGATGTCTTGCAGTGGGATGGTGGATTTTAGGAACCGCTTGACAACCAGATTGAACACGTGAGCCATGCATGGCGCATGGCACAACCTTCCTTGACGCAGAGCAGACACCATGTTCTTTCCGTTGTCGGTCAACATGGTTCCGATTTTCAGTTTGCGCGGAGACAGCCATCTGTCGATTTCTCTGTTCATTACACTGAGAAGTTCCTCCCCTGTGTGACTACGTTCGCCAAGGCATACCAGGTGCAGAACAGCGTGACACCGTTGCGCCCTGCACATGTGATATGCCGGTCGGGTAATGGGACTTGGCACGGGGGTGGCGGCTGAGGACACGGCGGAAGAAGAGGTGGTAGAGGCGGATATCTTTTGTGGACCAAGGACGTGCAAACGTGGAGGCAAAAGCGTCGTGACCTGTCCAAGTTGCTGGTGCGGCTGTGCCGGCACCACGTTCACCCAGTGGGCCGTAAATGACATGTACTGTCCCTGACCGTAGTTACAGCTCCACACGTCGGCGCTGCCGTGCACTTTGGCAGAGACCGACATGCTCAAAGACTGGCCCACCATGTCTTCTACATGTGAATGCAGGGCTGGCACTGCCTTTTTGGCGAAGAAATGACGGCTTGGCACTCTCCACCGCGGCGCGGCACAAGCCATCATTTCTCGGAAAGGTGCTGAGTCCACCACTTGGAAAGGGAGGGACTGCAGCACCAGCAACTTGGACAGGAGGACGTTCAGCTTTTGCACCGTCGGGTGCGTGCTCGCAAACTGTTGTCTCTTGGAAACGGATTCCAAGAAAGACTGCTGACGGAATCCCTGAAGAGGAGTAGCAGGAGAAAGAGCATCTGAACGAGCGGAAGATGCCAACGAGCGACAACTCCCCTCAGCAGAGGTGTTGGAGCCTTGACTGGCTGATGGAGGGCGATTGACGTCGAGTGACGGAGCAAGTAACGGAGCGGGTGATGGAGCGGGGGCTGGGGCGGGCAGAACCGCCGTATCTTTATCACGGTTTTCCCAGGCCACCAAATGGCGACGCTGCATATGCTGCCGCAATGCTGTAGTCCCAACATGGGCCCCCTGGCCACGCTTGACTTTCTGGCCACATAGTCGACATACGGCTACGTTTACTTCCTCGGGCGGCTTGACGAAAAATTGCCACACCGCCGAGTAGGAAACTTTGCCCCCGATACTCCTCACTGGCTGACTGCTGCTTCCTCCGTGCACACCGGCACCACTACTGGCCGTGGTGGTAGGCTGCAGTGGAGCTGGTGCTCTACTCCGTGGCCTTTTGGCTCCACTGACACTGCTGCGACCCTGCTGCTGTCTCCTGGGCAACCCACCGACTGTTTCGTTCGCTGCCAAGCTGCCACCCTCTTCTCCTGATGATGCGGAAGAAATTGCCTGATGACGACGAGGCTGCCAAGTGCGATCAACCTCCTCATCATCAAGTAGGGTCTCCGCCTCACTACTAGCCCCCTCGGCTGCGTCTGGGTCAGGAGACAGACCTGTCTCTAGACCGGCTACCGAGCCACTCTCCTCGCCACTACTTCTTCGCCTGGCTGCTGAAAAGGCGGATGTCTCCCCCCGTTCCTGACCGCCCTCTGTTAGCTCTTCCTCACTGTACAGTGGGGCTGAGCCCACAGCATGCGATACTTCGCTTGGTGAGGGAACACCAAAGGACAGGGGCAGGTAGAGGACACGTGATTTCAGTGGGCTTGCTCCCTGGCCATGCCAACTAACGGTTGTGTCTGACGTACCCACCGACCGTTGGCTGTAGGTGTCAGAGGTGACCTGGGAAGAGGAAGACGACCGAGCCAACCAATCGATGACGGCAGGGTTGTCGGTGGAGACACGACCGCTGGATGACACCGGGAGCACTGGCCTCTGGCTGCGACTAGTGCTGCCTCGACCCTTCCTCTGCTGCCACGTCTGCTCGCTCCTGAAACATTGCCTCCTCTGCCACTCCTCTACGTGTTGTCTGACATACTCTTTAATTCAACGATTCTGTGTCCCTGTGTAACGATTCTGTGTCCCTGAGTAACAATTATGTGTCCCTGAGTAACAATTCTGTGTCCCTGAGTAACGATTATGTGTCCCTCAGTAACAATTCTGTGTCCCTGAGTAACAATTCTGTGTCCCTCAGTAACAATTCTGTGTCCCTGAGTAACGATTATGTGTCCCTGAGTAACGATTCTGTGTCCCTGAGTAACAATTATGTGTCCCTGAGTAACGATTCTGTGTCCCTGAGTAACAATTCTGTGTCCCTGAGTAACAATTCTGTGTATGTCCCTGAGTAACGATTCTGTGTCCCTGAGTAACAATTCTGTGTCCTTGAGTCACGATTCTGTGTCCCTGAGTAACGATTCTGTGTCCCTGAGTAACGATTCTGTGTCCCTCAGTAACGATTCTGTGTCCCTGAGTAACAATTCTGTGGCCCTAAGTAACAGTTCTGTGGCCCTCAGTAACAATTCTGTGTCCCTGATTAACGTTTATGTGGCCCTAAGTAATGGTTCTGTGGCTCTCAGTAACAATTCTGTGTCCCTGATTAACGTTTCTGTGGCACTAAGTAACGGTTCTGTGTCCCTCAGTAACAATTCTGTGTCCCTCAAGAAAAAATTCTGTCTGTCCGTGAGTAACAATTCTGTGGCCCTAAGTAACGGTTCTGTGGCCCTCAGTAACAATTCTGTGTCCCTGATTAACGTTTATGTGGCCCTAAGTAACGGTTCTGTGGCCCTCAGTAACAATTTTGTGTCTGACCCTGAGTAACAATTCTGTGGCCCTAAGTAACGGTTCTGTGGCCCTCAGTAACAGTTCTATGGCCCTCAGTAACAATTCTGTGTCTGGCCCTGAGTAACAATTCTGTGGCCCTAACTAATGTTTCTGTGGCACTAAGTAACGGTTCTGTGGCCCTCAGTAACAATTCTGTGTCCCTGAGTAACAATTCTGTGTCCCTGAGTAACAATTCTGTGGCCCTAAGTAACGGTTCTGTGGCCCTCAGTAACAATTCTGTGTCCCTGAGTAACAATTATGTGGCTCTAAGTAACGGTTCTGTGGCCCTCAGTAACAATTCTGTGTCCCTGATTAACATTTCTGTGGCCCTAAGTAACGTTTCTGTGGCCCTAAGTAACAATTCTGTGGCCCTCAGTAACAATTCTGTGTCTGTCCCTGAGTAACAATTCTGTGGCCCTAACTAACGTTTCTGTGGCCCTAAGTAACAATTCTCTGGCACTCAGTAACAATTCTATCTGTCCCTGAGTAACAATTCTGTGGACCTAATAACGTTTCTGTGGCCCCAAGTAACAGTTCTGTGGCCCTCAGTAACAATTCTGTGTCTGTCCCTGAGTAACAATTATGTGGCCCTAAGTAACGTTTCTGTGGCCCTAAGTAACAGTTCTATGGCCCTCAGTAACAATTCTGTGTCTGACCCTGAGTAACAATTCTGTGGCCCTAACTAACGTTTCTGTGGCCCTAAGTAACAGTTCTGTGGCCCTCAGTAAAATTTCTGTGTCTGTCCGAGTAACAATTCTGTGGCCCTAAGTAACAGTTCTGTGGCCCTCAGTAACAATTCTGTGTCCCTGAGTAACAATTCTGTGGCCCTAAGTAACGGTTCTGTGGCCCTCAGTAACAATTCTGTGTCCCTGAGTAACAATTCTGTGGCCCTAAGTAACGGTTCTGTGGCCCTCAGTAACAATTCTGTGTCCCTGATTAACGTTTCTGTGGCCCTAAGTAACGGTTCTGTGGCCCTCAGTAAAAATTCTGTGTCCCTCAAGAAACAATTCTGTGTCTGTCCGTGAGTAACAATTCTGTGGCCCTAAGTAACGGTTCTGTGGCCCTCAGTAACAATTCTGTGTCCCTGATTAACGTTTATGTGGCCCTAAGTAACGGTTCTGTGGCCCTCAGTAACAATTCTGTGTCCCTGATTAACGTTTCTGTGGCACTAAGTAACAGTTCTGTGGCCCTCAGTAACAATTATGTGTCCCTGAGTAACAATTCTGTGTCCCTGAGTAACAATTTTGTGGCCCTAAGTAACGGTTCTGTGGCCCTCAGTAACAATTCTGTGTCCCTGAGTAACAATTATGTGGCTCTAAGTAACGTTTCTGTGGCCCTCAGTAACAATTATGTGGCCCTCAGTAACAATTCTGTGTCTGTCCCTGAGTAACAATTCTGTGGCCCTAAGTAACGTTTCTGTGGCCCTAAGTAACAGTTCTGTGGCCCTCAGTAACAATTCTGTGTCTGTCCCTGAGTAACAATTCTGTTGCCCTAACTAACGTTTCTGTGGCCCTAAGTAACAATTCTCTGGCACTCAGTAACAATTCTGTCTGTCCCTGAGTAACAATTCTGTGGACCTAATAACGTTTCTGTGGCCCCAAGTAACAGTTCTGTTGCCCTCAGTAACAATTCTGTGTCTGTCCCTGAGTAACAATTTTGTGGCCCTAAGTAACGTTTCTGTGGCCCTAAGTAACAGTTCTATGGCCCTCAGTAACAATTCTGTGTCTGACCCTGAGTAACAATTCTGTGGCCCTAACTAACGTTTCTGTGGCACTAAGTAACGGTTCTGTGGCCCTCAGTAACAATTATGTGTCCCTGAGTAACAATTCTGTGGCCCTAAGTAACGGTTCTGTGGCCCTCAGTAACAATTCTGTGTCCCTGAGTAACAATTATGTGGCTCTAAGTAACGGTTCTGTGGCCCTCAGTAACAATTCTGTGTCCCTGATTAACGTTTCTGTGGCCCTAAGTAACGTTTCTGTGGCCCTAAGTAACAATTCTGTGGCCCTCAGTAACAATTCTGTGTCTGTCCCTGAGTAACAATTCTGTGGCCCTAAGTAACGTTTCTGTGGCCCTAAGTAACAGTTCTGTGGCCCTCAGTAACAATTATGTGTCTGTCCCTGAGTAACAATTCTGTGGCCCTAACTAACGTTTCTGTGGCCCTAAGTAACAATTCTCTGGCACTCAGTAACAATTCTGTCTGTCCCTGAGTAACAATTCTGTGGACCTAATAACGTTTCTGTGGCCCCAAGTAACAGTTCTGTGGCCCTCAGTAACAATTCTGTGTCTGTCCCTGAGTAACAATTATGTGGCCCTAAGTAACGTTTCTGTGGCCCTAAGTAACAGTTCTATGGCCCTCAGTAACAATTCTGTGTCTGACCCTGAGTAACAATTCTGTGGCCCTAACTAACGTTTCTGTGGCCCTAAGTAACAGTTCTGTGGCCCTCAGTAAAAATTATGTGTCTGTCCCTGAGTAACAATTCTGTGGCCCTAACTAACTTTTCTGTATCTTTAAGTAACAATTCTCTGGCACTCAGTAACAATTCTGTCTGTCCCTGAGTAACAATTCTGTGGACCTAATAACGTTTCTGTGGCCCTAAGTAACAGTTCTGTGGCCCTCAGTAACAATTCTGTGTCTTTCCCTGAGTAACAATTCTGTTGCCCTAAGTAACGTTTCTGTGGCCCTAAGTAACAGTTCTGTGGCCCTCAGTAACAATTCTGTGTCTGACCCTGAGTAACAATTCTGTGGCCCTAACTAACGTTTCTGTGGCCCTAAGTAACAGTTCTGTGGCCCTCAGTAAAAATTCTGTGTCTGTCCCTGAGTAACAATTCTGTGGCCCTAACTAACGTTTCTGTGGCCCTAAGTAACAATTCTCTGGCACTCAGTAACAATTCTGTCTGTCCCTGAGTAACAATTCTGTGGCCCTAATAACGTTTCTGTGGCCCTAAGTAACAGTTCTGTGGCCCTCAGTAACAATTCTGTGTCTGACCCTGAGTAACAATTCTGTGGCCCTAACTAACGTTTCTGTGGCCCTAAGTAACAGTTCTGTTGCCCTCAGTAACAATTCTGTGTCTGTCCCTGAGTAACAATTCTGTGGCCCTAAGTTGCGTTTTTGTGGCCCTAAGTAACAGTTCTGTGGCCCTCAGTAACAATTCTGTGTCTGACCCTGAGTAACAATTCTGTGGCCCTAACTAACGTTTCTGTGGCCCTAAGTAACAGTTCTGTGGCCCTCAGTAACAATTCTGTGTCTGTCCCTGAGTAACAATTCTGTGGCCCTAACTAACGTTTCTGTGGCCCTAAGTAACAATTCTCTGGCACTCAGTAACAATTCTGTCTGTCCCTGAGTAACAATTCTGTGGCCCTAATAACGTTTCTGTGGCCCTAAGTAACAGTTCTGTGGCCCTCAGTAACAATTCTGTGTCTGTCCCTGAGTAACAATTCTGTGGCCCTAACTAACGTTTCTGTGGCCCTAAGTAACAATTCTCTGGCACTCAGTAACAATTCTGTCTGTCCCTGAGTAACAATTCTGTGGCCCTAACTAGCGTTTCTTTGGCCCTAAGTAACGATTCTGTGGCCCTCATTAACAATTCTGTGTCCCTGAGTAATGCTTCTCTGTCCCTAAGTAACGTTTCTCTGTCCCCAAGTAACGTTTCTGTGGCCCTAACTCTGTCCCTAATACAGAGCGGTCTGCCTCTCTGGAATGACTGGAGGCAAATGAAGAATTCTAAAATGGCCGCTATTTATAGCTTGACCATTACACAGTGCTGGCTGGCTGGCTGCTGATTGGCTAATGCGATCACATGTCATTAAGGAATGCATTATGGGTCAGCGCGCCTTGTCTGCGCGCCTTCCCAGACATCCCCGCTCCGTCGCCGCACATGTCCGCCGCCATTTTAGGAAAAATTTTGATTCGCGCGTCCGAAGTAGGCTATTTTTCGGATTCGGCGCGAATCGAAAATTTTCCAATATTCGACTCGAATTCCACTTCGCCTACTTCGATTCGCTCATCTCTAGTGTCTTTGCTGGAGGATCTTTCTCCTTGTTGGAGGGGCTGTCATTTTGCTGTACGAGTTGTCTCTTGGTGAGAGGTGTTGTCACTTTGCTGGGCAAGCTGTCTCTTTGCTAGAGTGGCTCTCTTTTTCCTGGATGAGCTGTCTCTTTGATGGAGGAGCTGTCTCTAATCTGGATGAATAGTCTATTTTCTGGACGGGCTGTATCTTTTCTGGAAGGGCTACTTCTTTGCTGGAGGGGCTGTCTCTTTACTGGATGGGTTTTCTTTTTGCTGTAAGAGTTATCTCTTTGCAAGAGGTGTTGTCACTTTGCTGGAGAAGCTGTCTCTTTGCTAGAGGGGCTCTCTGTTTCCTGGACGGGCTGTCTCCTTGCTGGATGGACTTTCTCTTTGCTGGATGGGCTTTCTCCTTGCTGTAGGAGCTGTCTCTTTGCTGGATGAGCTTTCTCTTTGATGGAGGAGCTGTCTCTATGCTGGATGTTCAGTCTATTTGCTGGACGGGCTGTATCTTTGCTGGATGGGCTGTCACTTTGCTGGAGGGGCTGTCCATCTTTGCTGTACAAGCTATATCTTTGTGGGAGGGGCTGTCTCTTTGCTGGACGGGCTTTCTCTTTGCTGGAGGGGCAGTATCTTTGCTGGAGGGGCTGTCTCTTTGCTGGAGGGGCTGTCTCTTTGCTGGAGGGGCTGTCTCTTTGCTGGAAGGGCTACTTCTTTGCTGGAGGGTTTGCATCTAAACTGGATGGGTTTTCACTTTGCTGTACAAGCTGTCTCTTTGCTGAATGGGCTGTCTCATTGCTGGATGGGCTGTCTCTTTGCTGGAGGGTCTGTCTCTTTGCTGGAGGGGCTTTCTTTTTGCTGTAGGAGCTGTCTCTTTGTAGGAGGGGCTGTCTCTTTGCTGTAGGAGCTGTCTGTATGCTGGATGAATAGTCTCTTTGCTGGAGGGGCTGTCTCTTTACTGGATGGGTTTTCTTTTTGCTGTACGAGTTGTCTCTTTGCAAGAGGTGTTGTCACTTTGCTGGAGAAGCTGTCTCTTTGCTAAAGGGGCTCTCTTTTTCCTGGATGGGCTGTCTCCTTGCTGGATGGACTTTCTCTTTGCTGAATGGGCTTTCTCCTTGCTGAAGGGACTGTCTCTTTGCTGTAGGAGCTGTTTCTTTGCTGGATGAGCTTTCTCTTTGATGGAGGAGCTGTCTCTATGCTGGACGAACAGTCTATTTGCTGGACGGGCTGTATCTTTGCTGGATGGGCTGTCACTTTGCTGGAGGGGCTGTCTACTTGCTGTAGAAGCTGTCTCTTTGCTGTATGAGCAGTTAATTTGCTGGATGAGAAGTATCTTTGCTGTACTAGCTGTATCTTTGTGGGGGGGGGGCTTTCTCTTTGCTGGACGTGCTGTCTCTTTGCTGGATTGCTGTCTCTTTGCTGCATAGGCTTTCTCTTTGCTGGAGGAGCTGTCTCTTTGCTGGAGGATCTCTCTCTTTACTGGAGGGGCTGTCTCTTTACTGGAGGGGCTGTCACTTTGCTGGAGGGGCTGTCTCTTTGCTGGAAGGGCTACTTCTTTACTGGAGGGGCTGCATCTTTTCTGGATGGGTTTTCACTTTGCTGTACAAGCTGTCTCTTTGCTGTATGGGCTTTCTCATTACTGGATGGGCTGTCACTTTGCTGGAGGGGCTGTCTCTTTGCTGGAGGGGCTGTCTCTTTGCTGTAGGAGCTGTCTCTTTGTAGGAGGGGCTGTCTCTTTGCTTTAGGAGCTGTCTGTATGCTGGATGAAAAATATATTTGCTGGATGGGCTGTCTCTTTGCAAGATGAGCTGTCTATTGCTAGATATACTATTTATTTGCTGGATGGGCTGTCTCTTTGCTGGATGGGCTGTCTCTTTGCTGGACTGACTGTCTCTTTACTACACAGGCTGTGTCTTTGCTTCTGGGGTTTTCTCTTTGCTAGAGGAGCTGTCTCTTTGCTGGATTGGGCTCTCTCTTTGCTGAACGAGTTGTCTCTTTGCAAGAGGTGCTGTCTCTTTGCTGAACAAAGCTGTCTCTTAGCTATTGGGGCTCTCTGTTTCCTGGATGGGTTGTCTCCTTGCTGGATGGACTGTCTCTTTTCTGGACAGGCTGTCTCTTTGCTGGAGGGACTGTCTCTTTGTTGTAGGAGCTGTCTCTTTGCTGGATGAGCTGCATCTTTAATGGAGGAGCTGTCTCTATGCTGGATGAACAGTCTATTTGCTGGACTGGCTTTATCTTTGCTGGAAGGGCTACTTCTTTGCTGGAGGGGATGTCTCTTTACTGAATGGGTTTTCTTTTTGCTGTACGAGTTGTCTCTTTGTGAGAGGTGTTGTCACTTTGCTGGACAAGCTGTCTCTTTGCTAGAGGGGCTCTCTTTTTCCTGGATGGGCTGTCTCCTTGCTGGATGGGCTGTCTCCTTGCTGGACGGGCTGTCTCTTTGCTGAAGGGACTGTATCTTTGCTGTAGGAGCTGTCTCTTTGTTGGATGAGCTTTTTCTTTGATGGAGGAGCTGTCTCTATGCTGGATGAACAGTCTATTTGCTGGGCGGGCTGTATCTTTTCTGGAGGAGCTGTATTTTTGCTGAATGGGCTGTCTCTTTGCTGGATAGCTGTCTCTTTTGTGGAGGGGCTGTCACTTTGCTGGAGGGGCTTTCTTTTTGCTGGAAGGGCTACTTCCTTGTTGGAGGTGCTGTTTCTTTACCGGATGGGTTTTCACTTTGCTGTACAAGCTGTCTCTTTGCTTAATGGGCTGTCTTGTTGCTGGATGGGCTGTCACTTTGCTGAAGGAGCTTTCTCTTTGTTGGAGAGGCTGTCTCTTTGCTGTACGAGCTGTCTCTTTGTAGGAGGGGCTGTTTCTTTGCTGTATGAGCTTTTTCTTTGCTGAAGGGACTGTCTGTTTGCTGTGGGAGCTGTCTGTATGCTGGATGAACAATCTATTAGCTGGGCGGGCTGTCTCTTTGCTGGATGGGTTGTCAATTTGCTAAATATACTGTCTCTTTGCTGGAAGGGCTGTCTCTTTGCTGGAAGGGCTGTCTCTTTGCTGAAAAGGCTATCTCTTTGCTGAACGGGCTGTCTCTTTGCTGTATGAGCTAACCCTTTGCTGGATGGCCAGTCTCTGTGCTGCACAGGCTTTCTCCTTGCTGGAGGGACTTTTTCTTTGCTGGAGGGGCTGTCTCTTTGCTAGAGGAGCTGTCTCTTTGCTGGATGGGATTTATCTTTGCTGAAGGGACTGTCTCTTTGCTGTAGGAGCTGTCTCTTTTCTGGAGGGACTGTCTCTTTGCTGTAGGAGCTGTCTGTATGCTGTAGGAGCTGTCTGTATGCTGTAGGAACAGTCTCTTTGCTGGATGAACAGTCTCTTTGCTGGATGAACAGTCTCTTTGCTGGACGGGCAGTCTCTTTGCTGGATGGGCAGTCTCTTTGCTGGACGGGCAGTCTCTTTGCTGGGTGGGCTGTCTCTTTGCTGGTCGGGCTGTCTCTTTGCTGGACGGGCTGTCTCTTTGCTGGACGGGCTGTCTCTTTCCTGGGAGGAGCTGTCTCTTTCCTGGGAGGAGCTGTCTCTTTGCTGGATAGGCTATCTCTTTGCTGGACGAGCTGTCTCTTTGCTGGGGGAGCTATCTTTTTTGCTGAATTGTCTGTCTCTTTCCTGGAGGTGCTGTCTCTTTGCTGCTTGGGCTTTCTCTTTGCTTGACAAGCTGTCTCTTTGCTGGAGGAACTGTCTCTTTACTGGATAAGCTTTCTCTTTGTTGAATGGGCTGTCTCTTTACTGGATGTGCTGTCTTTTTGCTGGACGAGCTGTATCTTTGCTGGAGAGACTGTCTCTTTGCTGTAGGAGCCTTCTCATTGCTGGATGAGCTTTCTCTTTTCTGGAGGAGCTTTCTCTATGCTGGATGAGCAGTCTTTTTGCTGGATGGGCTTTCTCTTTGCTGGATGGGCTGTCTATTTGCTAGATGGACAGTTTCTTTGCTGGACGGGCTGTCTCTTTGCTGGACAGGCTGTCTCTTTGCTTCATAGGCTGTCTCTATGCTTCATGGGCTGTCTCTGCTATACTGGCTTCCTCTTTGCTGTATGAGCAGTCTCTTTACTGGACGGGCTTTCTCTTTTCTGGATAGCTGTCTCTTTGCTGTATGGGCTGTCTATTTGCTAGATGGACTGTTTCTTTGCTGCATGAGCTGTCTCTTTGCTGGACGGGCTGTCTCTTTGCTTCATGGGCTGTCTCTTTTTGCTTCATGGGCTTTCTCTGCTATACTGGCTGTCTCTTTGCTGTACGGGCTTTCATTTTGCTGTATGAGCTTTCCTTTTGCTGGAGGAGCTGTCTCTTTGCTGGATGAGCTGTCTCTTTTCTGGATGGATTGTCTCTTTGCTGGATGGGCTGTCTTTCCTGAAGGAGCTGTCTCTTTACTGGAGGGGCTTTCTCTTTGCTCGACAGGCTGTCTCTTTGCTCGAAGGACTGTTTTTTTGCTGGAGGGGCGGTCTCTTTGCTTAATGGGTTTTCACTTTGCTGTACAAGCTGTCTCTTTTCTTAATGGGCTGTCTCTTTGCTGGACGGGCTTTCATTTTGTTGAAGGAGCTTTCTCTTTGCAGGATGAGCTGTCTCTTTGCTGGAGGGGCTGTCTCTTTGCTGGAGGAGCTTACTCTTTGCTGGACGGACTGTCTCTTTGCTGGACGGACTGTCTCTTTGCTGGACGGACTGTCTCTTTGCTGGACGTGGTGTATTTTTGCTGGATAGCTGTCTCTTTGCTGGATGGGCTGTCTCTTTGCTGGAGGGGCTGTCTCTTTGCTGGACAGGGTGTATGTAGAGCCTGACTCTCAGGATGTCTGGAGCTGTGAAGATGAGTGTATCTCTATGGACAGTAAGGGGGGTAGTGGAAGGGCCTGAGAGGTGGGGGGTAGTTGGTCAATGTCAGGCTCTCTCTGTGGAAGGGGAAAAGGGGGGTTGTGTTGGTTGGTGTCCATGGGGGAAAACATTTTTTGTGTTGCCTAGGGCAGCACAAAACTGAAATACACCACTGGGTTCCCAGGACCTCTGTTTGCATTGTTTTGCCAGCTCATGGAGTTCAGTTTGTGTAAAGTACCTTACTTCTTCAAATTACACTTCTCTGGGGTTGCAGTTGAAAAGGTTAACTGGCCCCACGTCCTGTTCTTGTTTTCCGCTACCTCAGGATCCTGGGAATAATGCAAGTGACACATAGATATTGTTCAAGCAATTATGCAGCCTTTGCTATGGCATGTTTATTCTTAAATACAAAACATTAACAAAACTTCAGGTTTCGGTGTCGTACCGAACTCCTGCTGCCCTCCTCCACCGCTGAGCTCTAATGCCCACTGCAATTCAGCCCGTGGCTCCGGGGAACTCATAGACCTCTTTGTGGTGTGGCCCCAAGCCACCGTTGAAGATGACCCATTAGCTGTTTCTGCAACAGTAGCCTGACTCACCACAGTCCAAAGAGATCTTCATAATAAGGTAGATGATCTAGAAAACCGCTCACGACAGAACAACTTGCGGATCAAAGGCTTGCCTGAGTCGTATTCTCCCTTCATGCTGAGCACCATATGTGCTACGTCCATTTCGGAGTACCTAGGTCTGCTACACCCCTGCACAGTTGAAATACCCACCTTATCTGCCCACCATCTGACTCTCACACTAAATCTAGGCTGGTGATTGTCCTCTATCTGAACCATGCTGACAAGCAGGCCATCATTCAGAAATTCTGGCGCACACATTCTTTATCTGTGGATGGACACCAATCGCGGATTACTGGATGGAGGTTATGCAACATCGTAAGGCCTTCTCTGAGATCTGCTCCACTCTCTATCACAAGTAAGTTAAATTCACCCTGGCTTATCCCGCTCTTCTTCATATCCAGCCACCGAATGGAGCCATGGATCAAAGTCCTTCTTCTACACCATCTTCTTCTTCTCCCCCCAAGGGGAAATTCTGCGCCCTTCCAGAATCAACCGAGTCCTCAATAAATAGGTGCGCATTTGTTGGCCCGAAGGTCGCTACGTTACCCGCTGACCTTTTTTATTGGATGATATGTAATGGTTTTCCTTGTTTTACTATGCCTTCTCATGGACTGATGAAATTTGTTTCAAAAAGGCTAAAGTTTGGTGTTTGTCTGTTTTGTTCATGCCTCCCCTGTGGCGATCCGCCCTGCACACCTGTCCCCTTGGATGGGCGAAGAGGGTCTTCAGGTGTTTTTGTTCCCCCTTTTGCCATTCCCCCTCTCTCCCTCACCCCCACTCCCTTCCCTCTTCTCTTTCCTCCCCTCTCCCTGTCCCCCATATACATTGTTGTCCAGGATGGTAGTGGAGTATCGAATGCGGGAGCTTTGATGGATTGCTCTATGCAAAAAAAGTGTAGTTCCCAATCTACCTGGGGATCTTCTCCCCATTTGCTAGAGAAGTTCTACATTTATTGTTTTGTATTGTTATCTTTTACTGTTGCATTTCCCTAAGTGACAAATATTGCTCTGATCAACCTGCACTCGTTGGGGTGATCAAATCTTCTAATTAGAGACACAGCACTGGCCTGGAGGTAAATGCGGAAACTATTTTGCCAACACCAAGAATATCCTCCCATCTGCCTATTCTTGGAAACCCTATGTTCCCTCCAGCTAGTGAGCATTCAGAATTTACCCACTGGTCTCATAGTGGACTTACTAAAGTCATATTTACTGTATCTTTGAGAACACCATACATACCTTCCAGCCCTTTTCAGTACTTGCTGCCGAACACTCCCTACCTGGATCTCATATTTTTCACTACAATCAGTTGGTGATCTTCCTCTGGACATGATCTTCTCCAAAACAACATCCCATCCAGCGCTCCTTTATAGAAACTCTACTATGTCAGCAAAACTATTCCATCTCGGCAATTTACTCTCATCTAATCTCTCACCAGTCTGCAAAGTAACATCTTACTCCTTTTAAGCCATGGACTCCCATACTGTCTACTAACGATGCTTCTGACAAAATCTCTTCACTTGTCCTCTGAAAAACATGGCGTGAAACTCAATTTAAAATCATCCACATAGCTTACTATCCTTTATCAGCGAATCCAGCTGCCAATCCCCAACCTGCATGTCCTTGGTGCTACAACACTTGACCTACTTTGTTTCATCGCCTTTGGGAATGTGCCACTAGTTTCCACCTTCTGGGAATAAGTTCTTTGTTACATTTATCATCTGTATAATATCTCTCTCAACAAAGTCCCTATGCTCTGTCTCTTCAATTATCAAGATCCTGCAATGTCAGAAGGTCCTAATGCTCTTTCTTAGTGTCAGGGCAGGGCTGTGGAATGGACAGGTAGGCCTAGTAGCAGGGTAACGCACTGGCTAACGACAACCACCACCAACAGACCGAAGTCCCTCAGGGCGCGGAGTCTAAGTCCCAGGCTGCCCTTCATCAGGGCCCCTGATGGTGGGGATGGACTTGGCGCAGCCAGGAACCAGGTCGCGGCCCCCAAGACACCCCGGCTGCGGTAATGGTTGTCGCCAATGGCGTGTAGCTGGTGAGAATGACAATAGCGTAGTCAGGCAAGCCGGGTTGACAACAACAGGACAAAACAGTACAGAACAGTAGACAGAGAATCACAGGTCACTGGCCGGGTTCAGCAACGGAAGGTCAGATCGAAGGAAAACACAGAGAATGGTCTTAGTCACAAGCCGAGTCAGAATACCAGAAGAGTCACGAGCGTATACACAGAGCTGTAGCAAGACAAAGACACAAGTGCAAAGAGCATGTGCGGATCACAGGCTTATATGTACTCAGCCACACCCCTCTGGGGGATGGACCCCAGAGACCTGAAGGCATAAAAGCTTCCCACCATGCTCAGCAGAAATCCAAGATGGATGCCAGCACATGGAGTAACATAACCTCTGGGAAAAGGTAGGACCTTGACAGTACCTCCTCCTCAAGGGCCCCTCCCCCTCTGCTGCTCAAGAAAAGGTTTCTGAGGAAAGCGGGTATGAAAAGCGCGGAGGAGGGCAGTAGCATGGACATCGGCGGAAGGAACCCAGGAACGCTCCTCGGGACCATAACCGCGCCAATGAACCAGGAACTGTAATCGACCGGGTACCAATCAAGAGTCCAGGATCCGGCTCACCTCATACTCCTCATGACCGTCAACCGGAATGGGACGGGGCCGAGGCAGAGAGGTACTGAAGCAATTGCAGATCAGAGGTTTCAACAGTGATACATGAAAGATATTGGAGGTCCGCATCCCAGGTGGAAGGGCAAGGGCATAGGCCACCGGATTCACCTTGCGGAGAATGCGAAAAGGACCGACAAAACGAGGAGCTAGTTTGGGTGTGGACACCCGAAGATTGAGGTTACGAGTAGACAACCACACCCGATCGCCGACCTGGTATGAAGGAGCGGGCAACCGTTTGCGATCAGCCTGGAACTTCTGACTCTGAGCCGAGTCCCTCAAAGCCCTCTGGATCTGCCCCCATGAAGAACGCAGGGCAGCAAGATGGTTCTCCACAGCCAAAATGTCCTGTGGTGAGAACCTCTCAGGTAATACCGCGGGTTGGTACCCATAGTTGGCCATGAAGGGAGACATCCCGGAGGAGGAGTTGACCGCTGAGTTCCTGGCAAACTCTGCCCAAGGCAGGAGATCGGCCCAATTGTCCTGATGGTCCGAGATATAACACTGAAGGAATTGTTCTAAGGCCTGATTGGAACGCTCCGCAGCCCCATTGGACTGCGGGTGGTAGGCTGAAGAAAAGGAGAGACTAATACCCAACTGGGAGCAGAAGGCACGCCAGAATCTGGACACGAACTGACTCCCGTGGTCCGAGACAATCACCTTGGGCAACCCATGCAGGCAAAAAATCTCCCTGGAAAAGACTGTGGCCAGTTCTTGCGATGTTGGTAATTTCCTGAGTGGAATACAATGGCACATTTTGGAAAAACGATTGACGACCGTGAGAATGACCGTATGACCCCGAGACACAGGGAGGTCTAGAATAAAGTCCATGCCCAGGTGTGACCAAGGACGCTCCCCATTGGGAATGGGTTTGCAGAAGACCCATTGGAAGATGCCGTGGAGATTTATTCTGGGCACAGATTGAACATGCCGCTACATAAGAGGCGATGTCGGCACGGAGAGTTGGCCACCAGAACAACCGAGAGACGACCCAAGACAACTGGTTCCTCCCCGGATGCCCGGCAGTTTTGGAGTTATGGTAAGTACGCAGCAGACGGGTGCGCAACCCCTCGGGTTCAAAACATCTACCCTCCGGTCTATCAGGAGGAGCGTCAGTTTGAGCCGCCAAAATCTGCTCCCCAATGGGAGAAGTCAGACTGGTGCGAATGGCAGCCAGGATCTGATTTGGAGGTATGACCGAGGTTGGCTCAGAGTCCTCCCTGGACAACTCAGAGTATTGCCGCGATAATGCATCAGCCCTGACATACTTGGAACCAGGCAAATAGGAGACCACATAGTTGAACCGCGACAAGAACAAGGCCCATCTGGCCTGACGGGGTGTCAATCTTTTGGCCTCCGAAAGATAAGTCAGGTTCTTATGATCGGTAAGAATGAGGACTGGAACCGCGGAGCCCTCGAGCAGGTGCCTCCATTCCTTGAGAGCCAGAATGATTGCCAACAACTCCCTATCTCCAATCTGGTAGTTGCACTCTGCAGAAGAAAGCTTCCTGGAGTAGAACCCACAGGGAAGTAGGGGTCCATCGGGGCGACCGACGTTGAGACAGGAGAGCACATACTCCCGTCTCGGATGCATCAACCTCAAGGACGAAGGGCAATCCAGGATTGGGATGGGACAGTATCGGAGCCGACGCGAAGGCGGATTTCAGAGCCTCGAACGCTACGATGGCCTCGGGTGGCCACTCGTGAGGATTACTGCCCTTCTTGGTTAGGTCTGAGAGAGGCTTTGCCAGCGTGGAGAAGTTCCGGATGAACTTCCGATAGTAGTTGGCAAAACCCAAAAAGCGCTGAATGGGTCGAAGACCATTGGGACGAGGCCACTGCAGAACCGCCAAAACCTTCTGAGGGTCCATGGAGAATCCCTCTGCAGAAATGATGTAGCCTAAAAAGGCAACTTGGGATTGATGGAATTCACACTTCTCAAGTTTACAAAAAAGTTTGTTCTCACGTAATCATTGCAGCACCTGCTTGACATCCTGGATATGGGACTCCATGGAGGCAGAGTAAACCAGGATGTCATCCAAGTAAACTACCACGCACTGCTGCAACAAGTCATGAAGGACATCATTTATGAATTCCTGAAAAACTGCGGGCGCGTTACACAACCCGAAGGGCATCACCAGGTATTCGTATTGGCCGGTTCTGGTGTTAAACACGGTCTTCCACTCATCCCCCTGTTTGATACGTACAAGGTTGTACACCGCCCTAAGGTCAAGTTTGGTAAAGACTGTTGCCCCCTTAAGGCGGTCGAACAACTCAGTAATCAAGGGAATCGGGTATGCATTCTTAGTCGTGATTCGATTGAGACCCCTATAATCAATGCAAGGCCTCAATTCACCACCCTTCTTCTTTACAAAGAAAAAGCCCGCTCCTGCTGGGGAAGTATACTTACGAATGTGCCCCCGGGAAAGCGCATCCGCAACGTACTCCTCCATGGCCTTATTCTCCGCAACCGAGAGAGGATACACCCTGCCACGTGGAGGAGTGGCACCGGGTTGCAAGGATATGGCGCAGTCGTAAGGACGATGAGCAGGTAAGGCACCAGCGCGTATCTTATCAAACACGTCCTGGTACTCCCCATAATCAGTGGGCAACGCAGAGTCCGAGGAGGCACACAACACCTTAACTGGCCCACGGATGCACCCGGCCCCACACTGTGGAGACCACGAGAGAATCTCGGCAGTTTGCCAATTGAAGGTTGGATTGTGCATCTGAAGCCAGGGATACCCCAAAACCACCGAATAGTGCGGAGAAGAAATCACCTGGAAACAGGCCAACTCCCTGTGAACAGCCCCAATAGCTACTTCAACTGGCATAGTCTCGTGGGTAACCTGTGGCGGTTGCAGGGGCCTGCCATCTATCGCCTCGAGAACCAATGGGGTAACTCGAGCCTGCAGGGGAATGGAGTGCTGGGCAGCAAACGAGCTGTCCATAAACAACCCGCCGGCCCCAGAATCTACCAACGCCTGGGCCGTCACCGAGCCCTCCGCCCAAGACAGGACAACAGTGATCAGTGGCTTATCTCTGCGGAACGCCAGGGTTGAGGAGACTCCACCCAAGATCTGTCCCCGACAGGATCTCAGGTGCGAGCGTTTCCCGGACGGATTGGACAGGACTGCCGAAAGTGCCCACCAAGACCACAGTACAGGCAGCGACCCTCCCGACGCCGAGCGGCCCGCTCTCCCTCGGAAAGGCGAGCAAACCCCAGCTGCATGGGCTCACCACCAAACAAACTATCCCTAGGAGGCGTGGGAGGAGAGGGAGGAATGGGTGGGACAGAAAACGCAGGTGCCAGTCGATTGGAAGGCCTCCGCAGGCGTTCCTTGAGTGAAGACCTCTCCCTGAGCCTGGTATCAATCAGGATCAGGAAGGAAATGAGTGCTTCCAGCTCCACAGGCAATTCCTTGGCTGCAATCTCGTCCTTCAATGCATCAGAAAGACCCTGAGAAAACGCAGCCACCAGAGCCTCATTGTTCCAACCCACCTCTGCTGCCAGGGTACGAAACTCTATGGCGTACTCGGCCACGGTCCGTGAACCCTGATTCATAGACATGAGCAGCTTGGCAGCCGAGGCGGAGCGAGCCGGTACGTCGAATACCCTACGGAAGGCATCGACAAAACCGGAAAACTTGTGAATCACTGGGTCATTCCTCTCCCATAAGGGATTCGCCCAGGCCAAGGCCTTGTCTAAGAGTAGCGATATTAGGAAACCCACCTTTGACCTCTCAGTCGGAATAGCGTGGGGTATTAATTCGAAGTAAATCCCCACCTGGTTGAGGAACCCACAACACTGACTCAGCTCACCCCCAAAGCGCTGTGGAAGAGGGGCTGAACCAGTCATACCTCTGGGCGCCGCGGGTGCCGCAGCAGCCGCGGCGGTAGGCGCAACAAGCGGAACAGCAGCGGGAGCGACCACCGGAGTGACAACCAGCCTAATAACACCAGGAGTAAGGTGTGCGGTGTGTGCCAGCAGAGTTTGCAACGCCTGAGTGAACTGATCCAGTCTGGCGACCAACATTGGAAGTGAAGGCGTACCTGCACCGTCAGGATTCATGGCACTTGTGCAATGTCAGGGCAGGGCTTTGGAACGGACAGGTAGGCCTAGTGGCAGGGTAACGCACTGGATGACGACAACCACCGCCAACAGACCGAAGTCCCTCATGGCGCGGAGTCTAAGTCCCAGGCTGCCCTTCACCAGGGCCCCTGATGGTGGGGATGGACTTGGCGCAGCCAGGAACCAGGTCGCGGCCCCCAAGACACCCCGGCTGCGGTAATGGCCGTCGCCAATGGCGTGTAGCTGGTGAGAATGACAATAGCGTAGTCAGGCAAGCCGGGTCGACAACAACAGGACAAAACAGTACAGAACAGTAGACAGAGAATCACAGGTCAAGGGCCGGGTTCAGCAACGGAAGGTAAGATCGAAGGAAAACACAGAGAATGGTCTTAGTCACAAGCCGAGTCAGAATACCAGAAGAGTCACGAGCATATACACAGAGCTGTAGCAAGGCAAAGAGCATGTGCGGATCACAGGCTTATATGTACTCAGCCACACCCCTCTGGGGGATGGACCTCAGAGACCTGAAGGCATAAAAGCTTCCCACCATGCTCAGCAGAAATCCAAGATGGATGCCAGCACATGGAGTAACATAACCTCTGGAAAAAGGTAGGACCTTGACACTTAGTGGATTCATATTTGTTTGTTGGTAGTTCGCAGACCACTCATGCAAGCTTGGATACAGACAAACCCTCCACAGCTAAACATGGTACTACAGGCACTAACTGCCTTATTTAATCTGGAGAAGCTGGGCACTATTACCCAGAATTTTAAATCTACAAGCCACTTCATCTCTAGATGGTGGTGCTTTATGGAACACTCCTTCACTCCTGCGGAACTGGCCACCCATATGGAACATTTTTGATATTCAGTTTGGTATCTCAAAGCTCATTTTACCAATATGCTGGGTAAACTATGATGGTCTAACTCCTCTTGTATCCCCACTCAACAGCTCTATATTTCCCAGTCACGTAATGTAGCCCATGCTCCTTCTTGTGTTTCTTAGCCCATATGACTTTCTCAGTTGTCTTTTTTGATAGAGATATTATTACTCAGGCCTACATAACCAAACTTCCTTTCCTAGGGAATTGCTTAAAATGTTTTTCTTTCTTGGAACTCGGCTTATGTTATACTGCTTTGTTATGACATTGATGTCCATTTGGATACTGTCTTTTGTTTCCATTACAGAAGTTGTACTGACTTCTGTACTCAAAATTGTTATGAAAAAAAAATTGTTTACAGAGTTATATGTCAGGATATGTTTGTATCAAGTGTATAAAATTAAATGAATATTGTTTTTAAAAAAAAAAAAAAGAAACATAGACAAAGGGTGGATTATCAAAATGACCAATCACTAACACAAAACAAATTATTGATAAGTAACCAAGGGAATTTCACATCAACAGCTGTACCATACAAGGCATTTCTGTTTATACAGAAATGAGAGGTCATTCCAAAGAACATGACACTAGCTGCTACAGCTTACACAGGGCATGAGATATCTGAAACTTTAACTGTTATTTTTACACACAAAATTAAGACAGCATAACAAAATGAATACAATGTATGTATATAGTTTTCCCTCAATCCCTCCCTTTTGTTACTTAGTAACAACATATTTATTTAATATAGTTTTTGTCTCCAATATACCCGCTTGAAAAAACACATGCATAGTTTTATCAAAATATGCACCATTACAATTGCTATTAGTCATAGTAAGACAAGCATATCAATTTGTCTGAACAATTTGTTTGAACCATTGATGATCCAACCATCCTGGGCAATTTGCCTAGCTTCAATTTCGTAAATCTGAGCCTTCTTTTCTGTGCTATTCTATTACATCATAAAAGTCTGATATTTCCAGAGAAGTGTTGTGTATACAAGTACAACATTCTTAATCACTTGCCCTCCACAGGATTTACCCCCCTTAATGACCAGGCCTCTTTTTGCTATTTGGTGCTGCACTATTTCAATTGATAATTGCACAGTCATGCAATGCTGTACCCAAACAAATGTATGTCCTTTTTTTCACACAAACAGAACTTTCTTTCAGTCTAATTTAATCACCTGCGCGCTTTTTATTTTTTGCACTATAAACAAAAAAAGACAGGACAATTTGAAGAAAAACAATATTTTCTACTTTCTGCTATAAAAAATATATAGTAAACTCAATGTTAATCATACATTTAGGCCAAAACATATTCTGCTACATGTTTTTGGTAAAAAAAAAAAAAATCCCAATAAGTGTATATTGAATGCTTTTGTGTGAAAGTTATAGCATCTACAAACTATGGTATAGATAGTGCAATTTACACCATTTGTTTGCTATACAGCGCTGCGCTAGTATAACTGACAATTGCGTGGTCATACAATATGGTACATAAATTCAATTTACGTCCTTTTTTTTCACACAAATAGAGCTTTCTTTTGGTGGTATTTGATCACCTGTGTGCTTTTTATTTTTGGCACTATAAACCAAAAATAATTGAAAAAAAAAAAAAAGATATTTTTTATAACAGAAATGAGAAAATATCCCAAAAACTCAAATGTTGTCATACATTTAGGCCAAAATGAATTCTGCTAAATGTTTTTGGTTAAAAAAAAATCCCAATAGGTGTATATTAATTTATTTGTGTGAAAGTTATAGCGACTACAAACTATGGTATAGATAATGGAATTAACACAGCTTTTACTGTACTTTCTGACTGTCCATCACATTTCTTGAGGTGCTAAAATACCAGGATGGTACAAACACCCACAAATGACCCCGGTTTTTAAAGTCCTGCTGCATGTGTCTTCCCCCATGTCAATTATCCTCAAGTTATGTTGTTACAAAATCTAAAATAACTGACTTTTTTTTTAAATGTGTTTTTATAATTTAAATGTTATAATTATTATTATTAATATTATACAGTGTTTATGTAGCACCAAAGGGTATGCTCAGCCCTGTACAGTAGCAAGGGGGACAGAACATGAGACAAGACAGTAACAAAACAGTACACAAGGGGTTCGAGGGCCCTGCTCTTTTGAGCTTACAATCTAGGAGGGAGGGGAAGGTGATACAGGAGGAGATGGCTGTGAGGGATGGAGTGGTGGGAGGAGTGGAGGAGGTTCTTAGGTGAGTTCAGGTGTTAGGTGAGGTTGGGGTAGGCTTCCCTGAAGAGGAGGGTTTTCAGGGTGCGCCTGAAGGTGAGGAGGGTGGGTGACAGTCTGATGGAGTGGGGTAGGGAGTTCCAGAGGATGGGGAAAGTACTAGAGAAGTCCTGCAATCGGGTGTGGGAGGAGGAGACCAGGGAGCTAGAGAGTAGGAGGTCCTGTGAGGAGCGGAGGGCACAGGTAGGGTAGTATGTGTAAGGTATGCTCTGTTTACCTTTTGTATAATATGCCCCCTCTTCTCCTTATCATATTACTATCCTCTGTTCCCAAATCTCATTTCTTTACCCCTCTGCTCCACCCCAAAACTTGTACATCTCCCCCTCATTGCTATCATCTCCCTACTATTGCTCTCATCACCTCCCCAAAATGCCTCTTCTACTCCTTCTTCTCATTTTCCTCTCCTCCGTTCCCAAAATCCATTCACTATATCCCTCTGCCCCTCCCAAACAATTGTATATTGTGTCCTCACTGCTTCCTTCACCCCTCTACGGCACCCACCACCTCCTCCTATTTCTCCACTCTCCCAACATCTCCACTAGTAGTTTCTCACGCTCCTGCACATCCCACTCCAATGCCAACTTTCTCACCCTTCTCCTCCTAACCGCTGGGGACATCTCCCCAAATCCTGGCCCTCCACCACCTCCCTCACCCGCACAACACCCTCCCGCCTCCACGTCCTGCCGCAACCCCCGCAACTTAGTATCTGTCCCCCTGCTCCCTAAAATCTCCCCCCCATTTTCATGTGCACTCCTGAACACCCGATCGGTGTGCAATAAGCTTACCGCCATCCACGCCACCCACTCCCTCAACCTACTGGCGATTACGGAAACCTGGATCCGGGCCACTGAATCTACCTCCCCTGCTGCACTCTCCTACGGAGGTCTCACCTGGACCCACTCACCCAGGCCTAACGGTCTTAGAGGTGGTGGGGTTGGTCTGCTCTTGTCACCGCAGAGCACCTTCTGAGTCATCCCAAACCCCCCTCCCTATCCTTCTCCTCCTTCGAGGCCCACTGCGTCCGACTATTCTCCCCAACCCCCCTGAAGATTGCTGTGATATACCGGCCTCCTGGATCCATATCCCGCTTCCTGGATGACTTTTCCTCCTGGCTACCCTTCTTCCTCTCCTCTGAGCTACCCACCATCATCCTTGGGGATTTCAACAACCCGGACACATCCCATCTCCTCCACTTAACTTCCTCCTTTGCACTTGCACAGTGCATATCATCCACCACCCACTCCGACGGTAATATCCTTGATCTTGTCTTCTCCAACTGCTGCGCTCCCCACAACCTCACTAACACCCCCTTCCCTCTCTCTGACCACAACCTGATTACCTTCTCTATCTCCTCGTCCTCCAATGCCTACCTCTCCAAATATCAAACTACTACCAGCAGTAACCTCCGCAACCTTAACCCTGCCCCCCTCCAACTCCACAACAGCATCCTCCCCCTGTCCTGCCCCGACTTGGCTATGACTGCCTACAACAACGTGCTGTCAACAGCCCTTGACTCACTAGCGCCTTTAACCACACGCAACATCAGACCCCGACCGCTCCAGCCCTAGCAGACTGATCACACCAAAACCCTCAAACGACATAGTCGTGCCCTGGAGCGACTATGGCGCAAAACCAAATCCCAACAAGCCTTCACCCGCTACAAATCTGCCTTCCACACCTATACCTCCTCCCTCCATGCAGCCAAACAAGCCTACTTCCTGACCCTCATCAAGGCCCTCTCCTCCAATCCTTGCCAACTCTTCTCCACCTTCAACTCTCTACTCTTGCCACCCCCACCTCCACCCAGCACCGCACTCACTGCCCTTGAGATTGCCAATCACTTCAAAAACAAGATTGACACAATTCGCAAGGACATCGCTGCAACTCACACGCTCTCTCAACCTGTCCCCTCTCACACAGCTACCCCCTCATCACCCCTCTCCCTCGACATAACCCGCAGGGACTTTGTCGCTGCTCAAACTCCCTCCAACCCCGTTCCCCCTCACTCAACTATCCCCTCATCACCCTTCTCCCACGGCCCCACCAGGGCTCTGACCCCCACTTCCACCCCACCCTACATTCCTCATACTGAAGCCCCCCCAACACTCCGCACCTTTGACCTTACTACCATCGAGGAAGTCTCCAAGATCCTCTCTGATGCTCGCCTCACCACCTGCCCCCTTGACCCTATCCCCTCACAACTCCTACGACCTCCCTCCCCCTCCATTCTACGCTCCCTCACCCACATCTTCAATCTCTCCCTCTCCTCCGGCACTTTCCCTTCCCCTCTGAAACATGCACACATCACTCCCATACTTAAAAAGCCCTCCCTTGACCCCAATGACCCGAACAACCGCAGACCCATCTCCCTGCTCCCATTTGCATCTAAACTCCTCGAGCGCCTAGTCTACACCTGCATAAGCTCTCACCTCAACGACAACAACCTCCTCGATCTCCTACAGTCCGGTTTCTGTCCCCTACACTCCACCGAAACTTCCTTACTCAAACTCTCCAACGACCTGCTAATGGCCACTATTCAGTGCTCCTACTCATTGACCTCTCTGTGGCCTTCGACACTGTCGACCACCCCCTCCTCCTCAAAAAACTACACTCCCTCGGCCTCAGAGATTCTGCTCTCTCCTGGCTCTCATCCTACCTGTCACAACGCTCTTTCAGCATTACCTATAATGCTACCACCTCTCCCTCGCTCCCCCTCTCTGTTGGGGTCCCTCAAGGCTCCGTCCTGGGGCCCCTTCTCTTCTCCATCTAAACCTTCTCCCTTGGCCAACTCATACACTCTCATGGCTTCAACTACCACCTCTATGCCGACAACACAAAAATCTATCTCTCAACCCCCCACCTCACCCCCTCGGTCTCTGCCCGAATCACACACCTACTGAGCGACATATCAGATTGGATGTCGCTCCACTTCCTTAAACTGAATCTCTCCAAAACCGAGTTTCTTGTCTTCCCCCCAGCCCGAACCCCACCCACCATTGACTTCTCCATCACATCCAACAACGCCAATATCAAACCCGCCCTGCAGGCCAGAGTACTTGGTGTCATTCTGGACTCCAACCTATCCTCCCAGCCTCAAGTCCAATCTTTAACAAACTCGTGCAGACTCCACCTCCGCAACATAGCCAAAATACACACGTTCCTAACCCCAGAAACCACTAAACAGCTCATCCACTCCCTCATCATATCACGACTTGACCACTGCAACTCCCTCCTCACTGGCCTGCCTCGCCACTGGCTATCCCCACTTCAATCAATCCTGAATACGGCTGCCAGACTCATTCACCTTTCCAAGAGCTCCGTTTCTGCCACCCCCCTCTGCCAATCCCTTCACTGGCTTCCGATTGCGCAACGGATCAAATTCAAAATCCTAACACTGACGTACAAAGCTGTCCACCATACTGCCCCGAACTACATCCCTGACCTAATATCCAAGTACCACCCAGCACGCACACTCCGCTCCTCACAAGACCTCCTTCTCTTTAGTTCCCTGGTCTCCTCCTCCCATGCCCACCTCCAGGACTTCTCCAGGGTTTCACCCATCCTCTGGAACTTCCTGCCCCAACCCATCAGATTATCACCTACTCTCCTCTCCTTTAGAAGCCCCCTGAAAACCCATCTCTTCAGGGAAGCCTACCCCACCCCCTGCTAACTTGCAGACCTCCTCCACTCTTCCTACCACTCCATTCCCCACAGCTATCTCCTCCTGTGCCACCATTTCCTCCCTCCTAGATTGTAAGCTCGAAAGAGCAGGGCCCTCAATCCCCTCATGTTTTGCATTGTATTGGTATTGTTCTGTCACATGTTCTGTCCCCCTTTGTAATGTACAGCGCTGAGCGAACTATTGGCGCTTTATAAATACTGTATAATAATAATAATAACAATTTGGGTATCAGCTCAGTTATGTAGTTTGGGGCGGCGTTGTGAATGGCTTTGTAGGTCAGGGGTAGCAGTTTTAATTTGATGCGTTGGGCAATCGGGAGCCAGTGAAGGGATTGGCAGAGGGGGGAGGCAGAGGTGGAGCAGTTGGTGAGGTGGATGAGTCTAGCCGCTGAGTTTAGGATCGACTGGAGTGGGGATAGCGTTTGTTTGGGTAGGCCAGTGAGAAGGGAATTGCAGTAGTCCAGGCGTGAGATGATGAGGGAGTGTACGAGTTGTTTGGTGGTGTCTGGGGTGAGGAATGTGCATATCTTGGAGATGTTGCGGAGGTGGAGCCTGCAAGATCTCGATAGCAGTTGGATGTGGGGTAGGAAGGAGAGTTGAGAGTCCAGGGTGACACCCAGGACTTTGGCGTGTGGGAGAGATGGTGGTGGCTTTGTTAGTAGTGATGGAGAGGATAGGGGGGGGAGACCAGGAGCTCGGTTTTGGATAGGTTAAGTTTGAGGAAATGGAGCAACATCCAGTCTGATATGTTGTCCTGTGGTGGTTTATGTAATAATTTATTCTAAATACGTAGGGCGGTGTCCTTTCCCTTAAACAAAATATTGCAGTTCCTCCAGCCGTTAAAATAGGGCAAAAGTTTAATGAACCAATAATTCGGCCACCTTAATAATTTGACCACCACTTAATAATATACCTTGAGACCTTTTAGCCAGTATGATTTTGTACCATATATAAAAAAAATTGCCTTTTTGATAAAGAAATGTATTTATGTACAAAATGTGTGTGTGTGTGTGTATATATATATGTGTATGTATATATATATGTGTATATATATATATATATATATATATGTGTGTGTGTATGTGTATATATATATATATATATATATATATATTAATTAAAATGCAAAAGACTGGTGATAAATGTATACTTGTATATACAATCAAAAATATGACAGGCTAATTTCTATATGATCCAACAATATATGATTATAGATAATAGTAAATAGAGGAAAAATCAAATTTAGGCATAAGTTGTAACCTTACAGTGCTTCAGAAATTATTTCAAATTTCTCGTGGCCATAGAGAAAAAATAAAAGTATCTCTGATAAATTGCACTACAACAAAACTACCAATCAGTTAAATATGTAATATATACTCTCAATACCAAATCAAATAATTTTTAGTGATAATTATGTATATAATCTTAATATTCCTAAAACAATATACAAATGCTATAAGTCTTTGGAAAATTGGAAATATCAAATAAAATACAATATCCTAGCAGTCTCACCACTCCTAGAACCTTGATTTTGAGGCCTCCCCAGTGGGATGCAGTTGGGCCTTCAAATGGTCCTCAAGACAAAATGGCAGCTGGATTCCTTCAGCAAAATGGCCGCAGGTAGCAAGTGAGGGATAGTGCAGTCTGGATTGTAGTGTTTAGAGTAGAGTGTAGTTATTATGAGTAAAGTAGATCAGAAGTATCATAGAAGAAGTGTAGAAGTTCAGAGGTTCAGAAGTTTTAGCAGGAGTTTCAGATTGTAGATTTTCAGATTCTTTAAGTGTGAGGTGTATGGCCTTTTTATACCATACAATCCTTTGTTTCAAAGGACCCTCCCAACAGGCTTGTTGATTGGCTGGTCGAGAAGTGTGCTTACTTAGAGATATTTCTCACCTGTCCACTGGGGACAGTCAGGCTTCCAAAGATATTTGTGTTTTAATGATGACTCATGCTTTGATTGAAACCAAAATGTCTTTAGGTATCAAATATATATGTCTTATCCAAGTATAGTTGATTTCAATACTAATTCTTGCATAAGGACCATAGAAAGATATACATACATTTAGTTTCTCATTTCCCTGATATTTAAACTGTTTTTGGACTTCCGGTTCCGGCGCTGATGCTGTGAGGAGGTGAGACCCGCGGCTCCCGGGATCCCCGCATATAAAGCCGGAATTCTGCGCAGGGGACTCCTGTCAGCTGCTTCAGGAGCTCCCCACTGGCCCCCCCGCACGATCCTCGGTCCCTTCGGCATGGAGCGATTCCTCCTGCCGAATCCGCAGAGCTCAGGTCCCACCACGAGGGGAGAGGGATGCGGCTCTCCCCCTCCTGCAGCCAAGATGGCCGCTGCCCATAATATCTCAATGGACACAGGCACAGAGGCTGTTACACACGCTGGTGCAGATGTACACACCCTCCCAGCACACAGTGATAATACTATACCAGCCCTGACCTCTACTCCTGGCACCTGTAGTCCCACAGAAATATATGACTAGATTGCACAAGCAGTTGCTGCCATTCTACTGCCCACAATCACACAAGCTGTGGATCATGCAGTAGCCACAGGCATTGAACAGATCAGAAAAGACATAAGTGATCATAGTAAACGTTTAACTGAAGTGGAACAGCGTCTGTCAGATTTGGAGGACGATGTTCACTCGCTGTGCTCAGGTGCACTTCAAACCAATTGTACACACCAATCCATCCTAGACAAGCTGGATGATTTAGAAAATCGCTCACGCAGAAATAATCTGAGCATAGTGGGCCTTCCAGAATCGTTTTCCACCGGGGTGCTTCCAGAATTATGCTCCACACGTATACCCTCAGCTCTAGGTCTAACCACTTTGTGTCAGGTCGAGAGAGCTCATCGCCTGGGGCCGCCTTCGAATGACCGCCGTACACCGCGATCGGTGATAGTCAAGTATCTCAACTACGCTGATCGAGTGGCTATTCTTACTTCCTTCCGCAATTCTCGATCCCTACAAGTAGACGGTCACAAATTACTCCTATTTGCCGATTACTCACAAGAAGTATCCCGCAAACGTAAGGCCTTTCAGGAAATATGTGCCACGCTCCACCAAAGGGGCTACAAATTCACCTTGGCTTATCCGGCTACTCTCCGCTTTACTACACCTTCTGGCGATACAAAGTCTTTCATCCACCCTGAAGAAGCCGCTCAATATTTACAAGATTCTTTGATGGCTACGGATGGTGTGCCGTCTCCTCACCCTCGCAACTCGGGCCCTAGAGATCAGCGAAGCCCTCGCAAAGATCCACCGAAACGCCCACGTACTAACTTTGCTCCCTCTAAATCTCGCCAATCCTGAGCTGGCGCACTCTCTCAGGCGCTATACGGTTTACCCCACGACTTGGACCACCTGCCTTGTTTAACTGAATTTAATTTTCTTGTGCCTTTAGCTATCATCTTCAGTCCACAGATAGCTATACCAGTTGTTAGAAAGCAATAATTTAGTTGGTCCTGTGGTACTTTCCTCTCATTTTGCTTGATAGCATATACATATACTGACTGTGTCATCCCTTTTCTGTGCCTTGCCTCGACCACAGTTCCGCTCTGGTCATTCGATTTGTTGAGCCTCTTCTCCCTTTGGCGATGCCATTTAGGCACGGGGGTCATGCTCCCCTGCCCTCTCAACAACTCCAATGAGTCACTGCTGCAGATCACTACTCTGCTATTTCCCGGACACGTTGGTCGCAGTACAGGGACAGCATGCAGATTTATGTGAAGTCCAATACACTGTTATGGTTTTTTGTTTGTTTTGCTCTTCTGATAGGCCCCGGTTGGGCCACCATGTTCCACTCTCTTTCTCCCTTCTTCTGCTCTCTTTCCTTACATTTTTCTGGAGAATCACCCCTTCCTTGGGAGTCGACCATACTTCATCAGAGATTGGGCGGTAATGGGCGGAGTGCTGGCTCCACCCTACAAAACTGTAAGTCCACTACCTCTGTATTCACCTCATATCATGTGACCTAATGATTCGTATTTATTCTTGGAATGTCAAGGGCTTAAGATCACCTCATAAACGAATGGCTATTCTCCGCCATCTCCGCCGACTTAGAGCAGATGTAGCACTACTCCAAGAAACACATTTAGGCCAATCTGACTTTGTTCGTATGAAGAAACTTTGGGTAGGACACGTTATAGGTTCTCCCTCACTCAATAATAAAGCAGGTGTGCTCATTCTGATACACAAAAAGCTTGCACCTGACATAATCTCGGTAAACACTGATGAGGCAGGCAGATTCCTAGCGGTACACCTCAAAGTAGGCTCTCAATCATTGGTCCTCACCAATATTTATGCTCCAAACTCACCGTCAAAACAGTTTTTTCAGGACCTGTCATCAAAGCTGTCCGCCTACATACATCTACCTTTAGTAGTCGGAGGGGACTTCAACTCACTTATGAATGCCTATGAAGATAAGTCAAAATCACTAGAACACAATCACCGCCCACTTGCGGAGTCCCAATCAACACTCACACTACTGTCTACATTTGCGGAAGCAATGCAACTAACAGACATTTGGCGTTTAGCCCACCCAGATGGGAAGGAATTCACCTTCTTTTCTCCGGTGCACCATTCGCTTTCCAGAATAGACTATTTTTTTTGCAATTCTATTGCTTTGCAATACGCATCTTCCTCAGATATACATGACATAGTTATTTCGGACCATTCTCCCATATCCATAACCCTCAACTATCTCCACAACACACAATCTCACAAAACGTGGCGCTTTCCTTCTTTCTTAGCAAATAACCAGGAGGTGTTACGTCAACTCCAAGATACTTGGGCAGACTTCCAGATCACCAATGCAGCTCACTTATCCAATCCTAACCTATTTTGGGAAACAGGAAAGGCGGTTTTACGTGGTAAAATCATCGCCTTTACATCTGCGTATAAGAAAAAGGTCGCTCTAAAATACACAGAAGCTAGTAACCGACTCCGACAGACGCAAAAAAATTTGGCTGACTCCAACACACATGAACATAGGAAAGCATGGCTAGAGGCAAAACACCAATTCGAAACATGGGCATCAGCACAAGAATCCATGCACCAATCACATCTCGACTTACAGTATCATAAGTTTGGCAACAAGCCGGGCAGACTCCTGGCTCACTTGTGCCGTAAACCGTTTACTCCTACACAATTTACCTCCCTCAAAGACTCTCAGGGTATATTGAAACACTCCCCTGAAGAAATTGTTTCCATATTGGAAAGTTTCTACACTAAACTATATGGCCCTGACCCTATTGACCAATCAAAGGCTTTGTCTTTTCTAGACGGCATTGCTCTTCCTCAAATCGATCTCGTAGCACTCCAATCTCTTAATGCTCCTATATCTCAATCCGATATTCAATCCGCTATAAAAACTCTAGCTAATGGTAAAGCCCCTGGCCCAGACGGATACACTTCTGAGTTCTATAAACTCATGGTTACAACCCTTTCTCCTACCCTGCAATCAGTTTACTGCTCTATACAAGAAAGGGGTGCCTATCTTCCGTCTGCCTTTCAGGCACATATAAAATTGATAGCAAAGAAAGACAAAGATCCGTCTGACCCAGGTTCCTATAGGCCGATCTCCCTTCTAAATTTAGATGCCAAAATTCTATTGAAAATTATCGCAAATCGTTTAGCTATTGTTTTACCTTCCATCATTCATCCCTCTCAAGCGGGCTTCATACAAGGACGCTCTGCTGCCTCAAACATCCGCAAAGTACTAGCAGTGTTAAATCATGCTAAAATCAATCCTCACCTAGATCTAGCGATAATCTCTCTTGATGCTGAAAAGGCCTTCGATAATGTTAACTTTCAGTGGCTGCAGATGGTTTTACATAGATTTGGCTTCTCAGGCCCTTTCACTCATGTAGTCCAAGCTATGTACTCAGCTCCTACAGCACAGGTGGTTGCTGCAGGACACACATCTACCCCTATTAAACTGCATAAAGGAACAAGACAAGGGTGCCCCTTATCCCCCTTGCTCTTCAATTTGGCCCTAGAACCCTTAGCCCGCTTCCTTCTGTTCCACTCACAGCTGCATGGAGTCCAAATAGCTCAACAAGATCTACGTTTAGCCTTGTTTGCCGATGACATTTTAATTTTCACTGCCAACCCAACTCATGACCTGCCTTATATACAGGATATTTTCACAGCCTTCAGGCACTGTTCGGGTCTTCGTATTAACTTCACGAAAAGCGAAGTCCTTCCCTTATTCCATGCACGCACTCCCTCATGGGCTCATAATTCTCATTTCAAAATTGCTCCTCATCATATTACATACTTAGGAATCAAAATTGGAAAACTTGCCTCTTCCCTCTACTTGCTCAATTTTTCACCAACAATTCAAAAAATTATAGGCGAACTAGAGGTATGGAAAGAGTTACCACTGTCACTTGTAGGGAGAGCCCACCTCTTCAAGATGGTGAGCTTCCCGAAATTGTTATACCCTCTTCAGACCATCCCTCTACTACTTAAGCATACGGACATTCTTAGACTAAACAAAGCGCTCTCTACATTTATTTGGAAAGGACGTCGGTCACGCATTGCCCTGCATAAGCTATATCTGCCTAGATGTGAGGGGGGAATTGGTCTTCCAAATATCAGAGTATATAATCTCTCATGCATCTTACGGGTGTGTATAGATTGGCTGACCAAATCCTCCAACTATTCTAATCTGCAAATAGAATCTGCCATGGCCCATCCTTTCGATCTTGCAGCCCTTTTACATTCAAACCCTAACTCACTCCCTCCACACTTAAAATATAATCCACTCATCCGTGATACCCTTATCACATGGAGGGAGATCAGACGTAAATTAGGCGTATCCCCATGGGTTTCCCGTTTCCTCCCCATACATCATAATCCTGCTTTTTCTGTCCCTCAACAACACGCAGCTTATGATCTATGGTTGGAAAGGGACCTCAAACTAGTTAGCCAATTATACGATACGGCCTCTGGCTTTCCTTTATCTTTTTCTCAGATTTCAACTTCTTTCAATCTACCGCCTCATCATTTTCTGTATGTTTTGCAAGTTTGTAATTATGTGAACAAGATAACATTGGTTAAATCTAGTCGCTTCCGTTCCTCATTCATAGATATCTTAGTTAGAAATCGGAAATACAAGATATCCCACATTTATGGACCATTAAACCTACACTATGTGCACCCTCTAGAGGCCTCCACTCCTACTTCTCCTTGGATCAGAGACTTTGACAATACACTCTCAATGGATCAAATCCTCACTGGTTTCAACAATACCTGTGCCTTCAACTCCAATGAGTTCTGGTGGGAGCAACAATTAAAGTTAATGCACCATGCCTATATGCCATGCCTATATGTCCGTAGGAATCCCTCGGTCTCTACTTGCCCTTTGTGTGGACACTATAAACCTTCGCTAAAACACAGATTTTGGGATTGCCAACTAATATCTACTTTTTGGTCCCAACTACTCAGCTATATCGCCTTCATCACTTCTCTACAAATACCAAGGGACCCTTTACCTCTTCTCTTCGGCAACTTGGAATCAGTCTCCACAGGGGCTCATCCACTTCAGCTTGCCATTCTCCGAGCCACAAAACCGTGGCTGTCCTCTTGCCTGATGGTCGCGAGGAGAGAAATATTGAAAAAGTGGGTCTCCAACAGTCCTCCTAATATTTCGGATGTCAAGTCAGCTCTTAATGCACTTCTTCGTTTGGACCAGCTTAACTTCCTCACCTCATCCCTCCAGCACAGTGAGGACCAATATAATCGAAAATGGAGACTCTATGTTCAAAAATCCTTTCCAACCACCGAGCTTCAGTTTTTCCTTCATGGCTCTTCTGTGATGCCCCAATCTGGAAACATGATCCAGTAAACCCGGACTTATTGTTTTGCTTTATGAGGATTTAAGGTGTGCATGACTATATCTAAAACATTTACAATACTCGTTTGTTGCTGCTCTCACACCGCTTCTAGCCAACCTAGGCAACCAAGCCACATTTCCTTTCATCTACTTCCTTTATCATTTTCTTTATACTTCATCTTCATCGCACATTCTTTTATAACTTCTCCCCCCCACCCTTAATCAGCGAGGGCTCACAACACGTATATCACTTTTTGTTACAGGGAGTCGCCTCTAGCTCTATTTTTCTATTTTTCTCTCAAACCACAGCGCTTGGCTCATTACCAAATATTCTTAACGACTTCTTGGGAGGGGATCCTCTGGCCCGTTCCAACATCATTTTCCCACCTCTTTCTTTTTTTTTTCTTTTTCTCCATCTTTTTCTCCATCTTTTCTCCATACTAGCTTCCTTCTCAACCTTTTTCTCCTTCTGAATAGATCTACCTATCTCCCTGATCCTTCTTCTTTGATTATCTCCTCTACATACGCTTCTTTCCTACTTCAACATTCATGTCTTACGCATGATAACTGACATACTCTAAGCACCCCAGTTTTCATTCAAAGTTCAGTGGTATTGCCTGGCCTTCTTATCTTTGGATATATATCATAGCTTACCATTACACATTCCCTACACTCTATACTGACTTATAATGCCTCCCATCTTTCGTCTCATTTGCCTTCAGAGCTTCTGTTCAGAGGTTCTAACTGCTGACATATCGTGAATCTTTCTGATCAGTTTTCTATGCAAAATCTTGTATTGCTCATATTGGTCAATCTATCAGTACTGTTAAAAAAAAAAAAAAAGGTTACTTTGTTGCCAAGAAGCATCTTTGGAGTGTTTCATCCGCTGAGTTTATGTAATTTGAAAAATTCAAATAAAGTTTTGTTTAAAAAAAAAAAAAAAAAAAAAAAAAAACTGTTTTGAGATAGCTGATTTCTTTGGAAATGTACAATTGACACCAAGTCATAAATCATCTTATTCTTCATCATTTCACACTTAATTGAATGGTATGCAATACCTAACCTTCTTAAAGATATTTTCCCTTGATACAAAGTGTTGGTATTAAATTTTCAATGTCCCAGCTCTCACCTCAAGGTTCACATGACTGGGAAAAACTTTTATTTATTTACCCTATTGTGTAGTAAATAGACTGGCCTGGAATTTAAACCTTGGTACAATAGCATATTGTCACATTTCAAGGAGAAGGTTTGTTCATCACACTTTTCAAGGTTTTGTGTGAGCTTTCAGACAATCAGGTTTGGCTCCCCTATTGTCACTTCCAGACCTTGTATATGTTCACCTGCAGAAGTCCAAACAGTGGTGTTTGACCACCTCTAATTAAGTTTCCTGCTATCAAAGTATCTCCTAGCTTCCCATAGACAATGGTACCTGTTTATGATACACTTTCACAAGGTCTTAGAATAACCAGAATCAGATCCCACCATTGTCTTTTTCTGGTACTCTTGTTTGATCACCTGTAGAAATTCAAATAGTAGTGTTTGTCTCATTGTCTTTTAAACAAGTTTCTTCCACTCACTGGTTTTTGTAACTTCCTAGAAGGTCATTTGAATTTCAACCAAGAATGTTAACCCATAACAGTCAGCTAGGATTCACAATTTTGGAAAAATATCATTTCTTAATAAATAGTCCCCCAAAAGTCACTACACTCGTTTAGGAGGTGGGCGATGCGGGCAGAGAGTGAGGTGGGGGGTGGAGAGGTAAATTTGGGTGTCGTCGGCATAGAGGTGATAATTGAAACCATGGGAGTTAATAAGTTTGCCAAGGGAGGAGGTATAGATGGAGAAAAGGAGGGGCCCGAGGACAGAGCCTTCGGGGACCCCGACAGAGAGGGGGAGGGAGGGGGAGGTGGTAGTGTTGTAGGTGATGCTGAAGGAGCATTGGGAAAGGTAGGAAGAGAACCAGGAGAGAGCAGAGTCCCTGATGCCAAGGGAGTGCAGTTTGGCAAGGAGGAGAGGGTGGTCAACAGTGTCAAAGGCCGCAGAGAGGTTGAGGAGCAGGAGGATAGAATAGTGGCCATTGGCTTTGGCGGTTAGCAGGTCATTGGTGATTTTAAGTAGGGTGGTTTCGATGGAGTGCAGGGGACGGAAGCCAGACTGTAGGGGGTCAAGGAGGTTGTTATCAGTGAGGTGGGCGCTTAGGCGATTGTAGGCCAGGCGCTCAAGGAGCTTGGAGGTGAAAGGCAGCAGGGAGATGGGTCTAAGGTTGTTAAGGTTAGTGGGGTCGAGGGAGGGTGATGTGTGTGTGCTTTAGAGGGGAGGGGGAAGGTGCCAGTAGAGAGGGAGAGATTGAAGATGTTGGTGAGGGAGCGAATGATGGAGGGGAGGGGGGGGGGTGACTGGAGGAGCTTTGAGGGGATAGGGTCCAGAGGGCAGGTGGTGAGGAGGGTTTCAGTGAAGACCTTAGAGACCTTCTCAAGGGTAGTTGGACTGAAGGAGCGGAGTGTTGGGGAGGTGATGGTGTGCAGGGCATTAGGTATAGTGGGGGGTAGTGCAGCTATGAGGTAGGGGGAGGGTTGAGGGGTTGGAGGAGGGCGGGAGGCTGGGTGGAGAGGTGGATTGTGAGTTGACAATGTCTTTACGGATTGCGTCAATCTTGCTTTGGAAGTGATTGGCAATCTCGTGGGTGGTGAGTGAGGTGCTGGGTGGAGGTGGCGGGGGAGAGAGCAGGGATTTGAAAGTGGAAAAGAGCTGACGAGGACAGGTGGAGAGGGTGTTGATAAGGGTTATGAAATAGGCTTGCTTGGTGGCGTGGAGGGAGGTGGTGTAGGCGAGATAGGCGGCTTTATAGAGGGAGAACGCGTGAGGGGATCTGGTTTTGCGCCATAAGTGTTCCAGCACGCGACTGCGTCATTTGAGGCATTTTGTGTGGTCGTTTTGCCAGGGTTGAAGCGGTCGGGGTCTAATGGTATGTGTGGTTAGGGGTGCCAGGGAGTCAAGGGCAGCTGACAGTGAGTCGTTGTATGCAGTGGTGGCCAGGTCAGGGCATTACAGAGGGAGGATACTGTCATACAGACGGTCAGCTGCCGAGTGGAGATGGGTCGGGTTCAGATTGCGGAGGTTGTGGGTGATGGTTAGATGCTTTGGGGGGGGGGGGGAGTTGAGGGATGGGGAGATAGAGAATGTGAGGAGGTGGTTGTCAGAGAGGGGGAAGGGGGGTTAGTGAAGTCGTGGGGGGTGCAGAGGTGGGAGAAAACTAGGTCCAGGGTGTTTCCATTGGAGTGGGTGGAGGACTGTGTGTGCTGTGTGAGCACGAAGGAGGAGGTTAGAAGGAGGAGTTGGGAAGTCTCCAGGCTGTTGGTGTTGATCGGGATATTGAAGTCGCCTAGGATGATGGTCGGTAGCTCGGAGAAGAGGAAGAAGGGAAGCCAGGCGGCAAAGTCATCTAGGAAGGGGGATGCGGCACCAGGAGGCGTTAGATTACCGCAATCCTTAGGGGGGTGGGAGAGAAGAGTCGGATGCAGTGGGCCTCGAAGGAGGAGAAGGATAGGGAGGGGGGGTTGGAGAGGACCTGGAAGGTGCTCAGCGCTGGTAGGAGCATACCGACCCCTCCGCCTCTGTGCCCGCTCGGTCTGGGTGGTCCAGACGAGGCCTCCATAGGAGAGGGCAGCAGGGGAGGTGGAGTCACCTATGGTGGAGTGTATATTTTTATAGACCTTTTGTGTTTACTTACACTATGTCGATTGCCCCTGTGACTCCTCCACCTGCACAGGGGAGTGTCCAGGATGGCCTATGTGACCTTTGGTTTAACTAGTAGTGAGCATATAAAAGAGGGAGCAGACATTTGGTCAGTTGGCTCTGAGGAAGAGGCAAGTCCTCAAAACGCGTCAGACTTTTGGATGTCTAAACTCCCTATTACGGACTGTTACTCAGCGCGGTGTTGACCCAGCTGTTCTTTTATGAT
Source organism: Staurois parvus (assembly GCF_062004578.1). Classification (NCBI taxonomy): domain Eukaryota; kingdom Metazoa; phylum Chordata; class Amphibia; order Anura; family Ranidae; genus Staurois; species Staurois parvus. The sequence goes on along the minus strand of NW_028318565.1, from coordinate 287,281 downwards.
GTGCCTTGACTATATTGTCGTTTGTGAGTACAACACCTACTTTATTTTTTATGGTAATGCACTAGGCCTGTGCGCCCTCTCTTTGTTCTTTCCCCATTCAGTACATTTGGATTCCCCCGGTCCATTTGAGGGCAGCAAGGTGTGCATGTTCCAGGACATTCTTAATGTGGTTGTAGCCTGCATCGAGTCCATCCCCAAGCGCAGGAGCATTTGTGTTTGCTGGCATGCTAGGGTGGGCAGAATGCTGATCGAGTCGGAGAGGAGGGAGGTTTCAGTCAGGACATGAGGATGGGGAGAGACCGTTATGCCATGTCAGAGTTCAACAGAGTCCAATCATAGGAAGGGAGTGGGAGTGGTGGGCGGTTGGGGCCGCAGCTGGCTGGTTGCAGTCTGTGGGTGCTGAAGGCCAGCATCTGCGGGTTTTGTGGCACGGCGTTGGTGGGCACAGTGGTGTGGCGGCTGGACGAGCCGTGGAACGCGGTGATTGGAGGTGTTGTAGGCCCGGAGTTGGGGTTGCTGGAGGCCCAGCATCGTGAGGCGTTGAGTGCAAAGCTTCGGGAGGTGATGAGGGATGAAGGTGTTGAGGGCCTGGAGTCAGAAGGTGTTGAGGGCCCGATGTCGGGAGGTGGTGTAGGCCGGCGTCGGTAGGTGGTGCAGGCCCATGTCCGGAATGGGCTAGGAGTTGGTGGGCTCCTCCGTCAGATGGAGCGGGGCTCAGGGATGTACGTTTCAGAGGCACGATTGAGAGGAGCACGGTGGGGAGGAGATGTGGCAGCGGTGGCTTCCCCACTCGGGGCCGGTGGCGGCTAACCCTCTTTGTGCCAGCGGGGGCGGTTGCTGCTTCCTTCGATCTGCGGGACCCGGAGCAGGGCGTTGCAGCAACAATTTTATAATTATTTTATAATTATTATTATACAGTAATTATATAGCGCCAACAGTTTGCTCAGTGATGTACATTACAATGGGAGACAGTACAGCAACAATACAGTGCAATACACAAGGTTTCGAGGGCCCTGCTCCTTGGAGCTTACAATCTAGGAGGGAGGGGATAGTGGTAATGGAGGAGGTGGCTGTGGGGGATGGAGTGGTAGGAAGAGTGGAGGAGATCTGAAATTAAGTGAGGGCGGGGTAGGCTTCCCTGAAGAGATGGGTTTTCAGGCTATGCCTAAAGGTGTGGAGGGTAGGTGAAAGTCTGATGGATTGGGGTAGTGAGTTCCAGAGGATGTATTATATATATTAATATTATATATTTTAATTATGATGACAATTATACATTACTAATAGAAAATAATAGAAAATGCTTTCAGTGTGAGACTCTGGGAAAATGACATCTTATTCCAGGGACTGATCTTATCCGCCTTCCTTTAGTTGTGATGAGTTTCTCCTGTTTACTCCGTTCAATATTTACCAAATAACGATCCTCCCAACTGAAAGGAACAGATCTCATCACCTCCTTCACACTCCACGTAGAAAAAAAAGATATTTTACTATCTGAAGGAAACGTCTATAACTGTCATTGGCTCAACTTTATTATTATACATATAACTTTATATTATTATAACTTTCTAATTGCTTCATTCAAATCTCCCGCCGGAATTCTGTGAAATCACAGACAATCCGCCCTCTTACCGCCAAAACCGATACGGAGAACCGACCGCATCCATTTACCGGTTTATCTGGGAAGATCGATCAACCCTTCCATTCATTCCAGGCTCTGCGATCAGCCAAAAATCATTATAAGCATATTGCAAATATTCATATAAAGAACATTTATTAATATTTATGTTTTCCCTCCAATCCCTCAGAATACAAAACCCGACAAGATCTAGTTATTAGTCTGTTGATTTAGTTGTAGAGAAGAGATCAATGAAAAGTCTACAGAACAAGAAAACACTTCCTGCACTAGAAACATCGACACCGAGATCTCCGGATACATTTCTATGGACTTCTCGTCAGACAAACATTACTGGCTGATGGAGACAACGCCCACATCTGTGATTGGCTCAGAATCCGAATTCTGCCCGCCGGAATTGTGTAGATCGTTCCAGAGAAATATTCCGCCCGATTATACCGCCAAATCCGAGCCGGAGAACAAAGGAGATCATCAGATGAGACATTTATCGGCGAACAATCACCAACACTTTCATTCCAAGCAGATTTATCGATTAGTCAGGAATGTCTACAAATGTATTCTGATGATTACTGAATCGTGTGAAACATTTCTATAAAGAATTGTACATTGCAATATCAGATCTGTATACGATCATGTCACAATGACCGATGTGTGTTTGTCTCTCTTTTAGCCATGTAGCAGTCACTGACCCCCCCCCCCCACATATCACATTCAGAATATTGATAATACGAAATGTGAAATGACTGGTAGAAATAAGTAGTGATCATGACACTGCCAGATACATATGTACAATGAATCGGTAGAAATAATATAACGTCTGAAGAACCAAATCGGTTTCTTCGTTGTAACTAGAAATCAGTAAAATGTGTACAAGTTTCTAAGTGATATTCTCTGCAGAGGAATGCATTGCTGTGGCCCCGCCCATTTTCTTCAATCTCCCATCAGGTCCGCTGGATTTATAAACAGACACGTGGATTATCAGTATAAGTTTTCCTTTTCACAGTAATATTTTATACATTTGACATTATTATAAAGAAAAGTAACTGGTGATGATGGTTTGTGTTCTGAAATGTGAAAGATGAATGTTTCTGTGTAATCTCCGAGTAAGAAATAGAAAACCATTGAGAAGAATGAAGAGATTTCTCTCCTGGAGATGGATTTCTATTGTCATTAAGAGATCTGAAAAGTGCGAACCGTGGAGAAAGCTTCTAAATGAATCCAATTATATTGTGTGTAAAGAATGAGTGTGACTCCGCCTCTTCCCAGGAAGGTTCCCATCAGGTCCGCCAGCTGTATAAAAGGAAGGCGGGCACGGCGCAGAGCTCAATTGGTCTTTGCAGCGGAGAAGAATCGTCATGTCTGGTCGCGGTAAAGGAGGGAAGGGTCTGGGGAAAGGCGGCGCCAAGCGCCACAGGAAGGTGCTCCGGGACAACATCCAGGGCATCACCAAACCCGCCATCCGCCGTTTGGCCCGCAGAGGGGGAGTCAAGCGCATCTCCGGCCTCATCTATGAGGAGACCCGCGGAGTGCTGAAAGTCTTCCTGGAGAATGTCATCCGCGATGCCGTCACCTACACCGAGCACGCCAAGAGGAAGACCGTCACCGCCATGGATGTCGTCTATGCTCTCAAACGACAGGGACGCACTCTCTACGGATTCGGAGGATAAATCCTCACAACCGCTCCCTTGATCGTCACAAAGGCCCTTCTCAGGGCCGCCCACCTTCTCATACAAAGGGCTATTGATTGATGATCTCCAGGGTTCTATCTGCTCCTCCTGGGGGGAGAAGAATTGCCGCTCATTCCAGTAAGGGAGGGAGGGGTGATTAAACTATCCGTTAGTCATTCTATATAACAGGATGACGTCATGTATAGAGATATAATTCTGCAAATCAACCAATTAATCTGTCCAATCACCTGATTATAGTGTGACACCAGTAATCGCGATGGATCTGGTTCGGAATGCCGGATTTTGCATTCTAAGGTCTGAGTGACATAAACATGTCGGTGATCGCAATGCGCTTGTAAGGATTGTGGCCAATCCGAGCCCCGAATACATGTCATTTATCGATTCATTGTACATATTTAGGATTTCTACCAGACCTTTCACATTTCGTAATATTCTGGAAGCGATATGGGGGGGGGGGGGGATCTGTAAAGGCTACATGTCTGTAGGACAAATACATATCGGTCATTGACATGATCGTATACAGATCTGCTAAAATTCGTACAATATTTTATTCCCATCATATGTATGTCATTCATTTTCTGTATGTTGGGGGAGGGGAATACTGGATTCTGAGAATGGATACAAGACAATATATGGAAGTAATCATCAGAATCCATTTCTAGTCATTGTGATTTAGTCCGCAAACACATTGGATATAGAGGATCCTGGGGACAGAGATAACAGAACAAGGACTGACATGACTCAGTAATCACCGACATCCATCTGCAGACATTCCTGACTAATCAATACATCTACTTGGAATGAGAGCGATGATATTTCTCGGATAAATGTCTCATCTGATGGTCTCCTTTGTTCTCCGGCTCGGATTTGGCGGTATAATCGGGCGGAATATTTGTAACGATCTACACAATTCCGGCGGAAAGAATTTGATGACAGTTTGAACTCTGAGCCAATCACAGCTGTGGGCGGTTCCTTCATCAGCCAGTAATGTTCTCCTTACGATAAATCCATAGAAATGTATCCGGCTTTTGTATTATGAGAGGGAAAGCTGAATTCCAAAGTGGAGCCAACAGACAGTTCTGGGCGATTCCTTCAGATAATAAAACATTTGTTTCTTCTCGGAGTTTGATGAGATCTGTTCCCTCAGTTGGGAGGATCGTTGTTCGGTATATATTGAACGATCTCAGATCTTCAGGAGAAACTCCTCACAAGTGAAAGGTGGAGATCAGTCCCCGGACTCCGATGTCCATTTCCTGGAATCTCACACTGAAATCATTTGTATTATTAATTGTATGAACCTTCATAATTGTCATCATAATGATGACACTCTTCCTACCACTCCATCCCCCACAGCTATCTCCTCCTGTGCCACCATCCACTCCCTCCTAGATTGTAAACTCGAAAGAGCAGGGCCCTCGAGTATCACATTGTATTGGTATTGTTCTGTCACATGTTCTGTCCCCCATTGTAATGTACAGCGCTGAGCGAACTGTTGGCGCTTTATAAATACTGTATAATAATAATAGTAACATTTATAATGTCCTCTACATATATGGAGGGATGAGGATTGTCCAATCACGTGATGGCAGGATATTAGACTTGAGGGGGGTCATCCCTCCCCAGGACTTGGTGTCCTATCACCTCCCCGGGAGATAGAGAGGAGTGTGGGATTGGTGTCCATAGAAGCCGTATGTCCGCCCTTTGTATGGAGATGTGGGGGGCTCTGAGAAGAGCCGTTGTGTTGGCGGATAGAAGGGAATCCTGTGGGGGGATTACTTGCTCTTGGCGGCCTTGTGGCTCTCGGTCTTCTTGGGCAGCAGCACGGCCTGGATGTTGGGCAGGACTCCTCCCTGGGCGATGGTGACGCCGCCCAGCAGCTTGTTGAGCTCCTCGTCGTTGCGGACAGCCAGCTGGAGGTGTCGGGGGATGATGCGGGTCTTCTTGTTGTCTCGGGCGGCGTTGCCGGCCAGCTCCAGGATCTCAGCCGTCAGATACTCCAGGACGGCGGCCAGATAGACGGGAGCTCCGGCCCCGACCCGCTCGGCATAGTTGCCCTTCCGGAGGAGACGGTGAACACGACCGACGGGGAACTGCAGACCAGCTCGGGACGATCGGGTCTTGGCCTTAGCCCGAGTCTTGCCTCCTTGTTTGCCGCGACCAGACATGATTGGATGACTGACGAATCACACACAGATAGGGCCCAGCAGCCGCTTCCTCTCCTTTATACACTCCATGCTCTGACGTCACACGCTGGGATTGGTTGCTTTTGAATTCAACTAATTGTGGTAAGACTTGTTTCTACACCAATCTGTACTCGAGGAAAGAAAGCATGACGTCATTTTCCATCACATGACCGAGTCCTCAAATAGAAGAGTGAGGAGGGATGAAGCTCATTTGCATAGGCCGCCTATAAAAGCAGCACATGAGGGCGGCTCCAGCACACTTTCCCCGCAGCCAGCCAAGCAGTGGTGAACCCTGATCATGCCTGAACCAGCCAAGTCTGCGCCGGCGCCCAAGAAGGGCTCCAAGAAAGCCGTGACTAAGAGCCAGAAGAAGGACGGCAAGAAGCGGAGGAAGACTAGGAAGGAGAGTTATGCCATCTACGTGTACAAGGTGCTCAAGCAGGTCCACCCCGACACCGGCATCTCGTCCAAGGCCATGAGCATCATGAACTCCTTCGTCAATGACATCTTCGAGCGCATCGCCGGCGAAGCTTCGCGCCTGGCTCATTACAACAAGCGCTCCACCATCACCTCCCGGGAGATCCAGACCGCCGTCCGCCTCCTCCTGCCCGGAGAGCTGGCCAAGCACGCCGTCTCCGAGGGCACCAAGGCCGTCACCAAGTACACCAGCGCCAAGTAATCCCCCCGCCGGGGCCCCATCATCCCAACAAGGACACAAAGGCTCTTCTAAGAGCCGCCCACCATTCCAATCACTGAGCTGTCATCACATTGTATTGCCGCTAGAGGTCCCACACACGTCACACTTACAGTGGACATTCGTCATTCTGTAGTACAAGGGCCTCCCTCATTGGATACACATTGGAGGGGGCACCTGGTTTATTGGAATCTACAGGAATGTTGTACAATGTATGGCCGGCCTTCCATGGGTCATGACATCGATCATTGTTGTACCTTCTGATTGGAAGGTATAAATCTGAAGATGTATTCTAGGTACAAGAAATCCGTCCGAGCCCCACATTCCCCTTATTCCGGAATTTCTGATGTTTTCCTTCTTGGAGATGTAAAGGTTCTCAATTGTACATTAAATATTGTCTGCTAGTGGGAGCCGGAAAATAAACCGCCCCATCAGCAGGCTCATGTCTGGAGACGTGTATACAGGGGGATGCTGCTGGGGGAGGGGTGACATTGTCAGGATGGGGACTTCTGGACACACTTGGACTAGTTTAGGGCTCATCTGCTTCCAGTTATTACTGACACACATCCCTGTCATTTGTCTCCCTTTTGTCATACATTCCTGGGAGTCTAACTATGGGACATATATACACCATCATCCACCCAACTTACATCGTAGGAAGACACGACTCGGACCATCAGCTGGGCAAACATTGGCTCTTGTTTTATATATATTGTCGGATTTTGTATTATGAGGGTTTTGAGTGCTAATACAAAAACATCTTAATAAATGCGCTTTATATGAATATTTGCTATGTTACGATTTTTGGCTGATAGAGCCTGGAATGAATGGAAGGGTTGATCGATCTTCCCAGATAAACCGGTAAATGGATGCGGTCGGTTCTCCGTATCGGACTTGGCGGTAAGAGGGCGGATTGTCTGTGACGTCACATAGAATTCCGGCGGGAGGTTTGAATGAAGCAATTAGAAAGTTGATCCAATGACAGTTATAGACGTTTCCTTCAGATAGTAAAACATCTTTTTTTCTACGTGGAGTGTGAAGGAGGTGATGAGATCTGTTCCCTCAGTCGGGAGGATCGTTGTTCGGTATATATTGAACGATCTCAGATATTCAGGAGAAACTCATCACAACTAAAGGAAGGCGGATAAGATCAGTCCCTGGAATAAGATGTCATTTCCCCAGAGTCTCACACTGAAAGCATTTTCTATTATTAATGTATAATTGTCATAATTAACATGTATACTATATTATAATTTAAATGAAACAATGGTATACATAGTTTATAATAACGCATACAAAAAAGTCAGTTATTTTAGATTTTGCAACAACATAACTTGAGGATGATCGACTTGGGGGAAGAGCCACGCCATACATCTACTATGGTCGGTTACTGATTTTCTCCTTTTTCCTATCTCCTGATTTTCCTCTCTGAGACTGAATCAGTTGATAAAGAGGAGGTTTAGAAAACTGTGTTTGGAGATGTGGGTGGCTCTGAGAAGAGCTGTTGTCTTGTGTAACAGAAGTTAATTGTAATGGGCCAAACACCCCTGTGTTCGGTTTGTAGTCGAACCAAATAAATGTTCGACGACGAACTATAAGCTCAATGCAAGTTTATGGGACTCACTTATAAGCCTTCAAAATGGGCACTTTTGAATTTACATGTACGTTTTGGTCCATAAAAGGGGTATGGAGACATGAATCAATGAAAACATTTTTTTCAAAAAGTACAGTTTTAAAGGGGCAGTCAGTTTTCATTGTTTAACGTAAACAAATAAAAATTACTTTAAATATCATGCCTGGGGGTCCCTTTACCCGCAAAGCTGCACATCTGTGAAATGTATAGAACCTGCTGCAGCAGGACTGAAATGTTGTTTGGATTAAATTTTTATTAAAAAAATAAATAAAAAGCGTGGGGTCCCCCCCTAAGTCTTACCAGACCCTTTAGGTCTGGTAGGAAGGTAAGGAGGCACTCCACAGTAATATAAAAAAAAAAAATGTTTAGGCTTTGTAGGTATTTTAAGTGGAACCCCTCCCCTCAAAAAAAAAGTGGTGTCCCCCCTAAGTTCTTACCAGACCTTTGATCTGAGCACAGGGCTGGAAGGGAGGGAGGAACAAGGACCTTCCCCAAAACATTGGCCCGGTGGATGTGGGGGACTGCGGGCAAAGGGAGCTTGTTATCAGGGTGGCCATTTAAATAAGGGGTCACCTTGATTATTTGTGAATGAGTAAGGGGTTCTTGTACATCTACCCATTCATGAAAGGGTTAAATGCAGTAAAATAAAATAGACCAATCTTTTTAAAAATGTCTCTAATTTAAACAAAACAAATTTTAACAAGTCCTTTATTAATAATTTAGAACAACAATTAAAAATCGCCCCATCATTGTAATTTATTGTCAATCACGGGGACCAGCGTTGTCACAAGGATGCCGACTCACCAAAATTAAAACAAACCAAAAAAAAGTAGCTAGCGGTGACATCCCCGCCTGCTTTTCCCAATTGTTTGCAGTAAGACAGGTCTGACAGTTGCTGCTCAGATGTAAAAAGTGCTCGGCGGGTGCGGACAGGTGGGCGGGCGTAGTTTTCTTTTTTTCAATTTTGGCAAGTCGGCATCATCAGGACATCACTGGATGCCGTTATTGACGATGGATTACATTTTTTGTCATCCTGAGGACTTACCCCCCTTCCTGACCACGCCTCTTTTTGTAATGTGGCGCTGCACTATTTCAACTGGTAATTGCGCGGTCATGCAATGCTGTACCCAAACAAAATGTGCGTCCTTTTTTCACACAAATAGAGCTTTCTTTTGGTGGTATTTGATCACCTGTGCACTTTTTATCTGTTGTGCTATAAAAAAAAAAGACCCCAAATTTTGAAAAAAAAAAAATACTTTCAACTATAAAAAATATATAGTAAATAGAGATGAGCGAATCGAAGTAGGCGAAGTGGAATTTGTTTCGAATATTGGAAAATTTTCGATTCGTGCCGAATCCGAAAAATAGCCTACTTCGGACGCGCAAATCGAAATTTTTCCTAAAATGGCGGCGGACATGTGCGGCGACGGAGCGGGGATGTCTGGGAAGGCGCGCAGACAAGGCGCGCTGACCCATAATGCATTCCTTAATGACATGTGATCGCATTAGCCAATCAGCAGCCAGCACTGTGTAATGGTCGAGCTATAAATGGCGGCCATTTTAGAATTCTTCATTTGCCTCCAGTCATTCAAGAGAGGCAGACCGCTCTGTATTAGGGACAGAGTTAGGGCCACAGAAATGTTACTTGGGGACAGAGAAACGTTACTTAGGGACACAGAATTGTTAGTGAGGGCCACAGAATCGTTACTTAGGTCCACAGAAACGCTAGTTAGGGCCACAGAATTGTTACTCAGGGACAGACAGAATTGTTACTGAGGGCCACAGAATTGTTACTTAGGGCCACAGAAACGTTACTCAGGGACACAGAATTGTTACTGAGGGCCACAGAACTGTTACTTAGGGCCACAGAAACGTTAGTTAGGGCCACAGAATTGTTACTCAGGGACAGACACAGAATTGTTACTCAGGGACACAGAATTGTTACTTAGGGCCACAGAAACGTTACTCAGGGACACAGAATTGTTACTGAGGGCCACAGAACTGTTACATAGGGCCACAGAAACGTTAGTTAGGGCCACAGAATTGTTACTCAGGGACAGACACAGAATTGTAACTCAGGGACACAGAATTGTTACTTAGGGCCACAGAAACGTTACTCAGGGACACAGAATTGTTACTGAGGGCCACAGAAACGTTACTCAGGGACACAGAATTGTTACTGAGGGCCACAGAACTGTTACTGAGGGCCACATAAACGTTAGTTAGGGCCACAGAATTGTTACTCAGGGACAGACACATAATTGTTACTGAGGGACACAGAATTGTTACTGAGGGCCACAAAACTGTTACTTAGGGCCACAGAATTGTTACTCAGGGACAGACACAGAATTGTTACTCAGGGACACAGAATTGTTACTGAGGGATACAGAAATGTTACTGAGGGCCACAGAATCGTTACTTAGGGCCACAGAATTGTTACTTAGGGACAGACACAGAATTGTTACTGAGGGACACAGATTTGTTACTGAGGGCCACAGAAACGTTACTTAGGGCCACTGAAACGTTACTTAGGGCCACAGAATCGTTAGTTAGGGCCACAGAAATGTTACTCAGGGACACAGAATTGTTACTCAGGGACACAGAATTGTTACTGAGGGCCACAGAACCGTTACTTAGGGCCACAGAATTGTTACTCAGGGACAGACACAGAATTGTTACTCAGGGACACAGAATTGTTACTGAGGGCCACAGAACCGTTACTTAGGGCCACATAATTGTTACTCAGGGACAGACACATAATTGTTACTGAGGGCCACAGAATTGTTACTGAGGGCCACAGAACCGTTACTTAGGGCCACAGAATTGTTACTCAGGGACAGACACAGAATTGTTACTCAGGGACACAGAATTGTTACTTAGGGCCACATAAATGTTACTCAGGGACACAGAATTGTTACTGAGGGCCACAGAACCGTTACTTAGGGCCACAGAATTGTTACTCAGGGACAGACACAGAATTGTTACTGAGGGCCACAGAATTGTTACTGAGGGCCACAGAACCGTTACTAAGGGCCACAGAATTGTTACTCAGGGACAGACACAGAATTGTTACTGAGGGCCACAGAATTGTTACTGAGGGCCACAGAACCGTTACTTAGGGCCACAGAATTGTTACTCAGGGACAGACACAGAATTGTTACTGAGGGCCACAGAATTGTTACTTAGGGCAACATAAACGTTACTCAGGGACACATAATTGTTACTGAGGGCCACAAAACTGTTACTTAGGGCCACAGAATTGTTACTCAGGGACAGACACATAATTGTTACTGAGGGCCACAGAATTGTTACTTAGGGCCACAGAAACGTTACTCAGGGACACAGAATTGTTACTGAGGGCCAAAGAACCGTTACTTAGGGCCACAGAATTGTTACTCAGGGACAGACACAGAATTGTTACTGAGGGACACAGAATTGTTACTGAGGGCCACAGAACCGTTACTTAGGGCCACATAATTGTTACTCAGGGACACAGAATTGTTACTGAGGGCCACAGAACCGTTACTTAGGGCCACAGAATTGTTACTCAGGGACAGACACAGAATTGTTACTCAGGGCCACAGAATTGTTACTGAGGGCAACAGAACCGTTACTTAGGGCCACAAAAACGTTACTCAGGGACACATAATTGTTACTGAGGGCCACAGAACCGTTACTTAGGGCCACAGAATTGTTACTCAGGGACAGACACAGAATTGTTACTCAGGGCCACAGAATTGTTACTGAGGGCAACAGAACCGTTACTTAGGGCCACAGAATTGTTACTCAGGGACACAGAATTGTTACTCAGGGACACAGAATCGTTGAATTAAAGAGTATGTCAGACAACATGCAGAGCAGTGGCAGAGGAGGCAATGTTTTAGGAGCGAGCAGACGTGGCAGCAGAGGAAGGGGTCGAGGCAGCACTATTCGCAGCCAGAGGCCAGTGCTCCCGGTGTCATCCAGCGGTTGTGTCTCCACCGACAACCCTGCCGTCATCGATTGGTTGGCTCGGTCGTCTTCCTCTTCCCAGGTCACCTCTGACACCTACAGCCAACGGTCGGTGGGTACGTCAGACACAACCGTTAGTTGGCATGGCCCGGGAGCAAGCCCACTGAAATCACGTGTCCTCTACCTGCCCCTGTCCTTTGGTGTTCCCTCACCAAGCGAAGTATCGCATGCTGTGGGCTCAGCCCCACTGTACAGTGAGGAAGAGCTAACAGAGGGCGGTCAGGAACGGGGGGAGACATCCGCCTCTTCAGCAGCCAGGCGAAGAAGTACTGGCGAGGAGAGTGGCTCGGTAGCCGGTCTAGAGACAGGTCTGTCTCTTGACCCAGACGCAGCCGAGGGGGCTAGTAGTGAGGCGGAGACCCTACTTGATGATGAGGAGGTTGATCGCACTTGGCAGCCTCGTCGTCATCAGGCAATTTCTTCTGCATCATCAGGAGAAGAGGGTGGCAGCTTGGCAGCGAGCGAAACAGTCGGTGGGTTGCCCAGGAGGCAGCCGGGTCGCAGCAGTGTCAGTGGAGCCAAACGGCCACGGAGTAGAGCACCAGCTCCCCTGCAGCCTACCACCACGGCCAGTAGTGGTGCCGGTGTGCACGGAGGAAGCAGCAGTCAGCCAGTGAGGAGTATCGGGTGCAAAGTTTCCTACTCGGCGGTGTGGCAATTTTTTGTCAAGCCGCCCGATGAAGTAAACGTAGCCGTATGTCGACTATGTGGCCAGAAAGTCAAGCGTGGCCAGGGGGCCCATGTTGGGACTACAGCGTTGCGGCAGCATATGCAGCGTCGCCATTTGGTGGCCTGGGAAAACCGTGATAAAGATACGGCGGTTCTCTCCGCCCCAGCCCCCGCTCCATCACCCGCTCCGTTACTTGCTCCATCACCCGATGTCAATCGCCCTCCATCAGCCAGTCAAGGCTCCAACACCTCTGCTGAGGGGAGTTGTCGCTCGTTGGCATCTTCCGCTCGTTCAGATGCTCCTTCTCCTGCTACTCCTCTTCACGGATTCCGTCAGCAGTCTTTCTTGGAATCCGTTTCCAAGAGACAACAGTTTGCGAGCACACACCCGACGGTGCAAAAGCTGAACGTCCTCCTGTCCAAGTTGCTGGTGCTGCAGTCCCTCCCTTTCCAAGTGGTGGACTCAGCACCTTTCAGAGAAATGATGGCTTGTGCCGCGCCGCGGTGGAGAGTGCCAAGCCGTCATTTCTTCGCCAAAAAGGCAGTGCCAGCCCTGCATTCACATGTAGAAGAGATGGTGGGCCAGTCTTTGAGCATGTCGGTCTCTGCCAAAGTGCACGGCAGCGCCGACGTGTGGAGCTGTAACTACGGTCAGGGACAGTACATGTCATTTACGGCCCACTGGGTGAAGGTGGTGCCGGCACAGCCGCACCAGCAACTTGGACAGGTCACGCCGCTTTTGCCTCCACGTTTGCACGTCCTTGGTCCACAAAAGATGTCCGCCTCTACCACCTCTTCTTCCGCCGTGTCCTCAGCCGCCACCCCCGTGTCAAGTCCCATTACCCGACCGGCATATCACATGTGCAGGGCGCAACGGTGTCACGCTGTTCTGCACCTGGTATGCCTTGGCGAACGTAGTCACACAGGGGAGGAACTTCTCAGTGTAATGAACAGAGAAATCGACAGATGGCTGTCTCCGCGCAAACTGAAAATCGGAACCATGTTGACCGACAACGGAAAGAACATGGTGTCTGCTCTGCGTCAAGGAAGGTTGTGCCATGCGCCATGCATGGCTCACGTGTTCAATCTGGTTGTCAAGCGGTTCCTAAAATCCACCATCCCACTGCAAGACATCCTTAAAATGTCACGTAAACTTTGCATGCATTTCAGCCATTCCTACACCGCAAAGCACACCCTCCTTGAGCTGCAGCGGCAGAACGGAATTCCACAGCATCGCCTGATCTGCGACGTTGCAACAAGGTGGAATTCAACCCTACACATGTTAGACCGCCTTTACGAACAGCGAAAGGCCATCACCGATTTCCTGATGTTACAAGCGGATAAAGGTACTCCCCTATGTAACTTCGATGTCAGCCATTGGCAGCTCATGCGTGACACCTGCCGCTTGCTCAGGCCCTTTGAGGAGGCCACGCTATTCGTGAGTCGGCAGGACTATGGAATGAACGACGTCATTCCTCTGTTGCACGTCCTGGAACAAATGATGTTAACAATGGCTGGTCAGGGTGCGGTAGACGTGGCGCAAAGATCTCAACGCCACATGACCCCTGTGGGGGCAGGACAGGAAGAAGAGGAGGAGGTAGAGGAGGACATTTGTGCTCAGGAATTATTGAGTGAAATGGGTGGTTTTTCCTCTCAGCGGACAGGAGTGGAGGAGCAGGAGCATCTGGTAGAGGAGGAGGAGACAGAGGACCCAGACGCACCGTGGCAGTATGCTGTGGAGATGGAGGCAGGGAGTCCCTCGCATTCCTTGGCACAAATGGCCCATAGCATGCTCGGTTGCTTGCGTAGCGACAGCCGAATAATAACCATCAGACAGAGGGATGACTTTTGGCTGTCCACCTTGTTGGACCCTCGCTACCGTTCAAAAATGGTGGCCTTTTTCACACCTGCTGAGAGGGAGGCCAAAATAACGTACTATAAAAACCACCTATGTAGTCAGTTGGTCTCTGCCTTTGTGCGCCAACGTGCATCCTCAGACACTGTGGGCCCTGTGCGCTCGCGTTCCGCTGCCATGGCAGCAGGGGAGGGGTGGGGTGGTAGGAGCAGTGGCAGCTCCACCAGCAGCGGCTGCCTCAGTCTGCAGTCGATGATGAGTAGCTTTCTTCACCAGCGCAGTGAGGAAACTACTAACCAGCCGCAGCAGCAGCAGCATCAGGTGGACCTGGAGCAGGAGCTCAAACAACAGGCTTGGGCCTACTTGGACAGCACCCTGCCAACCGAGGTAGACAATCCCCTTGACTACTGGGCAACAAAACTTGACCTTTGGCCCCAACTAGCTGAATTTGCCCTTGAAAGGCTGTCATGCCCGGCCAGTAGCGTGGCATCGGAGCGCGTGTTTAGTGCGGCAGGAGGTATTGTAACTCCGCGGAGGACACGACTGTCCACCCAAAGTGTGGAGAGACTCACGTTTGTGAAAATGAATCAGGCGTGGATTAGTCTGGATTTCAAACCACCAGTTCCTGACACAACTGACTAAATCCGCCATGAATCATGCCCCAAACATGAGCCACTTTCAGGTCTCCTCACACTGCTGGTGTGTTCAATTTTTTGACATAGGGTGCTGGCAGAATACGGTCCTCCCATAGCTGCTGCCAGGCCCCTAATCTGCCATGGGCCCCTATATACTGCCTCCTCATGCTGCTGCCAAGTCCAGAGTCTCTCATGGGTCCCTGTACGGCCTCCCATTGCTGCTGTCTCCATCGCCACACTCTGCCATGTGCCACTTTCAGGTCTCCTCACACACTGCTGGTGTGTTGAATTTTTTGACATAGGGTGCTGGCAGATTATGGGCCTCTCATAGCTGCTGCCAGGCCCCTAATCTGCCATGGGCCCCTATACCGCCTCCTCATGCTGCTGCCAGGTCCACAGTCTCTCATGCCATGTGCCACTTTCAGGTCTCCTCACACTGCTGGTGTGTTCAATTTTTTGACATAGGGTGCTGGCAGATTACGGGCCTCCCATAGCTGCTGCCAGGCCCCTAATCTGCCATGGGCCCCTATATACCGCCTCCTCATGCTGCTGCCAAGTCCAGAGTCTCTCATGGGTCCCTGTACGGCCTCCCATTGCTTCTGTCTCCATCGCCACGCTCTGCCATGTGCCACTTTCAGGTCTCCTCACACACTGCTGGTGTGTTGAATTTTTTGACATAGGGTGCTGGCAGATTACGGGCCTCCCATAGCTGCTGCCAGGCCCCTAATCTGCCATGGGCCCCTATATCGCCTCCTCATGCTGCTGCCAAGTCCAGAGTCTGTCATGGGGCCCTGTACGGCCTCCCATTGCTGCTGTCTCCATCGCCACACTCTGCCATGTGCCACATTCAGGTCTCTTCACACTGCTGGTGTGTTGAATTTTTTGACATAGGGTGCTGGCAGATTACGGGCCTCCCATAGCTGCTGCCAGGCCCCCAATCTGCCATGGGCCCCTGTACCGCCTCCTCATGCTGCTGCCAGGTCCACAGTGTCTCATGCCATGTGCCACTTTCAGGTCTCCTCACACTGCTGGTGTGTTGAATTTTTTGACATAGGGTGCTGGCAGATTACGGGCCTCCTATAGCTTCTGCCAGGCCCCTAATCTGCCATGGGCCCCTATACCGCCTCCTCATGCTGCTGCCAGGTCCAGAGTCTCTCATGGGTCCCTGTACGGCCTCCCATTGCTGCTGTCTCCATCGCCACACTCTGCCATGTGCCACTTTCAGGTCTCCTCACACACTGCTGGTGTGTTGAATTTTTTGACATAGGGTGCTGGCAGATTACGGGCCTCCCATTGCTGCTGCCAGGCCCGTAATCTGCCAGGGGCCCCCGTACCGACTCCTCATGCTGTGACGTTGCAACAAGGTGGAATTCAACCCTACATATGTTAGACCGCCTTTACGAACAGCAAAAGGCCATCACAGATTTCCTGATGTTAGAAGCGGATAAAGGTACTCCCTGTGTAACTTAGATGTCAGCCATTGGCAGCTCATGCGTGACACCTGCGCTTGCTCAGGCCCTTTGAGGAGGCCACGCTATTCGTGAGTCGGCAGGACTATGGGATGAACGACGTCATTCCTCTGTTGCACGTCCTGGAACAAATGCTGTTAATAATGGCTGGTCAGGGTGCGGTAGACGTGGCGCACAGATCTCAACGCCACATGACCCCTGTGGGGGCAGGACAGGAAGAAGAGGAGGAGGTAGAGGAGGACATTGGTGCTCAGGAATTATTGAGTGAAATGGGTGGTTTTTCCACTCAGCGGACAGGAGTGGAGGAGCAGGAGCATCTGGTAGAGGAGGAGGAAGAGGAGACAGAGGACCCAGACGCACCGTGGCAGTATGCTGTGATGATGGAGGCAGGGAGTCCCTCGCATTCCTTGGCACAAATGGCCCATAGCATGCTCGCTTGCTTGCGTAGCGACAGCCGAATAATAACCATCAGACAGAGGGATGACTTTTGGCTGTCCACCTTGTTGGACCCTCGCTACCGTTCCAAAATGGTGGCCTTTTTCACACCTGCTGAGAGGGAGGCCAAAATAACGTACTATAAAAACCACCTATGTAGTCAGCTGGTCTCTGCCTGTCTGCGCCAACGTCCATCCTCAGACACTGTGGGCCCTGTGCGCTCGCGTTACGCTGCCATGGCAGCAGGGGAGGGGTGGGGTGGTAGGAGCAGTGGCAGCTCCACCAGCAGCAGCTGCCTCAGTCTGCAGTCGATGATGAGTAGCTTTCTTCACCAGCGCAGTGAGGAAACTAATAACCAGCCGCAGCAGCAGCAGCAGCAGCATCAGGTGGACCTGGAGCAGGACCTCAAACAACAGGCTTAGGCCTACTTGGACAGCACCCTGCCAACCGAGGTAGACAATCCCCTTGACTACTGGGCAACGAAACTTGACCTTTGGCCCCAACTAGCTGAATTTGCCCTTGAAAGGCTGTCATGCCCGGCCAGTAGCGTTGCATCGGAGCGCGTGTTTAGTGCGGCAGGAGGTATTGTAACTCCGCGGAGGACACGACTGTCCACCCAAAGTGTGGAGAGACTCACGTTTGTGAAAATGAATCAGGCGTGGATTAGTCTGGATTTCAAACCACCAGTTCCTGACACAACTGACTAAATCCGCCATGAATCATGCCCCAAACATGTGCCACTTTCAGGTCTCCTCACACTGCTGGTGTGTTCCATTTTTTGTCATAGGGTGCTGGCAGATTACGGGCCTCCCATAGCTGCTGCCAGGCCCCTAATCTGCCATGGGCCCCTATACCGCCTCCTCATGCTGCTGCCAAGTCCAGAGTCTGTCATGGGTCCCTGTACGGCCTCCCATTGCTGCTGTCTCCATCGCCACACTCTGCCATGTGCCACTTTCAGGTCTCCTCACACTGCTGGTGTGTTGAATTTTTTGACATAGGGTGCTGGCAGATTACGGGCCTCCTATAGCTGCTGCCAGGCCCCTAATCTGCCATGGGCCCCTATACCGCCTCCTCATGCTGCTGCCAGGTCCAGAGTCTCTCATGGGTCCCTGTACGGCCTCCCATTGCTGCTGTCTCCATCGCCACACTCTGCCATGTGCCACTGTCAGGGCTCCCAGGTGTGACCAGAGATGTGTGACTGACGCAGGGAAACGCAGACCTCAGATATGTTATAAACAATATAATTTATTAACACTAACAATACAAACATAAATGCAGTGCTATACTAAAACATAATACAGTGCAACCAAACCAAACCACCCACAGATAACAGTACATACAAGCAAGCGTCGTCAGGCAGGCCGGGTCAAGATCAATAGGGCAGGTAGGTACAGGGGGAGCAAGCGGAGATTGGTCAGGGTCACAAGCCAGGGATCAGAACAGGTAGCAAGCAGCGTGGTACAGAGGGTCAGACAGAGGGATGGTCAGGAGCGAGCCGGGATCAGAGCAGGAGAAGTCAGCAGTGGTTCAGAAACAGGATGCAGGACAGAAACAGGATGCAGGACAGAAACAGGATACAGGGCCCAGGACAAACACACACCAAGGCAGAGTCTGTGGGTCTGGCCATCCCTTAAATACCCCAGCATAATCAGTTCCAGGTGTTAGCTGGCTGAAAAGTTGAGTCTCTGATTGCTGGGAACACCCGCTGGCCAGCCCTGGTACTGCAGATCAAAAGGCAGGTGAGTCCCACCATAGCTGGCCAGTCCATTCCTGACAGAACCCCCCCCTCAAGGAGCGGCCTCAGGCCGCTCCAAACAGTCCTAGCTGGGAAAAATGTTCCACCGCCCGGGTCTGGTAACTGGCGGGATATCAAAGACTGGCACACCGGGCAGGACTCCGGGCAGCGGTACACCGGGCAGAGGCACATCGGGCTGGACTCCGGGCAGAGGCACATCGGGCTGGACTTCGGGCAGAGGCACATCGGGCTGGACTCCGGGCAGAGGCACATCGGGCTGGACTCCGGGCAGAGGCACATCGGGCTGGACTCCGGGCAGAGGCACACCGGGCAGAGGCACACCGGGCTGGACTCCGGGCAGAGGCACATCGGGCTGGACTCCGGGCAGAGGCACATCGGGCAGAGGCACATCGGGCTGGACTCCGGGCAGAGGCACATCGGGCTGGACTCCGGGCAGAGGCACATCGGGCAGGACTCCAGGCAGAGGCACATCGGGCAGGACTCCGGGCAGAGGCACATCGGGCAGGACCCCGGGCAGAGGCACATCGGGCTACCAGGCGAAGCAGCAGGCAGCGGGCCAGCAGGCGGAGTGGCAGGCACCGGGCCCCCGGGCGGGGCGACAGGCACCGGGCCCCCGGGCGGGGCGACAGGCACCGGGCCCCCGGGCGGGGCGACAGGCACCGGGCCCCCAGGCGGGGCGACAGGCACCGGGCCCCCAGGCGGAGCGGCGGGCGCCGGACCCCCAGGCAGAACTACAGGTCTCGGGCCCTCAGGCGGAGCGGCGGGCGCCGGACCCCCAGATGGAGCGACAGGCCTTGGGCCCCCAGGTGGGGCGACAGGCATCGGACCAACTGGCGGAACAGCGGGCACCGAGTCGTCTGGCAAGACTGCGGGCACCGAGTCGTCTGGCAAGACTGCGGGCACCGAGTCGTCTGGCAAGACTGCGGGCACCGAGTCGTCTGGCAAGACTGCGGGCACCGAGTCGTCTGGCAAGACTGCGGGCATCGAGTCAACTGGCGGAACAGCGGGCACCGAGTCGTCTGGCAAGACTGCGGGCACCGCGTCGTCTGGCAAGACTGCGGGCACCACGTCGTCTGGCAAGACTGCGGGCACCGAGTCGTCTGGCGGAACAGCGGGCACCGAGTCGACTGGCGGAACAGCGGGCACCGAGTCGTCTGGCAAGACTGCGGGCACGGAGCCAACTGGCGGAACAGCAGGCTTTGAGTCGTCTGGCAAGACTGCGGGCATCGAGTCAACTGGCGGAACAGCGGGCACCGAGTCGTCTGGCAAGACTGCGGGCACCGAGTCGTCTGGCAAGACTGCGGGCACCGAGTCGTCTGGCAAGACTGCGGGCACCGAGTCGTCTGGCAAGACTGCGGGCACCGAGTCAACTGGCGGAACAGCGGGCATCGAGTCAACTGGCGGAACAGCGGGCATCGAGTCAACTGGCGGGACTGCGGGCACCGAGTCGTCTGGCAAGGCTGCGGGCATCGAGTCGTCTGGCAAGACTGCGGGCATCGAGTCGTCTGGCAAGACTGCGGGCACCGAGTCGTCTGGCAAGACTGCGGGCACCGAGTCGTCTGGCAAGACTGCGGGCACCGAGTCGTCTGGCAAGACTGCGGGCACCGAGTCGTCTGGCAAGACTGCGGGCACCGAGTCGTCTGGCAAGACAGTGGGCTCCGAGTCAACAGGCACGACAGTGGGCACCGGGTCATCAGGTATCGGATTGTCTGGCTCAACAGCGGGCATCGGGTCACCAGGTATGACAGCGGGCACTGGGTCACCAGGCATCAGGTCATTTGGCTTGCCAGCGGGCACCGCGTCATCTGGCAAGGCAGTGGGCACCGGGTCACCAGGTATGACAGCGGGCTCTGAGTCAATTGGCACGACAGCGGGCACTGGATCAGGTACCGGATCATCTGGATCAACAGCGGGCATCGAGTCAACTGACCTAATAGGATCGTCGGGCTGGATCAGTTCATCATGCTGAGTAGCGGCATCAGGCTGAATGCAGGCTTCAGGCTGAGGAGAGGCTTCAGGCTGAGGAGAGGCTTCAGGCTGAGGAGAGGCTTCAGGCTGAGGAGAGGCATCAGGCTGAGGAGAGGCATCAGGCTGAGGAGAGGCATCCGGCTGAAGAGAGGCATCCGGCTGAGTAGAGGCTTCAGGCTGAGTCACGGAAGGCAGGTTCACCGGTTTGGATACTGGCAGGATGGTATTGGTTGGAAAGAATTTTCGCATTTTTCTGGTTTTAACTACTGGAGCACTGCAAGTAAACGCAGGTCTGCAAACGAATGGAGCAGCTGGAGACAGAGAAAAACTGGAGGATGGAACAGGAGAGGGAGCAGTTGCTACAGAGGGCTTTTTTACAGGGTTAAAGGCAGGATAGGTGCAGCGAGTGGGAACAGGGTACTGACATGCGGTAGATAGCCAAGTATACTGGGCTGTAACTGGAGGAGCTGGTGGGAATACAGGAGTAGAGTTAGAAGCAGGACTGGGTTTTTGTAAGCTGACTGAGGCTGGGTGCAACAAGTCTGTCCATGTCTGCAGTAGGGGTTGAACAAAGCTGAGCTTACACAAAGCCTGTCTGGTCAATGACTGCACTGCGTTTATACAATCTCTTAGTGTCTGTGGTGAACATGTGGAATAACGCTCCAGAAAGTAACCCACATCATCCTCTAATAACCACACCAGGGACTCAACCTGGTCTGCACTAAATGGTGGCAAAAATTCATCCCTGCATTCGGGGGAACCAGATGAAACCAACTCAACACAAACCTGAATCAATGGCTGCACCATAGAGAAATCTGTGCCCTGATCTACTAGAACATGAGTTAGCCGGATACATTCTAGCAGTTCATCCCGGGGATACTCCTTCAGAGTCTGATAAGCATACTCTCTGTCATCAAGCACTAGCAGAGATAAATACTCAACCTCATCCAGATCCATCCTTCCCATCAACAAGCCAAGATGGCTTCCCTGTGCAGCCACTTCTGGTCAGGATTGGCCTTGGTGTAATGTCAGGGCTTCCAGGTGTGACCAGAGATGTGTGACTGACGCAGGGAAACGCAGACCTCAGATATGTTATAAACAATATAATTTATTAACACTAACAATACAAACATAAACGCAGTGCTATACTAAAACATAATACAGTGCAAACAAACCCAACCAAACCACCCACAGATAACAGTACATACAAGCAAGCGTCGTCAGGCAGGCCGGGTGAATATCAATAGGGCAGGTAGGTACAGGGGGAGCAAGCGGAGATTGGTCAGGGTCACAAGCCAGGGATCAGAACAGGTAGCAAGCAGCGTGGTACAGAGGGTCAGACAGAGGGATGGTCAGGAGCGAGCCGGGATCAGAGCAGGAGAAGTCAGCAGTGGTTCAGAAACAGGATGCAGGACAGAAACAGGATGCAGGACAGAAACAGGATGCAGGGCCCAGGACAAACACACACCAAGGCAGAGTCTGTGGGTCTGGCCATCCCTTAAATACCCCAGCATAATCAGTTCCAGGTGTTAGCTGGCTGCAAAGTTGAGTCTCTGATTGCTGGGAACACCCGCTGGCCAGCCCTGGTACTGCAGATCAAAAGGCAATTGAGTCCCACCATAGCTGGCCAGTCCATTCCTGACAGCCACTTTCAGGTCTCCTCACACACTGCTGGTGTGTTGAATTTTTTGTTATAGGGTGCTGGCAGATTACGGGCCTCCTATAGCTGCTGCCAGGCCCCTAATCTGCCATGGGCCCCTATACCGCCTCCTCATGCTGCTGCCAGGTCCAGAGTCTCTCATGGGTCCCTGTACGGCCTCCCATTGCTGCTGTCTCCATCGCCACACTCTGCCATGTGCCACTTTCAGGTCTCCTCACACTGCTGGTGTGTTGAATTTTTTGACATAGGGTGCTGGCAGATTACGGGCCTCCCATAGCTGCTGCCAGGCCCCTAATCTGCCATGGGCCCCTATACCGCCTCCTCATGCTGCTGCCAAGTCCAGAGTCTGTCATGGGTCCCTGTACGGCCTCCCATTGCTGCTGTCTCCATTGCCACACTCTGCCATGTGCCACTTTCAGGTCTCCTCACACACTGCTGGCGTGTTCCATTTTTTGTCATAGGGTGCTGACAGATTACGGGCCTTCCATTGCTGCTGCCAGGCCTGTAATCTGCCATGGGCCCCCGTACCACCTGGTCACGCTGCTGCTGGGTCCACAGTGTGACATGGGTCCCTGTACCGCCTCCCATTGCTCCCACTCTGCCATGTGCCACTTTCAGGTCTCCTCACACTCCTGCTGGTTTCCATTTTGTCATAGGTTGCTGGCAGATTACAGGCCTCCCATAGGTGCTGCCAGGCCCCAAATCTGCCATCGGCCCCCGTACCGCCTCGTCACGCTGCTGCTGGGTCCACAGTGTGACATGGGTCCCTGTACCGCCTCCCATTGCTCCCACTCTGCCATGTGCCACTTTGAGGTCTCCTCACACTCCTGCTGGTTTCCATTTTGTCATAGGTTGCTGTATGGCCTCCCATTGCTGCTGCCTCCACCGCCACACTGTGGCTCCAAACACTGGTTTTGGCCCCGTTACTGGCCAAATGAGTGAAGTGTGCGGTGATTCTAAGATCGACGGCACTCATCTGCTTGTCATACTGACTGACAGTATTATTTCTCTTCCCCAGCAGACTCCAAGGGCATTTAAATTAAAGGTACAGTGTTCAGCACTAATATTAAGTCTCTCTGAAGCCTAGAAACACCCTTTTTTAAGTTAAATTCACAGCGAATATATTCGACTCGAATCAAATATTGTCCACGAATTCGCCGAATCAGTCGAATCGAATTTTTGAATACTTCGATCATCTCTAATAGTAAACTCAAAGTTAGTCATACATTTAGGCCAAAATGTATTCTGTTACATGTGTTTGGTAAACAAATCCCAATAAGTGTATATTTATTGCATTGTGTGAAAGTTATACCGTCTACAAACTATGGTATACATACTACAATTTATACCATTTTTTGCTATACAGCGCTGCGCTAGTTTAACTGACAAATGCGCAGTCATACAATGCTGTACATAAATTACACTTCTGTCCTTTTTTTTAAAAAGAAACATCAATTTATCTTATGGTAGTATATGATCACCTGTGCGCATTTTTTTCCTACAATAAACAAAAAACAGACAGAAAATTTAGAATTTTTTTTTCTCATTTCTGTCATAAATAATATCCAAAAAAACTAAAATGTTGTCATAAATTTAGGTCAAAATGTATCAAAATGTATAAAAACATTTTTTTTTTTTTTTTTTGGGGGGGGGGGTATATTCCAAAGCAATTTCCAGGAAAGCTTTAATGTATCCAATCAGTTTATTCTTTGCAGTTATTATCTTTTGTTCCACCAGCCCCTCTGTACTAGATTGTAAGCTCCCTGAAGCAGGGCCTCCTAACCCTCTTGTATTGAATTGCATTGTTGTATTGTCTCCATTTATATTTTTTACAGCACTGCACAAACTGTTGGCACTATATAAATCCTGAATATTAACAATAATAATCATCATCAGATAATATTAATACTATTCCCTTCTTCTTGGTCTGAGCAAAAGAGGGACACCCTGATCCACCACATGGCAGATAATTGTAGGATTTCCAGCAAATGTCTCATTACTGAAATGATCTTTGGGAGAATCAAATGTTGATGGATTGCAACAATGTATCAAGCAGAGAAGAAAAGATTAACATATTTAAAGTAACAACAAAATCCATCCCGTATATTTGTGTAATATAGTGACACCTAATGGGAGTGTTGAGCATTGCAGCCAATCATCCCATCCCCCCAATATGCAGGATAGTCTGTCCGGATAGAGGAGCCGTGCTTTGTGGATAGAGAGGAGCGGTGCTCTTGGGGGAGAGAGGAGCGTTGCATGACAGCTGACATATTCATCAAAGGGGTGAAGTCTCCCAGGTGATGTATTTAACTCTTTATGGTCATATTCTGGTGACAACTCAACATTTGGTTCTAGAACTCTCACCTCAGGAATGACTCCATTAATGGACTTTCGCTGAATTATACCCCTAATTAAAGATAGAATCTGTTACAGCCAGGCCGATGCTAATTGATGTGATTGGTTTGGTTATGCCTGTTTAATTCTAAACCTCATCCTCACCCCCCCCCTTTTTTTTTTCTCTCCCCATCTTCCCTATTTGTCCTCTATGTTCCCCCCCACCTCATTCTGATATTACATTGCATATTCTTCCTCCTTTCCCACGCTCGTCTCTTTCTTTTCTTTCTCTCTTTTGCACCCCCTTTTCTCATATTCTAACTAGCTATATTTGTCATGAGATACGGAACACTCATAGATGTACAGGTGTAACAATAATCCACAAAACTAGCCCACACTTTACGGATATGGAAACATAGGACATATATGCCTTGAGATGATACTTTTGTCTTGCACTTCATAGTCCTGTTATTTGAGCTCTCCCTACATAGACTAGTGTACACCGTATTTATCTAAATTACATACTGTTATCAGTACTGCTATGGTTATATCTTTCGCATCTGCCTTACTGTGGGACCTCGTCTCATGATGATCTACGATTTAATCTATTGTCCTGATCCCGTCTGCGATACGGGAGAACATGTAAGAGGATGTGCACGGACTGCGATCCGTATGTCTATGACTTGTTTTGCCTTTCATACTTCAATAAAACTTTTTTTTTTTGAAAAAAAAAACATTTGGCAATATTCCTTTACTTTCCCTCTACCTGAGAACACTAACAGGACAAAGACCGAAGATGGAGCGCAGAGAGCAGAAAAAACGCTGCAATCCTCGTTGTCCAAAATGGAAAACCTTTGTTTTTTTATTTGTGCTTTCTGTACTTCAAATATTTTTTTTTCTTTCATGTGGCATTGAGGGCAGGATTGAAAATGAACAAAATGTCGTGTGTGTGTGTGTGTGTGGGGAGGGGGGGTACATGTCTTCCCTTATCTGGGGAGGTGATTGTATCCGGATTAGAATCATTGTAACAAGTGAATCCTGTCGGCGATACTTTGTTGTTTTCAGGTCCATCGTTTGGTGTTTTCCCTTCTTGTCGGTGCAATTCTTTCTCCTTGGACTGAGGAGAAGGGAACACCCTGGAGGCTTTTACATGTTAGTACAAAGAAGAGAAGTGTCAGGGTCAGTAGACATGTGTTGGTCTTAGAGGAACCCCACCGCTCATTCCCCTCCAAATAGCCGACATTTCCTCTCCACATTCCCCACATGATAGACAAGAATGGGATTTGCAGCAAACTTCCTATTCCTGAAATGATCTCTCAGGGAATCCAAATGGGATGGATTGACTTCCATCACTGAAAGCATCAAATCCTATTGTAGATCCGAGGATTCCGAGCAAACCTCCCCCTGAGCAGTCTATGGAGCTGTGGAGTGAAATGCGGCAATCAAGTCATTGGCAGGATTTGCCTCTCAATGTCCATTTGTGATGATGATCCAATAATGACCCCTAGGCCATGACACGTGACACCCTGTAATGGGCGGAGCCCTTTGTATGGCTCCCAATGTCTGCCATGACAGGACACATGGATCTCCTGTGATCGGCCGATGTTTTTGTTCCCGGCTCCTTGTAGTCAGCTAGAGATGAGCCGAGTTGTGTATTAGAGGGAAATGTTTGGCGATCTCCCCTCTTCCCTCGTGTAATGTGAAGCGGATTGTAGTGGGGGATGGGAGCAGATTGTTTTGTGGGTAGAATGTGTCCCCCCAAGCAGGTAGAAGGCAAAATGGGCCCCCCACTCCGGAGGATGGTTGCGTTTGCAGCCTCTGTGTTCAGCCTCGTGAGCAGCTCCTGACAGCTGGAAGTGACCCCCGATAAGTGACAGTCCAGGGAGCAGAACGGCTCCCCGGTGCACATCGGACATCGTTCTATTTCGGAATAAAATCGGTTTTCTCTCTGCCCGGGAAACACAACGAGAGAGAGAAGAATCCCCGACTGTGGAGAGACATCCAGTGGGCGTGTGTGATGTGTAACCAATAGCAGGACAGAGCTGAGTTGTGTGTCAACCAATCGCAGTGTTAGAAGGTTGTATATAAGGCGGAGCGCCGTGTGATTCGTAATGAACTATTGTGGAAACATTTCACGAGTCATGACGGAGACTGAGAGCGCCCCAGCCGCCGCTCCTCCAGCGGAGGCCGCCGCCAAGAAGAAGCCGGCTAAGAAGGCGTCAGCCGGAGGAGCCAAGAAAGGCATCAAAAAGGCGTCCGGTCCCGCCGTGTCCGAACTCCTTGTCCAAGCCGTGTCCGCTTCCAAGGAGCGCAGCGGGGTGTCCCTGGCCGCCCTGAAGAAGGTCCTGTCCGCCGGAGGATACGATGTGGACAAGAACAAGAGCCGCCTGAAGATCGCCCTCAAGGCACTGGTGACTAAGGGGAGCCTCGTCCAGGTCAAAGGCCATGGGGCCTCCGGATCGTTCAAGATCAACAAGAAGCAGCCCGACGGCGCCAAGGCGAAGCCCAAGAAACCGGCCACCAAGAAGGCCACCAAGTCCCCCAAGAAGAAGGTGGCCAGCAAAGCCCCCACCACAGCCAAGAGTCCCAAGAAGGCCGCCAAGTCCCCCAAGAAGAAGGCGGCCAGCAAATCATCCACCGCAGCCAAGAGCCCCAAGAAGCCGGCCGCCAAGAGACCAGCAAAGGCTGCCGCCAAGAAGGTGACCAAGAGCCCCAAGAAGAGCAAAGCTGCAGCCAAGCCGAAAAAAGGCGCCAAGAGTCCCGCTAAGGCCAAGCCCAAGAAGGCCGCTCCGAAGAAGAAATAATGGGCGGCGACCTCCTTTATCTCCACCCCCCCCAAAGGCTCTTCTCAGAGCCCCCCACCTCCCCCCAACAGAGCTCTCCATACATACACAGACATCGCTGAGTGCACACTGCTCCGCATGTCCAATATAGAAGATCTGATAGAAATAAATCCGACAATTCCCACACACTGGGGGATCTATGGGGAGGGAGGGGGTACGACTAAACATTCACATTTCTTCTTCTCGATCATTTCAGAATTTCATGCGGCCATTCTGAACGTTCTAATGAGAATCCTTCTAATGATCGGGAGACGCATCATCCTCTGGACAGGTTAGAATGATCAGCAACAAGCTGTGAGCTCAGTTTTGGAAAGATTGAGTTTGAGGAAGTGGAGTGACATCCATGCCGATATGTCACTTAGTAGGTTAGTAATTCGAGAGGAGACTGAAAGGGTGAGTAGAAAGATAGATTTGTGTATCATCAGCATAGAGATGGTACTTAAAGCCATGGGAGTTTATCAAGTGACCAAGGGAGGAGGTGTAGATGGAGAAGAGAAGGGGTCCAAGGACAGAACCTTGAGGGAGTGGAGGAGCCAGAGTTATAGGTAATGCTGACGGAGCGCTGCAATAGGCAGGAAGAGAACCAGGAGAGAGCGGAGTCTCTGAGGCCAAGAGTGGAGGTTTTTTTTGAGGAGGGGATGGTCAACAGTATCAAAAGCCGCAGAGAGGTCAAGTAGTAAGAGTACGGAGTAGTGGCCATTGGTTGGGATGAGTATGGAGTAGTGGCCATTGGTTGGGATGAGTATGGAGTAGTGGCCATTGGTTTTAGCAGTTAGTAAATCATTGAGTTTTAGTAGGGCAGTTTCAGTGGAGTGTACTGAGCGAAAGCCAGACTTAAGGGTCAAGAAGGTTGTTGTCAGTCTACAATCGCCTGAGCTCCTACCTCACTAAGCGTTCTAAGAGTTTAGAGGGATAGGGGAGCAGGGTGATGGGTCTTAAGTTGTCCAGATTGGTGGGGTCCAGGGAGGGCTTTTTTTTTTTTTTTTTTTTTAAGTATAAGAGTGATGTGCGCATGCTTTAGAGGGGAAGGGAAGGCACCGTTAGAGAGGGAGAGATTGAAGATGTGAGTGAGGGAGCATAGGATGGAAGAGGAGGGGGACCATAATAGTTGTGAGGGGACAGGATCCAGGGGGCAGGTGGTGAGACGGGCTTCTGAGAAAACTTTAGTGACCTCTTCAGTAGTAGCAAGGTCAAAAGAGGAAAGTGTTGAGGGAGGTTTAATATAAGGTATGCTAAGTGGGATAGATGTCTATGTAATGGAGATGCCCCTACAAATTGCATCAATCTTGTTTTTGAAATGATTTGCAATCTCTTAAGCAGTGAGTGAGGTACTGGGTGGAGAAAGTAGAGAGATAAGAGACGAGACCAGGAGGACTGGATGACAAGGTGTTAATAAAAGTGACAAAGTATTCTTGATTGGAAGGAGGAATTGTATGTTAGGAAAGCAGATTTATATCAAGTGAAAGCTTGCTGAGATTTGGTTTTACGCCACAATCACTCCAGTGCACGACTATATCGCTTAAGATTTGGGGCATCGTCAGTCTGCCACGGTTGTAATGGTCGGGGCCTGATACTTCGTGTAGTTAGGGGAGCAAGTGAGTTTAATGCGGATGAAAGCTAACTGTTGTGGGCAGGACAGGGGGGGAGATTATTTCAGAGTCGGTCAGATGCAGAATGGAAAAGAGAAGGGTTTAAGTTGTGAAGGTTTTGGTGGGTAATTGTTTGCTGTTCAGAGGGATAGGTGTTTGATCACAATCTCATCACCTTCAGTGTCCTCATCTTCAGAGAGAGGAAAGGGGTGTTTGTTTCCTCCCATCTTGGCACTCCCTACAACCTCAAGGTCTAATGTATTCCCATGAGAGTCAATGGAGGACTGTGTCCATTGTGTTAAGGTAAAAGATGAGGTTAGGTTGAAGAGTTGGGATGTAGCAAGGTTGTTCACATTAATAGGGATTTTAAAATCTCCAAGATTGATAGTGGGTATTTCAGAGGGAAGAAAGGGTAACCAGGCAGAGAAGTCATCAAGAAAGTGTGACACCGGTCCAGGAGGCTGATAGACCACTGCAATCCTCAGAGAAATAGGAGAAAAAAAGCTGAAAGCAGAGAGTCTGGAAAGAAAAGGATAGAGAGGGAGGGTTAGCGAGGACTTGAAAAGGTGCTCAGTGGGGATAGAAGCAAACCAACTCCACCTCCTTTCCTACCACTGGGTCTGGGTGAGTAAGCCCAGAGAAGGCCTCCATAGGAAAGTGCTGCAAGAGAAACAGAATTTGCTGCTTGAAGTCAGTTTCTGTAATTGCTTGTAGGTTAAGGGAGTGGGAGACACAAAGGTCATGGACAGAGGTGAGCTTATTACAGACAGAGAGGGCATTCCAGAGTGCACATGGAAAAGGGAGGGTGGTTTTTAGGAGAATGGAGATTGAGATGAAATTGAGTGGATCACAGCTATTCCTGGAGGAAGGAGGGTGCCTGGTGTTGGGGGTGAGATACTGGAGGACCAGGGTTTGGGGAGATATCCCCAGAGGCTAGGAGAAGCATGGTGAAGAAAGTATCATGGGAGCAGGATGTATGAGTGCACATGCCTTCCTATCCTGGTGTTGGGTCAGCTGGTGAGTAAAGTAAAGCAGGAGATGAGAGCAGTAGTAGGGAGATGGTAGAAGGGTGTGATGTATAAATTAACGTGGAGCAGAGGGATAAAGAAAGGAGATTTTGAGAGCAAATAGTAATACGAGTAGAGGTGGCATATTAAAAAGGTACATGGAGTGGGAATCAGACTTGTAAACGTTTCTCAGGGTGTTTGCCCGCACTCCATCCAGCGTGCAGTAGAGTTCTTCCTGCTGCTTGAGTTATCCTGCTGTGTTCAACTACTTCACACTCCAGAGAAAATGCCCTCACAGGACAGAGCCATCTGTGACTTCCCCCCCATAAACTGGTCTACATTTATAGGGAGCTGATCAAATGTGCAGCTCTCCTTACTGCCAGATGAGAAAACATTGATAAGAAAGATGTTTATAATTATATATTCAAACGTCTTATCAATGTAAGAATTGCAATCTCCGAGAGAGGACTATTTCTGTCCATAATTCAGTAAATTAGATGACGTAAAGTAAAGGGGGAGGGAAATAAATAGTCCCAATGCATCTACACCCTCCCCCACCTTCCCATTCATGATAACCGTATTACAATTTATAACCTCCACTTTCCATTCTGTGTATTAATCTGATGCACCTGAAATTCAACGAATGCTCAAATGAAAAAGAAAGAGGAAGAAAAAAAAGATACATACATATACACTATATTGACAAAAGTATTGGTCGGCCAGCCTTTACACACAAATGAATTTTTGAGATCCCAGTCTTAGTCCGTAGGGTTCAACATTGAGTTGGCCCCGCCCTTTGCAGCTATAACAGCTTCAACTCTTCTGGGAAAGCCGTCCACAAGGTTTAGGAGGGTGTCTATTGTAACTTTTGACCATTCTTCCAGAAGTGCATTTGTGAGGTCAGGCACTGATGTCAGATGATAAGGCCTGGCTCACAGTCCCCCCTCTAATTCATCCTGAAGGTATTCTATGGGGTTGAGGTCAGGACTCTGTGCAGGCCAGTCAAGTTCCTCCACCCCAAACTGGCTCATCCATGTTTTTTTTACCAGACAGAGAAGCATGATTGGTCACTCCAGAGAACACGTCTCCACTACTCTAGAGTTCAGTGGTGGCGTGCTTTACACCACTGCATCTGATGCTTTATATTGCACTTGGTGATGTAAGGCTTAGATGCAACTGTTCGGCCATGGAAACCCATTCCATGAAGCTCTCTATTCATGATGTTGTGCTAATCTGAAGGCCACACCAAGTTTGAAGGTCTTTAGCTAATGACTCTGCAGACAGTTGGCAACTTTTGTGCACTGTGCTCTTCAGCATGCGCTGACCACGCTCTGTCATTTTACGTGGCCCTATCACTTGGTGGCTGAGTTGCTGTTTTTTCCAGTTGCTTCCACTTTGTTATAATCCCACTAGCAGTGTACCGTGGAATATTTAGTTGCCAGGAAATGTCACGGATGGACTTATTGCACAGGTGGCAACCTATCACAGTACCACGCTTGAATTGAATTTACTGAGCTCCTTAGAGTGACCCATTCTTTCACAAATCTCTTAGATTGTAAGCTCTAAGGAGCAGGGCCCTGCTAACCCTACAGTATTGAACTGTCACATTGCTGTATTGTCTCCCTTTATATTTTAAAGCGCTAAGGAAACTGTCTGCTCTATATAAATCCTGTATAATAATAATTCACAAATGTTTGTAGAAGCAGTCTGCATGCCTAGGTGTTTGATTATATACACCTGTGGCCATGGAGGTGATTGAATCCAATGATTTGGAGGGGTGTTCCAATACTTTTGGCAATATAGTGTGTGCGTGTATAATTTATATACACTGTTCAAAACAAGGAAAACTTTTTTAACCAGAGTATAGCCTCAAGTCATTTAAACTTCTGCAATATTGATCCTGTCTGTTAAGTAGCCGAGGGGATTGTTAATCAGTTTCATCTGTTTTTATTTGTAATAATGAAATAAACAGGTGCACTAGATGGACAACAATAAGACAATCCCCTAAACAGAAATGGATTTACAGGTGGTGGCTACTGACATCTTTTCTGTTTGTCACTAGTTTTGCATTTGGCTCGGGTCAGTGTCACTACTGACATGAGGACATGGCATGAAGCGATACCTGGAGCCTACAGAGGTTGCACAGGCAGTCCAACTCCTCCAGGATGGAACATCAATATGTGTCAATGAAGAAAAGCTTGCATTTTTTCTCACAAATTCTCCATCAGCACTAGGACTCAAGAAACCTCCTACAAATTTTTAACAAGATTGTTATGCTACACCGGATAGGTTAAGGAGGGGGTTCCCCCAGATGCCAGGCCTATGTTGGTGCTGTGAATCAGCCGAGGGCCCCCTGTTACATATTTGGTGGCAATGCCCAAGGCTTATGCCATTGTGGGATTACGTTCTCGGTTGACATACTCTATTACTGAGACTGCATTACCCTTAACCCCCGAATGTTGTCTCCTCCGTATCTTTGAGTGCTCTTTTAAGTCGTACAAGCAATCTTTGGTATGGCACCTTTTGAATGCGGCCAAGTCCCGAATCTCCAGGCATTGGAAGACCTCTCATGACCCCTCGATTCTGATTGGATAAGAGAGGTTAATGTCATTCAGGAGTTGGAAAGGATATTGACTATGACCGATGGCATGGTTGCCAGATTCCATAAACTATGGTCCAATTGGTATGCTTTCACTTTGTCAGAAACATATAGAGGGCCAATGGGTGATTAACACTTTTCTACTTTTCAATGTGCATATCATGCTGGTGGATACTTGACTACACTTGCGGAATTAGATCTGTTCTTATGACTGCTGCTCTCTTTCTTTCTCTGCCAAATCTCCTTTTATTTATGCACTTTGTCATATTTGATGTTTGTACTTGCAATTTATAAACGTTTAAATCTGTGAGTGCCTAATGTAGAACAATGATCTGATTTTACTATCTAGTTTTTTCAGAAGCCAACATTTGTTGCTGTGTACTACATGACTTCAAAATAAGCAAAGTTCATTGATGTTTATATGTTCTGTTTTCTATTAATAAAAATTATTTGTTAGAAATTAATAAAATACTCCACCCATAATCCCAATGTAGAAAACAATATATTTGCTTATTCTTATCAGAAAGGGGTCAAATGTGTTCCTAGGCATGTATAGCCATAATACCAGTTTGTGATATAAAAAAATAAGAGAATAGTTATTTTCTACATGGAGATTATTGGTGCATTGTGGATACACATGGCAAGAACCATATTTAACCCATTTCTGAAAAGATTATGGGCATAATTATTTTTCTACATGGAGATTATGGGTGGATGGTTGCAGATACACATGTCAACAACCATATTTGACATGTTTTCCTTAGAATATGGGAATAATTATTTCTCTATATGGGGATTATGGGTGGAATCACACATCTGGCTATAGACGTCTCACCCTCTTACCCATGAGCCAGTTTTTAAATTCTACGATGTGAGTTACTACCTATCTTTCTATTAAATACCTTCACAGTACACACTTAGAGGTGCAGTGTTCCTTTGTTTCCCTTCTGCAGAGTTATGCTTCGCTCCAACACAGCTTGTCCTTAGTGCCTACTAGACTACTCTTACCCATTTAGAACTCATCATACATACATGGACTGCCACACCATATGCCTGTTATCCCTTTTGCAAATGTGTTCTTAGGCATGTTTACCATGATATTTCACCCATAATCCTCATATAGAAAAATAATTATGCTCATATTTTGACAGAAAGAGGTCAAATATGTCCCAAGGCATGTAAAAAAAAAAACAATATTCCACCCATAATCCTCATGTTGAGAAAAAAAAATATTCTTATCGGAATGGGGTCAAATATGTTCCTAGGCATGTTTAACCATGACATTCCACCCATAGTTCACATATAGAAAAGTAACTATACCCATACTCTTTGAAAAAACAATTCAAATATGGTCCTTGACATGTGTATCTGCAATCATCCACCCATCCCAATGCTGGAAAAAATGCTATTCTCAGATTATCATAAACAGGCATGTTTAACCATATTCCACACATAATCCCCATGTTGAAAAATAACAATATCCATAGTCTTTTCAGAAATAGATGAAATATGATCCTTGGCATGTGTATCCACAAAAATGCACCCATAATTCTAATGTAGAAAAATTATATGCATTTGCTTATCCAAAATATGTTGAGTTACCATGATATTCCCCCCAAAAAGCAATGTTACCCATATATTTTAAAAGGTGAAATTTAATTTGTATGGAATATGTAACCATTATATTTCTCCCACAATCGCCAAGCAGATCCATCATAACCACATTGTTATCAGAAATGCATAAACTCGGCGACTTCTTCCCTCCGTCCTGCTCTGTAGATCTCGGATTAGTAAAGGACGTTCTGGGATGGAAGCTGTCACGTGTTTGTAATGACAATTCGAAAAGGTGGAAATCCTTCCCGCCGTCCGGACAGTAAGTCTCCTCTACATCCGGGTGTCATCTCTGCTTCTCCATAGGAAGAGGTTTGGACGCCGGGAAGGATTTCTATGTTGAAGTTTCTGGGGAGAAAGTGATATCTCGGCGCCCCGGGATTGGGCGGGTTATTTGTAGCTGATAACCGGTTTACACATCCGAATTCTAAAAGGTAAAAATAGAAAAGGATTTCAGTGAGATTATCACATTTCCTCTCTACATTTTTTGTCTTATATGAATAAACTGTAATTTCTTCAATTGTCTAATACATTCCAATTTCCCGCCGGAGTTCTATGGACCGTTACCGACAATCTGCATCCATTGACCGTTTTATCTGCGAAGATCGATCAATCCTTCCATTCATTCCGAACATTGATATTCATGTGAAATGTTTTATTTGTACTCAACACCAGAGAAGATGTAGAAATTCCTGCACTAGGAATAGAGATCTCCGAATACTTGTTTTTTTACATCTCGTAAGAAATGCATTACTGGCTGGAGACAACGCCCACAGCTGTGATTGGCTCAGATTTCAAATTCTCCCCGCCGAAATTGTATACATTGTTCCAGAGAAATATTCCGCCCGATTATACCGCCAAATCCGAGCCGGAAAACAAAGGAGATCATCAGATGAAACATCCGAGAAATATCAATTCTTTAATTCCAGACAGTTGTATTGATTAGTCAGGGATGTCGGCGATTACTGAGTCATGTCAATCCTTGTTCTGTTATCTCTGTCCCCAGGATCCTCTATATCAAATATGTTTGCGGACTAAATCACAATGACTAGAAATTTCTCATACTCCAGGTTTCCCCTCCCCCAACATACAGAACATCAGTGAGATAGATGTCATAGATCTCTACCTTTCTATATGATGGGAATAAAGTATTGTACGATTTTATCAGATCTGTATACGATCATGTCACTGACCGATATATGTATTTGTCCTTCCGTCAGACTTTTAGCAATTACAAATTCTCCCCCCCATATCATATCCAGAATATATGTACAATGAATCGATAGAGGAAATATTACATATCTGAAGAATCAAATGTGTTTCTCTTTGTAAAGCATCCATTAACCCTTTCATTATTCGAGGCTGACTGGCCACAATCGTTACAAGCGCATTGCGATCACCGACATGTTTGTCATTCAGACCTTAGAATGCAAAATCCGGCATTCCGAACCAGATCCATCCCGATTACTGATCACACACTATGCAATCAGGTGATTGGACAGATTCATTAGTGGAATTGCCGAACTATATCTATACATGACGTCATCCGGTTATATAGAATAACTAACGGATAGTTCCATCACCCCCCCCCCCCCCCCATTACTGGAATGAGCGGCGATCCTTCTCCCCCCGGGACGAGCAAATAGAACCCTGGAGATTATCAATCAATAGCCCTTTGTATGAGAAGGTGGGCGGCCCTGAGAAGGACCTTTGTGACGATGAAGGAGAAGGGCTGTGAGGATTTAGCCTCCAAATCCGTAGAGAGTGCGTCCCTGTCGTTTGAGAGCATAGACGACATCCATGGCGGTGACGGTCTTCCTCTTGGCGTGCTCGGTGTAGGTGACGGCATCGCGGATGACATTCTCCAGGAAGACTTTCAGCACTCCGCGGGTCTCCTCATAGATGAGGCCGGAGATGCGCTTGACTCCCCCTCTGCGGGCCAAACGTCGGATGGCGGGTTTGGTGATGCCCTGGATGTTGTCCCGGAGCACCTTCCTGTGGCGCTTGGCGCCGCCTTTCCCCAGACCCTTCCCTCCTTTACCGCGACCAGACATGACGATTCTTCTCTGCTGCAAACACCGACTGAGCTCTGGGCTGGGCCCGCCTTCCTTTTATAGAGCATGAGCGGACCTGATGGGAACCTTCCCGGGAAGAGGCGGAGTCACACCCATTCTTTACACAAAATACAATTGGATTCATTTGTAACCATTATACACATTTCAAATATATAAATCCATCTCCAGGAGAGAAATCTCTTCATTCTTCTCAATGGTTTTCTATTTCTTCCTCGGAGATTACACAGAAACATTCATCTTTCACATTTCAGAACACAAACCATCATCACCAGTTACTATTGTTAGCAGCTATTAACTATTGTTAATATTGATAAATATGACTTGGAAATAAACAACACAAACATTTATACCGATGCCCCAAGTTCCTGTTTAGAATTCCTTGCGGACCTGAAGGGAGACTGATGGAAAGGGGCGGGGTCACAGCCATTCATTCCTCTGCAGAGAATTTCATTGATTTAGACCCTTGTAAACATTTGGATTATTTTTAGTGACTGATTTGGAGGAGGAAACCGATTTGGTTCCTCAGACATGTCATATGTTCTCTCTGGATACATTGTCCGTATTTCTCTGGCAGTCTCCTTATTTCTACCAGTCATTTCACATTTGTTTTTATGAATATTCTGGATGTGATATGGGGGGGGGGGTCTGTAACTGCTACATTTCTGAAGGAGGGACACATAAATATCGGTCAGTGACATGATCGTATACAGATGTGATCATGAAATCTACAATACTTGTATTCACAATGTTTTACATGATTCGGTAAATATGGAAATCCATCTCCAGACTCATCAATACATCTACTTGGGATGAAAGCGATGATAATACTTCTCGGATAAATGTCTCATCTGATCAGTTCTCAGCTCGGATTTGGCGGTATAATCGGGCGGAATATTTGTCTGGAACGATCTACACAATTCCGGCGGGCAGAATGTGATGATACAATTTGAAATCTGAGCCAATCACAGATGTGGGCGTTGTCTCCATCAGCCAGTAATGTTTGTCTGACGAGAAGTCCATAGAAATGTATCCGGAGATCTCGGTGTCGATGTTTCTAGTGCAGGAAGTGTTTTCTTGTTCTGTAGACTTTTCATTGATCTCTTCTCTACAACTAAATCAACAGACTAATAACTAGATCTTGTCGGGTTTTGTATTCTGAGGGATTGGAGGGAAAACAAATCTTAATAAACGATCTTTATATGAATATTTGCAATGTCCTTATAATGATATTTGGCTGATCGCAGAGCCTGGAATGAATGGAAGGGTTGATCGATCTTCCCAGATAAACCGGTAAATGGATGCGGTCGGTTCTCCGTATCGGATTTGGCGGTAAGAGGGCGGATTGTCTGTGACGTCACATAGAATGCCGGCGGGAGATTTGAATGAAGCAATTAGAAAGTTCAGCCAATGACAGTTATAGACGTTTCCTTCAGATAGTAAAACATCTTCTTTTCTACGTGGAGTGTGAAGGAGGTGATGAGATCTGTTCCCTCAGTCGGGAAGATCGTTGTTCGGTATATATTGAACGATCTCTGATCTTCAGGAGAAACTCATCACAACTAAAGGAAGGCGGATAAGATCAGTCCCTGGAATAAGATGTCATTTCCCCAGAGTCTCACACTGAAAGCATTTTCTATTATGAATGTATAATTGTCATCATAATTAAAATATATAATATGGTATTATAAAATTATTATAACATGTAAATTATAAAAACAAATTTTAAAAAAAGTCAGTTATTTTAGATTTTGTAACAACATATCTTGAGGATAATTGACATGGGGAAGACACACGCCGCAGGACTTTAAAAACTGGTTCAGCTCTGCCCTATAGCAGAATTACTACTACAGGGTGGGCTCCCTGCACACAATCATATGCATATATACATGACTTGTGCTCCCGCCTTGATCGCAGTCCATGGGTGTGCACACTCCTGCCAACCAAGGGATTCCGTGCCCCACCAATCAATCAGCAGATTCAGGCCAGTGATGTTCAGGATGGATTTGCTGATTGCTCCCTGCCCTATCAGTGATCTTCCTGTACCTTTGGTTACACTTACACAGGTACAGGAAATGATGCAATCTTCTCTCCCTGGGCACATTCCATTCCAGAGAGAGAAGAAAGCAGATCCACGTGGGTCAAAAGCATTACACTTTTACAGTAAAAGCACAGCTAGGTCACATTTATCCCCCTGATCTCCCCCCTGTTAATCCCTTCACTCCCCTGTCAGTATCTTTAGTACAGTGTACAGATTTTTTTACTGATCACTGTATTAGTGTCTCCGGCGACTTCATCTAGCATTAGCGTCCCACAATGCTGTTGAAGATGAGCTGTAACTGGTCTCAGGGAGCGCCTCTTGGCCAAAGTTCGAGGGGATAAATTGCTGAAGATCTGGAGTTGTCCCCTTTGAATTCAAGGGAAGTTTTTTTTACAGGTGGAGTTTAGCAGGGCCTCTTTACTGGTCACCCCAAGGAATTTGCTAAGAAGCATGGTGAGTATTGTGCAGATCTCGAGCGTTGCCACAAGTTTTTTGAAAATGAAGAAAGAAATAAGGTGGGCATGGCCCGCTGCGGAGGGAAATGGCAGCTCTGTAGGAGAGCTCCGGGAGCCACCGAGATCCGCAGCCTAGCACAGCGAAGTGTGTCAGCGGGGACACCCACCAACCTCACAGTAAGCCCTCGGAAAGAGGGGGGCATCAAGGAGGCACAATGGGGAAGAGGAAAAATAAGGAGGGGCCCCACAAATTAACAGAGTTTTTTACTCCGGCGGGAGGCCCCTCCCCTCAATATGGCGCTGGTAACTGTCCCTCTCCTGAGCTACAGGGACACGTGAGGAGGGATGGCCAAATCTCTCCCCTGCACACATCCAGCCCAGCAGCGACTGCAGGCTCTGCATGGTCCTCTCCCACAAATTGCCCGCAGAAACACAGGCAACACTGCTCTCCAGATGTACAGCCTGGGGGAGAACAACAGTAGAATTCATTCTTACATAATTCCACTGCTGAGTTTGTAGAACATCTGGAGGACTACCCTGCAGAGTCCCTACCCCTTACTGCAGCAGTATTGAAAGATATGTTAATTACACTTAAAGGCTCCTTGCATAAAGATATGATGGGCTTTTTATCGTAAGTTAACAAGGATGTTGAATGTCTAGGAGACCAGGTAACGCACGTGGAAACTAAAATGGATGAATTCGCTAAAGCTCACAACGAACTAGTTGATGCACATAATGAAGCAAAAGAAGACTTGACAGCTTTAAAAGCAAAATTGGTGGACCTGGAAGACCGTTCCCGCAGGAATAATGTAAAATTCAGGTGTATTGGCAAAAACGTTCCTGCTGCGGATCTACGCAAATATATTTAACAAATGATCTCTGCGCTGTTATCTCACACTCCGAATAGAGAAGTAGTAGTGGACAGGGCCCATAGACTGCCAAAACCCTCATTTCTTCCTGATCACATTCCAAGAGATACTATAGCGAGAATTCACTTTTACCACTTTAAGGAGGAGCTATTTGCTCGGAAAAATAACCTGCTCCCAGACCCTTACACTGGGATCTCCCTATTCACTGACCTTTCCCAACATACCATACTAGCCCATAAGAAACTGCTCTCCTTTACAAAATTGCTATGAAACCATGATATCAAATATCAGTGGGGCTTCCCTACTAAACTGCTTATCACTAAAGACAACCGTGTGATAACGGTCAGATCTGAAGCGGAAGGTTTCCAACTAGCTAGACAGTGGGGCCTCCTGCCAGCAGATGACGGTCCAGTGCCTACCAAAGCTTCTCCCAGGAAATTACCCCCTGATTGGGAACAAGTAGCGGGATGATGTACAACGCCAATCACTCTCCCATGCCTCCTAGCTCTTTGTTGCCTACCTGCTGTGCGCTTGGACAGACACTCATTAAGCTGCGCCTCTCGGCATTGAACCCCCACCCGTTATAGTGATTAAGTTCACACAAAGTTACTTGTTGACTGCTATCTTTGTTCTCTTCTATTTTTTCCTTCCCTTTTTTTCAACCTTTTTCTCACAGAGCATCGGTACTATCAAAGTATGGGAACATAACATATCGTTATGAAGAAACAACTTTTTACTCCTCGCTGGGTCTCTACGGACACTGTAAGCCTATCCACCTGGAACACCAATTTCATTATGCAATTTTTACTTACACCACTTGAGGGCACGCCTTCATCATTTATCTTACATCCGCCATGGTCCTGAAAACAGTTTCTATGAAAGCTCATGGCCTTAACAGCCCGTTTAAACGTCATTCTATGTGGAGAGAGGCACAACAGCTGGCCGGTGATGTGATTTGCATCCATGAAACATACTTTGCCTCTACTAAAGCTCCACTCTGTTCACATCGTTCATTCCCACACGTATAAATGTCCATTGGCCCGGATAAGAAATGTGGTGTCCTTATAGCCATTCGTAAGTCTGTTGCATTTTCGTTGCTATCCCAAGAATCTGATCGCAAGGGTAGACACCTAATTATTGTCTGTGAAATTCATAATATTACTTATACTTTTGTCAATCTATACACCCCCAATGTTCATCAGATCTACTTTCTAAATTCCTTTTGGAAAAAAGTGTCAAAAATCCAGAAGGGCTTCCTACTTTTCTGTGGAGACTTTAACGGTATCATAAATAACTCCTTGGATGTTTCACACTCTTCTCGCAGTCTGAGACATTCTCTTGCTAATGTGCTTTCCGAGGCTAATTTGTATGACCCCTGGAGATGTCTACATGCTTCTGAAAGGGACTATACGCACTATTCTGCACCCCACAACTCCTACTCAAGAATAGATTTCTTTTTGACGAATATTCAACTTTTACAAAATGTCTCACGTGCAGAAATTCATCCAATGATATGGTCAGATCACACACCTATCCCTCTGAGTATTGAGGAATCTTTAACATTTTCTCCAGTGTTCTTGTGGCGTAATAATGTTTCTATGTATTATAACCCTGCTTTTTGTTCCACTCTTACTACTGCTTTACAGGAATTCTTTAATATCAATTCTTCTCCTACTACAAATGTATTCAGTACGTGGTGCGCCCATAAAGCATACTGCAGAGGTCTTCTTTTGAAATTGGCTTCACAGGCAAGGCGAGATAGGAACACAACCTTTTCAGAAACAGGATAGCTAGACTAGAACATCTCCATAAACAATCCTTATCTCCCAGTGTTCCGCAGGACCTCCAAAAAGCTAGACTTCAACTTAGGACCCTTATGTCATGGCGTCATGCTATGAACTTGAAAAAAAAACTACTTTTTACACCCAAGGGAATAAAGCGGGTAAGATGCTTGCAAGATATCTTGCCATTAGACAGTCTAAATCTAAATTAGCATCAATTGTGGATCCTATATCGGCTAAACCTACGTATCATTCCAATAAAATAGCGGCTGTGTTCTGCTTTTATTATTCCCAACTATATAACTTATAGGAGGACCCTACCACTCCTCAATCTACCCCAGAGCCTATACATACATTTTTAGACAAATTATCATTGCCTAGATTATCAAGTCAAAAATTGGAAGGGCTCAATCAACCCATCTTGGAAAGCGAGATAAGTAGGCTATTAAGGCCTTACATAAAGGGAAATCCCCGGGGGCGGATGGTTTCACAGCGGAATACTATCAAGAGTTTCAATCCATTTTAGTACCCCACCTCAAAAGAACCTACGATGAAGTAGTGCTTAAATCCACATTCCCATCTGAAATGTTAAAGGCTGTTATAGTTACTCTGCGCAAACCAGGGAAAGCTCCTGATCGCCCTCAACATTTTAGGCCAATCTCACTTTTAAACACAGATCTTAAAATATATGCTAAAATCTTAGGTAATCGTCTATTAAATATTACTCCCCTTCTTATTCGGGCTGACCAAGTAGGGTTTGTAAAAGGCCGACAGGCCGAAGATGGCACCCATAGGATACTCAACCTGAT
The DNA here is from genome assembly GCF_062004578.1 of Staurois parvus. Classification (NCBI taxonomy): domain Eukaryota; kingdom Metazoa; phylum Chordata; class Amphibia; order Anura; family Ranidae; genus Staurois; species Staurois parvus. The sequence goes on along the minus strand of NW_028318565.1, from coordinate 244,982 downwards.
GCATTTAGTTGAATCCAAGGGACTCCAGGCTGTGTTCTTGGCATTGGATGCCGAGAAGGCATTTGACAGGGTTCACTGGCAATATTTGGATGCTACCCTAACCAAATTTGGGATCACTGGCTTCATAAAGTCAGCCATCATGGCATTATATACTGTTCCCTCCGCCCAGGTGTTCACCTCTAATGCCCTATCTGCTCCTTTTTTTTTTTTGTATTAACAATTTTTATTGATTTTCATGAATATACAAATAGTAGGTTTAAAAAAAAAAAAGGATAAGAAAAGAAAACAAGCAAAACAGAAAGGTACATTGATGGCAAAACTGCGTAAGGACAGGACCAACAAAAACATAAAATAACAGTGTGAAGGTTATCAGGACCTTACATTTTGGGCCGGCATAGAGGAAATGAAGGTATCCCATGGGAGCCAAATCATCTCAAACACAGCAAACAAACAATTTTGTAGTGCAGTCAAGTATTTCATCTATCTAACATCAGCAATAAGTTTGTACAGATAACCAACACATAGGAATGCTTCTCCTAGTCGCGGTCAGAACATGTACAGCAAGTTTTCCGGATGGTTTAGTTAGACCCGGAAATGGTAGACTGTCAGGTATGGACTTGCCAATAGTGGTGGGACTCACCTGCCTTGTGGGCTGCAGTATCAGGGCTGGCCAGCGGGTGCTCTCAACAACCAGAGGTTCACTTTGGCAATTAGTCATCACCTGGGGCTGATTGCAGGTCGTGTATTTAAGGGATGGCCAGACCTGCAGTCTGTGCCTTGGTGTGTGTTTTTCCATGGGCCCCTGTATCTTGTAATCTGCATTCCTGTTACTTTTTCTGCCTGACTTGTTGCCGACCCTGCCTGATCCTGACCTCTGCTGACTTCTCCTGTTTGATCTCTGGCTTGTGACCCTGACCATTCTCTGCCTGACCCCCTGTACCTACCTGTCCGTTAGTTGCTGTACCCGGCTAGTGACCTGACTACTCTCCACCTGCTCCTCCTGTACCTACCTGCCCGACAGTTATCGACCCGGCCTGCCTGACTACGTTGTGCTCTATATGTGTATGTACCTGTGTATCTATATCAGTTCAGGTTTGGGTTTGTTTCACCTTGTTGTATGTATTTGTGCTAGCTTGGGGTTTGGTGCACTGCGTTTATGTTTGTATTGTCAGTCTTAGTAAATTGTCTTATTTATACCATATCTGAAGCCTGCGTTTCCCTGTGTCAGTACACACACCTCTGGTCACACCCGCATCCCTGACATAGACCTAGCAAAAAAGGTAGTGGATCAAGTGGGAGAGAGGTACGCATTAGTGATTGTAAAAGGGAGAGAACATCTTCCCAAAAAAAGAGTAATGGAGCTGCATGTCCAAAAGATATGATAGAGAAAACCCAGGTCTCCACCACAGTGCCAGCAGGCAGGAGAAGCATTTGGATTATAAGCATGAAGAACTTCAGGCGTTTTGTACCATAACATCATGAGCTTGTATATATTTTCCTTAAAAACCACACAAACAGAAGATCTAGATGCATTTTCCCAAATTTTCTTCCACGTTAATAGGTCAATATCACATTGTACGAATTGAGACCACCTACGCATGTAAAGGTGAGTGTCATTGGATAAAGAGGAGGCATCCAAAAGTAATTTATAAGTATTAGAAATAATACCCCTTCGATGGGGACCCTGCATGCATAAACGTTGGAAGGAAGTAGGCTTCCCCAGGGTTAATGAGGGTGATAAGGTGGAAAAGAAGTGGCGTATTTGAAGGTAAATATATAGGTGTTGAGAAGGTAGAAGAGCTTTTTTCTGGAGATCTGGGAATGAGTGTAACTTACGAGTCACCGGGTGTACCAAGTGACCCAATTGAAAAAGGTTAGCTACTACCCAAAGAGACATCCGGGACATGGCCATATTATCTGGAAGATTAGGGTTATAGAGGATATTTGTCAGTGGGGAGCAATCAGAGGCCAGTGTAAATTTAGCCTTACATTTCTACCAAACAGTCAGAGAAAAGTGCATGGGACCAAGGAATAGGTGGTGAAAAGAAGAGACATCCACTGCTGAGGTCGACCAAAGGAGGGAGCATGGATGAGCCGGAGACAGTTGTAAAGATTTGATCTCAGCCCATGTGTTGGGAGGATAGTGAGTAGACCATGACATGAGAAAACGAAGGTGAGTTGCATAGTAGTATGTTATTATATCCGGTGCCCCCTAGAACGCGGAGAAAGCAAAACAGAACGTGCAATCCTGTGCCGCTTGTTGTGCCAAATAAAATGCAGGAAAGATTTCTGGAGGGAGTGAAGTTTGGACATAGGAACGGGAACGGGGAGGGTCGCAAACAGGTATAACAGTTTGGGTAACACGGTCATTTTTAGTACGTTTATCTGCTCCTTTTAATATTACCAACAGTACGAGACAGGGCTGCCCTTTATCTCCCATCATTTTTTCGTTGGTGATGGAACCCCTAGCGACCGAGATCAGAACCAACCCACGGATATCAGGTATCCAAGTAGCATTTACCTCTCATAAAATTGGACTGTTTGCAGACCATGTAATCCTTACTGTCACTGACCAGATGCAGTCTCTCACAGAAATGTCTGCTTCCTTGCAGTCTTTTAGCGAAGTATCTTACTATAAACTCAACATCATCAAATCTTGTGGCCTCCCAATTGCAATAATGAAAGGTCCCCTGTGTTCTCTTAAGGATAACTTTCCTTATCAATGGACCAATAAGAAATTAGACTACCTTGGTATTTGCATATCTGCCCCGTCCTCCCATACTTTCAAAAATAACTTTGAAAAACTGTACCAATCCACCTTGATGGAAATGCAAAGGCTTGACAAATTTGAAACATTGTGGATAGGTAGAATAGCAGCAAAGATGTTAATCTTTCCCAAGATATTGTATTATTTCAGAACGATCCCAATTCTCATTCCCCACGCCTATTTCCATAAATTAGAGGTGGCCATAAAAAGATTTATCTGGAAGGGGAAAAAAACGCGGATCCCGTTCCTGGCCCTTACCAAACACAAATCAAAAGGAGAAATGGGCTTGCCTGTTTTATTTATGTATTATTATGCTACAATCTTAGACCAACTTCCAGCGTGGTTTGTCCCTACAGACAAATTATGGGTGCAAATAGAACATAATGTGATCCCTAATAAAAACCTACGGGCCCTAATTCTAGCTAGATTGGTATCAAATAAAATTTTAACTACATTTTTACCATCTATTACCGCAACATTGGAAGCTTGGATAATAGGCTTGAACTCACTGCCCTATTCCTCTCCCAAACTTCAAATTAATATCCCACTCTCTGCTTATGAACACCTGATCCCAAACCTTAATACTAACCATTAAGGGATCTAGGGTATAATACATTTTGTTAGGGATTCCGAGGTTTTGCCGCGGTGCACAGAATCCCGATGCGGACAAGCGTGTGGGCGCTAGGACATAGGTGCACGCGGCAACAACTGCGCCCGCGCATGCGCACTCGTGCACGCAGAGGCGTGCCTGGCACCAATGACAGCGCACAGCGCACTATTTAAACCGGCTCTGGCAATGCTCAATTTGCCATATGGACTTGTTCCTTGTTGTTCCTGTTCCTGTGAGAGTTTTCCGTTGTTGCCGAACCCTGCTTGATCCTGATTATTGCTGACCTTCTCCTGCCCTGACCTCTGGCTTGTTTGACCATTCTTCTGCCTGTTCCCAATTATCTGCTGAACCTGGCCTGTGACCCGACGACCCTCTACCTGATGCTCTGTACCGCTCTGCCTCCACCGTTACCGACCCAGCCTGTCTGACTCTGCTATTGATCCAGTGTTTTCCGTCCATCCATCCTGCACGGACCACTCTGCCTCTTCACATCAGGTTCTCATCCTGCTACGTGCCACTGGCGGTTCGCTCTACAACAGCTGGGTGTACCCAGGGGCCATGATCGGGTCTCAGTCTGCTCCAAGTCCATCCCCACCATCAGGAGCTATGGTCAAAAAGCAGATTGGGGCTTAGACTCCACGCCCTGGGGAAATCCGGTCTGTGGAGCACTAGATCTACCATAGGTAGGTACCTGACAGTATCATACGGCCATGTCTGAGCCTGGAAGAGGACCATCCCCTCTGGATGAGATGTGCCAACATCTGGCATCACTCACCCAAGCAGTCAACACGTTACAGGAGGGATATACGCATTTTGAAACACATATTAAGACCCTAGTCTCACCAGCATCCATACCTCCGGATCCGGCTTCTCCGCCTCCAGCCAGGAACTCCGCGGAACCCTCCATCGGAGAGGTGGTCACATTCCTTCTACCTGAACCCTGCGTGCCGATGCCGGAGTGTTTCAATGAGGATCGAGGGGGGTTCAGGGCTTTTCGGAACTCGTGCCAGTTATACTTCAACCTGCAGCTGCGAACATTTTCCTCAGAATCTGTGAAAGTTGGGCTCATCATATCCCTACTGCAAGATGAACCCCAGGGCTGGGCCCACCGTCTACTTGAAGCCCACCATCCGCAACTAAATTTGGTATCTACGTTCTTCGAGGCAATGGCGCAGTTATACAACGATCCGCAGCAGGCAGCTTCTGCTGAGGCGGCCCTGCACTCGCTCCGACAAGGTCGCCGAGCAGCAGAAGACTACACCTCTGAATTCAGATGTTGGAGTGGCGACACCAAATGGAATGACGCAGCCTTGCGCCATCAGTTTTGCTTGGGCCTGTCTGAACCGCTTAAGAATGAGCTAGCCAGAGTGGGCATACCCGACTCCTTGGAAGATCTGATAACCCTGGCCATTCAGATCGACCGCAAGCTGCAGGAACGTAGGCTAGAAAGGTCCAGCTAAGGTCGGAGACCAACATGGGTGTTACCTCGGTTCCCGGGCCAGTCAAATCCCCTTGTTAATAACCAGAATCCTGAGACTACCAACATACTTGAGCCAATGCAACTAGGACAGATTGGTCCTTCACTGACATTTGAGGAATGCCAAAGATGTTGAACAAATAACCTCTGCCTTTACTGTGGGGAAGCAGGCACTTTGTGCGATCCTGTCCGGCGAAGCTGAGTAAGTGTGCCTCTATCTCTTCTGCTGTGTCTCCAACTTGTCTCCACAACTCAAATCATCTAGCTGTGCCTATCTCATTCCAGCTCCCCAGAAGAACCGTGTCAGTGATGGCGGTTATTGATTCAGGGGCTTGCAGCTGTTTTATAGATCTGAACTTTGCAACCCAGCAGCAGATCCCGCTACAGATGAAGGAACAGGGTCTAAACATTTTCCTGGCTGATGGGTCCCGTATCAAATCCAGGTTGGTAGACCATGAGAACTCACCGATCTGTACTACGGTTGCCGGCCACCATCAGGAACTCCTTTGCTTGGATGCCATCACGTCCCCCTTATTCCCAGTCATTTTGGGGCTTCCCTGGCGCATGAACCCCAAATCAATTGGAAGACAGGGGAGATCCAATTCTGTTTATCTTACTGTCAAGAACATTGTTGTCCCAAGATGCCTTCGGTCCCACGGATCCTATTATGTGTGGACGCTGACGCTGAGCTAACTCAAGCCATTCCTTTGGTTTACCATGGCTACCTCAATGTGTTAGCAAACGGGGAGCAGACTTTCTTCTTCCACATCGAACGTATGATTGCCCGATCGACCTCCTCCCGAGGTCTGAGATTCCCTTCGGGGGAATCTTTCCTTTATCGTAGCGGGAGTTGGGGGTATTGAAGGACCGCATAGATGAGAATCTCCGAAAAGGTTTTATCCGTCCTTCCACTTCACCAGCTGGAGCTGGAATCTTCTTTGTGGAGAAGAAATACAAGTCCCTGAGACCCTGTGTGGACTATCAGGAGTTAAATAAGGTAACTTTGAAAAACCGCTATCCCCTTCCCTTAGTCCCCGAGCTGTTCCAGAGGCTGAAGACGGCATCTGTCTTCACCAAGCTGGATCTGAAAGGTGCCTATAACTTGGTCCGTATACGAGAAGGGGATGAGTGGAAGACGACATTCTGCACCCAATTTGGCCACTTCGAGTATCTAGTCATGCCGTTCGAGCCACATTTCAGCATTTCATTAATGATGTATTCAAGGACTATTTTGATGTATTTGTTGCCATTTACTTAGATGACATTTTGATTTTTTCTCCATCCCTGGAGGCGCATCGGGGTCATGTCAGGAGCGTGCTGGAGCGACTTTGCCAGCACGGGCTCTATGCCAAGGCAGATAAGAGCAGTTTTGAGCAGCACAGCATCCCGTTCCTGGGATTAATCATCTCCACCACAGGAATTGCCATGGACCCTCAGAAGATTTCTGAAATCCTAGAATGGCTGGTACCCTCTGATAAGAAGGGTATACAGCGGTTCATTGGCTTCGGCAATTTTTATAAAAAGTTTATCAAGAACTTCTCAGGCCTTGTGTCTCCCATCACCCAACTCACGAAGATAGGGGTTTGGTTCCAGTGGACTCCCGAGGCGCAGGTGGCTTTTGAGACCCTGAAAAAGCTGTTTACAGCAGCTCCCATCTTAAGTCACCCGGATTCCTCCTTGCCCTACATACTGGAGGTAGATGCGTCGGAAAACGCAGTAGGTCAGAAAGGAAGGGCCTTAAGGAGCTTATGCACCCCATAGCCTTCTTTTCCAGAAAACTCACACCAGTGGAGAGAAATTATAACATTGGAGACCGAGAGCTCTTGGCCATCAAAACGGCACAGGAGGAATGGAGGTACCTGCTGGAGGGGGTCATGCATCCGATCTTAATCTACACAGACCATAAGAATTTGGAATATTTGAGAACAGCTAAGCACCTGACACCACGCCAGGGCAGATGGGCGCTGCTCTTTTTGAGATTTGTTTTTCACATAACCTATAGGCCGGGGTCTAACAACACAAAGCCCGATGCTCTCTCTCGCATGTTCGAGGACCCAGAGGAAATCTCTAAACCTGACACTATCCTGCCTGCAGGGAATTTTTATTGCTGCAGTCTGAACTCCTGTCCAAGTTGCAAGCAGCATGATCACACCAGGATCACACTGCGATCTTCGTGGTAGTGGATCGTCTGTCCAAGATGACCCACTTCCTACCATTAAAGAATACACCTTCGGCACCAGAAACTGCACAGATTTTTATCAAGGAAGTTGTAAGGCTCCATGGGGTGCCTAGGGATATTGCTTCGAACCGAGGGGTTCAGTTAACCTCAAAGTTTTGGAGAGCCCAGTGTGAAATCTTAGAAATCAAGCTATCCTTTTCTTCCGCATACCATCCACAGACAAATTGGCAGACCGAACGGACCAACCAAACCTTCGAGCAATACCTCAGGTGTTACATTTCTTTCCTCCAGGAAAACTGGCTGGAACTCCTGCCTTTAGCAGAATTTGCCTACAATAATGCGAGTCACTCCGCCACTAAGCAATCCCCGTTCTTTGCCAATTATGGGTTCTGTCAGGGATCCAGGTATGACCAGAAATGTGTGGACTGACACAGGGAAGTAGCAGGTTACAGGAATGATGTAATAATAATATAATTTATTATTAGCCATCCAAATATACAAAACGCACAGTAAACAAAACCAACCTTACACTAATATCAATATGTGCAGGAATACAGGTGTAGTCAGGGCTGGAGAGGTGGAATGTCAGGCAGGCCTTATGGTTCTTTCACGAGCCGACTGACGGTAGCCTCTAGCGACCCACAGGCCAGAGTCCCTCAGGGCGCGGAGTCTAAGCCTCAGCCTGCTGGTTCACCAGAGCCCTTGATGGTGGGGATGGACTTGAAGCAGCCTGAGACCAGGTTGCGACCCACGAGTAACACCAGCTGTGGTAAAGGTAGCCGTCAATGGGGTATAGAAGGTAAGAGCCAGATGTGAAGAGGTATAACGTGGTCAGACAGGCCGTGTTGGTAACAGCGGAGCTGACAGTACAGAATGGCAGGCAAAGAATAATTAGGTCACAGGCCGGGTTCAGCAACAGGAGGTCAGGAAATAGGATCAGGCAGAGAACGGTCAGGACGAGCCAAGGGTCAGAGCAGGAGAAGACAACAGTATCAGGATCAGGCTGGGTCGGCAACAAGGCAGTCAGAAGTACATACAATCAGGAACACAGGAACAAGATACAGGGGTTCATGGGAAAACACCAAGGCGCTGATTGCAGGCCTGGTCCTACTTAAATATACCTCCTGCAATCAGCCTCAAGTGATGGCTTGATTGCAGGAGTGATATCCTGGCTGCTAAAAGCACCCGCTGGCAAGCACCGGTACTGCAGACCACACGGCAAGTGAGCCACAGCACAACCTGTGGTGAGTCCATTCCTGAGAGAGGTTGTGTGGACGGCTGCTCTGTGAGTTCCAGGAAGGTTGGAAAGCTTGGGGCTTGCCTGCCCCAACCCAGCCCATGTGGGATGTCGGTCCCTGGGTCTAGTTCTACTGGCCTGAAAGCCCCAAAGCCTGGGACCTCAGGATGGAAGGATGGAAGGCCCTGGGCCTAGTCCTGGAGAGAAGAAGGCCCCAAAGCCTGGGACCCCAAGTGCCCTGCCTGGCCCAGGCAGGAAGGAGGGACCTGGGTCTGGGTCCAGCGAGGTTAGTACCCCAGAGGGACCTAGTACCAGCCTCTGAATCCCAGCAGTGGAGGACCTGGGAACAGCCCCAAAGAAGGGGGAAACCTATGCCGCTTATTGGGACCGTGTGGTTGCTCGGGCCCGGCTGATCGAGAGGGAAGAAGCTAAGTTGCAAAAGCTCTCATTAGAGCTAAAAAAGTTCCAGGCCTCTTATGCCCGGGTCTGGTCTAACAAAAGGCAGGCCATGAAGCCTGGCCTGGAGACCCTGGAGCTCCAGGTCTCCCAGCAGGGACGTTACGTTGCTGCACTGCAGCGGAAGAGTGGGGCCTTGTCAGAGAAATACCTACACAAGGCTATATTTAAGGCCGCAAGAGGCCACAGTGTGGCGGCATTGCGGGGGCCAGTAGAAGGGGTCTCCTCAGTAGAAGACCTATCGGAGGAGCAGCTGGTGGAAGGAGAGAAGGAGCAAAGGCAGGATGCATCTGCTCTGATGGAAGGAAACATGGCGTCTGCTAATGTGCAGGATTGCATGGGTGCGGGATCGCAGGAGTCCCTCCCGCCAGGGCAGCAACCCGTGGATTGGGGGACCCAAGTGGAGGAGGCGGAGTAAGCAGGAAAGCTCCAGTTTGTGTCAAGGGAAGAACCAGAGCTCCCTGAATCGGACTTCTGGTTCACGTTGGAAAACTCAGAGGAGGAAAGAGGAAGTGACGTCATTCCCAAGCAGCCGGCCAAGATGGCGGGGCGGGACCGCGCCGCGTATGTGAGGCTTGAGCGCATCCCTAAGGATGTGTTCGACCAAGGCTGGTGAACTGCCTGGTGATAATGTACCAGACTCTGCTATTCATGCGGGTGAGGTGACTTTGGGCGCTGGGGCAGCGGGCAGCGCACCTGAGGGTGGGATGGTGGCGCAGGTTGACCCAGTGGCCTGGGTGGATGAGATTTCTTCCCCGGAGGTAGTCCCGTGGCGCTCCACCACCTTGGTGATTGGGCAAGCCCCTGCTAGGGGATTTGTTGGGCAAGTTCCTGTGTTGGGGTCTCCGATCATCTTCAGGGTCAGGCCCCATAAGGCCGAGTTCATGAGGTTTCTGTCCCTCTGGTTGGGGTTCCACAGTCTCGGGGTCCCGTGCCCTCTGTTTCAGCTTCCCCTGCTCCTGGTGGTAGTGTAGGGGTCCCTTCAGTTCTGGCTCCCCCTGCAAGTACCCCTGGGTCTGGTGCTGCTATAAGTTACTCAGCAGCGGTTAGGGGTACTGTGGGACCAATGGGGTCTGCCAGGGTGAGGGCGGGTAACTTACCCACCTCTGCGGCTCGCCGCAACGTGGTCCAGATAAAATGGACAGGGAAGGAGGGCCCCCCCTTGGGGAGGAGGGAAGTGGTAGACAGAATCCTGGAAATGGGTTTCAAAGCGAGGGAAATCTTTGCTTTTATAGCCCCTGTGGGAACAGGGGAGTATGATGTCTCCTTTGTGAAGCCGGAACACCTGGATCTCTTTTGGCAGAGGTTTGAGGCTGCCTATACCTCTAGCCCCAGGTGGGCCGGCTTATCCCCCAAGCTTATGTCCCACCAGTTATTGGTAAAGAAAATAACTATACTGGTTCGGAATGAATCTATCCCAGCAGCAGACATCCTGGTGTGGTTAGGCCGGTTTGGGGAGGTGCTTGGGCTCATAAAGTGGTTGATGACAGGGGGATTTGGATGGGTGGGTGGACTACCACCATCCGCCTGAAGGTGGAGGGTAATTCTATACAGCACGTCCCTTCTTCCGCCTTCCTGGGTAAAGACCGGCTGGTCACATTTTACACGGGCCAACCCAGGCTATGCCACAGATGTGGGATGAAAGGGCACTTTGCGGCCACCTGCCCGGTACAGCAGCTGCTCATTGTGCCAAGAAATTGGGCACCTGGCGAAGGACTGCACAGTCATACAGTGCAATCTTTGTGGAAAGGTGGGCCACTACTACAACAGGTGCCTGGAGGCTTTGCACAATCTCCCTGAGAGGGAGATGATTGAGGAGTTTGACAGGATGGATGCAGAGGAGGCGAGTGAAACGCTGGTTAAGAAGGCCACGGCGCTTGTGGCAACCCTTGCAGGGGAGGTCGGATCTGCTGAGGCTGCAGCTGCCTCTGCCCCATCTGGCTTGGTTGGATCTCCTGTCCCCCCCTTAGGTGGGCCTATCCCCCCCCCCAGGGTTAAGAGAAACTTGCTTAAGGAAGCTGCTAAGGGGGCTGGGGAGAGGAAGGCTGTAAGCGAGTCTAGTTTAGCTATGACAGCTCCCCCTGTGCTCTTACCGCTGCAGAGGGAGAAGGCAGGTGTGGGGTCCCATGGGTCCCAAGATCCCATCCAGGGAGGGGTGCAGGTGGAGGAGGGATGGTCCCTGGTGTCCGGTGGAAGGCACCGTAAGCCTGTGCTGTCTTCAGCGGGGTCAGTTTCCTCACTGGAGGTGGGGGAAGTGGCCTTGGAACATCGGAATGGGGCTCTATCGGGGGGAGGAGGAAATGTCCAGTGGTCATGCCACCCCGATGGAGGATGAGGATGCGGGGGGGGGGGGTCTCTCAAAAGAGGGAGGGATCCTGCCAAAAGGGTTAGGAGGAGGGTTAAGAAACGTCCCTCTCAATTATCTTAATGGCAGTTCCCGCTCCGATAAAGGTGGCAACCATTAATGTTGCCAGCCTACTGTCTGTAAGAGCAAAGGAAACAGCCTTATTTTTGATCAGTGGGATGGAAGCTGATATTTTCTTTTTGCAGGAGACCAGGTTATCTAGCTTGGCTGATGTCCATCTGGCCAAGCGGGAGTGGAGGCGTTGGCCCTCCTACTGGTCTCTTGCGGCTGAGTCTTACAGCAGAGTTGCGGTGCTTTTTACCGGCATGGTAACGTGTCGGCGGATAATTGAGGTAGAGATCGGAAGATGTCTGATTCTGGATGTTCTCGTAAAGGGGCATGAGCTCCGTCTCATTAATATCTATGGCCCACAGTCCTAGTGGGACAGGAAGAACATCTTTGCGTGGATTAAACCTTACCTCCTTACATCTCGGCTGGTGGTCTTTGGAGGTGATTTTTACACCATCACTAGGCCCAAGGACAGGAGAGGCTTCACTGACAGGCTGGGATATGACAGCGTTTTTCTAAATGCTATAGTCAGCGAGGCAGGTCTGGTTGACGCTTGGATTCAAAGTGTCCCAGACGGCACGGGTTTCACCTATAGGAGAGGTAACTGCCAAAATAGGATAGACAGTTTTTTTTTGAAGGAGAACTCTGCCTTCCCGGCACCTGAGTATCGGGTGGTGGAGTTTTCCGATCACCTTATGCTGTCTGTCACCTTGAATATTTCAGACACGCCGCTGAGAGGAAAGAGCATCTGGAGGATGAATTTGTCTCTGCCGGAGGACGAGGAGGTGAGACGATCTTTCGAGTTCTTTCAAGCGCAGGAGACGGTGCTGGATTTTTGCGGCAGTAAGTCTGAGAGGTGGGAGCTCACCAAAGTGCGGATCAGCAGGTTTTTCAAGGCCATTGGTAAGAGACGGCATTTTAAACAGTATAACGCCTACCAGCGGTTGCGGAAGAAGCTCGACCGCCTTGTTTCTAGCGGTGGAGATTCGGGGGCAATCTCGGAGGTAAAGCTTCTCCTTAGGAAACTCCAGTATGATCGGCGTGCCTCTTTGGTTCTGGAGAGGGATTATGGGAAATACCACTCACCCGACCCTTTCCAGAATTGCAAACAGAGTGCAGCAGTTAAGACGATCTCTGCTCTGAGGGATAGTCCCTGACTAAATCAAGTTCGGGGATTCTGGAGGTCTCCAGGTCCTTTTATGCGGATTTACTGAGTGAGAGGCACCTTGACCGGACAGGGATGTCGAGCTTTTTGGAATCCACGCCTGGTCTGGGCAGTGATATCCCTCTGGCAGGTTTGACTGGGGAGATTACTGCAGAAGAGGTGTCCAGAGCGATTGATAGTCTGGCCATTAAAAAGACTCCTGGGCCAGACAGCCTGACAGCTAAATTCTTTAAGGCTTTTAAATCCTGCCTGGCACCTCGTCTCGCGGAAGTGTATAACAGCTGTCTGGATGAGGGATATCTCCCTCCTTCCATGAGACAGTCTGCAGTTATCCTCCTGTCAAAGGGTAAGGATCCTTCAGCTATTGAGAATTGGTGCCCCATCAGCCTCCTCAATGTCGAAAGAAAGGTTCTGGCGAAGATCTTGTTCTGGCGCTTGTCGTCAGTGGCAGTTTGCTTTCTCGTCAGCAGCATTGCTCGGTTCAGGGCAGGAGTACCTTTACAGCGGTGTTATCTGTCTGGGAGGCTCTGGAGCGATGTAAAGCTGAAGGATGGGGAAAGTACTTGTTGGTGGTGGATCAGGCAAAGGCCTTTGATCGAGTTGAAAACAAGTACCTCTGGCATTTCGTGGACCGGTATGGTTTGGAGGGGAGGTTCATCGGCTGGTTGAAGACATTGTACCAAGGGGCTGAAAGCTTCATGTTGGTGAATGTTTGGGTTGGGCAGCCCTTTGAGGTTGGATCTGTGGTGCGCAAGGGGTGCCCGCTAAATCTCTTGCTCTATGCCTTTGCCATCGACCCCTTCATTAGGAGGCTAAATGGCGGGGCGGTGAGTGGGGTGCCGAAGGGTGCCACTGGAGATCCGCCTTTGAGAGTTGTGGCTTATGCTGATGATGTTTCTGTTTTCATTTCTGGACTAGAGGAGGCGCAGGAGGTGGTTTCAGTAATGGATCAGTATGCCGAGGCATCAGGTTCCAAGGTCAATCAGGACAAATGTGAAGTTCTCTGGATGGGCAGGGAGGGTGAGAGCTTTTCACTCCCGGACACCTTCCTGGTGCCTCAGCCAAACATCAAAGTGTTGGGCATCAATTTTGGCCCTGCTGATTACAGCAAGCAAAATTGGAAATCCAAGCTGTCGGATGCCGAGGTCAAAGTGAGATGCTGGAAGGGGTGGCGGCTCTCCTTGAGGGAAAGGGTTGATTTGATCAAGCCTTAAATGATGTACGGCGTACATCATTTGGGTGGCGGTGGAGGCAGCAGCAATGGAAGGCCATACAGCACCCTATCACAAAATGGAACCCACCAACAGTGTAAGGAGACCTGAAAGTGGCACATGGCGCAAGGTGGCGGTGGAGGCAGCAGTATTCGGAAGCCAAACACAGGCCTCGGTTAAAAAGCGGAAGCCGTCAGCAGCGTGAGCAGACGACAGAGACACATGGCGCAGAGTGGCGGTGGATGCAGCAGTATTCGGAAGCCAGACACAGGCCTCGGTTAAAAAGCGGAAGCCGTCAGCAGCGTGAGCAGACGACAGAGGCACATGGCGCAGGGTGGCGGTGGAGGCAGCAGCAATGGAAGGCCATACAGCACCCTATCACAAAATGGAACCCACCAACAGTGTAAGGAGACCTGAAAGTGGCACATGGCGCAAGGTGGCGGTGGAGGCAGCAGTATTCGGAAGCCAAACACAGGCCTCGGTTAAAAAGCGGAAGCCGTCAGCAGCGTGAGCAGACGACAGAGACACATGGCGCAGAGTGGCGGTGGATGCAGCAGTATTCGGAAGCCAGACACAGGCCTCGGTTAAAAAGCGGAAGCCGTCAGCAGCGTGAGCAGACGACAGAGGCACATGGCGCAGGGTGGCGGTGGAGGCAGCAGCAATGGAAGGCCATACAGCACCCTATCACAAAATGGAACCCACCAACAGTGTAAGGAGACCTGAAAGTGGCACATGGCGCAGGGTGGCGGTGGAGGAAGCAGTATTCGGAAGCCAAACACAGGCCTCGGTTAAAAAGCGGAAGCCGTCAGCAGCGTGAGCAGACGACAGAGACACATGGCGCAGGGTGGCGGTGGATGCAGCAGTATTCGGAAGCCAAACACAGGCCTCGGTTAAAAAGTCTGCTGGGGGATGGGAGACATTGTCAGTATACAGGGGGATGCTGCTGGGGGAGGGGTGACATTGTCAGTATACAGGGGGATGCTGCTGGGGGATGGGGGACATTGTCAGTATACAGGGGGATGCTGCTGGGGGATGGGGGACATTGTCAGTATACAGGGGGATGCTGCTGGGGGAGGGGGGACATTGTCAGGATGGGGACTTCTGGACACACTTGGACTAGTTTAGGGCTCATCTGCTTCCAGTTATTACTGACACATCCCTGTCATTTGTCTCCCTTTTGTCATACATTCCTGGGAGTCTAACTATGGGACATATATACACCATCATCCACCCAACCTACATCGAAGGAAGACACGACTCAGACCATCAGCTGGGCATACATTGGCTTACATATATATATATATATATATTTTTTTTTTTTTTGTCGGATTTTGTATTATGAAGGTTTTGAGTGATACAAAAAGAAATCTTAATAAATGTGGTTTAGATGAATATTTGCAATGTTATGATTTTTGGCTGATCGCAGAGCCTCGAATGAATGGAAGGGTTGATCGATCTTCCCAGATAAACCGTTAAATGGATGCAGTTGGTTCTCCGTATCGGATTTGGCGGTAACGGTCCATAGATTTCCGGCGGGAGATTAGAATGAAGCAAGCATTAGAAATTTGAGCCAATGACAGTTATAGACGTTTCCTTCAGATAGTACAACATCTTTGTTTCTACGTGGAGTGTGAAGGAGGTGATGAGATCTGTTCCCTCAGTTGGGAGGATCGTTGTTCGGTATATATTGAACGATCTCTGATCTTCAGGAGAAACTCATCACAACTAAAGGAAGGCGGATAAGATCAGTCCCTGGAATAAGATGTCATTTCCCCAGAGTCTCACACTGAAAACATTTTCTATTAATGTATAATTGTCACCATAATTAACATGTATAATATATTATAAGATATTTATACCATTTTATCATTTCAATTATAACAACCAATACAAAAAAGTTAGTTATTTTAGATTTTGCAACAACATAACTTGAGGATGATCGACTTGGGGGAGGACCCACTCCATACATCTACAATGGTCGGTTACTGCTTTCCTCCTTTTTCCTATCTCCTGATTTTCCTCCCTGAGACTGAATCGGTTGATAAAGAGGAGGTTTATAGAATTGTGTATGGAGATGTGGGTGGCTCTGAGAAGACCAATCTTTTGAAAAATTCCTCTAAGTGGAACAAAAACAAAACCAATTTTGACAAGTCCTATAATAATAATTTAAAACAAAAATAAAAATGTCTCCATCGTAATTTATTGTCAATCTCGGGGTCCAGCGTTGTCACAAGGACGCCGACACACAAAAATTAAAACAAACCAAAACAAAAGAAGTAGCTATGGGTGACATCCCCGCCTGCTCTTCCCAATTGTTTACATCTGACCGGTCAGTCCCCTGTGAAGATCTGCCCCCCTTGTCATTACCCCCCCCTTCACCCCAGGATCAGTCCCCCGTGAAGATCTGCCCCCCCATTGACGCAAACATCCCCCCCTAGCAATAAGCTCAGTCTCCCTTGCTGCAAATCCCCACCCCCATGTGACTGGTACCCACATGTAACTGCACCACCAAAACATGTTATGGCCCCCCAATATCACTGATCCCCCCACATGTGACTGTACTTGCCATGTCACCCCCCAAGCAGCTTGGCGACATTAGGATCGTCAGCAGCAGCAGCAGTGATCCGAGGGATGTGACTCCTGTAATTGCAATCCAGCATGAAATGAGTTAACACTTTCTCAGAGCGAGATCGCTGATCGTCTGCTTATGCCTGAAACTGGCACATGCGCAGATACATCAAGGGGGGCAGATCCTCACGGGAGACACATCTTCATGCAACACCGGCAACTGTTATCCTGTCTTATTGCAAAGAGTGTTCAGCGGTGCGGACAGGTGGGCGGGCGTAGTTTATTTTTTTTTAATTTGGCAAATCGGCATCATCAGGACAATACCGGACGACGTGACTGCCGATGGATTACATCGATGTAACGATTTTTTGTTATCCTGAGGATTTACTCCCCTTCCTGACCAGGCCTATTTTTGCTATTCTGCGCTGCACTATTTCAACTGGTAATTGCGCGGTCATGCAATGCTGTACCCAAACAATATGTGCGTACTGTTTTCACACAAATAGAGCTGTATTTTGGTGGTAGTTGATCACCTGTGCACTTTTTATTTGTTGTGCTATGAACAAAAAAGACCGAAAATTTAGAAGAAAAAAAAATACTTTCAGCTATAAAATAAATATATAGTAAACTCAAAGTTAGTCATAAAATTAGGCCAAAATGTATTCTGCTACATGTGTTTGGTAAAAAATCCCAATAAGTGTATATTGATTGCTTTGTGTGAAAGTTATAGCGTCTACAATCTATGGTATACATACTGTAATTTATGCCATTTTGTGCTATACAGAGTTGCATTAGTTTAAATGACAATTGCGTGGTCATGCAATGCTGTACATAAATGAAATGTATATCCTTTTTTTCACACAAATATAGCTTTTTATTTTGGTAGTATTTGATCACCTGTGCACTTTTTTGTGCAATAAACAAAAAAAAGTCTGAAAATGTAGAAAAAAAACTCCAATATTTTCTAATTTCTATCATAAAAACTATCCAATTAACTAAAATTTCGGAATAAATTTAGGCCAAAATTTATTCTGTTACATATTTTTGGTTAACAAATCCCAATAAGTGTATATTGATTGCTTTGTGTGAAAGTTATAGCGTCTACAAACTATGGTATAGATAATGGAATTTACACAGCTTTTACTTTCTGACTGCCCATCAAACTTCTAATGTGCTAAAATATCAGGACAGTACAAACACCCCCAAATGAACCCTTTTTGGAAAGTAGGCAACATAAGCTATCTGCTGAGAGGCATATTGAGTCCATGGAAGATTTATTTTTTCCACAAATTGTGTTAAAAAATGGAATTTTCCAAAAATGTCATTTAAATATATTTCTCACACAAGCAATGGGTATATGTGGAATTACACCCCACAATACATTCTGCTACTTCTACCGAGTATGGGGATACCACATGTATGAGACTTCTTTGGAGCCTAGCCACATAAAGGAACCTGAAATCCAATAATCACTTTGATAGCCTAATGCAGGCCATAGATGGGTCAAAAATTGGTTGATTTTTCGGCCGAAAATAAAATCGGCCGATTTCCGGATCGTTAGTGGGCTATTTGTTCGGCCGTTTTTCGGTATTTTGGCCGTTTTTTTAAATCGGGAAACTTGGAAAAAAATCGGCCGATTTTGCCGATCGCCCGATTTTCGCGGCAATAATGGGCTAATCGGCCGATTTTTTGCTGATAAAAAATCTGCGCATGAGCAGTGACCTGCAAGAGGAAGACAAAAAGAAGAAAAAGAAGAAGAGGAAGAAGAAGAGGATGAAGATGATGATGAAGAAGAGGAGGATGATGATGACGAAGTAGAAGAAGAAGAGGATGATGAAGAAGAAGAAGAAGAGGATGATGATGATGAAGAAAAAGAAGAAGAAGAAGAGGAGGAGGATGATGAAGAAGAAGAAGAAGAAGAGGATGATGATGATGATGATGAAGAAGTAGAAGCAGAAGAAGAGGATGATGATGAAGAAGTAGAAGAAGATGAAGAAGAGGATGATGATGAAGAAGTAGAAGAAGATGAAGAAGATGATGATGATGATGACAAAGAAGAAGAAGAGGATGATGATGATGATGATGATGATGATGATGAAGAAAAAGAAGAAGAAGTAGAAGGATGGTGATGAAGAAGAAGA
Organism: Staurois parvus; assembly: GCF_062004578.1. NCBI lineage: Eukaryota > Metazoa > Chordata > Amphibia > Anura > Ranidae > Staurois > Staurois parvus. Next base: position 226,758 of record NW_028318565.1, on the reverse strand, counting down.
AGTAGAAGAAGCAGAGGATGATGATGAAGAAGTAGAAGCAGAAGAAGAGGATGATGATGATGATGATGATGAAGTAGAAGAAGATGAAGAAGAGGATGATGATGAAGAAGCAGAAGAAGAGGATGATGATGATGATGATGATGAAGAAGAAGAATAAGAGGATGATGAAGGAAAAGAAGAGGATGATGATGATGAAGAAGAAGTAGTAGAAGAAGAAGAAGAGGATGATGATGATGATGATGATGAAGAAGAAGAAGAAGAAGAAGAAGAAGAAGAAGAAGAAGAAGAAGAAGAAGAAGAAGAAGAAGAAGAAGAAGAAGAAGAAGAAGAAGAAGAAGAAGAAGAAGAAGAAGAAGAAGAAGAAGAAGAAGAAGAAGAAGAAGATGATGATGAAGAAGAAGAAGAGGATGATGATGATGAAGAAGAGAATGATGATGAAGAAGAAGAAGAAGAAGAAGAAGAAGAGGAGGATGATGATGAAGAAGAAGAAGAGGAGGAGGATGATGATGAAGAAGAATTAGAAGCAGAAGAAGAGGATGATGATGATGAAGTAGAAGCAGAAGAAGAGGATGATGATGATGAAGAAGTAGAAGAAGATGAAGAAGAAGATGATGATGAAGAAGGAGAAGAAGAAGGATGAAAAATAAAAGGAATTCCAGTCCGGTAAAAAGTGTCTCTGCAGAGAGCTCTGCTATTTCTCTGATAGTTCCTTGACATTTACAGAGGTTGCAACATTGTATCTATTTGTTTCCGAATAAAAACATCTGTATTCTAAATGGAAACAAATAGATACAATGTTGCAACCTCTGCAAATGTCAAGGAACTGTCAGAGAACTGTCAGAAATAGCAGAGCTCTCTGCAAGGACACTTTTGCCGGCTGTAGACGGGATGAAAATTGGCCAATTGTTTTTTACCATTGATGGTAACGTCGGCCGCTTGAACGACCGATTTTTCGTTTTTTAAAAGAAAAATCGGCCGATTTTCGACCCATCTATGGCCTGCATAATGCAGGCCATAGATGGATCGAAAATCGGCCGATTTTCGGATCGTTAGTGGGCTATTTGTTCGGCCGTTTTTTGGTATTTTGGCCATTTTTTTAAATCGGGAAAGTTGGAAAAAAAATTGGCCGATGTTGCCGATCGGCCAATTTTCGCGGCAATAATGGGTTAATCGGCCGATTTTTTACAGATAAAAAATCTGCGCATGAGCAGTGACCTGCAAGAGGAAGACAAAAAGAAGAAAAAGAAGAAGAGGAAGAAGAAGAGGATGAAGAAAAAGAAGAAGAGGATGATGATGATAATGAAGAAAAATAATAATAAGAAGAGGATGATGATGAAGAAGTAGGAGAAGATGAAGAAGAGGATGACGGAGGAGGATGACGGAGGAGGAGGAGGATGACGGAGGAGGAGGATGACGGAGGAGGAGGATGACGGAGGAGGAGGAGGATGTCGGAGGAGGAGGAGGATGACGGAGGAGGAGGAGGAGGAGGATGACGGAGGAGAAGGATGACAGAGGAGGAGGAGGAGAATGATGAAGAAGAAGAAGGAGAAGAAGAAGGATGACAAATAAAAGGAATTCCATTCCGGCAAAAAGTGTCCCTGCAGAGAGCTCACGAAAATCGGCCGATTTTTTCCAACTTTACCGATAAAAAAAATCTGCCAAAATACCAAAAAACGGCAGAACAATTACCCACTAACGATTCGAAAATCGGCTGATTTTATTTCCGGCCGAAAAATCGGCCGATTTTCGACCCATTTATGGCTTGCATAAAGGTGCGTAACTTCCTCATTTCACTTCCTCACTACCTATCACAGTTTTGGAGGCCCTAAAATGCCAGGAGAGCACCAAACCAAAGTTTACACCCCAAGGAATTTAAAAAGGGGCATGTTAAGTATTTTGCAGATCTAATTCTTTCTCACAAGTTTTTGAAATGTAAAAAAGAAAAGCAAAATATGTTTTTGTTTTCTTTCCTTCTTTATTTTCCAAAAACTTGTGATAACAAAGGAGATCTGCAAAATACTCACCATGCATCTTATCAAATTCCTTGGGGTGTCTACTTTCCAAAAATGGGTCATTTGGGGGGTGCTATCCTGGCATTTCAGAGCCTCCGAAACTGTGATAGGTAGTCAGGAAGTGTAATAAGGAAATAAAGCCCTTTAAAAGCCTGAAGGTGCTTATTGGATTTTGGGGTCCTGTACCTGGCTAGACTGCCACAAATTATCTCACATGTGGTACCCCCATACCCATAGCATGTGTGAGCAATAAATAATTTAAGTGAAAATGTTGTGTAAAAAAATAAAAAAACTTTTTTTTTCTGTCATTTTCTAAAAATGTGTGGTAAAAAATAAATTCTTCTACTGACTCAACATGGATCTCAGCAAATAGTTTGGGGTATCTACTTTCCAAAAAGGTCATTTTGGCATGGTGGGGGCATTTTATGCCCAGCATTAGAAGTTTATGCCACACATCACTTTTTCTTCTATCCACCAGAAGACCAAGCCTTTTCTGACACTTTTTGTTCACATGAAAAAGAAAAATCAGTATTTGTTGGTAGGAAATTACTTTGAACCCCCAAACATTATATATTTTTTAAAGCAGGTGCCCTAGTGAATAAAATGGTGGAGTCTGCAATTTTTGTGTGGCACATTGTACTTGCGTAGCAGTTTTTCAACCACTATTTTTTTTTAAAAAATGCACAAAAACAAAATATATTTTCCAATTATTTGTTAAAATACAAAAGATGATGGTATGCTATGTAAATATATGCCAAACATGACATGCTTTAAAACTGTCCATGCCCCGTGCACTGGCGACAAACTGCATATATTTTTAATATCCATAGGCCATAAAAGCCTTTACAAGCTACGTTTTAGATTTACAGAGGAGGTCAATACTCGAGCAGATGGGGGGAGGAGGGTGCTGGTTTTTTTAAGTTATTTTGATTTGTTTTTATTATTTTTACACTGCCCCTTTTCATTTTTTTTTTTCGTTTGAACACTTTTAATGCTATCACAGGAAAGGCAAATATCCCCTATAACTTCAATTTTGTGGACATTCTAACACTGGGAAGAACTGACTTGGTGTCACTGACATCCCCAGTGACACCAATACAGTGATCAGTGTTAAAAAAAAAAACCCACTGACACTGTACTAATGACACTGGACAGGAAGGGGTTAACATTTAGGGGCAATCAAAGGGTTAACTGTGTGTTGGGTGATTTTTTTTTTTATTATTTTCTAGAGGCGGTGGCGCTTCACTGTAAAGCACACTGCTCTTGATGGCTCTGCTCAACCATTCAGAGAAGTGTGTCCAAGCTGATAAGGAGGAGCTATGTTGGTAAACAAAGTAACCCTCTTCCCCGTCGGTGATCCTCTGCAATCACCGGGCACCAGCGGGTAATCACTGGCCGGGATCAGGTGATTGACACCCGGGGCTGTGATCGGTGGAGCGGGTAGGGCGGTCATGCCTCGCGCCCCCGCCCCCCCATCCGGAAATGCAAAAAAAGTATATATACGTGATTTTGTGCACCTGTACCGCCATGTAGCAGTATATCTGCTACATGGCGGTGGGTATTAAAAGACTTGTCAAAAACTGTTGTTTGTTCAATTAAAGGGATTTTTCAAAAGTTTGGTGTCCTTATTTTTTCTACATGTAACCTTTTAGTGAACGGGTGGCTTACAGCTCACTCATCCACAGGTGGGGGGCAGCATCAGGGTGCCCCTTCTTTTAAAGAGATACCCTGATGCTAATGAGCCTGTCTGCCAGCAAAGCCCCATAACCACCAGGCCAGGGCTCTGTGGAAGAGGCCCTTGTCCCCCTCAAAGCTGATGGCACATGGCCTGGTAAGGTGCATGGGAGGTTGCCTATCCCCCCCCCCCCCTTTCCTGCCCTGCCAGGCCTGTGCTCGGATCAAGAGTACAGTAGGAATTTAAGGGGGACCCCACACATTTTCTTCCATTTGTTTTTTTCAGGGAGTATTCTCCCCTCTGTCTTCTACTGTGTCAAGCAACACACTGCATAAGGCATAAATGTGATACAGAGAAGCTTTGATGCAGATGAGAACTGACATATTAGGAAGGCGTGAGTCTCCCAGGATTCTGGTGACAACCCAAAACTGGGCAAATTCCTTCACTTTCACTCTGCCTGATAACAGTAAACAGGGAAAACGAGAAGGTGAATCTATCTAATGGGGCGCAGGGAGCAGGAAAAAACTGTCTACCCTTTCTCCTCCTAATCCAAAACTGATTTTTATTTTGTACAATAGTGTGCCGATTGTTCCTATTATTCTATTTATTTCTTACAAAGGCCGAGTGTGCAGAGGGAAAGGGGGGGGGGGTTGTCTTGGTGTCTGTGAGCTTATGAAAATGCAACAGTAGCTGAGGTACATCTGAAAAATTCTAGAGAGGGGAGGGGGAGATATTCCAAAGCAATTTCCAGGTAAAGCTTTTTTGTGTTCTTTATTTTCTCCAGTTTATTCCTCGCAGTTATTACCTTTTGTCCCACCAGCCCCTCTGTACTAGATTGTAAGCTCCCTTGAGCAGGGCCTCCTAACCCTCTTGTATTGAATTGTGTTGTTGCTGTATTGTCTCCATTTATATTTTTTTACAGCAATGCACAAAGTGTTGGCGCTATATAAATCCTGAATAATAATCATCATCATCATCAGATACTATTAATAATACTATTCCCTTCTTCTTGGTCTGAGCAAAAGGGTGACACCCGGATCCACCACATGGTAGATAATTAGAGATGAGCGAATTATTCAAAAATTTGAATCGGCTGATTCGCCGAATTCACGGAATAAATTTGATTTGAGGCGAATATTTTCGCTGCAAATTTAACTTATAAAAAGGGTGTTTCTAGGCTTCAGAGAGCCTTTATATTAGTGCAGAACACTGTACCTTTAATTTAAATGCCCTTGGAGTCTGCTGGGGAAGAGAAATAATACTGTCAGTCAGTATGACATGCAGATGAGTGCCGTCGATCTTAGAATCACCGCACACTTCACTCATTTGGGCAGTCACGGGGCCAAAACCAGAGTGTGGAGCCACAGTGTGGCGGTGGAGGCAGCAGCAATGGGAGGCCATACAGCACCCTATGACAAAATGGAACCCACCAGCAGTGTGAGGAGACCTGAAAGTGGCACATGGCAGAGTGTGACGATGGAGACAGCAGCAATGGGAGGCCGTACAGGGACCCATGAGACACTCTGGACCTGGCAGCAGCATGAGGAGGCGGTACAGGGGCCCATGACAGATTACGGGCCTGGCAGCAGCATGAGGAGTCGGTACAGGGGCCCATGGCAGATTACGTGCCTGGCAGCAGCATGAGGAGGCGGTACAGGGGCCCATGGCAGAGTGGCGGAGCGTAAGCAGCTAAAATTGAAGGCCATACAGAGGCCTATGTTAAAATGTCCCCCCAGCAGCAGCGTGGGGAGACGACTATCAAGAGTCCAATAGCAGAGTGGCGGAGCAGAAGCAGCTTCAATTGAAGGCCATACACAGGCCTAGGTTAAAAAGCGGAAGCCGTCAGCAGCATGAGCAGACGACAGAGACACATGGCGCAGGGTGGCGGTGGAGGCAGCATTATTCGGAAGCCAAACACAGGCCTCGGTTAAAAAGCGGAAGCCGTCAGCAGCGTGAGCAGATGACAGAGACACATGGCGCAGGGTGGCGGTGGATGCAGCAGTATTCGGAAGCCAAACACAGGCCTCGGTTAAAAAGCGGAAACCGTCAGCAGCGTGAGCAGACGACAGAGGCACATGGCGCAGGGTGGCGGTGGAGGCAGCAGCAATGGAAGGCCATACAGCACCCTATCACAAAATGGAACCCACCAGCAGTGTAAGGAGACCTGAAAGTGGCACATGGCGCAGGGTGGCGGTGGAGGCAGCAGTATTCGGAAGCCAAACACAGGGCTCGGTTAAAAAGCGGAAGCCGTCAGCAGCGTGAGCAGACGACAGACACACATGGCGCAGGGTGGCGGTGGATGCAGCAGTATTCGTAAGCCAAACACAGGCCTCGGTTAAAAAGCGGAAGCCGTCAGCAGCGTGAGCAGACGACAGAGACACATGGCGCAGGGTGGCGGTGGATGCAGCAGTATTCGGAAGCCAAACACAAACCTCGGTTAAAAAGCGGAAGCCGTCAGCAGTGTGAGCAGACGACAGAGGCACATGGCACAGGGTGGCGGTGGATGCAGCAGTATTCGGAAGCCAAACACAGGCCTCGGTTAAAAAGCGGAAGCCGTCAGCAGCGTGAGCAGACGACAGAGGCACATGGCGCAGGGTGGCGGTGGAGGCAGCAGCAATGGAAGGCCATACAGCACCCTATCACAAAATGGAACCCACCAACAGTGTAAGGAGACCTGAAAGTGGCACATGGCGCAGGGTGGCGGTGGAGGTAGCAGTATTCGGAAGACATACACAGGACTAGTTTAAAAAGCGGAAGCCGTCAGCAGCGTGAGCAGACGACAGAGGCACATGGCGCAGGGTGGCGGTGGAGGCAGCAGTATTCGGAAGCCATACACAGGCCTAGGTTTAAAACTGGAACCCTGCAGCGTGAGCAGACGACAAAGACGCACATGGCAGAGGATGGATCTGGCAGCAGTATGAGAAGGCGGTACAGGGGCCCGTGGCACAGTGTGGTGATGGGGGCTACAGCAACTGGATGCCAGAAAGTGGCTGATAGGGCTATATACTGCATGGAATTATAAAGTTGTAAAGACAGCGGCCTATTTGTCCCTAATAACATGTTTGGGGCATGATTCATGGCGGATTTAGTCAGTTGTGTCAGGAACTGGTGGTTTGAAATCCAGACTAATCCACGCCTGATTCATTTTCACAAACATCAGTCTCTCCACACTTTGGGTGGACAGTCGTGTCCTCCGCGGAGTTACAATACCTCCTGCCGCACTAAACACGCGCTCCGATGCCACGCTACTGGCCGGCATGACAGCCTTTCAAGGGCAAATTCAGCTAGTTGGGGCCAAAGGTCAAGTTTCGTTGCCCAGTAGTCAAGGGGATTGTCTACCTCGGTTGGCAGGGTGCTGTCCAAGTAGGCCCAAGCCTGTTGTTTGAGCTCCTGCTCCAGGTCCTCCTGATGCTACTGCGGCTGGCTAGTAGTTTCCTCACTGCGCTGGTGAAGAAAGCTACTCATCATCGACTGCAGACTGAGGCAGCCGCTGCTGGTGGAGCTGCCACTGCTCCTACCACCCCACCCCTCCCCTGCTGCCATGGCAGCGGAACGCGAGCGTTCAGGGCCCACAGTGCCTGAGGATGGACGTTGGCGCACAAAGGCAGAGACCAACTGACTACATAGGTGGCTTTTATAGTACTTTATTTTGGCCTCCCTCTCAGCAGGTGTGAAAAAAGCCACCATTTTTGAATGGTAGCGAGGGTCCAACAAGGTGGACAGCCAAAAGTCATCCCTCTGTCTGATGGTTATTATTCGGCTGTCGCTACACAAGCAACCGAGCATGCTATGGGCCATTTGTGCCAAGGAATGCGAGGGACTCCCTGCCTCCATCTCCACAGCATACTGCCACGGTGCGTCTGGGTCCTCTGTCTCCTCCTCTACCAGATGCTCCTGCTCCTCCACTCCTTTCCGCTGAGTTGAAAAACCACCCATTTCACTCAATAATTCCGGAGCACCAATGTCCTCCTCTACCTCCTCCTCTTCTTCCTGTCCTGCCCCCACAGGGGTCATGTGGCGTTGAGATTTGTGCGCCACGTCTACCGCACCCTGACCAGCCATTGTTAACAGCATTTGTTCCAGGACGTGCAACAGAGGAATGACGTCGTTCATCCCATAGTCCTGCCGACTCACGAATAGCGTGGCCTCCTCAAAGGGCCTGAGCAAGCGGCAGGTGTCACGCATGAGCTGCCAATGGCTGACATCGAAGTTACACAGGGGAGTACCTTTATCCGCTTGTAACATCAGGAAATCGGTGATGGCCTTTCGCTGTTCGTAAAGGCGGTCTAACATGTGTAGGGTTGAATTCCACCTTGTTGCAACGTCGCAGATCAGGCGATGCTGTGGAATTCCGTTCTGCCGCTGCAGCTCAAGGAGGGTGTGCTTTGCGGTGTAGGAATGGCTGAAATGCATGCAAAGTTTACGTGACATTTTAAGGATGTCTTGCAGTGGGATGGTGGATTTTAGGAACCGCTTGACAACCAGATTGAACACGTGAGCCATGCATGGCGCATGGCACAACCTTACTTGACGCAGAGCAGACACCATGTTCTTTCCGTTGTCGGTCAACATGGTTCCGATTTTCAGTTTGCGCGGAGACAGCCATCTGTCGATTTCTCTGTTCATTACACTCAGAAGTTCCTCCCCTGTGTGACTACGTTCGCCAAGGCATACCAGGTGCAGCACAGCGTGACACCGTTGCGCCCTGCACATGTGATATGCCGGTCGGGTAATGGGACTTTGCACGGGGGTGGCGGCTGAGGACACGGCGGAAGAAGAGGTGGTAGAGGCGGACATCTTTTGTGGACCAAGGACGTGCAAACGTGGAGGCAAAAGCGGCGTGACCTGTCCAAGTTGCTGGTGCGGCTGTGCCGGCACCACATTCACCCAGTGGGCCGTAAATGACATGTACTGTCCCTGACCGTAGTTACAGCTCCACACGTCGGCGCTGCCGTGCACTTTGGCAGAGACCGACATGCTCAAAAACTGGCCCACCATCTCTTCTACATGTGAATGCAGGGCTGGCACTGCCTTTTTGGCGAAGAAATGCCGGCTTGGCACTCTCCACCGCGGCGCGGCACAAGCCATCATTTCTCGGAAAGGTGCTGAGTCCACCACTTGGAAAGGGAGGGACTGCAGCACCAGCAACTTGGACAGGAGGACGTTCAGCTTTTGCACGGGCCCCCTGGCCACGCTTGACTTTCTGGCCACATAGTCGACATACGGCTACGTTTACTTCCTCGGGCGGCTTGACGAAATATTGCCACACCGCCGAGTAGGAAACTTTGCCCCCGCTACTCCTCACTGGCTGACTGCTACTTCCTCCGTGCACACCGGCACCACTACTGGCCGTGGTGGTAGGCTGCAGTGGAGCTGGTGCTCTACTCCGTGGCCGTTTGCCTCCACTGACACTGCTGCGACCCTGCTGCCTCCTGGGCAACCCACCGACTGTTTTGCTTGCTGGCAAGCTGGCACCCTCTTCTCCTGATGATGCGGAAGCAATAACCTGATGACGACGAGGCTGCCAAGTGCGATCAGCCTCATCATAATCAATTAGGGTCTCCGCCTCACTACTAGCCCCCTCGGCTGCGTGTGGGTCAGGAAACAGACCTGTCTCTACACCGGCTACCGAGCCACTCTCCTCGCCAGTACTTCTTCGCCTGGCTGCTGAAGAGGCGGATGTTTCCCCCCGTTCCTGACCGCCCTCTGTTAGCTCTTCCTCACTGTACAGTGGGGCTGAGCCCACAGCATGCGATACTTCGCTTGGTGAGGAAACACCAAAGGACAGGGGCAGGTAGAGGACACGTGATTTCAGTGGGCTTGCTCCCGGGCCATGCCAACTAACGGTTGTGTCTGATGTACCCACCGACCGTTGGCTGTAGGTGTCAGAGGTGACCTGGGAAGAGGAAGACGACCGAGCCAACCAATCGATGACGGCAGGGTTGTCGGTGGAGACACGACCGCTGGATGACACCGGGAGCACTGGCCTCTGGCTGCGACTAGTGCTGCCTCGACCCCTTCCTCTGCTGCCACGTCTGCTCGCTCCTAAAACATTGCCTCCTCTGCCACTCCTCTGCGTGTTGTCTGACATACTCTTTAATTCAACAATTCTGTGTCCCTGAGTAACGATTCTGTGTCCCTGAGTAACAATTATGTGTCCCTGAGTAACAATTCTGTGTCCCTCAGTAACAATTCTGTGTCCCTCAGTAACAATTATGTGTCTGTCCCTGAGTAACAATTCTGTGTCCCTGAGTAACAATTATGTGTCCCTCAGTAACAATTCTGTGTCCCTCAGTAACAATTCTGTGTCCCTCAGTAACAATTCTGTGTCCCTCAGTAACAATTATGTGTCTGTCCCTGAGTAACAATTCTGTGTCCCTGAGTAACAATTCTGTGTCCCTCAGTAACAATTCTGTGTCTGTCCCTCAGTAACAATTCTGTGTCCCTCAGTAACAATTCTGTGTCCCTCAGTAACAATTCTGTGTCCCTCAGTAACAATTCTGTGTCCCTCAGTAACAATTCTGTGTCCCTCAGTAACAATTATGTGTCTGTCCCTGAGTAACAATTCTGTGTCCCTCAGTAACAATTTTGTGTCTGTCCCTGAGTAACAATTATGTGTCCCTGAGTAACAATTCTGTGTCCCTGAGTGACAATTCTGTGTCCCTCAGTAACAATTCTGTGTCTGTCCCTGAGTAACAATTCTGTGTCCCTGAGTAACAGTTATGTGTCCCTGAGTAACAATTCTGTGTCCCTCAGTAACCTTTCTGTGTCTGTCCCTCAGTAACAATTCTGTGTCCCTCAGTAACAATTCTGTGTCCCTGAGTAACAATTCTGTGTCTGTCCCTGAGTAACAATTCTGTGTCTGTCCCTGAGTAACAATTATGTGTCCCTGAGTAACAGTTCTGTGTCCCTGAGTAACAGGTCTGTGTCCCTGAGTAACAATTCTGTGTCCCTCAGTAAGAATTCTGTGTCCCTCAGTAACAATTCTGTGTCTGTCCCTCAGTAACAATTCTGTGTCCCTCAGTAACAATTCTGTGTCCCTCAGTAACAATTCTGTGTCTGTAACTGAGTAACAATTCTGTGTCCCTGAGTAACAATTCTGTGTCCCTCAGTAACAATTCTGTGTCTGTCCCTCAGTAACAATTCTGTGTCCCTCAGTAACAATTATGTGTCTGTTCCTGAGTAAAAATTCTGTATCCCTGAGTAACAATTCTGTGTCCCTCAGTAACAATTCTGTGTCCCTCAGTAACAATCCTGTGTCCCTCAGTAACAATTATGTGTCCCTGAGTAACAATTTTGTGTCCCTGAGTAACAATTCTGTGTCCCTGAGTAACAATTCTGTGTCCCTCAGTAACAATTCTGTGTCCCTCAGTAACAATTCTGTGTCTGTCCCTCAGTAACAATTCTGTGTCCCTCAGTAACAATTCTGTGTCCCTGAGTAACAATTCTGTGTCCCTGAGTAACAATTCTGTGTCCCTCAGTAACAATTCTGTGTCCCTCAGTAACAATTCTGTGTCTGTCCCTCAGTAACAATTCTGTGTCCCTCAGTAACAATTCTGTGTCCCTCAGTAACAATTCTGTGTCTGTAACTGAGTAACAATTCTGTGTCCCTGAGTAACAATTCTGTGTCCCTCAGTAACAATTCTGTGTCTGTCCCTCAGTAACAATTCTGTGTCCCTCAGTAACAATTATGTGTCTGTCCCTGAGTAAAAATTCTGTGTCCCTGAGTAACAATTCTGTGTCCCTCAGTAACAATTCTGTGTCCCTCAGTAACAATCCTGTGTCCCTCAGTAACAATTATGTGTCCCTGAGTAACAATTTTGTGTCCCTGAGTAACAATTCTGTGTCCCTGAGTAACAATTTTGTGTCCCTCAGTAACAATTCTGTGTCCCTCAGTAACAATTCTGTGTCTGTCCCTTCAGTAACAATTCTGTGTCCCTCAGTAACAATTCTGTGTCCCTGAGTAACAATTCTGTGTCCCTGAGTAACAATTATGTGTCCCTCAGTAACAATTCTGTGTCCCTCAGTAACAATTCTGTGTCCCTCAGTAACAATTCTGTGTCTATCCCTGAGTAACAATTATGTGTCCCTGAATAACAGTTCTGTGTCCCTGAGTAACAATTCTGTGTCCCTCAGTAACCTTTCTGTGTCTGTCCCTCAGTAACAATTCTGTGTCCCTCAGTAACAATTCTGTGTCCCTCAGTAACAATTCTGTGTCCCTCAGTAACAATTCTGTGTCCCTGAGTAACAATTTGGTGTCCCTCAGTAAGAATTCTGTGTCTGTCCCTGAGTAACAATTCTGTGTCCCTGAGTAACAGTTTTGTGTCCCTGAGTAACAATTCTGTGTCCCTCAGTAACAATTCTGTGTCTGTCCCTCAGTAACAATTCTGTGTCTGTCCCTCAGTAACAATTCTGTGTCCCTCAGTAACAATTCTGTGTCTGTCCCTGAGTAACAATTCTGTGTCCCTCAGTAAGAATTCTGTGTCTGTCCCTGAGTAACAATTCTGTGTCCCTGAGTAACAGTTCTGTGTCCCTGAGTAACAATTCTGTGTCCCTCAGAATTGTTACTGAGGGACACAGAATTGTTACTGAGGGACACAGAATTGTTACTGTGTCCCTCAGTAACAATTCTGTGTCTGTCCCTGAGTAACAATTCTGTGTCCCTGAGTAACAGTTCTGTGTCCCTAAGTAACAATTCTATAGCCCTAAAGTCTCTTTGGCCCTAACTCTGTCCCTAATACAGAGAGGTCTGTCTCTCTTGAATGACCGGAGGCTAATGGAGAATTCTAACATGGCCGCAATTTATAGCTCGACCATTACACAGTGCTGGCTGGCTGCTGATTGGCTAATGCGATCACATGTCATGAATGAATGCATTATGGATCAGCGCGCCTTGTCTGCGCGCTTTCCCAGAGATCCCTGCTCCGTCGCCACACATGTTGCCGCCATTTTTGGAAAAATTTCGATTCGCGCATCCGAAGTCTGCTAATTTTCGGATTTGGCGCGAATCAAAATTTTCCTAATATTCAAAACGAATTCCACTTCGTGATCGGCCGATGTTTTTGTTCCCGGCTCCTTGTAGTCAGCTAGAGATGAGCCGAGTTGTGTATTAGAGGGAAATGTTTGGCGATCTCCCCTCTTCCCTCGTGTAATGTGAAGTGGATTGTAGTGGGGGATGGGAGCAGATTGTTTCGTGGGTAGAATGTGTCCCCCCAAGCAGGTAGAAGGCAGAATGGGCCCCCCACTCCGGAGGATGGTTGTGTTTGCAGCCTCTGTGTTTAGCCTCGTGAGCAGCTCCTGACAGCTGGAAGTGACCCCCGATAAGTGACAGTCCAGGGAGCAGAACGGCTCCCCGGTGCACATCGGACATCGTTCTATTTCCGATTAAAATCGGTTTTATATCTACCGGGGAAACACATGAAGGGAGAGAAAACACTGGAATGACAGCCAGTGGGCGTGTCTGTGTAACCAATAGCAGCTCAGAGGTCAGTTGTGTGTCAACCAATCGCAATGTTAGAAGGTCTGTATATAAGGCGGAGCGCCGTGTGATTTGTAATGAACTATTGTGGAAACATTTCCCGAGTCATGACGGAGGGTGAGAGCGCCCCAGCTGCCTCTCCTCCAGCGGAGGCCGCCGCCAAGAAGAGGCCGGCTAAGAAGACGTCAGCCGGAGGAGCCAAGAAAGGCATCAAGAAGGCGTCCGGTCCCGGCGTGTCCGAGCTCCTCGTCCAAGCCGTGTCCGCTTCCAAGGAGCGCAGCGGGGTGTCCCTGGCCGCCCTGAAGAAGGTCCTGTCCGCCGGAGGATACGATGTGGACAAGAACAAGAGCCGCCTGAAGATCGCCCTCTTGGCGCTGGTGACTAAGGGGAGCCTCGTCCAGGTCAAAGGCCATGGGGCCTCCGGATCGTTCAAGATCAACAAGAAGCAGCCCGATGGCGCCAAAGACAAGGCGAAGGCGGCCGCCGCCAAGAAGAGCAACAAGAAGCCATCGGCTGCAGCCAAGCCCAAGAAACCGGCCGCCAAGTCCCCCAAGAAGAACGCGGCCAGCAAAGCCCCCACCGCAGCCAAGAGCCCCAAGAAGAAGCCGGCCGCCAAGAGACCGGCAAAGGCTGCAGCCAAGAAGGTGACCAAGAGCCCCAAGAAGAGCAAAGCTGCAGCCAAGCCGAAAAAAGGCGCCAAGAGTCCCGCTAAGGCCAAGCCGGCAGCTAAGAAGGCGGCTAAGCCCAAGAAGGCCGCTCCGAAGAAGAAATAATGGGCGGCGACCTCCTTCATCTCCACCCCCCAAAGGCTCTTCTCAGAGCCCCCCACCTCCCCCCAACAGAGCTCTCCATACATAAACTGATCACGAGCCGCATTCTCCATCCTCCTCACATTTTACACTTCTTCCTTATAGCTCATCCAATGATTCCTCCAAATCACTGGTTGGCCAACGGAGAGATACCTCCCGATACATTTCAGAGGCCCTACCCCCCTCCACACACACCGACATCTGTCATGTGCGGATTGGAGATCTGTCATTTCCCGAACACTGGGATGGGGGGGGGGGGGGGGGGGGGGTAACAATGAACATTTCCCGATCGTTCTACAAGGAATTCCCAGCCTTCATTATTATTGCGGCCATTGTGGAAGTTGTACGGAAACGCCATGTAATGATCGGGGACACATCATCCTCTGGACGAGATCTAATGATCGCACCGAGAACATCGTGTTGTGCGGACAATGGACTCCTTCCTATGGATGGATCGCCTCTACAACACAATACAACACGGGGAGCGGCTTTCCAGGTGCCATTTGGAGGATGGATCTCATTGTACGGATCACTTACATTCCATGTCTGGAGTTATGAGCGTTTTAGAAATAAAAGGAATGCCAGTACGGGGGGGGGGCCGAGAGGAGGAAGTGCGGATATTTCCCCGACAACAGAAGCCTGTTCCCGGGTGTTGTAGTCATTGTAGTTCGGTAGTGTAGAGCTCTGTGTGGGGGGAGGTTGTGGCTCTGAGAAGAGCCGTTGGTTGGCGGGTTGTGTGGAATGTCTGTTGCGGGGGGTCTAGGCCCTCTCTCCGCGGATGCGGCGTGCCAGCTGGATGTCTTTGGGCATGATGGTGACCCTCTTGGCGTGGATGGCGCAGAGGTTGGTGTCCTCGAAGAGTCCGACGAGATAAGCCTCTGCGGCCTCCTGCAGAGCCATGACGGCGGAGCTCTGGAAGCGCAGGTCGGTCTTGAAGTCCTGGGCGATCTCTCGGACGAGGCGCTGGAAGGGCAGCTTGCGGATGAGCAGCTCGGTGGATTTCTGGTAGCGGCGGATCTCTCGGAGAGCCACGGTGCCGGGCCTGTAGCGGTGAGGCTTCTTCACTCCGCCGGTGGCCGGGGCGCTCTTGCGGGCGGCTTTGGTGGCCAGCTGCTTGCGGGGAGCTTTCCCTCCGGTGGACTTACGGGCGGTCTGCTTGGTACGAGCCATTACTTCTCAGATCTGGGCTGAGAACTGAAGCCGCTGTGCAGAGAGATTTATACACATCCCTGCCCTCTGATTGGAGAACATACGTCACGCCCCTTCTAATGATTGGTTTACATAAAAAGAGCGGAATTTTCAAAAAGCCCGCCAGGATCTGCCCGTTGTGTCAGGGGTGGGGAGGGGAGGTCCTCCACATCATACAATGCTCGGAGCTCTCCTTACTACCAAAGAAGAGAAGATTAATCAGAGATCTGCTAATAATCAGAGATCAGAGACTCCCTGTACAATGTAACAATTACATCCATTGACATCGGACTGGATTCCTCCATAATACAGTGAATGGGATGACAGAAGATCCTCCTCCGATCTCACGGATCCGATGATTCCTCTGTTCGGGACTAAGAAGCAGAACGTTTGTCGCCCATCTCGGTCCATCCAGCACAATTGTGGACTAACAGGGACAGTCAGAAGGGCTGCAATGTATTGTCTATAGAAGAGCGAGATGACAAGAGACATGACTTGTGTGCGGATCTGGGAGGAGATACAATGTGATTTCTGCCTTTTCTCTCCGAATCCCACTTCCAAGGACAATCCGATCCCGGCGATGACAGTGTGGACTTTGATGGCACAATGACAATCTATCGCTGAGGATGGGAGGAGGCGGACATCTAGTCTGCAGCAATTCATCCCATTCATTTTACAGTTACGAGTTTATTTGTAACAAACATTATTTTATTTCTGTGTCTTATATTTTCAGAATTTTTTTTTTTTATTCCCGCCAAGATCTGCGGGTTTCCTTTGATTGCAGAATATCCCGATCTCTCTGGGAGCTCCTTACTGCCAGATGGGAAAACATTGATAAGAAAGATGTTTATAATTATATATTCAAACGTCTTATCAATGTAAGAATTGCAATCTCCGAGAGAGGACTATTTCTGTCCATAATTCAGTAAATTAGATGATGTAAAGTAAAGGGGGAGGGAAATAAATTGGTCCAATGCATCTACACCCCCACCCCCCCTTCATGATAACCGTATTACAATTTATAACCTCCACTTTCCATTCTGTGTATTAATCTAATGCACCTTAAATTCAACGAATGCTCAAATGAAAAAGAGGAAAAAAAAAAAGATACATACATATACACTATATTGACAAAAGTATTGGTCGGCCGGCCTTTACACACAAATTAATTTTTGACATCCCAGTCATAGTTGTAGGGTTCAATATTGAGTTGGCCCCGCCCTTTGCAGCCATAACAGCTTCAACATTTCTGGGAAAGCCGTCCACAAGGTTTAGGAGGGTGTCTATTGTGACTTTTGACCATTCTTCCAGAAGTGCATTTGTGAGGTCAGACACTGATGTCAGATGATAAGGCCTGGCTCACAGTCTCCCCTCTGATTCATCCAGAAGGTGTTCTATGGGGTTGAGGTCAGGACTCTGTGCAGGCCAGTCAAGTTCCTCTACCCCAAACTGGCTCATCCATGTTTTTTTACCAGACAGAGAAGCATGATTGGTCACTCCAGAGAACACGTCTCCACTACTCTAGAGTTCAGTGGCGGTGTGCTTTACACCACTGCATCTGATGCTTTATATTGCACTTGGTGATGTAAGGCTTAGATGCAACTGTTCGGCCATGGAAACCCATTCCATGAAGCTCTCTATTCATGTTGTTGTGCTAATCTGAAGGCCACACCAAGTTTGAAGGTCTTAAGCTAATGACTCTGCAGACAGTTGGCGACTTTTGTGCACTGTGCTCTTCAGCATGCGCTGACCCCGCTCTGTCATTTTACGTGGCCTATCACTTGGTGGCTGAGTTGCTGTTTTTTCCAGTTGCTTCCACTTTGTTATAATCCCACTAGCAGTGTACCGTGGAATTTTTAGTTGCCAGGAAATGTCACGAATGGACTTATTGCACAAGTGGCAACCTATCACAGTACCACGATTGAATTGAATTCACTGAGCTCCTTAGAGTGACCCATTCTTTCACAAATCTCTTAGATTGTAAGCTCTAAGGAGCAGGGCCCTGCTAACCCTACAGTATTGAACTGTCACATTGCTAAATTGTCCCCCTTTATATTTTAAAGCGCTAAGGAAACTGTCTGCTCTATATAAATCCTGTATAATAATAATTCACATATGTTTGTAGAAGCAGTCTGCATGCCTAGGTGTTTGATTTTATACACCTGTGGCCATGGAGGTGATTGGATCCAATGATTTGGAGGGGTGTTCCAATACTTTCGGCAATATAGTGTGTGCGTGTATATTTATATACACTGTTCAAAACAAGGAAAACTTTTTTTAACCAGAGTATAGCCTCAAGTCATTTAAACTTCTGCAATATTGATCTGGTCTGTTAAGTAGCCGAGGGGATTGTTAATCAGTTTCATCTGCTTTTGTAATAATGAAATAAACAGGTGCACTAGATGGGCAACAATAAGACAACCCCCTAAACAGAAATGGATTTACAGGTGGTGGCTACTGACATCTTTTCTGTTTGTCACTAGTTTTGCATTTGGCTCGGGTCAGTGTCACTACTGACATGAGGACATGGCATGAAGTGATACCTGGCCCCTACAGAGGTTGCACAGGCAGTCCAACTCCTCCAGGATGGAACATCAATATGTGCCAATGAAGAAAAGCTTGCATTTTTTCTCACAAATTCTCCATCAGCACTAGGACTCAAGAAACCTCCTACAAATTTTTAACAAGATGTTATGCTACACCGGATAGGTTAAGGAGGGGGTTCCCCCAGATGCCAGGCCTATGTTGGTGCTGTGAATCAGCCGAGGGCCCCCTGTTACATATTTGGTGGCAATGCCCAAGGCTTATGCCATTGTGGGACTACGTTCTCGGTTGACATACTCTATTATTGAGACTGCATTACCCTTAACCCCCGAATGTTGTCTTCTCCATATCTTTGAGTGCTCTTTTAAGTCGTACAAGCAATCTTTGGTAGGGCACCTTTTGAATGCAGCCAAGTCCCGAATCTCCAGGAATTGGAAGACCTCTCATGTCCCCTCAATTCTGACCGGATAAGAGATGTTAAGGTCATTCAGGAGTTGGAAAGGATACTGACTATGACCGATGACATGGTTGCCAGATTCCATAAACTATGGTCCAATTGGTATGCTTTCACTTTCTCAGAAACATATAGAGGGACAATGGGTGATTAATAGAGATGAGCGAATCGAACCAGGCAGAGTGGAATTTGTTTTGAATTTCAGGATTCAGCCAACTTCGGATGCACGAATCAAATTTTCCCCGATCGTCCGATTTTCATCCCTTCTACAGCCGGCAAAAAGTGTCCCTGCAGAGATCCGCTATTTCTGACAGTTCTCTCGCAGTTCCTTCACATTTACAGCGGTTGAAACATTGTATCTATTTGTTTCCATTTAGGATACAGATGTTTTTTATTCGGAAACAAATAGATACAATGTTTCAACCGCTGTAAATGTGAAGGAACTGTCAGAGAACTGTCAGAAATAGCGGAGCTCTGCAGATACACTTTTTGCCGGCTTGGAATTCTTCTTATTTTCATCCTACTTCTTCTTCATCCTCATCCTCTTCTTCTTTCCTCTTCTGAGGATGAGGATGAGGATGAAGAAGAAGAAGTAGGATGAAAATAAGAAGAATTCCAAGCCTCATCCTCAGAAGAAATGGAAACATTTTCATCCTACTTCTTCTTCTTTTTCTTCTTCTTCTTCTTCATCCTCATCCTCAGAATAAATGGAAACAAATAGATACAATGTTTTAACCGCTGTAAATGTGAATGAACTGTCAGAGAACTGTCAGAAATAGCGGAGCTCTGCAGAAACACTTTTTGCCGGCTTGGAATTCTTCTTATTTTCATCCTACTTCTTCTTCTTCTTCTTCTTCATCCTCCTCATCCTCAGAAGAAGAAGAAGAAGAAGTAGGATGAAAATAAGAAGAATTCCAAGCCTGCAAAAAGTGTTTGAATTCTACTTATTTTCATCCTACTTCTTCTTCATCCTCATTCTCTTCTTCTTCTGAGGATGAGGATGAAGAAGAAGAAGAAGAAGTAAACACTTTTTGCCGGCTTGGAATTCTTCTTCTTCTTCTCATCCTTCTTCTTCTTCTCATCCTTCTTCTTCTTCTCATCCTTCTCCTTCTTCTCATCCTTCTCCTTCTCCTTCTTCTCATCCTCCTTCTTCTCATCCTTCTCCTTCTTCTCATCCTTCTCCTCATCCTTCTCCTTCTCCTTCCTCATCTCCAAGGGCATTTAAATTAAAGGTACAGTTTTCTGCACTAATATAAAGGCTCTCTGAAGCCTAGAAACCCTTTTTATAAGTTAAATTCGCATCAAATCAAATTTATTCCACAAATTCGGCGAATCAGCCAAATCAAATTTTTGAATAATTCGCTCATCTCTAGTGATTAACACTTTTCTACTTTTCAATGCGCATATCATGCTGGTGGATACTTGACTACACTTGCAGAATTAGATCTGTTCTTATGACTGCTGTTCTCTTTCTTTCTCTGCCAAATCTCCTTTTATTTATGCACTTTGTCATATTTGATGTTTGTACTTGCAATCTATAAACGTTTAAATCTGTGAGTGCCTAATGTAGAACAATGATCTGATTGTACTATTGAGTTTTTTCAGAAGCCAACATTTGTTGCTGTGTACTACATGACTTCACAATAAGCAAAGTTCATTGATGTTTATATGTTCTGTTTTCTATTAATAAAAATTATTTGTTAGAAATTAATAAAATACTCAACCCATAATCCCAATGTAGAAAACAATATATTTGCCTATTCTTATCAGAAAGGGGTCAAATGTGTTCCTAGGCATGTATAGCCATAATATTCCCCCCAGTTTGTGATATAAAAAAAGAAGAGATTAGTTATTTTCTACATGGAGTTTATTGGTGCATTGTGGATACACATGGCAAGAACCATATTTCACCCATTTCTGAAAAAAATATGGGCATAATTATTTTTCTACATGGGGATTTTGGGTGGATGGTTGCAGATACACGTCAACAACCATATTTGACATGTTTTCCCTAGAATATGGGGATTATGGGTGGAATTACACATCTGGCTATAGACGTCTCACCCTCTTACCCATGAGCCAGTTTTTAAATTCTACGATGTGAGTTACTACCTATCTTTCTATTAAATACCTTCACAGTAGACACTTAGAGGTGTGGTGTTTCTTTGTTTCCCTTCTGCAGAGTTATGCTTCGCTCCAACACAGCTTGTCCTTAGTGCCTACTAGACTACTCTTACCCATTTAGAACTCATCATACAAACATGGACTGCCACACAATATGCCTGTTATCCAATTTGCAAATGTGTTTTTCGGCATGTTTACCATGATATTCCACCCATAATCCTCATATAGAAAAATAATGATGCTCATATTTTGTCAGAAAGAGGTCAAATGTGTCCCAAGGCATGTAAAAAAACTAAATTCCACCCATAATCCCCATGTTGAGAAAAAAAAAATATTCTTATTGGAATGGGGTCAAATATGTTCCTAGGCACGTTTAACCATGACATTCCACCCATAGTTCACATATAGAAAAGTAACTATACCCATACTCTTGGGAAAAACAATTCAAAAATGGTCCTTGACATGTGTATCTGCAATCATCCACCCATCCCAATGCTGAAAAAATGCTATTCTCATATTATCATAAACAGGCATGTTTAACCATATTCCACACATAATCCCCATGTTAAAAAAGAACAATATCCATAGTCTTTTCAGAAATAGATGAAAGGTGATCCTTGGCATGTGTATCCACAAAAATGCACCCATAATTCTAATATAGAAAAATTATATGCATTTGCTTATCCGAAATATGTTGCGTTACCATGATATTCCCCCCAAAAAGCAGTTACCCATATATTTAAAAAGGTGAAATTTAATTTATATGGAATATGTAACCTTTATATTCCTCCCATAATCGCCAAGCAGATCCATCATAACCACATTGTTATCAGAAATGCATAAACTTTTTTGCTTGAAATTAAAAAAAAATAATAATCTCTCTTTTTTTAAAGTTTTATAAAACCGTTGAAATGTAGCGTTTTCCACATCTCGTACTAGATGAAACCAGTAAATCTATTCCTAGTAATATATGGAGTAATGTCTCCATGATTTCTGTATAATTTCCTATGATGCCATGTTACAGCCGCACATATATCAGTCAGTGAAGAGTTAAACATTCGCCTCTACTACGTGTAACAATGTATCAAGCAGAGCAGAAAAGAGAAACAAGAAAATCCTTCCCGTCTATGTGTGTAATATAGTGACACCTAATGGCAGTGTTGAGCATTGCAGCCAATCCTCCCATCCCCCCAATGTGCAGGTTAGTCCGTCCCTAGAACGAATGTCCAGTGTAAGTGTGACGTGTGTGGGACCTCTAGCGGCAATACAATGTGATGACAGCTCAGTGATTGGAATGGTGGGCGGCTCTTAGAAGAGCCTTTGTGTCCTTGTTGGGATGATGGGGCCCCGGCGGGGGG
The DNA here is from genome assembly GCF_062004578.1 of Staurois parvus. Taxonomy (NCBI): domain Eukaryota; kingdom Metazoa; phylum Chordata; class Amphibia; order Anura; family Ranidae; genus Staurois; species Staurois parvus. Next base: position 205,116 of record NW_028318565.1, on the reverse strand, counting down.
ATTACTTGGCGCTGGTGTACTTGGTGACGGCCTTGGTGCCCTCGGAGACGGCGTGCTTGGCCAGCTCTCCGGGCAGGAGGAGGCGGACGGCGGTCTGGATCTCCCGGGAGGTGATGGTGGAGCGCTTGTTGTAATGAGCCAGGCGGGAAGCTTCGCCGGCGATGCGCTCGAAGATGTCATTGACGAAGGAGTTCATGATGCTCATGGCCTTGGACGAGATGCCGGTGTCGGGGTGGACCTGCTTGAGCACCTTGTACACGTAGATGGCATAACTCTCCTTCCTAGTCTTCCTCCGCTTCTTGCCGTCCTTCTTCTGGGTCTTGGTCACGGATTTCTTGGAGCCCTTCTTGGGCGCCGGCGCAGACTTGGCTGGTTCAGGCATGATAAAGATTCACCACTACTTGGCTGGCTGAGTAGAAAGTGTGCTGGAGCCGCCCTCATGTGCTGCTTTTATAGGCGGCCTATGCAAAGGAGACTCATCTCTTCTCACTCCTTTATTGGTGGACTCGGTCATGTGATCGAAAGTGACGTCATGCTTCTTTTCCTCGTGCATAGATTGGTGTAGAAACAAGTCTGACCCTTATTAGTTGAATTCTAAAGCAACCAATCCCAGCGAGTGACGTCAGAGCACGGAGTGTATAAAGGAGAGGAAGCGGCTGCTGGGGCCTATCTGTGTGTGATTCGTCAGTCATCCAATCATGTCTGGTCGCGGCAAACAAGGAGGCAAGACTCGGGCTAAGGCCAAGACCCGATCGTCCCGGGCCGGTCTGCAGTTCCCCGTCGGTCGTGTTCACCGCCTGCTCCGGAAGGGCAACTATGCCGAGCGGGTCGGGGCCGGAGCTCCCGTCTATCTGGCCGCCGTCCTGGAGTATCTGACGGCTGAGATCCTTGAGCTGGCCGGCAACGCCGCCCGAGACAACAAGAAGACCCGCATCATCCCCCGACACCTCCAGCTGGCTGTCCGCAACGACGAGGAGCTCAACAAGCTGCTGGGCGGCGTCACCATCGCCCAGGGAGGAGTCCTGCCCAACATCCAGGCCGTGCTGCTGCCCAAGAAGACCGAGAGCCACAAGGCCGCCAAGAGCAAGTAATCCCCCCACAGGATTCCCTTCTATCCGCCAACACAACGGCTCTTCTCAGAGCCCCCCACATCTCCATACAAAGGGCGGACATACGGCTTCTATGGACACCAATCCCACACTCCTCTCTATCTCCCGGGGAGGTGATAGGACACCAAGTCCTGGGGAGGGATGACCCCCCTCAAGTCTAATATCGTGACATCACGTGATTGGACAATCCATCTATGTAGAGGACATTATAAATGTTACATTTCATTATGATGACAATTATGAAGGTTTTTACAATTAATAATACAAATGATTTCAGTGTGAGATTCCAGGAAATGGACATCGGAGTCCGGGGACTGATCTCCACCTTTCACTTGTGAGGAGTTTCTCCTGAAGATCTGAGATCGTTCAATATATACCGAACAACGATCCTCCCGACTGAGGGAACAGATCTCATCAAACTCCGAGAAGAAACAAATGTTTTATTATCTGAAGGAATCGCCCAGAACTGTCTGTTGGCTCCACTTTGGAATTCAGCTTTCCCTCTCATAATACAAAAGCCGGATACATTTCTATGGATTTCTCGTAAGGAAAACATTACTGGATGATGAAGGGACCGCCCACAGCTGTGATTGGCTCAGAGTTCAAACCGTCATCAAATTTTTCCCGCCGGAATTGTCTGGATCGTTACAAATATTCCGCCCGATTATACCGCCAAATCCGAGCCGGAGAACAAAGGAGATCATCAGATGAGACATTTATCCGAGAAATATCATCGCTCTCATTCCAAGTAGATGTATTGATTAGTCAGGAATGTCTACAGATGGATGTCGGTGATTACTGAGTCATGTCAATCCTTGTTCTGTTATCGCTGTCCCCAGGATCCTCTATATCCAATGTGTTTGCGGACTAAATCACAATGACTAGAAATGGATTCTGATTACTTCCATATATTGTCTTGTATCCATTCCCAGAATCCAGGATTCCCCTCCCCCACATACAGAACATGAGTGAGATAGATCTCTACCTTTCTATATGATGGGAATAAAGTATTGTACGATTCTTCATCAGATATATGTACTGTCCTTCCGTCAGACTTTTAGCAATTACAAATCCCCCCCCCCCCCCCCATATCACATCCAGAATATTGAAAGAAATATGTACAATGAATCGATAGAGGAAATATTACATACCTGAAGAATCAAATGTGTTTCTCTTTGTATGAACATCCATTAACCCTTTCATTATTCGAGGCTGATTGGCCACAATCGTTACAAGCGCATTGCGATCACCGACATGTTTGTCACTCAGACCTTAGACTGCAAAATCCGGCATTCCGAACCAGATCCATCCCATTACTGATCACACACTATAATCAGGTGATTGGACAGATTCATTGGTGGAACTGCAGAATTATCTCTATACATGACGTCATCCTGTTATATAGAATGACTAACGGATAGTTTAATCCCCCCCTGGAATGAGCGGCAATCCTTCTCCCCCCAGGAGGAGCAGATAGAACCCTGGAGATGATCAATCAATAGCCCTTTGTATGAGAAGGTGGGCGGCCCTGAGAAGGGCCTTTGTGACGATGAAGGGGGAGCAGTTGTGAGGATTTATCCTCCGAATCCGTAGAGGGTGCGTCCCTGTCGTTTGAGAGCATAGACGACATCCATGGCGGTGACGGTCTTCCTCTTGGCGTGCTCGGTGTAGGTGACGGCATCGCGGATGACATTCTCCAGGAAGACTTTCAGCACTCCGCGGGTCTCCTCATAGATGAGGCCGGAGATGCGCTTGACTCCCCCTCTGCGGGCCAAACGTCGGATGGCGGGTTTGGTGATGCCCTGGATGTTGTCCCGGAGCACCTTCCTGTGGCGCTTGGCGCCGCCTTTCCCCAGACCCTTCCCTCCTTTACCGCGACCAGACATGACGATTCTTCTCTGCTGCAAACACAGACTGAGCTCTGGGCTGGGCCCGCCTTCCTTTTATACAGCCTCAGCGGACCTGATGGGAACCCTCCTGGTAAGAGGCGGAGTCACAACCATTCTTTACACACAATACAATTGGATTCATTTAGAAGCTTTCTCCACGTTCTGCCCTTTTCAGATCCCTTAATGACAATAGAAATATATCTCCAGGAGAGAAATCTCTTCATTCTTCTCAATGGTTTTCTATTTCTTCCTCGGAGATTACACAGAAACATTCATCTTTCACATTTCAGAACACAAACCATCATCACCAGTTACTTTTCTTTATAATAATGTCAAATGTATAAAATATTACTGTGAAAAGGAAAACATATACTGATAATCCACGTGTCTGTTTATAAATCCAGCGGACCTGATGGGAGATGGAAGAAAATGGGCGGGGCCACAGCAATGCATTCCTCTGCAGAGAATATCACTTAGAAATTTGTAAACATTTTGCTGATTTCTAGTTACAACGAGGAAACCGATTTGGTTCTTCAGACGTTATATTATTTCTACCGATTCATTGTACATATGTATCTGGCAGTGTCATGATCACTACTTATTTCTACCAGTCATTTCACATTTCGTATTATCAATATTCTGAATGTGATATGTGGGGGGGGGGGGGGGGGGTCAGTGACTGCTACGTGTCTAAAAGAGAGACAAACACACAGCGGTCATTGTGACATGATCGTATACAGATCTGATATAGCAATGTACAATTCTTTATAGAAATGTTTCACACGATTCAGTAATCATCAGAATACATTTGTAGACATTCCTGACTAATCGATAAATCTACTTGGAATGAAAGTGTTGGTGATTGTTCGCCGATAAATGTCTCATCTGATGATCTCCTTTGTTCTCCGGCTCGGATTTGGCGGTATAATCGGGCGGAATATTTGTCTGGAACGATAAACAACAATCCCTGCGGTGAGAATTCGGATTCTGAGCCAATCACAGATGTGGGCGTTGTCTCCATCAGCCAGTAATGTTTGTCTGACGAGAAGTCCATAGAAATGTATCCGGAGATCTCGGTTGTCGATGTTTCTAGTGCAGGAAGTGTTTTCTTGTTCTGTAGACTTTTCATTGATCTCTTCTCTACAACTAAATCAACAGACTAATAACTAGATCTTGTCGGGTTTTGTATTCTGAGTGATTGGAGGGAAAACATAAATCTTAATAAACGTTCTTTATATGAATATTTGCAATATGCTTATAGTGATTTTTGGCTGATCGCAGAGCCTGGAATGAATGGAAGGGTTGATCGATCTTCCCAGATAAAACGGTAAATGGATGTGGTCGGTTCTCCGTATCATATTTGGCGGTAAGAGGGCGGATTGTCTGTGATTTCACAGAATTCCGGCGGGAGATTTGAATGAAGCAATTAGAAAGTTATAATAATATAAAGTTATATGTATAATAATAAAGTTGATCCAATGACAGTTATAGACGTTTCCTTCAGATAGTAAAATATCTTTTTTTCTACGTGGAGTGTGAAGGAGGTGATGAGATCTGTTCCCTTTCAGTTGGGAGGCTCGTTATTTGGTAAATATTGAACGGAGTAAACAGAAGAAACTCATCACAACTAAAGGAAGGCGGATAAGATCAGTCCCTGGAATAAGATGTCATTTTCCCAGAGTCTCACACTGAAAGCATTTTCTATTATTTTCTATTATTAATGTATAATTGTCATCATAATTAAAATATATAATATTAATATATATATTCCATCCTTTGGAACTCACTACCCCAATCCATCAGACTTTCACCTACCCTCCACACCTTTAGGCGCAGCCTGAAAACCCATCTCTTCAGGGAAGCCTACCCCGCCCTCACTTAATTGCAGATCTCCTCCACTCTTCCTACCACTCCATCCCCCACAGCCACCTCCTCCAGTACCACTATCCCCTCCCTCCTAGATTGTAAGCTCCAAGGAGCAGGGCCCTCGAACCCTTGTGTATTGCACTGTATTGTTACTGTACTGTCTCCCATTGTAATGTACATCACTGAGCAAACTGTTGGCGCTATATAATTACTATAATACTACTACTACTATAATACTAATAATAATTATTAAATAATTATAAAATTGTTGCTGCAACGCCCTGCTCCGAGTCCCGCAGATCGAAGGAAGCAGCAACTGCCCCCGCTGCCACAAAGAGGGTTTGCCGCCACCGGCCCCGAGTGGGGAAGCCACCGCTGCCAAATCTCCTCCCCACCGTGCTCCTCTCAACCGTGCCTCTGAAACGTACATCCCTGAGCCCCGCTCCATCTGACGGAGGAGCCCACCAACGCCTAGCCCATTCCGGACATGGGCCTGCACCACCTCCCGACGCCGGCCTGCACCACCTCCCGACGTCGGGCCCTCAACACCTTCTGATGCCGGGCCCTCAACACCTCCTGACGCCGGGCCCTCATCACCTCCCGAAGCTTTGCACTCAACGCCTCCTGACGCCGGGCCCTCATCACCTCCCGAAGCTTTGCACTCAATGCCTCCTGACGCCAGGCCTCCAGCAACCCCAACGCCGGGCCTACAACACCTCCAATCACGGCATCCCATGGCTCGACCAGCTGCCACACCACTGTGCCCACCAACGCCGTGCCACAAAACCCGCAGATGCCGGCCTTCAGCACCCACAGACTGCAACCAGCCAGCTGCGGCCCCAACCGCCCACCACTCCCACTCCCTTCCTATGATTGGACACTGTTGAACTCCGACATGGCATAACGGTCTCTCCCCATCCTCATGTCCTGACTGAAACCTCCCTCCTCTCCGACTCGATCAGCATTCTGCCCACCCTAGCATGCCACCTGCACTCCTCCTCCTCTCCTCCATCCCCAAACTTGCCTCCCTCTAACCCCTACTCCCCCAAAACAGCTCTACATTGCACCCTCACTTCTTCCTTCCCCCCCCCCCTACGGCTCTCACCACCTCCTCCTGATACTCCAGTCCCCCGACGACCCAAATGCCACCACCAACAGACCCAGGTGCTCCTGCACCTTCCTCAACCTCCTTCTTCTGCTAACCGATGGTGACATCTCCCCGAACCCTGGCCCCCCATCTCCCCACTCCCCCTCCTGGCACCCCCCTACTCACGCCAATCACTGCAACCCCCAATCTCACATATGTCCCCCTCCTCCCCACATCCACCCCTCCCCTCTCGGTTGCACTCCTGAATGCCCGTTCGGTTTGCAACAAGCTCACCGCCATCCAGGACCTCTTTGTCTCCCGCTCCCTCAACCTCCTAGCGGTCACCGAAACCTGGGTACAGACCACTGACTCCACCTCCCCTGCTGCCCTGTCCTATGGAGGCCTCGTCTGGACCCATTCACCCTGACCGAGCGGACGCAGAGGCAGAGGGGTCGGTATGCTCCTACCGGCGCTGAGCACCTTCCAGGTCCTCTCCGACCCCCCCTCCCTATCCTTCTCCTCCTTCGAGGCCCACTGCATCCGGCTCTTCTCTCCCACCCCCCCTAAGGATTGCGGTAATCTGGGAGTGCGCATGCGCGGCCGGCGGGATGGACATGTCCCGACGAGGCTCCGCTTTCCCGTCGGGTGACGGCACCCAGAAGCGGCGGGTCCCGGCCCGCAAAACACTTTGGGGGGATCCGATCCCCCGGGCAACCTTCCCGGAGTCTGATCCGCCCGGGTCTGCGGCGGATTCTCCGCTCCAGGTCAGAGTACTCTGACCGAGGACTCGATCCCCGCTGAGAGCTGTGCACAGGCCCGCCCACTGCTGCACACAGCTCACCTCAGCACACAGCTCACCACTGCACACAGGCTGAAGAGGGAGAGAGCTGGGGGGTCTGAGTTCACTATAACAGCCCCCCCCCCGTCCTGACAAGCGGCAAAATGGATAAAGGGGCATCCCGGCACCAGGTACCCCCATCAACTAAAACCATCAAAGAGGCCCTGGCAAAGGCCTCCACCAAAATGGCCACCGCCCCAGCACGTGCAAGCATGCAGCAGGGGCATATGCAGCTCTGCAGGTCCCGCAGCCCAGCCATCCCTGCACGTCTGAGGGTGAGTCTGACACTGAAACAGATGTCCCTACACAAGCCCTGACGCCTGACCTTACACCTCCTGACCTCTTATCACGCTTTGAAAAAATGCTGCACAAAGCTCTGAAGCAAACCTCAGACCGCATCACTGCCACGCTATCTAGGGAAATCCGTGAGCTAGGACAGCGCACTGCGGACCTAGAACAGAGGGTGGATGGTCTTGACGCCTCGCTTCAGACACACACGGCTGACCTTGATCTTCTGCGTGACGAAAACGCAATACTATTAACACGACTGGAGGACTTTGAAAACCGAGCACGGCGCTCAAACCTACGTATCCGTGGCCTTCCAGAAACAGCTCTGTTCCAAGAGCTTGCCCCGGCTATCCCAATCGACAGATTGGAATTGGATAGAGTCCACAGGGCGTTAGCGCCATGAGGCGCAGATGGTCCGCCACGCAATGTTATTGCCAAGCTCCTCTTTTTCCGTACTAAGGAGCAACTCCTGCAAGCTGCCCGTAACGCGGAATCTCTACAATTCCAAGGTCATCCCTACCAATTATTCCAAGATCTATGCCCCACAACAATCTCCAAGCGCAGGGCTATGAAACCCCATCTACAGGTGCTTCAACAGCACGCTATACAATATAGGTGGAGCTTCCCTTTCGCAGTGAGATTCCGATACCAGTCCCAAGATTTCACCTGCAAAACTCCAGAGGATCTTTTGGACACCCTATGGGTCCTGCAACTACATCCCCCAGCGACGCCTTCAGAAAGCGCCAAGCGGAGGTCCACATCCTGCTCGCCGCGGAATTCCCTCCCCGCACGTGCAACTGAAGGTCAATTCAATTTCCACAAGAGAGGGCGTTTTTCGTCTCCAGGACTAACCTCACAAGATACCATGGACTGAATGCGGTCCTACATTTATTCTTCTCTTTTCCCCCCCTTTTTATGCCACACACACCATACGGTGTACTCGTTTGGTTATCAGGGCGGTTAATACCGTTGTTATCCTTTCTCCCTCTACCTGTTGAATTTTGGTTGCCCCACTACCCGGGGATTGTTCTTTACCCCCCTTCGGTGCTACATTGTAGCTTATATTTTGGATCCTGGACTCCGGCGACATGGGATGCTACACCCCTGCGCCAATGTTGTCTCACCAGCACTACTAATGCCGTCTGAGTCTAGGATCCTTGATTTTCTTGAATGTTGAATGTTCTTTTTATGTACCTGTGTTTTTGTTTTTTACCGGGACCTTGCCACCGTTTGTTAATTACATTGCTGTCATCCTCGCGGTCCGCGTACCTGCCCACTCTACCCTAGCCCCTGTGTTAGTGGTTATTTTTTATCACTTGGGCTACTATTGTTACCTGGCCCACCCTGCTCAGGGTGTCCTTGGGAACCCACCTTTTTGGCCACTAATGGCCTATTACACCCCTTCTTTCCTGTTACCTGTCTCAAACCGTACCCCCCCTCCTTCCTTTCAACATGACTCCATGACTTTGCGCAAAACACTCCGTAATGCTCTCATCCCCAACAGTAATTGTCAGGCTATATCCCGAGTGAGAGTGCCCTGCTATTCAAATCACTATGCTCTTTATCCATGGGCTCGTTAAATATCCTTACCCTGAATGTACAGGGTCTCAATATTCCACAGAAACGGAATAAGGCTTTCCGAACCTTTGCAACACTTAAAGCTCACGTGGTCTGTTTACAGGAAACACACTTCACTCCCAACTCGACTCCTAAGTTTTTTGGTCCTCGATATCCTTAGGTCTATACAGCCTCTGCCACCACCAAACACAGGGGGGTACTGATTGCCTTCCACCGCACAACACCTTTCACGCTATGCACCGAAATCAAGGACCCAGAGGGTCGTTACCTCCTGTTAGTAGGGCAGCTCCTAGATGTGGATGTCACCATTGTTGCTTACTATGCCCCAAACCAAGACCCCTTACCATTCCTCTCCCACCTACTATCGGTTATAGACCATCATAAGCGCGGAACTTTAATTGTTAGCGGAGACTCTAACAGTGTAATATATCCCTTTCTCGACAAATCTCCTCAACCATCCCCCGTCCCTGCCCCTAAACAAACCTTCCAAGCCATACTACAACGTTATTCTTTGATAGACACGTGGCGGGAACTTAATCCGACTAAACGCCAATAAACCTTCTATTCTCATCCCCACCAGTCATTCTCCAGAATAGACCATATTTTCATTACCACCGCCTCTTCCTCTCGGCTTCTGACCTCTGAAATAATTCCAATCCTCTGGTCTGACCATTGCGCCGTATTCACGGCTATGGCCTCGTTAGCTGCATCCCCCACTGAATCCTCTTGGATCATTAACGATAACCTGCTTGCAAACCCAGCACACTGCCTAGAAATCGAAGCAGCATTAAAAGACTATTTCACTCTTAACCAGTCGCCCGATATATCCCCTCTCCTGTTATAGGAAGCGCATAAACCGGTATTACGAGGGTTCTGCATTAGCAAAGCATCCTTCTTAAATAAAACCAAAAGGCAACAACGTCTTTTACTGGAGCAAACCTATGATCGCTCCCATCAAACCTTTCAGACGGCTCCTACGCCGGCCAATCGTGAAGCCTTGGAGCGATCTAGATTGGCTCTGGATCTCTTTCTCACAGATCAAGCTGAACTCTCACTTCGTAGATCTAGACATAAATATTATACTAGGGCGAATAAACCCAATACATTCCTCGCCCTCTCTCTTCGTAGGCTCGACCAACTCACTAAACCTATCCGGATTCGCACCTCCTCTGGCAACCTTACCAGTAAGCCAGAACATATTCTACAGACCTTCCATAAACACTTGTCACAGCTCTACTCTTCTTCCACACCTTTTGACCCCGCACAAGCTGATATGCTTCTCACTTCCATTTCCTTTCCGAAACTCTCAGAGTGCCAGTTGTCGACGCTTGAGCGACCCATCTCCCCTGCCGAAACCCTAGACGCTATTAAAAATCTAAAATTACGGAAACGCCCAGGACCAGATGGCTTCTCGGCTACCTATTTCAGGAAATTTGCTCATCTCCTCACTCCCATCCTTACTAATGCTTTTAACGCTTTACTATCAGGCCAAACCTTCAACCATGAAACAGTGCAAGCGAACATCTCAATGATCCCAAAGCCGAATTCTGATGACATGCAGTGGTCCAATTATAGGCCAATCTCTCTCCTTAGCATTGATATCAAACTGTTAGCAAAAATCCTCTCTTCACGTCTTAACTTGTGTGTTGGTTCTTTAATTCATAATGACCAAGTGGGCTTTATCCCAACTAGACAAGCAGGAGATAACATCAGGCGTGCATCTCTTTTAGCTAACTTAGCCAGGTCTCGTAATATTCCTGCCTGTTTCCTCTCCCTAGATATCCGGAAAGCATTTGATACCGTCTCATGGCCATACTTCAACTATATTTTGCACCGTTGGGGTTTTGGCTCACACTTCTTAACCTGGATCTTCTGGCTGTATCAAGAGCCTTCAGCCAGAATTAGGTATCTGGGGCACAGGTCAGCTCAGTTCCCGATTTCTAGAGGCACGAGACAGGGCTGTCCTCTGTCCCCCCTGCTCTTTGCCCTGGCTATAGAGCCCCTAGCCCTCTTAATCAGAGCTAATCTGGATGTTAAGGGACTCAAAATAGGGGGCACACATCATAAATTATGTCTCTTTGCGGATGACGTCTTGCTCTTTCTCACATCTCCATTGACTTCCTTGCCTTCCTTACTCCGGCTTCTCGAGAAGTTTGGCGAGCTCTCGGGCCTAATAATAAACCCTAATAAATCAACAGCACTCAACATTTCTCTCCCCCCTATAGAATTGGCGCACTTGAAGCAGATTTTACCATTCCCTTGGTCACAGTGCCATATCCCTTTCTTGGGAATCAAACTGACTCCTAAGCTATCAGACCTTTACGCAGCTAATTATCTTCCGATGCTAAGCCACCTTTCTGCCCTTCTGACCAAATGGTCTTCCCTTCCCCTCGCATGGCTAGGCAGAATAGCAGTTATTAAGATGTCAATCCTCCCAAAAATTCTATATCTGTTTAGAGTCCTCCCAGTCCCAGTTCCCCCTCATTACCTCCGCACACTGCAGCGTCGCATCTTTTCCTATATTTGGGGCAATACTCGTCCTCGTATACCTCGCTCCACCCTCTATCACCCTAAGCTCAGTGGAGGTCTAGGCCTACCCGATATTAGCAAATACTATCTAGCAGCGCACTTAGCCCAGTTACCTAAATATCATGCAACTTTTGAAATCCCTCAATGGGTTGTGCTTGAATCGATTGAATGTGACCCCTTATCCACAGCTAACTTGCTCTGGTTGAGACCAATAGACCGCCGCACTATATCCAACCCCATCACGTCTCACTTCCTATCCTTGTGGGACAAATTGAAAACCCGCTATCTCCTCCAATCTCCACATAATCCTATGCTCTCGTTCCTGCGAAACCCAGCTTTTCCCCCGGCCTGGCAGACACCCCTTTTATTCAAAGCCTGGTCCTCTGCTAATTTATTCCGTACACATCACTTCCTACAGAGGAATAAGTTTAAATCCTTTGCCTCGCTGCGGGAAACGCATGGCCTCCGAGATATTTTGGTACTTGCAGCTACAACACTTTTACGCCCCCTACACCACAATAATCAATCGACCATACACCATGTCTATCTTTGAACGAGCGTGCTGCAAAGACCCTCATAGACGTGGGCTTATCTCCTGTTTATATTCACTCTTTACTACCTCGATTACCACGTCCCCCCCTCCGTATACCCACAAGTGGGAAGTGGATTTGGGTAAGGAATTTGATCCGTCTGAATGGGACCATATTTGGGCCAACACAAAATCATCCTCACAGAACATTATAGCATTGGAAACGAATTATAAAGTCTTAACCCGCTGGTACTTGGTCCCGGCGAGAATTGCAAAATTCACCCCTAATTACTCGCCCAACTGTTTTAGAGGCTGTACAGACACAGGAACACATTACCATATGTGGTGGGACTGCCCAATAGCCCAAATCTTTTGGGATGAAATTTTCGCCATGTTATCTACACTTAGCACTACTACCCTACAACCCGACCCAATGACCGCCTTACTCAACCATTGCCCCCCTGGCATCTCCAATTCGCAATTTAAGCTCATCATGCAACTTACGACTGCGGCTAAACAGGTTATAGCGAAATCCTGGAAATCCCCCACCCTAAGTGTTGCGGCCGTCAAAACCAGAATAATGCAAGCCATGATACATGCAAAGGTGGAAGCCACAATTCTGGACACGATTCCTAAATTCTTGCGCATATGGAGCCCCTTGGTAGAGCGCTTCCTCCCGCCTAATTTTGACGAATCACTCCTTCTCCCCTGATTTGTGTATTATGCGCTAAAGATATTGTCATTGGCCCTTTCTACACAATACGTAGGAGTTATTGTACACATGCTGAACGCTCATGAAGTCATTGTTGCTGTTCCTCTTCCCTTCCCCTCCACCCCACCCCTGTCTGACCCCCCTTTAAACTTCCCCCTATTTCTTTAACGCATTTGGGAGACATCATTTTGATTGGCTGGAACAATAATGTCTTTTGTTATCAACTATTACCTACCTCTTTCCGCTAGTAATGCATAGACAACTGTACTATGACCCTCTTTCATATTGTTTTTTTTTTTTTTTTCTTCATGTTCTATTGCCATTTCAATGTCCAATGTACATTAGCAATGTCTCTTTGTTTGTCCCACTCTGATTTATTGTTAATAAAATTGTTTGAACAAGGATTGCGGTAATCTAACGGACTCCTGGTGCCGCATCCCCCTTCCTAGATGACTTTGCCGCCTGGCTTCCCTTCTTCCTCTCCTCCGAGCTACCGACCATCATCCTAGGCGACTTCAATATCCCAATCAACGCCAACAGCCCGGAGACTTCCCAACTCCTCCTTCTAACCTCCTCCTTCGTGCTCACACAGCACACACAGTCCTCCACCCACTCCAATGGAAACACACTGGACCTCGTTTTCTCCCACCTCTGCACCCCCCATGACTTCACTAACACCCCCTTCCCCCTCTCTGACCACCACCTCCTCACATTCTCCATCTCCCCCTCCCTCAACTCCCCCCCCCCCCCCCCCCGAAGCGTCTACCCATCACCCACAACCTCCGCAATCTGAACCCGACCCATCTCCACTCGGCAGCTGACCGTCTGTATGACAGTATCCTCCCTCTGTCATGCCCTGACCTGGCCACCACTGCATACAACAACTCACTGTCAGCTGCCCTTGACTCCCTGGCACCCCTAACCACACATAGCATTAGACCCCAACCACTTCAACCCTGGCAAAACGACCGCACAAAAAGCCTCAAATGACGCAGTCGCGTGCTGGAACACTTATGGTGCAAAACCAGATCCCCTCACGCGTTCTCCCTCTATAAAGCCGCCTATCTCGCCTACACCACCTCCCTCCACTCCGCCAAGCAAGCCTATTTCATAACCCTTATCAACACCCTCTCCACCTGTCCTCTTCGGCTCTTCTCCACTTTCAAATCCCTGCTCTCTCCCCCGCCACCTCCACCCAGCACCTCACTTACCGCCCACGAGATTGCCAATCACTTCCAAAACAAGATTGACGCAATCCGTAAGGACATTGTCAACTCACAATCCACCTCTCCACCCAGCCTCCCGCCCTCCTCCAACCCCTCAACCCTCCCCCTATCTCATAGCTGCACTACCCCCCACTATACCTAATGCCCTGCACACCATCACCTCCCCAACACTCCGCTCCTTCAGTCCAACTACCCTTGAGAAGGTCTCTAAGGTCTTCACTGAAACCCACCTCACCACCTGCCCCCTGGACCCTATCCCCTCACAGCTCCTCCAGTCACCCCCCCTCCCCTCCATCATTCGCTCCCTCACCAACATCTTCATTCTCTCCACTGGCACCTTCCCCCTCCCCTCTAAAGCACGCACACATCACCCTCCCTCGACCCCACTAACCTTAACAACCTTAGACCCATCTCCCTGCTGCCTTTCACCTCCAAGCTCCTTGAGCGTCTGGCCTACAATCGCCTAAGCGCCCACCTCACTGATAACAACCTCCTTGACCCCCTACAGTCTGGCTTCCGTCCCCTGCACTCCATCGAAACCGCCCTACTTAAAATCACCAACGACCTGCTAACCGCCAAAGCCAATGGCCACTATTCTATCCTCCTGCTCCTCGACCTCTCTGCAGCCTTTGACACTGTTGACCACCCTCTCCTCCTTGCAAAACTGCACTCCCTTGGCATCAGGGACTCTGCTATCTCCTGGTTCTCTTCCTACCTTTCCCAACGCTCCTTCAGCGTCACCTACAACACTACCACCTCCCCCTCCCTCCCCCTCTCTGTCGGGGTCCCCCAAGACTCTGTCCTCGGGCCCCTCCTTTTCTCTATCTATACCTCCTCCCTTGGCAAACTTATTAACTCCCATGGTTTCAATTATCACCTCTATGCCGACGACACCCAAATTTACCTCTCCACCCCCACCTCACTCTCTGCCTGCATCGCCCACCTCCTAAACGAGTGTAGTGACTTTTGGGGGACTATTTATTAAGAAATGATATTTTTCCAAAATTGTGAATCCTGGCTGACTGTTATGGGTTAACATTCTTGGTTGAAATTCAAATGACCTTCTAGGAAGTTACAAAAACCAGTGAGTGGAAGAAACTTGTTTAAAAGACAATGAGACAAACACTACTATTTGAATTTCTACAGGTGATCAAACAAGAGTACCAGAAAAAGACAACGGTGGGATCTGATTCTGGTTATTCTAAGACCTTGTGAAAGTGTATCATAAACAGGTACCATTGTCTATGGGAAGCTAGGAGATACTTTGATAGCAGGAAACTTAATTAGAGGTGGTCAAACACCACTGTTTGGACTTCTGCAGGTGAACATATACAAGGTCTGGAAGTGACAATAGGGGAGCCAAACCTGATTGTCTGAAAGCTCACAGAAAACCTTGGAAAGTGTGATGAACAAACCTTCTCCTTGAAATGTGACAATATGCTATTGTACCAAGGTTTAAATTCCAGGCCAGTCAGGGGCGCATGCGCGGCCGGCTCCTGGATGGCAGCGCTTTGAAGGCAGCTCCGTCCATTCGCCAGCACTAAGCGGCACACTGACCCTGGGGACCACTAACGGCTTACAGCCCTTCATGAAGGGTGCCCGCACCTCTACTCATATGCCCCGCAGGAGGAAAACCCCGGGGCAATCCGGGAAGCTGACAAACTTCTTCCCAACGGTCGGGCCGGGAATCCAAGATGGCGCCCGCAACAGCACACAGGGAGACAGACAGGGAGACAGAGGCAGCACTGAGAAGGACTACAGGGCCCAGCATACGGATCCCAGATTGAGGCAGCAGCTATACCCAGGGGACCCTGGTGAGGTACCACCCCCATTGTCCCCCACAACCAGCAGCCCAGCCAAATCTCGGCCACGCTTAGATGATGACCCTGGCCCTGCATATCAGGCCCTAAATATCCCATCTCCAACGCCACACGCAGCCTTTACTGAAATTGATGCGTTCCCTGCATCAGACCAACCGCTGACAGAGATTTGCATGAGAAACATGCTCTCATCATTACGTCAGACCCTACATACTGATATTTCCACGTCGCTCAACCAACTTACGAGCATTATAGGTCAACAAGATCGCAGAATACAGCATATAGAAACTAATATGGTAGATATCATAACGCCACATAACGATTTGATTGATGCTCACGCAGATCACACTTCGGAAATTGAACAAATCAACATAAAACTTGCCGATCTAGAAGATAGATCGCGCCGCAACAACATTAAATTTAGAGGGATACCTGAATCTGTTACTAATGAGACACTACTACCTTATCTACAACAGTATATTAAGCTTCTCATTCCAATGATCCCTGACTTGGAGCTGGCGATCGATCGAGCCCATAGGTTGCCCAAACCTTCATTCCTATCCGCTGCTATTCCAAGAGATGTTTTGGCTCGTATACATTTCTATCATATCAAAGAGAGAATCATGACGGCGGCCAGAAATCCACCGTCACTCCCACCAACACATGCAAATATTAGATTATATGCTGATTTATCAAAAGCTACACTTCTCAACAGGAAAAAAATGGTTACCATTACCAAGGCCCTAAGAAACCATAACATAGCTTACCAATGGGGTCTCCCCACGAAGCTAACAGTGCGACACCAAGGCAGAATTTTCACAATCAAATCTCTAGAAGCAGGCCTAGACCTACTTAAAACATGGAACATTATACCCATAGATTAGCAGGGAGCTGCACTACCTTCCCTCCAACATATGGAGACAACATGACTAACGACGCAGATCAAGATAAGTTGAAACAAACTTATATTCACACTCTTCCCCAGAGGCTCTAGTTCAATACCGAGTTACTGGCGATCGGCCTAGAACCGATGAAAATTGTTTTACGTGTTTACATCTGGTTTGACCCTTCTGACGGTCAAAGCCTGTTCAAACCCCCCAGTTTTGCAGTAGCTAAGGAAGCTACTTGGTTTGCTTGCATTTTGTGCAAGATTTTTTTTACTATTGTTCTTTGTGTCCCTTACCTTCCCCTAATGTGGCACCACCTAGTACTCAACTTTAACTCAAGACCTGCTTACCTTGAATATTTATGGAAGACCGATTCTAATCCACCAATTGAACCTACTCCGCATAACAAAATCAGAACCCTCTCTTCTCGCATATGGCTATACACTGAGCTACGATTCTCTCAAACAACATGCCACTCAAATATACACCTCAAGAAAAGACCATTAAATGATTAAAATCACATCCCTTAATGTACAAGGCCTTAATTCTCCCTTCAAGAGATCGATGCTCTCCAAAGAAGTCCGGAAATCCCAAGCCGACATCTTCTTTATACAGGAATCCCACTTTGCCACAGGAAAAATTCCTACACTACAGCTACACAGATTCCCCAAAGTATTTATGGCAACTGATACTAAAAAAAAGAATGGAGTTCTCACCGCCATTAAAGACTCTATCGCATTCCGAACTTTCTCAACCATAGCCGACCCGCATGGTCGTTACCATATTTTGGTGTGCCAAATAGACAATATCATCTACACGCTAGTGAATGTATACGGCCCGAACAGCAAACAACTGTCTTTTTTCCGCAAACTCCACAAAATCATATCACAACACAAACAAGGCAGACTTATCATCGGAGGCGATCTTAACATTATGGGTAATCCGCTCTTAGATTCGTCTTCCACTAAAAAATCCTCCAAGCTTGACTTTAACCATTTTTTACATGACCACGACTTATATGATATCTGGAGATCTCAGCATGGCACTGAAAGAGATTACACCTACTACTCCCCTCCTCATCTCTCTTATTCAAGAATCGACAATTTCATCACTGACAAATGGACATTACAGCATGTGAGATCATCTAACATCGGTATCATAACTTGGTCAGATCACGCTCCAATCAGTATATCCTTAGATGACAATCCACGCTCAGCAATACCACCCATCTGGAGATTGAACTCTTCAGTACTGAGAAGCCCAGAAAACCTGAAACATATCCTAGAAGCTCACAACCTTTTTTTTGAAACAAACTCTACTCCTGATATTTCTATTACTACACTTTGGCAAACATACAAAGCCTACATGAGAGGTATCCTCATACAATTGAATTCCCGCACAAATAGACACAGATCCCAACAAATTGACCAGCTACTGACCTCCATCCGCGCACATGAAGAGATAAACAAAAAGAACCCAAATCCTTCCACGTCCGCAGCCCTCACCCTAAACAGAAACAGACTACGAACCATCCTACTCCACAATTATGATAACAATCTTCAAAAAACAAAAACCTAATTTTACGCACTAGGAAATAAAGCAAACTCACTCCTCGCCAAAATTGTCAAACAAAAACGACTTAAAGCTAAAATCTCCACAATTCAACACCCTAACACTCGCACCATATTAACAAACCCACAGGACATAGCTAATGCGTTTGCGACATATTACCAAGATCTGTATAATATAAAGGATGACCCAAACACAATCCAACCAACAACTCTCTCCATTGGAAACTTTCTACAGAACACAAATTTTCCTTGTATCACTCCTCATCAACTTGAATCTCTCTCTATGCCGATAACACCCTTAGAGATTAAAAAAACTATAAATACTCTCCCTTTAAACAAATCACCAGGAAACAATGGTTTTATTAACAAATTTTACAAATCTCTAGCACCCAATCTTACTTCCCACCTAGCGGCCTTATATAATCATGTCGCAACCTATGGGGAATTTCCCCCGGACATGCTACAGTCCATAATCACCACTATCCCAAAACCGGGCAAAGATCCCCAATTAGTACAAAATTATAGACCAATTTCATTACTTAATACAAATATATGCCAAAATAATCGCCCTAAGATTACTCCCATATCTACCTACATTAGTCCACCCAGATCAAGTGGGATTTATACCCGGTAGACAGGCCCCAGACGCAACAAGACAAATTATATCCATATTGCATCACCTAGAGACCACAAAACAACCCTCCCTTCTTCTATCATTAGATGCGGAAAAAGCATTTGACCGAATTCATTGGCAATTTATGAACCTTACATTACAAAAATTTGGAATAACAGACTGGATGCTTTCAGCTATACTATCCCTCTACTCCAAGCCCACCGCCAGAGTACTGACTAACGGCACACTTTCACAACCTTTCTGTATAACGAATGGTACCAGACAAGGATGCCCTCTATCCCCCATAATTTTTGCCTTACTCATCGAGCCATTAGCAACCAATCTTAGAAATGACTCAAACTTTACGGGAATTAAAATGTATCAACATGAGCACAAACTAAGTCTCTTCGCAGACAATATTATTCTTATGGTTACAAACCCCTATAAATCAATTCATTCGATACGTTCACATATCCGTAGTTATGCGGATGTTTCGTATTATAAACTCAAAAAACCCAAATCATCTATACTCAACCTGCATACACCTATTGATACTAAAACTCTAATTTCCAAACATTTCCCCTTTACCTGGGAATCACATAGCATACCCTATCTAGGGATCAAACTTACCGCAATCACTAGCCAACTTTTCGCAACTAACTACAAGTCATTACTAGAAACCATCCCCCAAGAAATTAAAAATTTACGCACTACCACACTATCAACTTTAGGTAGAGTAGCAACCATAAAAATGTGTATATTACCTAAAATACTATATATTTTTCGAACGCTTCCTATACCAGTCCCTCATACCTTCTTCTCTAAAGTTCAAGCTACGCTAAATAAATTTCTATGGAATTCTAAAAGACCCAGATGTTCCACAAACGTATTATTACACCCACCCTCCAGAGGTGGGACAGGTCTCCCCCACCTAAAATCATATTACCAAGCAGTCCTCTTAGACCAACTCTTCTTTTGGTGGCACCCAACCGACGAGAAGATCTGGACCAAATTAGAAAACTCCTTATGCTCACCACACACAATAACAGACTTACTGTACATACCCAGGACAACCCTACCTAAAAATTTGCAAACGCACCTGTGTTTCCAGGCTTCTTTAAATGCTTGGTTTGACTTTTCAGCCCACAATCAAGCAAACAAGGGTAATGTGAAAATTCCCACCCCCTTTTCATCCCTACGCCTTCTCACTCCTCACTTAAACATATCAACATGGAGCAGCCTTGGTATAATCCATATCCAAGATCTCTACACAAAACACAAACTAGACTCATTCTCCGTCCTCCAAAAGAAATTTCATCTTCCCGACAAAGAACAATATATCTATATGCGAATTGCCCACTCTCTTCACAAAACACAATTACCACTTGAAATAGAAATTCCGGCAACTGCACGACAATTCTTCCAAAAGACACAATACCCTAAGAAAGGAATTTCGACCTTCTATTCACTAATAACCGAAATGCAGTTCCCTACACACAATTCTTCCTTACTCAATTGGGAAAAGAATTTCTCCCAACCAATCACTCTAAACACTTGGGAAAAAACATTCACTGTCACCTTTAAAGCCTCTAAATGTAGCTCCCATTGGGAGACATACCTGAAAATTCTACACAAATGGTATCTGACACCAACTAAATTATCCCAATTTTACCCTCAACACTCACAACTCTGCTGGAGACACTGTGGAGAAAAGGGATCTCTCCTTCACATACTATGGGACTGTAAATCCCTTAAATCTTATTGGAACAAGGTTTTCCAGATCATCTCATCACTCACAGGAACTTCAATTACTCCAAATCCCGCCCTAGCTCTTCTCCACGTTGGAATAGACATATTCCCTGTAAGTGTACGCACTATTATCATCCATATTCTAGCAGCTGCAAAAATTAACATCACCAAACTATGGAGATCCACCACAACTCCTTTATTATCCCGCCTCATCTCCGATCTCAACCTCCAATGCGAGATGGAAAGAAGAACCGCACTTTATAACTCCTCCTATCATAAATTTATAGTCCATTGGTCACAATGGTTAAATAACCCCAGTTGCTCAATAAAATGACTACTATTCGAAAGGAATACAATACTCTCTGCTCATATAGAATTGGTGCTTCCCCCCCCTTCCCCCCCACTTCCTTCCCAGTTGTTCCGCTACCCTCATGTTCTCCCCACTCTTATGTCCCACTAGTCTCCTAGAATGGTTCACAACATACAGAGCATACCTCTCATGTAACTGAATCACAGAACTACAGGTTCCCCGGCCACTTGGTGGGGAGCCTCCAATTTTTTCTTTTGTCTTTATCTTTCGTATAATGTTATTCTCGATGTGAACCAAAATGTTTGACTATCATATATTACTTATGTATGTTTAAACTTCAATAAAAACTATTTGAATATATAATACATTTGGTTACTACACTATGGTTGGCTTGGCCTCCTCCTCTCTTTTGATTGTTTTGTTCACAGACTCTAGATTCCCAGCCAGACACAGGAGGCAACCTTGCACAGCCTGCAGTTAGTCATCCATTGATTAGAAGTTGCTCATAGCCTCCGGATTAAGTTTACAACAAGCTGACACTTGTATTGCAATTCATTGCAGCTCACTTCATTGTTTCTACATGACAATTACTAAAGAAACCTGTTTATAGTTGGCTGTTACACAGTAACCTCTAGGAGTTGTTTCCTAGCTCAGTTTACTATGCCCCTTCTGTGGTATTTTTATTCTCCTTGTTAGAAGAGCGCCAAACACTTCTATTTTTATCTTCTAAAACCTGTTAGCCCCATTGCAGTACCTAGCCACAAACTCATCATATTACTGATAGAAAGGGTCTCTGGACTCCATTGCAGTACCTAGCCACAAACCCATCGTATTACTGATAGAAAGGGTCTCTGGACTCCATTGCAGTACCTTGCCACAAACTCATCATATTACTGATAGAAAGGGTCTCTGGACTCCATTGCAGTACCTAGCCACAAACTCATCATATTACTGATAGAAAGGGTCTCTGAACCCCATTGCAGTACCTAGCCACAAACTCATCGTATTACTGATAGAAAGGGTCTCTGAACCCCATTGCAGTACCTAGCCACAAACTCATCGTATTACTGATAGAAAGGGTCTCTGTATCCCATTGCAGTACCTAGCCACAAACTCGTCGTATTACTGATAGAAAGGGTCTCTGAACCCCATTGCAGTACCTAGCCACAAACTCATATTACTGATAGAAAGGGTCTCTGAACCCCATTGCAGTACCTAGCCACAAACTCATCATATTACTGATAGAAAGGGTCTCTGGACTCCATTGCAGTACCTAGTCACAAACTCATCATATTACTGATAGAAACGGTCTCTGTATCCCATTGCAGTACCTAGCCACAAACCCATCATATTACTGATAGAAAGGGTCTCTGAACCCCATTGCAGTACCTAGCCACAAACCCATAATATTACTGATAGAAAGGGTCTCTGGGTCCCATTGCAGTACCTAGCCACAAACCCATCATATTACTGATAGAAAGGGTCTCTGGGTCCCATTGCAGTACCTAGCCACAAACCCATCATATTACTGATAGAAAGGGTCTCTGTATCACATTGCAGTACCTAGCCACAAACCCATCATATTACTGATAGAAAGGGTCTCTGAACCCCATTGCAGTACCTAGCCACAAACTCATCATATTACTGATAGAAAGGGTCTCTGTATCACATTGCAGTACCTAGCCACAAACCCATCATATTACTGATAGAAAGGGTCTCTGTATCACATTGCAGTACCTAGCTACAAACTCATATTACTGATAGAAAGGGTCTCTGGACTCCCTTGCAGTACCTAGCCACAAACTGATTGTATTACTGATAGAAAGTGTCTTTGGACCCCATTGCAGTACCTTGCCACAAACTCCTCGTATTACTTCTAGGAAGGGTCTCTGGACCTCATTGCAGTACCTAGATACAAATCCATCATATTACATACAGAAAGGGTATTTAGGCCCCCATGCAGCAGCTAGACATGGGCCTATGATTATGAAAGACCACCTGGCACCCCACCTGGGTGCCTCCACCAGATAGCTGCTTCCTCACCACTGGAACACAGGAATAAGGTATCATAGCTGGGAAGTGCATCCAAGAACTAGATGACACTAGTTTAGGTGCAAACAGGAACCATTTTTATTGAAAATTCACACACAATTTATATTACACAAAATCAGATAAGAGCTTGATCACATTATCCTAAACAATGCAAACTTTAAACAGTAATACAGTTACATAGAGAACTGTCAGAAAAGCCTTAAACCTCCTGAAAGCTGATTGGTTAGGGGGATAAAGAGAAATTCTGATTTATTCTGTACATGGAGTGTAATGGCAAGGCACATTTATACTGGACACAGAAACATTTTCTCCTTCATATGCAGAAGATTTGGGGTCACCTACTCATAGCTCAAACTTTTTTATGGGGGCAGAATTCATTGCCTGCACACCAAAAACTGCCAGTACAGAGAACTGATATTGCCATTTTTTTCCCCGTCAGATCATCAATCAGTTCCTGGACAGGACAAGCAGTGGCAGCTTCTGTGCTAATGACGGTATCATGCAAACCACCATCATGTCTCTGCCATTTGGAGGAGTCGGTGAGTAAAGGACACCTTCAGCCTGTCCATTTGGTGGATTTCTCTTTCTTCTGGCATCACTTAAATTTCAGATGATTGAATGATGATTGGGCATTTGCTGTAGAAACCTAGAGGTACAGCTCAGATATAGGACACTGCCGCAGTGAACTCCTCACCATTCTCTTTGTTTTAGCTAGTCCTGCAGGCTTGTCAGAGGTAATGAGGTCAACATGTGCTTAGCTCCTAAGGGTAGGTGAAGACCTTTGCATGTCGGGAATGTGCATTTAATTGTGTGCTTCCCAACAAGCAGGGAAACACGCTGCCTTTTTTTTTTTCCAAAAAACAAAGTTTATTGAAAACAAGATACAAATTATCACACGAAAATGTACAGATGAAGTGTACATAGGACATGCAGCAAAGAATATATCATACAAAGGCAAATGAGGTCCAACGCAAGACCAATCAGTGTGGATGAACTAGGCCACGACAGGGTTGTGCCTGTAATATTTAGGTATGCTTGTCAAGTGCTAAAAATAAAGAGACGTCTGGCCTCCTAGCATAATGTCTTGCGGTAAGAATCTGTAGGGGGGAGAAGAGTAAATATGATGCCTAGGTAAGAGTCAGTACTACAGATTGCGATGGTGGAATCATCCGAATGCGAATGTAGGAGTAAATTGTCGTGAGGAACGCTAATGGAGTGCGGGGGATGATGCTGGCAGCATACTCAGTATTCTACTGGAAGGATTGTCCGAAACGTGTGTGAGCATATGAGAGGAAAAGAAGAGAGAAGGCGAGAAAAAGGTAAAGAAAAAAAAAAAGGGGGGGGGAAGCAAATGGGAAGGGTAAAGTAAGGGAGGGGATAACCGCCAAAAATATCTTATCCTCAATACAAACAGTAGCAGGAGTGGGTGGAATCTAAGCTATCATCGGCGTCAAATGAATGTGGGTGGAACGCAGGGGGGAGTATGATGACACCCATCAGGTCAAATACAACTGAATAACACCATCAGGAAGTCCAAGTCAGATTCAGACAGATTGGTCCATGAGGGATCGATACTCCGGGGTAGTCAGAAAGTGGGTCCAGCAGGCCCATACATGGGAGAATTTCGTAGGAGTGTCGAGTGCAGTCGCAACCAATTCTTCCATGTCCGCCGTTTTACCCACTCGGGTGATTCAATCACGTATAGAGGGAGAGCAACACGCTGCCTTTTAGCAGATGTGCAGTGGTGTCATTCATTGTTAATGTCACCTCCATGCAGCTGTAAATACGCATTTTTGCACATGACAAATCACAGGTTGCTGCAGCACCATGTGAGTTGGTACAATGTGTTTTTGGTAAAGAGTCAGGGGTTTCTTTTCCATGTTTCTCATGCACAGAGCAGCCTAAGTCATTCCACAAATTTCCAATGGGGTTTAAGTCTGGGCTCTGACTAGGTCATGCAAGGGCATTCACCTTTTTCTCCTCCAACCTCCATGTGGTCATTTTTGCTGTGTGATTTGGGTCATTTTTATGTTGGAAAGTAAGCCTTCTTCCCATTGACAACTTTTTGGCAGAGGGCAGCAGATTTTCCTTAAGAATTTGATGGCATTTTGCCCTATACATTTTTCCCTCTATCCTGACAAGTGCTCCAGTCCCGGCTGCAGAGAAACCCCCCATAACGGAATATCCCCACCTCCATGGAATGCTGTTATTTGGATGGTGAGCTGGATTGGATTTCCACCAGACTTGTCTTTTGGTCAGATGAGATTAAAGTTGAATGGTTTGGCCTCAACACTAAAACACTTTTTTCAATGTGACCTCAGAATCTTCGAGGTGCGTTTTGGCAAAGCTCAGTCGTGACAGCATGCGAGGAGCTGCTTTTTTCTTCAAACCCTCCCATACAACCACATTTGTGGAGAATTTGTGATATTGTTGTCACATGCACACAATGACCACTCTTTGTAATAAATTCCAGCAACTGCTTCAGAGTTACTGTAGGCCTCTTGGTAGCCTCTTTGACCAGTTTCCTCCCGGCTCTTTCATCCAGTTTGGAGAGACATCCTGATCCAGGACAGGTCTGAGTTGTACCAAATACCTTCCACTTCTTAATAATATACATCACTGTGCTTCTAGGCATTGATAAAGCTTTTGACATTTTTTGTATCCATTTCCTGACTTGTGTCTCTCCACAACTTTATCTTCTGACAGTGCCTCACCACCCAATATTATTATTATTATTATTATTATTATTATTATTATACAGTATTTATATATAGCGCCAGAAGGTTTGCTCAGCGCTGTACATTATAGTGGGGGGCAGTACATGAGACAATACAGTAACAAAACCTAGAATCCATCTGCCTTTATCTCAGGCATGCAGGCAGGAGGGGGTGCTTAGCTGAGAAAGCCCTTCCTCCGCTCCTGAAGACTCCTGGGATGTGTGACATCATTTTCTTAGGCAAGAAACCAGGGAATAACGTGACCTTGGACGGCATAGTTGATTGTTTGCTTCATTTGCACCAGGAAAGCTCTTTTCATGTGAGCTAATCAAAATGACCACCGCTGATCGCAGTTCAAAGTCAAATGGCTTTGTGTGTCATTGAGAAGATGACTATATACACCTGATGGAGTTTACAAGTCATTTTTAGGAGTGGGGTGTTCATTTTTCCAACTTTTTGATTTTTTTTCTGACACGTTGGTGTTATATCTTTCACTTGGATGCAGTGAGTAAATACAGCTGGATAAAACAAAAACTGTGTCTGTCTTCATTTCAGGCTGCAAAGCAACACACTATGATTATTTTAAAGGGGGTGATTCTTTTCTATACCCATTGTAGCAATCTTCTGGAAAAACTGCAACATTTTTTGTATACACTCAGACCAACCAATATAGGAAACAAGTGCTGAAGATGCAAAACAAATTCCAAACACAAATCGGTTCAACATAATGAATATGATAAACCAAAATTCTTCCATGAACAAATGCACCTGAAGCTAAAATTCCCAGTGTACACATGTCTACTTGTAAAGTCTATCCTGGCTAAGAGGATGTCTCTACCATCTGGGGCATTAGAGATTCTCCCTTCACTTGTTTTCCTTTGACAATGGGAAAATTCAACAGGGACAGAGAAAAAAATAAAAATCTGACAGGGTCAGGATCTATCCTTCCCCAACTCTTAAAAAAAAAAAAAAATTCTGTCACATTCACCTGTCCCTTGCTCTAGCACCAGGTGCAGCCAATCAGAGGCTGTCCTAAATGGCTTTTTCACGTGTTGCTTGACATTTGAGCACAAAAGTTTCAAAGCCCCATTGTATCTCTAAACACAGTGTTCCTGTGTTCCCAGCACCCCAGTGCATCAAGGGACTCTCACTTTAATATACCTGTGTTCCCTGTACCTCAATGCTGCAAGATACTTTCTCCTGCATGTTGGTGCTTGTTTCCTCTGTAACTGCCTGTTTGGATAAGTCAGAGGGCCGCAAATTGGGAGCCATCAGCAGAAGAGCCCATAAACCCCTTGCAACATGTTCTGAGTCCCAGATTCCAAGAGTATTCTTAGTGTAGTGTTTGCTTCTAGTTAAGCTGTTAGGTTAAATAAAAATGTAGCTTCAATGTGGCCAGTAGAGCAGTGATCTATTGTTCATGTCTGTGTCAGGATCAGTTGTCAGGCTCGAAGACCAGTTGCTAGAGCAGTGGAAAGGCTCACACCAAAACCAGCAGGATAGGGGCACAGGCAGGTCACCGTGGCAGAGGAGTGGGCTCACCTGAGGTGCGGAGTCTAAGTACTAACCGGTGTTCACTAGAGCTCCTGATGGTGGAAATGGTTTTGCTGGGTGTTAGCACCAGGTCGCGGTCTTCAGGATCACCCCACCAGGAGGTGAGTAAGAGGAGGTCCAGTAGCGTATTAAGCAGGTAAGGAGCAAACAAAAGTGTGGTCAGTAAACAAGCCAAGGTCGAAATCAGGCAGAAGCGTAGTCGAGAACAAGCCAAGGCCGGTAATGGGCAGTCGCAGGTTGGGATCAGGCAGAAGCGTAGTCGAGAACAAGCCAAGGTCGGTAATGAGCAGTCGCAGGTTGAGATCAGGCAGAAGTGTAGTTCGAGAACAAATCAAGGTCGGTAATCAGCAGTCGCAAGTTGGGATCAGGCAGAAGCGTAGCCGAGAACAAGCCAAGGTCGGTAATGAGCAGTCGCAGGTTGGGAGCAGGCAGAAGCGTAGTTGAGAACAAGCCAAGGGTCAATAACGAGTGGTACAAAATATGGATGACAGCAGAAAAGGCAAGGAACAAGATACTGGCCGGAGAGCACAATAATCTGGCAAACAAGAAATTCAGATACATGGCTTATATCAGGAAGTTTATGGGAGGAGCAAGGGGTTTAAGGTTCATGACACAGAAGATCAAGGTAGGATCATCCAAATAATTGTCAAGGGAGCTGTCCAGCATTCCAGGTGGCTCAGCAAGAAGAAACATTGCCACTCACCACAGAAGACCCAGGTTTGGACCCAGGGTTTAACAGTCTGGTTAGGGTTCCTGTTTCTCCTGGGTTTGTTGCCCCTAGGGGATAGCTTATGAGACAAAATTTTGCAGTCTTGACCTCAGCAGGAGCTGGGCTGAGGGCCTGCAGGAGAATGCTAATTAATTTTTACTAGAGGTCACTGCCCCGAAGTCCTAGTCTGGAGGAGGATCTGAAGGATCTGCCTATTGCTTGCGCCAGACCTGCTTGTCTTCACCTGCCTGGAGTTTGCATGTTTTCCCTGTGGTTGCGTGGGTTTCCTCCGAGTACTCCGGTTTCCTCCCACTCTCCAAAGACATGCTGGTAGGTTAATTGGCTCCTGTCTAAATTGGCTCTAATATGTGTATGTATGAATGTGAGTTAGGGACCTTAGATTGTACACCCCTTGAGGGTTAAGAACTGATGTGAATGTACAATATATATGTAAAGCGCGGAGTAAATTGACAGCGCTATATAAGTACCTGAAATAATAATAATAATGTGTGTCTTCTGCTGTGAAATTTTTAGGAACTATCTTCACAGCACATTTCCTGTGTCTCTTCAGCCCAGCTTTAGTCATATTACTATAAACCTTGACTAAAGCTGGCCATACACCAGTAAGGTTTTGGTTTAAAATTTCTTCCAGTGGTGAGGGTCAAATTTACTTTTGTTTTCAACCATACTGAGAAGAAAATTCAAAGAAGCAGGATGTATTTATTTTTCTCACAAACAAAATTCTAACTGAATGTGGCTTTTGTTCAGAAAAAGCCATACATAGTGTTATGCAACCTGTTTTAGTATGTCTAGGATTCCACTCAAATAGTGGATCTGAGTGATATTTGAAGGGTCTTTGGACAAAATTATTTGATTCCTTGATGTTTGTCAAGTTTGTCCTTTTAGAATCACACTCATAGACAGAGTTGGAAGCTCTCCTGAGATTTCCAGAGGGAAGATAGAAGGGTCTTCACAGATGGCTTTCTTGTACTTTTGAAAGTGTCCCGGTGACTTAAAGCCCTGGGCACATGTGGTGTCATCATTTTGTCTGTGGAACCATTGTGGTTGTGGTCACGTGAGCAAGCAGGGAATTTCCACCTAAATTAGGTTTGGCCAGCTGGCAAGAGATGAATGCATTAATGACTAGCTCAATCACATCATTTTAGGTCAAATTACACCACCATAGTTCATTGTCACAAATCTGTCCCAATTGAGTGACTAATGGCCTTGAAGCTTGGCGTTTTTCCATATCTCCATCAGTTTGTCCACCTTAAGTCTTTTCAGGATTACACAGCCCTCATAAACAGAGATATTATTATTATTGTTCCTAACCAGGGGCGGACTGACAACTCATGGGGCCCCCGAGCAATAGGGGATCATGGGGCCCTGTGTACTTGCCCACACTCAAAAAAAACATATAAAAAAGGTACCAGGGGCATTTCATGGGGCCCCCTACTGACCCCGGGCCCTCGGGCAGTGCCCCAGTGCTGGAATGGTCAATCCGCCCCTGTTCCTAACATCAGTCCTCAATACCTATCATAAATAGCAAGTCATCTGCAAGGATAGATGCACTAATTAGTAGCATAATCACATAATTTTGGGTCATTGCTAATTAATTGCTGACCCAAAAGGGTCCAAAAATTCCCATATGGTCCATTTGTAATCATACCTGTGGATATGGTTAGTTGAGATGCTATATTTCATCACTTTTTATTTTGTGAGTCGCTACCTCCACTGCCATCTTACAGCATCTGTCCTTTAAAATTAAAATAATGGGTGCCATGTTGTAACTTATATTAATCACAATAAAAGTTGACAATAAGTATTAGAGTGGCACCCATTATTTTATTTTACATGGACTGATGATCATATAAATTAGGAGAGAGATATACAGTTTGGCGCGCTGCAGCTTTTATTAAGGAAAACCATTTTCTTTTTTTTTTCCTTTCTTTACAAGCATTGTTTGTTCATTATATTTCTGTCAGCATCTGTCCTTTTATCTTGCAGGACACAGCGGGATGGGAATGTATCATGGCAAGTTCACTTTTGACACCTTTTCCCATAAGCGGGCGTGCCTCCTGCGCAGTGACGGCCGCGAGAAACTCAATGAAGCGCGTTACCCTCCATACAACGAAAGTCGGCTGGGATTCATCCTCTCCATGACGGAGGTGAAGCGAAAAGGAGGCTGCGTTATCTCATGAAGATCAGGAAACAATCGCAGACTCTGGCTGATCGCCGAGCACACACACAGATCACAGAACAAAAGCCATTCCGTCCCATGTTGTACGAAATTACCACGCAATGGATTTCCTGTCAGTATTTTACACATGGCCGGGAGCACTCAATTTTTTTTAAATCAATTTATATCTGTATATAAAAGCAATTCTGTATCTTTATTATTAAATAGAAAAAAAAAACATCTTGTTTGGTTTTGTTTTGGAAATGGAAAATACTCTTGATACTGCTACTTGTAGAAGCCCTATATACGGTAAAATAGGATTGCATAAAGAATCCAATCAGGTGTGATTTGTTTCTGGCAAATTTGAACATTTCCTCTCATCCACCAATCAAATTACAGCTGCTATTTTTAGAGGGCACATTTTGGGCTTGGTGGGCGGCTGAGAAGAGATAAAAATGGTTATTGGTATCAGTACAGGAGGCACAACATTTGAAGCAGACACAGGAAGGCGTTGCTGGCAGCTCAGATCCATCAAGTGTTGGCACTCAAACAAGTATCAGCATGGAAAATGAGGTGGCAATCTGGAGATTGTCCATGTGTCCTCCTTCATTAGTTGCCAGAATTAACTAAACAATATCCCCATTCTCAAAAAATATTCCAGACACATCCATTAAGTAATGGCCCTTCCATCTATTTTTCATGAAGTTGTTTCTTACTGTGTTTTTTTGGCCCCATTACAACATTTTGAACCTCCCCTCTTCCTGCTCATGTTCTTTTGTATGAAATGAGCAGTGCATGGTAGCTATGGTCATGTACACTGCTCTATGCACACTACAAACATCATAGTCCATGTCCGGATTGGGCAGTTGAGGATGGCTGCATTCCTACTGTAGCACCTTCCTTAGGAAGCTGATGG
Source organism: Staurois parvus (assembly GCF_062004578.1). Lineage (NCBI taxonomy): Eukaryota > Metazoa > Chordata > Amphibia > Anura > Ranidae > Staurois > Staurois parvus. The sequence goes on along the minus strand of NW_028318565.1, from coordinate 174,388 downwards.
TGAACTAACTGTTTTTTCACCAGTTAAAGCACACAGCATTTTCTTCACTTTTCCACTGACTCAAATGAACACTTTACAGCAGGGGTCTCCAAACTATGGCCCTCCAGCTGTTGAAGTACTACAGGCAGTGGTGCATTTTGGTTTTGTGCTGCCCTAGGCAAGACTAAAATTGGGCACTCCCCCCCTGCATTTAAATGTGCCCCACCCTTTAATCGGCAAACTCCACCCCTTCATCTTTATGCTCCACCTCCTTATATTAGAGCTCCACCCACTGACATGGTGGGATGCTATTCCTCCCACTGACACCAATGATAGGGCACAATTCCTCCCACTGACACTAATGATGGGGCACTATTCCTCACACTGACACCAATGATGGGGCACGATTCCTCCTACTGACACTAATGATGGAGTACTATTCCTCCTACTTACACCAATGATGGCGCCCTATCATTAGTGTCAGTGTGTGAGGAATAGTGCCCCATCATTGGTGTCAGTGGGAGGAATCGTGCCCCGTCATTGGTGTCAGTGGGAGGAATCGTGCCCCGTCATTGGTGTCAGGGGGAGGAATCGTGCCCCATCATTGGTGTCAGGGGGAGGAATTGTGCCCCATCATTGGTGTCAGGGGGAGGAATAGTGTCCCATCTTTGGTGTCAGTGGGAGGAAGTGTCCCATCATTGGTGTCAGTGGGAGGAATAGTGCCCCATCATTGGTGTCAGTGGGAGGTCCGGAGGCATAGTGCCCCATCATTGGTGTCAGTGGAATAGTGCCCCATCATTGGTGTCAGAGGGAGGAAAAGTGCCCCCACATTGGTGTCAGTGACACCAATGAGGGGGCACTATTCCTTCCATACTGACACTAATGATGGGGCACTATTACTCCCACTGACACCAATGATGGAACACTATTTCTCCCACTGACACCAATTATACTTACATCACTGTGCTGACCCCTGCTCCAGCCCAGTTCCCTCCTTCAAGAACAGACACTTACCCATCAGCTGTCTTCCTTCTCCAGTCACTCTCCTCCTCTTCACTGGCTCCAGCTGCTCCCTCACTCGATCTTCAATCTCCGTGCTGCCGCTCAGCTCCTCCTCTCCAAGCTCAGCCTCCTCGCCTGTGATTGGATGCCTGTGTGCCTTTTCTGAGCTACAGATATGGCCCCCAATCACCAGCGAGGAGGTGGAGCTTGCAGAGGGAGGGACAGGCTGCCATAGGCTGCCATAGTCTGCCCAGTGATCCTAGGGGTGCGGCCAGATTCAAGGGGTGGCTTGTCATCCCGCCCACATCGCGATCAAGATCCAGGAAGATGAAGACACCGGATGGACACCCTCTGCACCCCTCCTCCAGCAGCACCTTGTGAACCGGATCGACGTGGGACACAAAGTTGCGGACACAGGTAAGACACAGCAGCCCCTGTCCCTTTCCCACGGAAGTATCCCTTCCGTGAGAAGGGGGGGGGGGGCGCAGCACTGCCGCCGTGCCATCCCCTGAAAAGTGTCACCCTAGGCCAGTGATGGCGAACCCATGGCACGCGTGCCACAGCCGGCACGCCGAGCCTTATCTGTGGGCACGCCAGGAGAATACCGTATTTTTCGCTCCATAAGACGCACTTTTTTTCCCCCAAAAAAGGGGGGAAAATGTCAGTGCGTCTTATGGAGCGAATATAGACCGGTATTTCTACCGCCGCCGTGTCAGAATACAGGGCCGGCCGCTCAGCTCTGCAGTGGGACCGTACCTGTCCCTCTATCCAGCGGCGCGCTGGCTTCTGTAGTGTGCGTGACAGCCGGGTCCCAAGTGCGCATGCGCAAGAAGCAGTGCTCTTTGTGAATGGTAAGGCGGTACCTGGGACACATGACAGATCCCAGAAGCCGCCGGACCAATCACAAAGCTCAGCGCTTCTCGCGCATGCGCACTGGGCATCCGGCTGTCCGACGAGTGCCGACACTACAGAAGCCGGGAAGACAGCACGCGGCTGGATAAAGGAACAGGTAAGATAAAAAAAAAACTCTGCGGAAGTAAGAGCGGGTACCTGTCAAATTCAGGTACCCGCTCCCCCCTCCCTCCCCAAAGGTCAGCAGTCATCTGTACTGTCCACAGTCTCTGGTCATCCCTGTGCTTTCCACAGTCTCTGGTCATCTCCTGTACTGTCCACAGTCTCTGGTCATCCCTGTGCTTTCCACAGTCTCTGGTCATCCCTGTACTGTCCGCAGTCTCTGGTCATCCCTGTACTGTCCGCAGTCTCTGGTCATCCCTGTACTGTGTCCGCAGTCTCTGGTCATCCCTGTACTGTCCGCAGTCTCTGGTCATCTCCTGTACTGTGTCCGCAGTCTCTGGTCATCTCCTGTACTGTGTCCGCAGTCTCTGGTCATCCCTGTACTGTCCGCAGTCTCTGGCCATCTCCTGTACTGTGTCCGCAGTCTCTGGTCATCTCCTGTACTATGTCCGCAGTCTCTGGTCATCCCCTGTACTGTGTCCGCAGTCTCTAATCATTCCCTGTACTATGTCCGCAGTCTCTGGTCATCTCCTGTACTGTGTCCGCAGTCTCTGGTCATCTCCTGTACTGTGTCCGCAGTCTCTGGTCATCTCCTGTACTGTGTCCGCAGTCTCTGGTCATCTCCTGTACTGTGTCCGCAGTCTCTGGTCATCTCCTGTACTGTGTCCGCAGTCTCTGGTCATCTCCTGTACTGTTCGCAGTCTCTGGTCATCTCCTGTACTCTGTCCGCAGTCTCTGGTCATCTCCTGTACTGTGTCCGCAGTCTCTGGTCCTCTCCTGTACTGTCCGCAGTCTCTGGTCATCTCCTGTACTGTGTCCGCAGTCTCTGGTCATCTCCTGTACTATGTCCGCAATCTCTGGTCATCTCCTGTACTGTTCGCAGTCTCTGGTCATCTCCTGTACTATGTCCGCAGTCTCTGGTCATCTCCTGTATAATTGAAAGCTCTGTTATTGTGTTTTTCTTTTAAGACAAAAGCTGTTAATTAGTTTGCACTACTGTACGAGTTGTTTTTTCTAAATCAAAAGCTTGATATTCAGGTTTCATTGCAGTGTTGGCACTTTGAAAGAAATAAGTTGGTTTTGGGTTGCAGTTTGGGCACTCGGGCTCAAAAGGTTCGCCATCACTGCCCTAGGCAAATGCCTTGTTTGCCTCGCAGCAAATACGCCCCTGACTACAAGTCCCATCATGCCTCTACCTATGGGAGTTTTGTATGTGGTTTGGCAGTCTTGCAAGGCCTCATGGGACTTGCAGTTCCTCAACACCTGGAGGGCCATAGTTTAGAGACCCATGGTCTAGGGGTATCTTTTTAGGGTTTTATTGGAACTATGAACTTGGATCAAGGGAAAGGAGCATGGGGTACCCCAAAACTGAACACTTTGAGGACTATTTTCTATCTTGCTGAGCTACACAAAAATGTTGCACAGAATCTCTAATGCTGATGGTGACTATGACTTCTCCCAAGAGAGCTACACACAGTCACTAACTTTCTAGCACTTGAACCATCTACTCACACTGACACAGGATCATTGTTTGCCACCTCCCAATATCCACCGTGCATTATCTAGTGAGGGAGACAAAGACTCATTGCACCATAGGACAGCTGGAAACCCTTCTTTCAACTTTCTCCTGAAGCTCTCCAGTGAGCTACCCCAGACTCAAACTGGCTCCAGTACTAGACTTTGCAAACTGTTCCCCCAACTAGGGCTCCAGCTGGGACCTCAATGTCTTCTAGTTGGCACCTCCAATAACTCTGCCCCAGCACAGGTGTCTCCTTCAGCAAAAATGGACCCAGGAACACACCCTGCCTCAGGCCTCAGGATTTTTATGGGCTGTTTAGCCTCCTTCTGTGCTCCCCTCTCAGGGATTGTTTGTACTTCCATATATATTCAGGGTGCTTATTCTGTTCTTCTCGCCTATGTGATTCTATAATCCTATAGAATACAGGGGAAGTAATCAGAACAGAAGCCTGTGAGACATGGAGCAAGTTAGACCAATCAAACCTTGCTCCACTGACTACAAATGTCAGGGCTCCAGGTATGACCAGAAGTGTGTGGACTGACACAGGGAAACACAGACTTCAGGTATAGCGTGTAACACAATATAATTTACTAAAAAGCAACACAAACATAAACACAGTGCAAACAACCAAACTCAACACTTACATAAATATGTACAACCAGGTGCAATAAACCTTAAACTAATAGGTACCAATGCAGTTAGGGCTGGAGAGGTGGAGCGGTCAGGTAGGCCGGGCCCACAACACGGATTTCCTCAGGGAGCGGGGTCTAAGTGCGTCTGGCTGTAGTAGAGAGTACTGGCACGGGAGTGCAGGAATGGAGTCTGATGGGAAGAGGCAAGCAGACTTACTAAAGGTGATCGTGTGGGATGGATGGATCGTCGGGTGAAATAAGCGTAGTCAGACAGGCCGGTATCGTGCAGGCAGTGTGGTACAGGAGGAGCAAGCAGAGAATGGTCAGGGTCACAAGCCAGGTTCAGCAGGTAGCGGGCAGCGCGGTACCGAGGATCAGGCAGAAGGATGGTCAGGCAAGCCAGGGGTTCAACAGGAGACGGTCAGCAGAGGTCAGGATCAAAACAGGGTCAGCAACAAGGCAGGAACACAGGATACCAGGTACAGGGGCTCATGGGAAACATACACCAAGGCCCAGATCACAGGCCTGGTCATTCCTTAAATACACTTCCTGCAATCAGCTTCAGGTGTTGGCTGACTGCAGTAGTGAGCTTCTGGCTGCTGAGAGCACCCGCTGGTCAGCCCTGGTACTGCAGCCCACACGACAGGTGAGTCCCACCACCAGTGCTGAGTCCATTCCTGACAACAGAGGAGACAACTACATTTACCTAACATCGTGCCCTAATCTGTGAGGGTGCTACAATACATACAGTGGAATCTGGAATTCTGCCATTTTTGAGTCCTCCCAAGTACACAATATCTGAGCCCTACATTAGTGGAAGTGAACCCCAAAAACGTTTTAGCTGTTTAGAACGGTCTTGTTCAACTCTAAATACTGGGACTGGGATGTCTTCATTGGTATGGCATTCTTATTATATTATAAAATAATAATATAATATATTATATTATACTTTACATAAGCAAATGAAGAAAAAGAACAAGCAGAGGGGAGCCAAGTAGAAGACAGCAGATTTAGTAGAACAGATAGAATCCACTCTGACAGGTGAGTGGAAATTGGGGAGACCAGCCATAGAACATGATGCTGGGAACTCTAGTGGTATGGATAGAGCTGTGATGAATCATAGAACAGAGACCGGGAAGAAAGCTGTGATATGAGTGTGGAAATTGGGGAGACTGTTACACCAGAGTGTGGGGAGTTTAGGCAGAGCTGTGGTAAGTCCAAGTGAGGAAACAAGGGAGAGAGCGAAACAGAGGTACCCATACCATTCGTCCAACTTCCTTCCCTCTAATCCACCATTTTCCATCCTCTACACACAGTGGTGTATTTTGGTTTTGTGCTGCCCTAGGCAAGACTAAAATTGGGCACACCCCCCCCCCCCCCGCATCTTAATTTGTACCACCCTTTCATCAGTAATCTCCATCCCTTCCTCTTTAGGCTCCACATCTTCCTATTAGAGCTCCGCCCACTGACACCGATGGGGCACGATTCCTCCCACTGATACCAATGATGGGGCACTATTCCTCTCACTGATACCAATGATGGTGCCCCATCATTAGTGTCAGTGTGTGAGGAATAGTGCCCCATCATTAGTATCAGTGGGAGGAATAGTGCCCCATCATTGGTGTCAGTGGGATGAATAGTGCCCCATCATTGGTGTCAGTGGGATGAATAGTGCCCCATCATTGGTGTCAGTGGGAGGAATAGTGCCCCATCATTGGTATCAGTGGGAGGAATAGTGCCCCATCATTGCTATCAGTGGCAGGAATAGTGCTCCATCATTGGTATCAGTGGGAGGAATAGTGCCTCATCATTGGTATCAATGGGAGGAATAGTGCCCCATCATTGGTATTAGTGGGAGGAATAGTGCCCCATCATTGGTGTCAGTGGGAGGAATAGTGCCCCATCATTGGTATCAGTGGGAGGAATTGTGTCCCATAATTGGTGTCAGTGGGAGGAATAGTGCCCCATCATTGGTATCAGTGAGAGGAATAGTGCCCCATAATTGGTGACAGTGGGAGGAATAGTGCCCCATCAATGGTGTCAGTGGGAGGCCCGGAGGCATAGTGCCCCATCATTGGTGTCAGTGGAATAGTGCCCCACCATTGGTGTCAGTGGGAGGAAAAGTGCCCCCACATTGGTGTCAGTGACACCAATGAGGGGACACTATTCCTCCCACACTGACACTAATGATGGGGCACTATTACTCCCACTGACACCAATTATACTTACATTGCTGTGCCGCCACCCTGAAAAGTGCCGCCCTAGGCAAATGCCTTGTTTGCCTCGTGGCAAATACACCCCTGGGACAAGTGAGGGGGAGTGGGACAGGAGGAGCGCAGAGGGACAGGTGAGGGGCAGTGGGACAGGAGGAGCGCAGTGGAACAAGTGAGGGGCAGTGGGACAGGGGGCATGGGACAGTATCGGGGCAGCAGGACAGGAGGAGCGCAGAGGGACAGGTAGGGGGAAGCGTGATGGGGGGCATGGGACAGGATCGGGGCAGCGGGACAGGAGAAGCGCAGAGGGATAGGTGAGGGGCAGTGGGATAGGAGGAGCGCAGAGGGACAGATGGGGGGCAGCGTGACAGGGGGCATGGGACAGGATTGGAGCAGCTGGACAGGAGGAGCGCAAAGGGACAGGTGAAGGGCAGTGGGATAGGAGGAGCGTAGTGGAACAGGTGAGGGGCAGTGGGACAGGTGAGGGGCAGTGGGACAGGAGGAGCGCAGTCGGACAGGTGAGGGGCAGTGGGACAGGAGAAGGAGCACAGAGGGACAGGAGGAGCGCAGAAGGATAGGTGAGGGGCAGTGGGACAGGTGGGGGCAGTGGGACAGGAGGAGCGCAGTGGGACAGGAGGAGAGCAGTGGGACAAGTGAATGGCAGTGGGACAGGAGCAGCACAGTGGGACAGGTGAGGGACAGTGGGACAGGAGAAGGAGCACACAGGGACAGGAGGAGCGCAGAGAGACAGGTGAGGGGCAGATGGACAGGAGGAGCGCAGAGGGATAGGTGAGGGGCAGTGGGACAAGAGGAGCGCAGTGGGACAGGAGGAGTGCAGTGGGACAGGTGAGGGGCAGTGGGACAGGAGAAGGAGCACACATGGACAGGAGGAGCGCAGAGAGACAGGTGAGAGGCAGATGGACAGGAGGAGCACAGAGGGACAGGTGGGGGGCAGTGGGGACAGATGGGTGGTAGTGGGACAATGTGGGGGACAGGAGGGGGAAGTGGAACAGGTGTGGGGCAGAGTGACATGTGGGGGCAGAGTGATGGATGGGGGGCAATGGGACGGGGGAGGGAAGTAGAACAGGTGGGGGGCAGTTTATCAGGGGACAGTGAGACAGGACCGAGGGAGCACCAGTCCTCCAAGCACTTACCTGTCCGGCAGCGGCTCCTCCAGATGGTGTCAGGATCATTCCAGGATGGGCGCCTGTGTCCCTTCTCCCCCACTATCTCCTGCGGCTGCTGCAAAGGAGTGGGCCGGCTCCACCCCCCTCACCTCGTCCTCTTCTGCTTCCTCCTCAGCGGCACCTTTTGGCCTTCCTGAGGATCCCGGCACACTGACAGCGGGCCCCGCCCCTCACGCACTCCGAGCGCACACCGGGTATCCGCCCAGCACTCCGCTCTCCTCTGTCCCTTTCCCACGGAAATGTCCCTTCCGTGGGAAAGGGGGGGGGGGCGGCACTGCCGCCGTGCTGCCCCCCTGAAAAGTTCTGCCCTAGGCAAATGCCTAGTTTGCCTAGCGGCAAATACGCCCGTCTATACACCCATTTGTCCATCCTGTATCCTGTGGGGCAAGGGTAGGGTTGAGAGAGCAGCCTCAGAGCCAGGAATTAACTCTTAACCACTTGCCATCCTGAGGATTTACTACCCATAATAACGAGGCCTCTTTTTGCTATTCGGCGCTGCACTAGTTTAACTGATAATGGTACAGAGCATCAAAACAGAATTTATGCCCTTTTTTCCACGCTATAAACAAAAAAAGACCAAAAATTTTTAATAAAAACTATATTTTTTTACTTTCGGCTATAAAAAATATATAGCAAACTCAAAGTTAGTCATAAATGTAAGCCAACATGTATTCGGCTACATGTTTTTGGTAAAAACAATCCCAATAAGTGTATATTGATTGCTTTGTGTGAAAGTTATAGCATTTACAATCTATGGTATAGATAATGGAATTTACACAGCTTTTACTTTTTGATTGCCCATCACATTTCTTGAGGTGCTAAAATACCAGGACAGTACAAACATCCCCATATGACCCAGAGGCATATTGAGTCCATGAAAGATTTATTTTTTTTCCACAAGTTTCTGGAAAATGACAAAACCTTTTTTTTTTTTTTTTTTACACAAAGTCTTCATTTAAATTATATATTGCTCACACAAGCCATGAGTATATGTGGAATTACACCCCAAAATACATTCTGCTACTTCTACCGAGTATGGGGATACCACATGTGTGAGACTTTTCGGGAGCCTACCCACATACAGGAGCCTGCAATCCAATGACCTCTTTGAAAGTCTGAAGGTGCGTAACTTTCTCATTTCACTTTCTCACTACTTATCACAGTTGTGGAGGCCCTGGAATGCCAGCGTAGCAGCAACAACCCCCCCCCCCCAAAAAAAAAAAAAAAAAAACAAGAAAAAAAACCTTTCTGGAAAGTAGACACCCCAAGGAATTTAAAAAGAGGCATGGTGAGTATTTTACAGACCTCATTTTTTCTCACAAGGTCTGAAATATAGAAGAAAAGAAAAACATGTTTTTATTTTCTTTCTTCCTTTATCAAAAACTTGTGACAACAAACGAGATCTGCAAAATCATCACCATGCTTCTTACCAAATTCCTTGTGGTGTCTACTTTCCAAAAAGGGGTCATTTGGGGGAGTTAGGTGCTATCCTGGCATTTCAGGACCTTCGAAACTGTGATAGGGGTAGTGAGAAAGTGAAATGAGGAAATAAAGCCCTTTAAAATCCTGAAGGTGCTTGTTGGATTTTGGGGTCCTGTACTTGGCTAGACTGCCAAAAATTCTCTCACATGTGGTACCCCCATATTCTGGAGAAGTAGCAGAATGTATTTTGGGGAGTAATTCCTCATATACTCGTGGCATGTATGAGCAGTAAATAATTTAAGTGCCAATTTTGTGTAAAAAAAACTTTTGTCATTTTTCAAAAACTTGTGGTAAAAAAAAATAAATGATTCTATTGCCTCAGCATATCTCTCAGCAAATAGTTTGGGGTGTCTACTTTGCAAAAACGGGTTGTTTTGGGGGGTGGGGGCGTTTTATGCCCAACATTAGAAGTTTATGCCACACATCATTCACTCTTCTAACCACCTGAAGACCAAGACTTTTCTGACACTTTTTGTTCACATCAAAATAATTTCCTAGCAAAAAATACTGATTTTTTTTCAACGCCCAAACATTATATCTATTTTTTAAAGCAGACACCCTAGCAGGGGCGGACTGACAACTCATGGGGCCCCTGGGCAATAGGGGATCATGGGGCCCCTGCGTCCTTGCCCAAACTCAAAAAAGGTACCAGGGGCATCTCATGGGGCCCCCTACTGACCCCGGGCCCTTGGGCAGCGCCCGAGTTTCCAAATGGTCAGTCCGCCCCTGCACCCTAATGAATAAAATGGTGGGTGCTGTAATTTTTCATGTCACAGAGTACTTGTGCAGAGATTTTTCAAACAACTTAAAAGTAAAAAAGGTGTTTTTATTTTTTTGTTTTTTTAAGTCTAAAACTTGTACTGTATATAGTTCCAGGCAGTTGTCCTCAGTTTCACAGTTCCATTGGGCATCCCATACACCCCTATGCAAGATCAATTTCCCTAATAAAACTTCAAAATAGAGCTCAAGGACTGGTTAGTGTCTCCTGGATGCAAGTTATTGTGAAAATTTGTGTTGGCTGGCTGAGCAGGACTATAGGGGAACCCAAAACATCAGTGACCCCCTAAGGGGTAGTGCTATACAAGGAAACATAATACCTGAGTAGTATATATATCTGTATAGTAATATGTGGTAATAAACTCAACATATTTGGATGACAATATATAAGAGATGATGTCCATAATATGATGTATAGAAATACAAAGGTGTCAGCTGATTAGAACATGTAATATATAATGTACTTCTAGTGTCTGCCATGACATGACACCTGACACCCTGTAATGGGCGGAGCCCTTTGTATCTGTCCCAATGTCTGCCATGACATGACACATGGATCTCCTGTGATCGGCCGATGTTTTTGTTCCCGGCTCCTTGTAGTCAGCTAGAGATGAGCCGAGTTGTGTATTAGAGGGAAATGTTTGGTGATCTCCCCTCTTCCCTCGTGTAATGTGAAGCGGATTGTAGTGGGGGATGGGAGCAGATTGTTTTGTGGGTAGAATGTGTCCCCCCAAGCAGGTAGAAGGCAGAATGGGCCCCCCACTCCGGAGGATGGTTGTGTTTGCAGCCTCTGTGTTCAGCCTCGTGAGCAGCTCCTGACAGCTGGAAGTGACCCCGATAAGTGACAGTCCAGGGAGCAGATCGGCTCCCCGGTGCACATCGGAAATCGTTCTATTTCGGAATAAAATCGGTTTTATATCTACCGGGAAACACATGAAGGGAGAGAATATACTCCAACACTGGAATGACAGCCAGTGGGCGTGTCTGATGTGTAACCAATAGCAGCTCAGAGTCGAGTTGTGTATCAACCAATCGCAGTGTTAGGAGGTCGTATAATTTGTAATAAACTATTTTGGAAACATTTCACGAGTCATGACGGAGACTGAGAGCGCCCCAGCCGCCGCTCCTCCAGCGGAGGCCGCCGCCAAGAAGAAGCCGGCTAAGAAGGCGTCAGCCGGAGGAGGAGCCAAGAAAGGCATCAAGAAGGCGTCCGGTCCCGCCGTGTCCGAGCTCCTCGTCCAAGCCGTGTCCGCTTCCAAGGAGCGCAGCGGGGTGTCCCTGGCCGCCCTGAAGAAGGTCCTGTCCGCCGGAGGATACGATGTGGACAAGAACAAGAGCCGCCTGAAGATCGCCCTCAAGGCGCTGGTGACTAAGGGGAGCCTCGTCCAGGTCAAAGGCCATGGGGCCTCCGGATCGTTCAAGATCAACAAGAAGCAGCCCGACGGCGGCAAGGCGACCGCAGCCAAGAAGAGCAACAAGAAGCCATCGGCTGCAGCTAAGCCCAAGAAACCGGCCGCCAAGAAGGTCGCCAAGTCCCCAAAGAAGAAGCCGGTCGCCAAGAGACCGGCAAAGGCTGCCGCCAAGAAGGTGACCAAGAGCCCCAAGAAGAGCAAAGCTGCAGCCAAGCCGAAAAAAGGCGCCAAGAGTCCCGCTAAGGCCAAGCCGGCAGCTAAGAAGGCGGCTAAGCCCAAGAAGGCCGCTCCGAAGAAGAAATAATGGGCGGCGACCTCCTTCATCTCCACCCCCCCAAAGGCTCTTCTCAGAGCCCCCCACCTCCCCCCAACAGAGCTCTCCATACATACACCGACCACGAGCCGCATTCTCCCTCCTCACATTGTACACTTGTCCCTTATAGGTCATCAACGATTCCTCCAATCCTACAAATGATTACTGGTTGGCCAACGGCGAGATACCTCCCGATACATTTTACAGGCCCGACCCCCCTCCACACAGTTGGAGATCTGCCATTTCCCGCACACTGTCTGGGGAGGGGTAACAATGAACATTTCCCGATCGTTCTACAAGGAATTCCCAGCCTTCATTATTATTGCGGCCATTGTGGAAGTTGTACGGAAACGCCATGTAATGATCGGGGACACATCATCCTCTGGACGGGATCTAATGATCGCACCGAGAACATCGTGTTGTGCGGACAATGGACTCCTTCCTATGGATGGATCGCCTCTACAACACAATACAACACGGGGAGCGGCTTTCCAGGTGCCATTTGGAGGATGGATCTCATTGTACGGATCACTTACATTCCATGTCTGGAGTTATGAGCGTTTTAGAAATAAAAGGAATGCCGGTACCGGGGGGGGGGCTGAGAGGAGGAAGTAGAGATTTCCCCGACAACAGAAGCCTGTTCCCGGGTGTTGTATTCATTGTAGTTCGGTAGTGTAGAGCTCTGTGTGGGGGGAGGTTGTGGCTCTGAGAAGAGCCGTTGGTTGGCGGGTTGTGTGGAATGTCTGTTGCGGGGGGGGTCTAGGCCCTCTCTCCGCGGATGCGGCGTGCCAGCTGGATGTCTTTGGGCATGATGGTGACCCTCTTGGCGTGGATGGCGCAGAGGTTGGTGTCCTCGAAGAGTCCGACGAGATAAGCCTCTGCGGCCTCCTGCAGAGCCATGACGGCGGAGCTCTGGAAGCGCAGGTCGGTCTTGAAGTCCTGGGCGATCTCTCGGACGAGGCGCTGGAAGGGCAGCTTGCGGATGAGCAGCTCGGTGGATTTCTGGTAGCGGCGGATCTCTCGGAGAGCCACGGTGCCGGGCCTGTAGCGGTGAGGCTTCTTCACTCCGCCGGTGGCCGGGGCGCTCTTGCGGGCGGCTTTGGTGGCCAGCTGCTTGCGGGGAGCTTTCCCTCCGGTGGACTTACGGGCGGTCTGCTTGGTACGAGCCATCTCTACTCCTCTCTTGCCAGGAACTGCGAATATAATGCGCCTCCTCTCTGCAGAGCAATTTATACACATCTCTTCCCTCTGATTGGAGAACTACGCCACGCCCCCTTCTAATGATTGGGTTACATAAAAAGAGATCTGCACGTGATCTCTGTAGGTAGAGAAGCCCGCTGTGTCAGGGGTGGGGAGGGGATTTCCTCCACATCATCCAATGCTCGGAGCTCTCCTTACTACCAAAGAAGAGAAGATTAATCAGAGATCTGCTAATAATCAGAGATCAGAGACTCCCTGTACAATGTAACAATTACATCCACTGACATCGGACTGGATTCCTCCATAATACAGTGAATGGGATGACAGAAGATCCTCCTCCGATCTCACGGATCCGATGATTCCTCTGTTCGGGACTAAGAAGCAGAACGTTTGTCGCCCATCTCGGTCCATCCAGCACAATTGTGGACTAACAGGGACAGTCAGAAGGGCTGCAATGTATTGTCTATAGAAGAGCGAGATGACAAGAGACATGACTTGTGTGCGGATCTGGGAGGAGATACAATGTGATTTCTGCCTTTTCTCTCCGAATCCCACTTCCAAGGACAATCCGATCCCGGCGAGGACAGTGTGGACTTTGATGGCACAATGACAATCTATCGCTGAGGATGGGAGGAGGCGGACATCTAGTCTGCAGCAATTCATCCCATTCATTTTACATTTACGAGTTTATTTGTAACAAACATTATTTTATTCATGTGTCTTATATTTTCAGAATGTTTTTTTTTTTTTAATTCCCGCCAAGATCTGCAGGTTATCTCTGTTAGCAGAATATCCCGATCTCTCTGGGAGCTCCTTACTGCCAGATGGGAAAACATTGATAAGAAAGATGTTTATAATTATATATTCAAACGTCTTATCAATGTAAGAATTGCAATCTCCGAGAGAGGACTATTACTGTCCATAATTCAGTAAATTAGATGACGTAAAGGGGGAGGGAAATAAATTGGTCCAATGCCCCCCCCCCCCCCCCATTCATGATAACTGTAACACACAGAATGGAAAGTGGAGGTTATAAATTGTAATAATCTGATGCACCTGAAATTCACAGAATGTTGTACAGAAAAAAGAGAGAAAAAAAAGAAAGATACATACATATACACAGTGGTGTATTTAGATTTTTTGATGCCCCATATGATCCAGCAGTGTAGGGAGGGAGGCAGGGAGATCCCACAGAACACAACACAACTCACCTCCTCCGGACTCATTCCTCTCCGACACTTCTCCTCTCTCTGCTCCAGACTGTCCTCTGGTCCTGGCTCGTCAGCTGCTGGAGGGAGAGGTACAGGACCATCCCCTGCAACTGCCCCCCCCCCCCCCCCGCATTGATTCTCCTGCTGTCCTGGCCACTGCAAGGTTACTGGTGCGACCCCTCTGCTCAGCCCTGCCCAAAAGGTCCCTTCATCTGGGGAGCGGTGCTACCCCCCTAAAAATTGCTGCCCTAGGCAAACACCTTGTTTGCCTCTCGGTAGATATGCTCCTGCATATACACTATATTGCCGAAAGTATTGGTCTTAGCCATCAATTGCTCAGCAATAAACACAAACCTTGGCTAGCCACCTGTTTAATGTCAGCCAGGAGAGTCATCCTATATAAAGTGGACGTCGCTAACCCCACCGTCAATAGATTTGAAACAATGCCTCAACAGCCAACTTTGCATAGAACATCTGGATCTTCAAGTCTCTACCTCTCAAACTTTTCAATTGTAAATGGATCAATTACATCACTAAATTGTATCCCACACCTGCCCTTCCAGCCTACTGGACATGTTGACAATGTTTCCCTTCAGCTCAGATGATACAAACCTGAGCTACACTACATCTGAGTCAGAGCTCCCTAGTATCTATTCAGACGTCTCGTCCCCATAGAGGGATATATATGCTTCCACTACCTGGTCCCCCTTCACACCAGGCAGGCTCTAGTGATATGGTAACACTAGGAATGATTCTCTTTCAAATGCTACTGAGGGAACTAATGTCTTTCACACGTTTAACTTAACCAAACAAGTCATCTGAGATCCTTCTATTCTCTGTGCTCTCTATTCTTTACTTACCTCTCCCTTTTAACACCCCCACCTTCCTTTCTACTCCCTCTTTTACTGTATCTTATCTCCTGTTCCACTAAACAATTTCCCCCCCCCCCCCCCCCCTTTCCTGGATATTTTACTATCCATTGTCCAGACAGACAAGAGTTAGTTGTATCAACCTTGATTTTCTAGATGTCTCAATATTATGTGAATGTTTTTGGTTATAAAAGAATATTGGGATGTTAATACTGCTTCAATGATCCAGCACATGTATTATATACTGTCAGAACTCCAATAAAAATCCCCTTAAAAATAAATATTCCACCCATAATCCCCATGCAGATCCATAATAACCACTTATTAGAAATGCATTTTATGTTTGCTTGGTGTTTATAATTTGTAATCTATTTTGTACTGGTTCCTAATGAAGTTAAAATGTAATGCTTTCCACATCTCGTACTATATGAAATCAGTAAATCTATTCCTAGTAATATATGGAGTAATGTCTCCATGATTTCTGTATAATTTCCTATGATGCCATGTTACAGCCGCACATATATCAGTCAGTGAAGAGTTAAACATTCGCCTCTACTACGTGTAACAATGTATCAAGCAGAGCAGAAAAGAGAAACAAGAAAATCCTTCCCGTCTATGTGTGTAATATAGTGACACCTAATGGGAGTGTTGAGCATTGCAGCCAATCCTCCCATCCCCCCCAATGTGCAGGTTAGTCCGTCCCTAGAACGAATGTCCAGTGTAAGTGTGACGTGTGGGGGACCTCTAGCGGCAATACAATGTGATGACAGCTCAGTGATTGGAATGGTGGGCGGCTCTTAGAAGAGCCTTTGTGTCCTTGTTGGGATGATGGGGCCCCGGGGGGGATTACTTGGCGCTGGTGTACTTGGTGACGGCCTTGGTGCCCTCGGAGACGGCGTGCTTGGCCAGCTCTCCGGGCAGGAGGAGGCGGACGGCGGTCTGGATCTCCCGGGAGGTGATGGTGGAGCGCTTGTTGTAATGAGCCAGGCGGGAAGCTTCGCCGGCGATGCGCTCGAAGATGTCATTGACGAAGGAGTTCATGATGCTCATGGCCTTGGACGAGATGCCGGTGTCGGGGTGGACCTGCTTGAGCACCTTGTACACGTAGATGGCATAACTCTCCTTCCTAGTCTTCCTCCGCTTCTTGCCGTCCTTCTTCTGGGTCTTAGTCACGGCTTTCTTGGAGCCCTATTTTGGGCGCCGGCGCAGACTTGGCTGGTTCAGGCATGATCAGGGTTCACCACTACTTGGCTGGCTGCGGGGAAAGTGTGCTGGAGCCGCCCTCATGTGCTGCTTTTATAGGCGGCCTATGCAAAGGAATCTCATCCCTCCTCACTCTTCTATTGGAGGACTCAGTCAGGTGATGGATGATGACGTCATGCTTTCTTTTCTCAGTTACAGATTGGTGTAGAAATAAGTCTGACCGCTATTAGCTGAATTCTAAAGCAACCAATCCCAGCGTGTGACGTCAGAGCATGGAGTGTATAAAGGAGAGGAAGCGGCTGCTGGGGCCTATCTGTGTGTGATTCGTCAGTCATCCAATCATGTCTGGTCGCGGCAAACAAGGAGGCTAAGGCCAAGACCCGATCGTCCCGGGCCGGTCTGCAGTTTCCCGTCGGTCGTGTTCACCGCCTGCTCCGGAAGGGCAACTATGCCGAGCGGGTCGGGGCCGGAGCTCCCGTCTATCTGGCCGCCGTCCTGGAGTATCTGACGGCTGAGATCCTGGAGCTGGCCGGCAACGCCGCCCGAGACAACAAGAAGACCCGCATCATCCCCCGACACCTCCAGCTGGCTGTCCGCAACGACGAGGAGCTCAACAAGCTGCTGGGCGGCGTCACCATCGCCCAGGGAGGAGTCCTGCCCAACATCCAGGCCGTGCTGCTGCCCAAGAAGACCGAGAGCCACAAGGCCGCCAAGAGCAAGTAATCCCCCCACAGGATTCCCTTCTATCCGCCAACACAACGGCTCTTCTCAGAGCCCCCCACATCTCCATACAAAGGGCGGACATACGGCTTCTATGGACATGAATCCCACACTCCTCTCTATCTCCCGCTTCTATGGGATTCTCGGGGTCTGGGGGGGGTGGAGGAGGAAAGTCGGCGACTTCTTCCCTCCGTCCTGCTCTGTAGATCTCGGATTAGTAAAGGACGTTCTGGGATGGAAGCTGTCACGTGTTTGTAATGACAATTCTAAACGGTGGAAATCCTTCCCGCCGTCCGGACAGTAAGTCTCCTCTACATCCGGGTGTCATCTCTGCTTCTCCATAGGAAGACGTTTGGACGCCGGGAAGGATTTCTATGTTGAACTTTCTGGGGAGAAAGTGATCTCTCGGCGCCCCGGGATTGGGCGGGTTATTTGTAGCTGATAACCGGATTACACATCCGAATTCTAAAAGGTAAAAATAGAGAATAATTTCAGTGAGATTATCACATTTCCTGATCAGATCATTTCCTCCCCACATTGTTTTTTGTCTTATTTGAATAAAAAACTGTAATTTCTTCAATTGTCTAATACATTCCAATTTCCCGCCGGAGTTCTATGGACCGTTACCGACAATCTGCATCCATTTACCGTTTTATCCGGGAAGATCGATCAATCCTTCCATTCATTCCGAGCATTGCAGATATTCATGTGAAATGTTTTATTTGTACTCAAAACCCGACAAGATGGAGAAATTCCTGCACTAGGAATAGAGATCTCCGAATACTTTTTTTTTTTTTTACTTCTCGTAAGAAATGCATTACTGGCTGAGATTTCAAATTCTCCCGCCGGAATTGTGTAGATCGTTCCAGAGAAATATTCCGCCCGATTATACCGCCAAATCCGAGCCGGAGAACAAAGGAGATCATCAGATGAGACATCCGAGAAATATCACCGCTTTAATTCCAGACAGTTGTATTGATTAGTCAGGGATGTCTACAGATGGATGTCGGTGATTACTGAGTCATGTCAATCCTTGTTCTGTTCTCTGTCCCCAGGATCCTCTATATCCAATGTGTTTGCGGACTAAATCACAATGACTAGAAATGGATTCTGATTACTTCCTTATATTGTCTTGTATCCATAGTCAAGCCAGGATTCCCCTCCCCCCCTGCAACACACAGAACATGTGAGATACATGCAGGGGCGGACTGACCATTTGGAATCTTGGAAACTGCCCGAGGTCAGTAGGGGGCCCCATGAGTTGTCAGTCCGCCCCTGGATACATGCCATATATGATGGGAATAAAGTATTGTACGATTCTTCATCAGATCTCTATACGATCATGTCACTGACCGATATGTATTTGTCCTTCCGTCAGACTTTTAGAAATTACAGATCCCCCCCCCCATATCACATCCAGAATATTGAAAGATCTCATAGAAATATGTAATCATGACACTGCCAGATAAATATGTACAATGAATTGATAGAGAAATTACATGTATGAAGAATTAAATGTGTTTCTCTTTGTAAAGCATCCATTAACCCTTTCATTATTCGAGGCTCAGACCTTAGAATGCAAAATCCGTCATTGCGAACCAGATCCATCCCGATTACTGATCACACACTATGCAATCAGGTGATTGGACAGATTAGTTAGTGGAATTGTTGAACTATATCTATACATGACGTCATCCTGTTATATAGTATGATGAAAGAATGGAGTTCCACTATCCCCATTACTGCAATGAGCGGCAATCCTTCTCCCCCCAGGAGGAGCAGATAGAACCCTGGAGATCAATCAATAGCCCTTTGTATGAGAAGGTGGGCGGCCCTGAGAAGGGCCTTTGTGACGATGAAGGGGGGGGGGGGGGGGGGTTGTGAAGATTTATCCTCCGAATCCGTAGAGAGTGCGTCCCTGTCGTTTGAGAGCATAGACGACATCCATGGCGGTGACGGTCTTCCTCTTGGCGTGCTCGGTGTAGGTGACGGCATCGCGGATGACATTCTCCAGGAAGACTTTCAGCACTCCGCGGGTCTCCTCATAGATGAGGCCGGAGATGCGCTTGACTCCTCCTCTGCGGGCCAAACGTCGGATGGCGGGTTTGGTGATGCCCTGGATGTTGTCCCGGAGCACCTTCCTGTGCCGCTTGGCGCCGCCTTTCCCCAGACCCTTCCCTCCTTTACCGCGACCAGACATGACGATTCTTCTCTGCTACAAACACCGACTGAGCTCTGGGCTGGGCCCGCCTTCCTTTTATAGAGCCTGAGCGGACCTGATGGGAACCATCCTGGGAAGAGGCGGAGTCACACCCATTCATTACACACAATACAATTGGATTCATTTGTAACCATTATACACATTCTGCGGTTTTCAAATATAAATCCATCTCTAGGAGAGAAATCTCTTCATTCTTCTCAATGGTTTTCTATTTCTTCCTCGGAGATTACACAGAAACATTCATCTTTCACATTTCAGAACACAAACCATCATCACCAGTTACTATTGTTAACAGCAATTTAATATTGAGAAATATGACTTGGAAATAAACAACACAAACATTTATACCGATAACCCACGTTCCTGGTTATAATTCCCTAGTGGACCTGAAGGGAGACTGATGGAAAGGGGCGGGGTCACAGCCATTCATTCCTCTGAGAGAATTTCATTGATTTAGACCCTTGTAAACATTTGGATGATTTTTAGTGACTGATTTGGAGGAGAAAACCGATTTGGTTCCTCAGACATGTCATATGTTCTCTCTGGATACATTGTCCGTATTTCTCTGGCAGTCTCCTTATTCCTACCAGTCATTTCACATTTGTTTTTATGAATATTCTGGATGTGATATGGGGGGAGGGGGATCTGTAACTGCTACATGTCTGAAGGAGGGACACATAAATATCGGTCAGTGACATGATCGTATACAGATGTGATCATGGAATCTACAATACTTGTATTCACAATGTGTTACATGATTCGGTAAATATGGAAATCCATCTCCAGACTCATCAATACATCTACTTGGGATGAAAGCGATGATAATACTTCTCGGATAAATGTCTCATCTGATCAGTTCTCAGGTCGGATTTGGCGGTATAATCGGGCGGAATATTTGTCTGGAACGATCTACACAATCCCGGCGGGCAGAATGTGATGACAGCGATTTAAAATCTTAACCAATCACAGCTGTGGGCGTTGTCTTCATCAGCCAGTAATGTTTGTCTGACGAGAAGTCCATAGAAATGTATCCGGAGATCTCGGTGTCGATGTTTCTAGTGCAGGAAGTGTTTTCTTGTTCTGTAGACTTTTCATTGATCTCTTCTCTACAACTAAATCAACAGACTAATAACTAGATCTTGTCGGGTTTTGTATTCTGAGGGATTGGAGGGAAAACATAAATCTTAATAAACGTTCTTTATATGAATATTTGCAATGTCCTTATAATGATGTTTGGCTGATCGCAGAGTCTGGAATGAATGGAAGGGTTGATCGATCTTCCCAGATAAAACGGTAAATGGATGCGGTCGGTTCTCCATATCGGATTTGGCGGTAAGAGGGCGGATTGTCTGTGACGTCACATTGAATTCCGGCGGGAGTTTTGAATGAAGCAATTAGAAAGTTGAGCCAATGACAGTTATAGACGTTTCCTTCAGATAGTAAAACATCTTTTTTTCTACTTGGAGTGTGAAGGAGGTGATGAGATCTGTTCCCTCAGTCGGGAGGATCGTTGTTCGGTATATATTGAACGATCTCTGATCTTCAGGAGAAACTCATCACAACTAAAGGAAGGCGGATAAGATCAGTCCCTGGAATAAGATGTCATTTCCCCAGAGTCTCACACTGAAAGCATTTTCTATTATTAATGTATAATTGTCATAATTAACATGTATAATATATTATCATAAAATAATTATAACATTTTAACATTTAAATTATAATAACACATTTAAAAAAATATATATTTATTTTAGATTTTGCAACAACATAACTTGAGGATAAATGACATGGGGGAAGACACATAGCTCCATCCTATAGCAGAATTACTCCCTGAGGGCTCCCTGCACAAAATCATATGCATATATACATGACTTGTGCTCCTGCATTGATCGCAGGCCATGGGTGTGCACACCTGCCGATCCAGGGGCGTTGCGGTTCAGTGCCCCACCAATCACTCAGCAGATTCAGACCAGTGATATTTGGCCTGGATTTGCTGATTGATCCCTTACCTATCAGTGATCTTCCTGTGCTTGTGGTTACACTTACACAGGTACAGGGAATGATGCAATCTTCTCTCCCCGGTCGTATTCTGTTCCAGAGAGAGAAGAAAGCAGATCCACGGGGGTCAAAAGCATTACACTTTTACAGTAAAAGCACAGCTAGGTCACATTTAACCCCCTCATCTCCCCCCTGTTAACCCCTTCACACCTCTGTCACCAGTGTCTGTAGTACAGTGTACAGATTTTTTTACTGATCGCTGTATTAATGTCTCTGACATCTTCAGCTAGCATTAGCGTCCCTCCCAGATAGCGTAAGATTGCCCACCACTACATCAGTCATCACATTTAACCCTTTGATTACCAGGGACAAGCTCATATACACAATAAATACCAATTCCTAGTATAGTGTCTGAATGCATAAATATATTTGATCACATTAGAACTATACCTGTGTTCACAATAGTATAGTGCCCCCAAAAATACAGCGTTCGCAGGATCAGCCCCACCACCTTCCAGCACCTGCGTTTAGCCCCTACTCCTACCCCACTTCTCCCCCAGCAAGTGCAGTGTAAGTAGATCACTGTCACTTATGCATTGCACAGAAAACTGCAGAGTTAGCAGAATCAGGCCTGATCTCTGTTAGCACATGCAGGTATTTTTTTTGTAGCGGTTCAAGCAGTTCCTGACAGCCAGATGCTCTTTTTCCCATGAGTCACACTTGGTACCCATAAATTTAGTGGCCAACATGTCCAACGAATGGTACTCTACTGAAAAGGCCTACAGAATTCTGAGCATGTCAGATGAGAGCAAAGGGGAAGCCTCACTGACAGATTCTGCCTTAGAATACACATCTGTAGACAGAAGCGGCACCCTGACAGATAGCTCAGGCGATGGAGTAGAGGTCCCTTTTAAGGTCAGGCATACCTGACCCCATTCCCAGGTTGCTGAGGTGGTACAATTGCATGATGACTCTCATATGCAGCAGACTGCCAGTACTAGTGCCTCTCTAGCATTTGGTGAACTGGCAAACACTAGCGGCCTAGTACATCCTGGTCTTTCGGATACCAGCACTGCAGTATCACTCGGTGAAGTGGCGATTCGCATAAGTGCAGTGGCGAGCACAAGTAGTGTCCTGCATCCACCAAGAATTTGCACACAGACCCTTAGAGCCGCTTGTGTCCTTCCAGATCCTGATTGGCAGCCCACAAATTCTGCGACACCCATACTTTCCCCATTCTCTTCCCAACCCAGAATTCAGGTGGAAACAGCAAATTTAACTAATCCCCTTGCTTTTTTTTTATGGAAGATCTGTGTGCATTGATTGCGGATTAAAGTAATTTATATGAACAATAATTTATCGCCGCCAACCCATAATCAAACCTTGCCAGGCCATTTGCATGGAAACCCATTACGGATTCCAAATTAAATTTTTTTTTGGAGGGGGCTTAACCCTCATCATGGGCATTACTAAAAACAATGAATTGCGGCTGTATTGGTCCACAGACCCGATTCATCATATGCCCGGGTTCTCTTCTGCAATGGCCAGTCATAGATATAAGAATATAATGCGATTTATGCATTTCAACGACAATACACTCTGTTGTCCTCGGGGTGACCCTGAATTTGACCGGCTCTACAAAATTTGGCCCCTCATAATCATTTTAACCACACATTTGCAGATTACTATACTCTCCAGCAAAATATATGCATTGATGACTTCCTCGTTAATTCTTGTGTCTGCCTTCCATTCAAACAATTTCTCCCCAGCAAGCGTGCCAGATATAGGGTAAAAATATATAAATAAATATAAAATATATACAGGCTATACATGTAATTTTTGGATTTATGAGGGAAAAGATAGTCACCTGGGGAGCAGTGGTAAGATAAGATACTTGGGGACACGGTGTCACCCTTTCTCCATATGGGGTACCATTTATATGTGGACAATTTTTTTGCAAGCTTGCCGCTATTTAGCCATTTATACAATCTTGAAATTGGCACCTGTGGCACCGTGCAATCTAATTGCCAGGGCTTCCCCCAACGGCTTGTAGATACCCTTCTTAGAAAGGGGAAAAAGCCTGCTTGAGAAATGATGAATTACTTGTAGTAAAGTGGAAGGACAAACGGGATATTTACGTCCTGTCTTCCATTCACGCAGACAGGACCATCCAAATTTCCATGACAGCTAGTGTTGTTGAGAAGTCACGGATCGCACGATCGCCACCCTCAACATGCAACAATCTCACGACCATGACCACCAATACGTCACAATCGCAGCGTCAGACCCCAGACCTTCTCACCAAACTCATGACCGAAGGACTGGCCAATCTAAAACCGTGATGTGACGTGCGTAACAATGCCACACCCAGCTGCACCCTGCACAACTATTTTCCAGCTAATGGACAACAGTCTATGTACTGGCAGCCTGAATGCGCTTGTTACTGGGTCAGGTTAATTACGCAACTAACCCTTCTTCACACTGCCACCACCTCCTTTTTTATCAGAGAAAGAGGAAACTCAGGGTTCAGCTATAACACTATAATGATTGAAATAATTGTCTGTATAAAACGGTCCAAAGGCCAGTTATAAAGAGATTAAAACAAACAGTAGCGTCTCTTCAAAGGCAGGGATTTGTGAATTGCGATTAAGAGCTATAGGAACAGTTCAACATTTTCAGAAGAAAGATTTATTATGAAAAGGGTCAAACAGGTGCAATAAAAATATTTTCAAAGAAGATGTAACTAAGATATATATATATATATATATATATATATATATATATACATAGAAAACAGTGCAGCACAGAAAAGAGATAACAGGGAAAAGTTAAAGGGTTAAGTTGCCTGCCATTTAAGCCTTTGATGTAAGAAGATCCAAGTTTTTTAGAACAGAATGGTGCTTTGATCTCCCACTGTTACGATGGAAAAATAGGAGATGTCTTCAACTTAACACACTGAGGCCTGCTAGCCTTTTTTTTTAAGTCCCCCAGTAGGGGGGTGGCTCTGAATAAATGACCAATACTCTGTTTAGGGAGGGATTGTCAGGCGGAACCTAAAATTAGAACCAGCATCTTTCATAATTCATATTCTGGCCTATAACTTCCCAGCTGCACAAGCGACAATCTCTCCGGGAGTATTTTATTATGCAGATAAGTCTAAGGATCATGTAGATATGAATTATGAAATTGTACATTACATGGTGTACAAGTTCTATGTTTTGGATCCCCTGATGATCTGAGGTGGATGAGTGACCCATAAGAATGTTCGTCGGCACATTGGCCATCTGATGAGGTACCCGGTTTTTATGTAAGTCTTCCAGATTTCAAGATATGAAACAGGGGAAAAACTGATTTTACTAGAAGTTATCTGATCCTGCCACCTACGCTGAGCTAGGTTTTATGAGGTTACAATTCTTTCAATTCCTGGGAAAGCTGCCTTATCTCTGTTACGAGGTGAGAGATTACACAGGTTCTTGGGCAGAGAGGCTCTGTCTCTCTGGGGGGCTTTTGTAGCTCTGGGCCCCTTGCTGTTCTAGCCTGCCAGTGACCCATAACCAGATGTTGCTGTGGCTGAACAGAGAGGAAAGTGGGGAGAATGCAGGAAAATATATTTCAGGAAGGTTAGTCCCTTCGCCAAGATGGAGGTTGAAACCAAAACCGCATCTATCTCTGAGACGCGCTTTTGCGACAGTCCCTATAACCTTAATATGGGAGGAGTGGACTTCAACGACCAGATGATGAAGCCGTACTAAGACACTTTTTTGTACCAGTGTCTGGCTTTTCAGGAAACTGTTTATTTTTTTCAATTGGCTCTATATAACGCTTTTGTGCTTTACAAAGCAACTGGTCAAAGTTGATCCATCCTAAAATTCCAGGAAGAGATCATCATGGCCCTTTTGTATCCAGAAGGTGCTGTGGCCCATACTCCTAACACAGTGAGCCGGCTGCATGAGAGACATTTTCTCGATGCCATTGCTGGTATCCCGACCCAAAAAGGCACCCCAAAAAAGATGTCATGTTTGTAGTAGACGTAGAATTAGTTGTGACACCCGCTTTTTTTGTCCCTCCTTTCCTTGCCAACCTGGTCTCTGCCTCATGGACTGCTTCCGTAGCTATCATACACTAGTGTACTATTAGTATAGGGTGCAGCATGGCAAAATGTAGGGCACATATATGCACAGAGTCTCGAAAGATGTTAGGTTGTCAGGAAACTGGCTATCGCATTTTCAAAGACCCTATCATCTGGTTAAAATAAAAAAAAAACAAGTTTAAAAGAGTTAAAAAAAATACAAAGTAAAAAAAAACCCTTAAAAAAAAAATAGTTGTTTATTGTTGTCAATTTACTGTTTTACTATTATGGTTTTATTGCTACAGTTTAATTGTTAACTAGTGCAATCTATTTGCAGGAATGCTTTTCAGGCGCAGCACCAATTTGTTTTTTATGACAGCAACAGGGTCTTGCTGTCAGAATATACATAAGTAAGTGTGTGCAGTGCTGTTGGATGAGATTTGTCATCCGCAGTTAAAAAGAGCATACAGTAAAGCTGCTTTTGAAAATACTACCCAAACGGCTTAGACCTTACCTACCTGATATCATTGTACCGAAACAGGTTGGTTTTATGCCAGGTAGGGAAGCACGTGACAATACTGTCAAGGTCCTTAACCTAATCCATAGAGCGATGGTCAAGGGCTTTGAGGGTCTTCTCCTCTCTACCAATGCGGAGAAGGCCCTTGATCGTGTATCTTGGAACTTTATGTTCGCTACGTGTGTTCACCTTGGACTGGAATCTCATATGTTGCATTGGATCTCTGCTGTATAACAGAATTCAACAGCTAAAATTAAGGTTAATGGCACGCTTTCTGAAACCATAACTATTAAGACTAGAATGAGATAGGGTTGTTCTCTGTCTCCTCTTTTGTTCTTTCTCACTCTTGAACCCTTCATATGGCTGGTTCAGCAAAATGAGGAGATACATGGATTCCAGATCAACAATGAGATTTTCAAAACTGGGAGTGCGCATGCGCGGCTGACGGCACAGGACATGTCTCCCTGAGGCTCCTCCACGCCGCAGGGAAGACAGCCTCACCGCTGCATGATCCGGCCCCGCACCGCTCCACGAGCGGCACCGATCGGTAGCGCAACCCCCCGGCCATCTGTCAATATGGTCAGGGGGGCAAATAAGCATCAAGCGGCGCCGCCGCATAAGCCGATAAAGGAGGCCCTTGCTCGTGCCTCCTCCAAGATGGCCACCGCATCGGAGCACCACAAGAGCCAGCCAGCCTTATCCAACCCTGCAGTCCTGCAAACGGAGCAGCCAAGCCGCCCAAGCTCTTCAGAGGGTGAGTCAGATGATGACACTGCGACCCCCAAACATGCCTTGACGCCTGACCTTACTACCCCTGACATTCTAGCTCGCTTTGAAATAATGCTACATAAGGCCCTGAAACAGACCTCAGACCGCATAACTAACCAGCTGTCCAGGGAAATCCGTGAGTTTGGGCGACGCACTGCGGACCTAGAACAGAGGGTGGACGACCTTGATGCATCTCTCCAAACGCAAGGGGATGAGCTAGACCTGCTGCGTGACGAAAACGCTATACTTCAGGCGCGCTTAGAGGACTTTGAGAACCGGGCCAGACGCTCCAACGTGTGTATTCGTGGCCTCCCCGAGTCAATTATTGATGTCCAATCTGCAGCTACTGCGCTATTCCAAGAGCTCGCCCCTGCTATCCCAATAGAACGCCTCGAGATGGATAGGGTTCACAGGGCACTAGCTCCAAAGCGCACTGACGGCCTGCTGCGAGACATCATAGCTAAACTTCATTTTTTCCGAGCAAAGGAGCAACTACTACAAGCCGCTTGCAATTCGGAGTCCCTCCTGTTTCAAGGTCACCATTACCAGCTGTTTCAGGACCTTTGCCCTACTACCATTACCAAACGCAGAGCTATGAAAC
This sequence comes from Staurois parvus, assembly GCF_062004578.1. Classification (NCBI taxonomy): domain Eukaryota; kingdom Metazoa; phylum Chordata; class Amphibia; order Anura; family Ranidae; genus Staurois; species Staurois parvus. The sequence continues at coordinate 147,481 of NW_028318565.1, read as the reverse complement.
CGCACTTGCTAGTGCTACAACAGCATAGTATACCATATAAATGGTGCTTTCCCTTTGCGGTACGCTTCCGCCATCAAGCCCGTGACCACGTATGCAAGACTACTGACGAGCTTCAGAACGCGCTACGAAACCTCCAGCTGCACCCTCCCGCTGCACAGATTGAGACCTCCAGAAGGCGTTCGGCGTCATGCTCACAGCAGAAATCCCAGCCGTCACAAATTCCTAACCTAAACGCACACAAGCGGGGACGCTTTTCCTCTCCTGCTCCCTCACCACAAGATTCAATGGACTGAATCCCGTTGACTACCTTTGATCCTTAATCCTGCTCCTTATGTGGTGGTCCGTTACCACCCACACAGTCGCCACCCACAGGGTTTAGTCAATTGACTGTCTACCTGACTGCCGTCGTTGCAACTTTGTATCCTTATACTGGTCTGTTGTGCTTCAGTTGTTTTTTGTGTTTTGTGTTTTTTTTACCTAAGCCTGACCAGCACCGGATACATGCTGCTCGGGTTGGGAATCATATTGGTCTATTGTTTTGTTTGATGTACGCCATGTTTGGACTGCTGTTGCACCTTTACCTCGCCTGGCGGACCCTCGGTTCCGGCGTTTCGGTTGGTTTGGCTCCGACCTCTCTGGGGCCGGACCAGGTTGACCGGGGCCACCGGCGCCGGGGCTCTGTGGGCTTTTTGCTTGTTGGTTTTGATGCTTTCTTCCTACCAGGATCACTTTAATATGCCTTTGTCTACATGCTGTCTTCCTAGCCGCCTGCGTTTCTGCGCACTCACCACTAGCCCCCTTGGTGTTCCATTTTTTTACACCACCTGGGCTACATCTGTTCCCCGGGCCACCAGGTTTTGGGTGCTCCCGGGGACCGTTGTTTTTTTTGTTGTTTTTTTTCTTTTTTGTTTTTGTTTTTTTTTTTTTGTTTTTTGTTTTTTTTTTTCTTCCCTCTTTCTTGGGGGGGTTCTTATGTCCTTCAGTGTCTCTCATAGAATACCCTCCCCTCCCCCCTTCCCCTTCCTTGCTCTCGCATACGACTGCACGTTAAAGCTTAGCTCGAGTAACCGCATACCCTCCCGGCGCCAAATTGACATAACATTCCTCGTGATGGTACCTCACTGTCCGCTTACCCATTGTTTGCTCTACCCATGGGTTCCTTGAATATTCTCACCCTGAATGTTCAGGGTCTTAACGTCCCGCAGAAGCGCAACAAAGCATTCCGCTCATTTGCGTCGCACAATGCGCATATAGTCTGTCTTCAGGAAACACACTTCACTCCTACCTCTATTCCCAAATTCTTTGGCCCTCGTTACCCACAGGTCTACGCGGCCTCTGCTGCCACTAAGTGTAGAGGGGTTTTAGTCGCCCTCCACCGTACAACTCCTTTTAAGTTACAAACTGAGATTAAGGATCCTGAGGGTCGTTATATCATACTGGTTGGGCAGTTGGTGGACTATGAGGTCACCATAGCCACGTATTACGCTCCGAACCAGGGTCCTCTACCGTTACTTTCCCACCTCTTCTCGGTTATAGATCATCATAAGCGAGGCACGCTCATACTCTGTGGAGATTCTAACCATATAATATACCCCTTCTTAGATAAATCCCCACAATCACCTTCTCCGCGCACCCCCAACCACTCCTTCCAATCCATACTGCAACATTACTCATTGGTCGATTCCTGGAGGGAATTCAATCCCACTAAACGCCAGTATACTTTTTACTCCCATCCACATAAGGTTTTTTCGAGAATAGATCATATTTTTTTGACCGCCAGTTCTTCCCCCCGCATCTTAGCTTCTGATATCCTACCGATCCCTTGGTCGGATCACTGTGCGGTGGTCACTACCATTGCTTCTTTGGCCCCAGCTCCCCCTGATCCCTCCTGGATCATTAACGAAAACCTGCTGGCTGACCCAGTTTATTGCTCAGAGATAGCAGCTGCGCTTAAGGACTATCTCTCCTTAAATCAAACCCCTGATATCTCCCCCCTTCTACTATGGGAAGCACACAAACCGGTACTTCGCGGACTCTGTATCAGCAAAGCCTCCTTCCTGAGTAGAGAGAGGAGGCAGAAACGCCTCCTCCTTGAACAAGCTTATGACCAATCCCATGCCGCCTTCCAAACTTCCCCCACCCCTGCTAACAAAGAAGCTCTCGAGCACTCCCGCCTAGGCCTGGATCTTTTCCTCACTGACCAAGCCGAGCTCTCCATCCGCAGATCTCGACACAAATTCTACACTAAAGCCAATAAACCTGGCACTTTCCTTGCTCTCTCTCTTCGTAAACTAGACCAAACTGTTAGACCCATACGGTTACGGACCTCAACTGCGAATCTCTCTAGCAACCCCGAACGGATTCTGCACACCTTCCACAAGCATCTCTCGCGCCTTTACTCTGCCTCCACGCCCTTTGACTCTTCCCATGCTGAAGCCCTTTTTGCTTCCCTTCCTTTCCCGAAATTGGCTGAGACTCACTTAGGACCACTGGAGCGACCTATCTCAGTAATTGAAACCTTAAATGCTATCAATTCCCTAAAGCCCCGTAAACGCCCAGGACCCGACGGCTTTTCTGCCACGTATTATAAAAAGTTTGCCCCCATTCTCACGCCTGTTATAACCAATGCGTTTAATGCCATACTTTCAGGCCATACCTTTAACTCAGATACAGTGCAAGCCAACATTTCTATGATACCCAAGCCGAACTCAGATGACACGCAATGGTCCAATTATAGACCAATCTCCCTTCTTAACGTAGATGTTAAACTCCTAGCTAAAATTCTATCCACTCGCCTCAATACATGTATTGGATCCCTAATCCACAATGATCAGGTCGGGTTCATACCAACCCGACAAGCGGGGGACAACGTCAGACGTGCATCCCTTTTAGCACACTTAGCCAAAACTCGCAATATTCCTGCTTGCTTCTTGTCCTTGGACATACGGAAAGCGTTCGACACTGTCTCGTGGCCATACCTACACTATATATTGCGCCGATGGGGTTTTGTCCCGCATTTCTTAACCTGGATCTTTTCTCTCTACCAGGGCCCTTCGGCCAGGATCAAATACTTAGGGCATCGATCTGCTCATTTCCCAATTATGCGTGGCACCAGACAAGGTTGTCCCCTATCCCCTCTGCTTTTCGCATTAGCTATAGAACCGCTGGCCCTATTGATTAGGACTGACCCGGATATCCGCGGACTTGAGATAGGAGGCACCACACATAAACTGTGCTTATTTGCAGATGATGTCTTACTTTTTCTCACCTCCCCCTTAACATCCACACCTACTCTTCTTCAGCTACTTGATAGGTTTGGGATGCTCTCGGGCCTCCAAATAAATCCCCAGAAGTCACTTGCACTTAATATTTCGCTCCCACCCAATGAACTTAACCATCTAAAATTGATCCAGCCATTCTCGTGGTCGCAAGACTCTGTTCCCTTTTTGGGTATAAAATTCACCCCGCATATTTCAGGTCTCTATACAGCTAACTACATTCCTATGCTAGCTCGTCTAACGGCACTAATGACCAAATGGTCCTCCCTTCCGTTGGCTTGGCTGGGCAGGATAGCTGTTGTGAAGATGTCGATCCTCCCCAAAATCCTTTACCTTTCCAGAGTTCTCCCTATCCCAGTACCTTCTCACTACCTTCGCGTATTGCAGCGCCGTATTTCCTCCTATGTTTGGGGTAAAGTCCGCCCCCGTGTTCCTTGCTCTACTCTATACCGACCAAAAATTCATGGTGGTCTGGGCCTCCCTGAAATTAGCAAGTATTACCAAGCGGCGCATGTAGCACAATTGCCAAAGTATCATGCTACCAATGAAACCCCGCAGTGGGTCATTCTGGAATCCATTGAGTGCGACCCCTTTAGTACAGGAAACCTTCTTTGGCTGAGACGTGTTGATCGCCGCACGATTGCGAATCCCATTACCTCGCATTTTTTGTCCCTCTGGGATAAACTGAAGTCCCGTTATCTCCTACAATCACCACATAATCCCCTCCTTTCCTACCTTCGCAATCCGGCCTTCCCCCCAGCCTGGTCCGCACCACACGTCTTTGCTCACTGATCTACAGCTGGTCTCACCCAGACCCGACACTTCGTATGCAGGAATAAATTCAAATCCTTTGCCTCACTATGTGAATCCCATAACCTCCCTGCCTCTGAGATATTCAGGTATCTGCAGCTGAAGCATTTCTTTGCTCCGTACACAACGGCACATAACCCAACACCTACTTTGTCACCTTTTGAGCGAGCTTGCCTCAGGGACCCCCATAGACGGGGCCTCATCTCCTATTTATATTCCCTCTTCACAACTTCAACTACCTCAGCGTTTCCCTCGTATACAAATAAACGGGAAGTGGATTTAGGACGTCAAATTGACCCCTCAGATTGGGACCTTATTTGGTCCAATACCAAGGAGTCATCACAGAATATTGTGGCCCTGGAGACCAATTACAAAGTTTTGACCCGCTGGTACCTAGTCCCAGCTAGAATTGCGAAATATACCCCTGATTACCCCTCAGTTTGTTTCAGGGGCTGCGCAGACCTGGGTACTTTTTCCATATTTGGTGGGATTGCTCCATCGTCCGTGCATTTTGGGTGGAGGTTTTTAAAATATTATCTACACTCATTGCCGTAACCCTCTATCCCGATCCATTAATCGCGCTTCTTAACCTGCGACCACCTGGCATCGCTAAGGCGCATTTCAAACTTATTCTACAAGTCACCACCGCAGCCAAGCAGGTTATCGCTAAATCATGGAAATCTCCCTCGTTGAGTATGACTGCAGTTTCGAATAGGGTCACTCAGGCAATGATTCACGCAAAAATAGAAGCCACTATCCTAGATTCCATCCCTAAGTTCAAGAAGATTTGGAATCCCTGGGTAGAGCATTTCCTTCCATCCAATTTTGATGACTCCCTTCTCAATCCGTAATCTGCATCTTTTGTTTGATGGTACCATTCCTTAACCATACTGCGGGTTTCCCCCTTCTCCCCCTACTGTGCAGCCGTATGCCCCTTCCCATCCTTCCCCCCCCCCCCCCATTTTGTTAGGCCTTAACTGCCATTTGATAGTCCTCTTTATTAGTGATGCCTGACTTTGTATTATTGGGTTTCTTACTGTGCAATTAATGTACACCTTCAATGACCCATACTTTTGCTTATTATTTTATACTGTTCCATGTTAAAAAATAAAATTGTTTGAATACGAGATTTTCAAAACTGATGGCCTGTTATTTTTTATATCTCAACCTCACATTTCTGTACGTGACCTTCTTAGCTTATTCAACCATTATCATTTTCTCTCAAATTTGAAAATAAATTACACTAAATCAGAGGTTTTGAATTTAACAGTAAGCTCCTTCTTAGCCCTCATTAAGTGAAACTGCTCTTTCAGATGGGTTTCTACAGCCCTTACATATTTGGGCATCTGGCTAACTCCAAATCTCAATGATGTGTACACACAAAACTTTGTCCCCTTACTACGCAACATTCAGTAAGATCTCGAAAATTATCACGCAAAAACTTTTCTATGTTTGGTAGTTCAACCATCATTAAAATTAATATTCTTCCTCGAATACTTTATTTCATGAATGCTCTCCTGTTTAGGCTTCCATCAACCTTTTTTAAGAAATTACCATAGGCTCAAAGAGCCTTTGTGTGGTCCAATAAAAAAACACGTATTCAATTTCAACTCATCACGTGCACCAAGAGTTCTGGAGGTATGGGGTTACCAGACTTTAAAAAGTATTAACTACGCTACTCACTTTACCAGAATTATAGATTGGAATTGTCATGCCAAGGGTTTCCCTGGAAAGTTCTTACATTTTAGATCCTTTAATATTTTCACCGTGGCTGTCAGTCTGCTTCTACAAAGCATTTGTTAGCACACCCCTTAATTGACACAGCGTTAGATTGATTTCATGACTTTTCGTTTTCCTAGTTCTCCGGGTCCTCTCACTCCTATTGCTGGTAATCCAGAGTTCCCCCCTGGGTTGGAGACTGGGGTGATTCCAATGCATGAGATAGGCTTATCTCTGCTGGTGACTCATTGTCTCAAACATGGGGGAGTTAAGTCCAAAGGAGAGCTCCAGGAGCTATGTGGTAAGGTGTCGATCCCATACTGGACTTCTTTTCTTCTTTTTTTTTTAATAACTTTAGTTTATTGAAAATTTACCATGGGTAACAAACATTACATCAAACAGAGTATATTGGTTTTGGACATGAGCATAGACAGTGGGTGGTGAGAGGGTAAGAGGGTATGACCTCCACTACCTTCCATGGACCATACACAGGAAGACTATACATGTTCCAAATCTTTTGCTATATTAGCACACATATAATAGTTAATAATATTCTTGCCCTGAACAATGTAGATTCACTATTGGATTGGGTCATCCCCGTGTAGGGGAAAAACCAATCCCAGTGTCGAATCAGACATACTGTAGAGAAATAAGGGAGAGAAAAGGGAAGATAAGTTAGGCTAGAAAGCGAAGGATGAGGCACTAGCAGATAATGACTCTCTATTGGGCTTTGACCAAGAGAAGACCTCAAGCATGATGAAAAATGCATAAAGGAGGGGGAATGGGTTAATTGTAATTGGTGTGATCTAGTATCATTAAGCCAAATTTGCCAGTGACGGAAAAATTTCGGTAGAGACTGATGAGCTTTTGCAAACAGAAATTCCATCAGACAATTTTTGTTCAAGTTGGTTATAACTGAATGTAGTGAGGGGGTTTTGAGGCTTTACCAAATTTCTGCTATAGAGAGATGTGCTGCAATGAGAATATGTGTCAGAACAGGGTGTAACGGACCACCTGACAGCACCTCTATCAGTCCGCTGATAGAGCCTCCCCAGAGTGCGGAGTCTAAGTACCGATACACTTGTTTACCAGGGCCCCTGATGGTGGGGATGGACTTGGAGCGTTCCGGGACCAGGTCGCAGCTACCGGGTATCTCTACCAGAGGTAGAGGAGTCTGCCAGAGGCTCCTGTGGGTTCAGAGTCTGATGTGAGGGAGCCCGGGGATCCCTGAGGGATGGATGAATGGATGAGCAAGGTCAGAGTCAAACAGGCCGTGTCGGTAACTAGCGGGTCGGTGCGGTACAAGACGGTAGGCAAGGGATAGTCGGGTCACACGCAGGTTCAATACCAGAAGATCAGATCTATAAGGGAGCATCCAGGAGCAGAGTCAGGCAAGCCAAGGGGTCAGGACAGGAGTCAGCAACAAGGTCCAGATCAAGACAATCCAGATCAGAGTACTCACAACACAGGCAACATGATACGCAAACACCATTCGGCAACAAGTGTCTGTGCAGGGCTGGTTTAAGTAGCCCGCCCTGCACCTGACAGGTACAGCCTAGGTCCTAGTGCCTGCCCACTACTGTCATAGACGACGGGTGCGCCTGGGTCCTAGTGCCCTGCCGCCTGCATGTCTTGACAGACACCTACGCATGTGTAGACCCATGCGTCGCAATGGTCCCTGACACAGGGTGAATTACTGATGGCCATTTCTGAAGGCGAAGGCTAAAGAGGGTCAGCTCAGGGTTAAGGTCAGTAGTGATCTTGGTCAAACCCTGAATACATTCAGATACATCTTTCCAGAAGATACATACAGGCAGGCATGACCATCTCATGTGTAGGAGAGCTCCCTCAAGACCACAGTTCCTCCAGCATTACGAGGTTGAATTGGGGTAGATGGCTGCACATTTTCTCAGTGTAAAGTACCATCTGTGGTAAATTTTCATGGCAGATTCCCAGTGGGAGGTATTTCTAGAGAAAACAGAGGGTGTACAGAGAGCCTGGTACCACATGGAGGTAGGAACCTCAATTTGTAAAGTTTTTTCCCAATATACTATAGCTGGAGATTTAGAATTGGAATCTGGTTTTATGAGAGCACCATAGATGGTGGATATTCCTTTCTGTGCGGGTTTAGCGGAGTTGTAGAACATTAGGAGATCTCTCCTCATGGTAGACGTTGCAATGGGAGTGTTAGGGACCACTAGCACTCCACTGAATAGGCGTCCTCAGTGCACGGAATCTAAGTCCCAGGGTGCTTGTTCACCGGGGCCCCTGATGGTGGGGATGGACTTGGAGCCCCCCAAGACCAGGTCGTGGCTACTGGGTGCGTCCGTCAGTGGTAGTGGTATGCGCCAAGGGCTCCCACGGGAAAGAGTCTGATATGAGGAGGTCAGAAGACCCCACTGCAAGGGATGGGCGGATGGATGGATGAGCAAGGTCAGATGGGCCGGGTCGGTAACAGAGAGGACGGTATGGTACAAAGCAGGAGGCAGAGAATGGTCGGGTCACACGCCAGGTCAGCAAAAGCAGGTCAAATCCAATAGGAGGCATCCAGGAAAGAGGTCAGGCAAAGCAAGGGTCAGGACAGGAGAAAATAGCAAGGTCAGGTACAATTCGGGTCAATAACTTACAGGGTACAGGTTCGCAGAATCACAGGATGCAGGAAAGACCAGAAGGCACTGAATGAAAGCTCAGGGCGATTTAAATATCCCGCCCTGCGCTGCCATTGGTGCCCAGCAGGCGGCCGCGGCTTCTACTGCGCATGCGCAAACTCGAATGCCGCGGCCGGCCCGGACCTAGTGCCCGTGTCCCTGCACAGGGCGGTGCACTGCGCCTGCGCCGGGACCATCGCGGCGGGGATCAAGGAGATCCCTGACAGGGAGCTTTAGAGAGAATGTGTTGTATGCGTAAGTATATGTAGAAGTCTTTATTACTCAATTGGAATTTGTCAGAGATTTGTTGAAAGGATAAGGGGCCTTGGTTTGAGAAGAGGGCTCCAATGTGTTTCATACCTGCTGCAACCCAGTGGTGGAGAGTTAAGTCCAGGGAGAGTAGTTGTAGCGATAATAATGGTGTATTGTGTAGAGCCTTGGGGTGTAGGCATTTTGAGGATTGTAAGAAGGAGGTCCAGGAGTTGGTGAGCAATGGAGAAAAGCCTGCATTTTTGCTCACAAATGCTCCATCAGCACTAGGACTCAAGAAACCTCCTACAAATTGTTAAAAAGACGGTACGCTACACCGGATAGGTTAAAGAGGTGGTTTCCCCAGACGACAGGATTATGTTGGTGTTGTGAATTAGCCAAGTCTCCCTGTTACATATTTGGTGGCAATGCCCAAGGCTTATGCCATTTTTTGGGACAAAGTTTGCGGTTGACATACTCTATTACTAAGACTGAATTATCCTTAGCCCCCGAATGTTACCTCCTCCATATCTCTGAGTGCTCTTTGAAGTCGTACAAGCAACTAATCCCCAGGCATTGGAAGACCTCTCATGCCCCCTCGATTCAAGACTGGATAAGAGAGGTTAACGTCATTCAGGAGTTGGAAAGGACATTGACTATGACCGATGACATGGTTGCCAGATTCCATAAACTATGGTGCAATTGGTATGCTTTCACTTTCTCAGAAACGTATAGAGGGCTGATGGGCGATTAACACTTTTCTACTTTTCGATGTGTGTATCATGCTGGTGGATACTTGACTCCGCTGTTCTTACGACTGCTGTTCTCTTTCTTTAACAAAAGACCACATAGATGAGTTCTTGCTGGAAAAAAATATTTTAAGCAACAGACAGCATGGATTCATGAAAGACAGAAGGGACCAGATTTACTAAGAATTGAGTCTACCAGCAGACACTGCACATTCAGGCAGGCTCAATTCAATCAATCAATCAAGACCTGTCAGTCTTCAGAAAGGCTTCCAGCAAGCTGATTAGAAAGAGTTTACTTTCTAGACCAGGGGTGGGCAAACTTTTTGACTTGAGGGCCGCAATGGGTTCATATATTGGACCCGGGGGCCGGACCAAGAGTAGATGAATGATGTGTATGTGTCATCCATAGTAAGTATAGTAATATTCCCCCATAGTAAGCATAGTAATTAATCCCCCATATAGTAATTCATCCCCCATATAGTAATTTGTCCCCCATATAGCAATTCATCCCCCATATAGTAATTCATCCCCCATATAGTAATTCATCCCCCATAGTAATTCATCCCCCACATAGTAATTCATCCCCCATATTAATTCATCCCCCATATTAATTCATCCCCCATATAGTAATTCGTCCCCCATATAGTAATTCATTCCCCATATAGTAAGTCCCCCATATAGTAATTCATTCCCCATATAGTAAGTCCCCCATATAGTAATTAATTCCCCATATAGTAATACATCCCCCATAGTAAGTCATCCCCCATATAGTAAGTCCTCCATATAGTAAGTCCCCCATATAGTAAGTCCTCCATATAGTAATTCATCCCCCATATAGTAAGTCCTCCATATAGTAATTCATTCCCCATATAGTAAGTCCCCCCTGTGTCAATTCACTTACCTTTGCTCCGCACGTTCCTCTCGTATTCCCGCGCCGTTCTGGTCTTCAGGGAGGACTGTGAGAGAAGAGTTTGTCACGCTGCCCCGCCTACATCCTGGCTGCCCCGCCTACATCCTGACAGCTGCAGAGTCCTGACGCCCGAGAGGAGGGAGGGGGCGGCCATCCGAGAGGGGGGGCGGCCATCCGAGAGGGGGGGAGGGGAGAGGAGGAGAGGAGGTCGCCCGCCCGCCCGAGAGGAGGGAGGGGAGCGGGCGCCCGGCAAAGAGCCGCGGCTTGCCGACCACTGGCCTTGCGGGAGCCTAGCTCCGCGGGCCGGATTAAAAGGTCCGCCGGGCCGTATACGGCCCGCGGGCCGTAGTTTGCCCATTGCTGTTGTAGACTCTTTCCTGTTTGTAAATACAAAATGACTTTGGTCACATTTCTAGATACAATGCCGGATATGTTCGCTAGGTGGCGCACAACCGCAGGCTTTGTCCTGTTGGCGTTTATTTGTTCGCATATGAGAATACTTATAATTTAAAATAAAAAGCACACCTATATTAAAGTTTTTTTAAATATTTTTTTTTTGTTGCTGTCTCTCCAAAAATGATAGGCCAAATAATGCATTTCCTAATGAATGTCATACATTCTATTTTCAAATGTCAAACATTTTCACACTTATATCTCAAATAATTTGAATGTCTAGTTCTGATTTCCCAATATAATTATATATCTTCAGTCTCTTTAATCATGTAACTATTCTACATTCCAGCTCAAACTCTGTCTCCTACAGTGGCTTAGTGGTTAGTAGTCAGAACTTACAGCACTTGGGTCATGGGTTCTAATCCCAGTCATTGCTGCACCTGTCTGGAGTTTGCATTCTTTTTCTGCACGGGTGTGTTTCTGCCAACACTCCAAAGACATGCTGTTAGATTAATTGGGCCTAGTATATGTCTAAGTTTCTGGCCTTAGATTGTAAGCTCCTTGACATTTGTGAATGCCCAAAATATGTAGATCAATTTCCAGGGTTCTGTCAATGCCAGGAATATTGATCAATCAATTAAGATTTTGGCTACTGACTAGAAAGCGGAAAGGGAGTGAAACTTACCTGTGTCCTGTTCTTCTGACAAGTTTGAAACTTTCAATTTTCCTGCTGTTTACATTTAATTGCAACTTTATTTCTCTTCTCTTAAACCTCTCTCCTTATACAATTTGACCCCCCCCCCCTTCCCCCCCTGTCATCATCTGTTCCATCTGCAAATCTATGTATCACCGCCCCATTTTTTAATTTTACTATTTGTTTACTGATCAAGTTATTGTGTCTCATTTCCTATCACCTCCAGCTCAGATCTTGCATTATTATATGATTCCTGATTGTATCTCACCACTAATCTGATTGAATTCACAATTCCTGGTCAGTCCCGTTCCCTGACCTATAATGACCTTTAGGGCCAGTTCACACTACATGTGTTTCAGTTGCTTTTTTCTGCATCTGCATTGTTAATGCACAGAACTTTTCTGGAAAGCACTAAAATACACATGTCCCTAGTTAAACTGAAGAAAATGAAAGGGGAAAAAATGAACTGGAATGGATACAAAAATGCACTGAAACGTGTCAAAAATGCATCCAAAATGCACTGGAACACTCTAAACACACATCCAAAAAGTGCATGCAAAAACTCATCTGGAACACTTCTAGACTATTTCTATAATGTAAACTGGCCCTTAGGATTTGTTCACACCATTTGTGGTGCAGAAACGCATGCAAGAGCACACATTTTCCTGCACAGCAAAGAAATGCAATTCCCTTTGAAGATGTGCGCAGGTACCATGATGCAAACTTAATTGCACCTCCACACGTCTACTAAACACAGACACATTCACAGCCACCAAATCGCATGGCACCACACTACTGTGTGGTTAGGTGCAACACACTTTTAAAATATTATGCCTGCAGTATTTTTGCATGTTCCTACAAGTTAGGCAGTCCATTGAAATTAGGAAAAAAGTCAAAAATGCCACATTCACACAGGTCAACTGACCTGTACAGCATGAAAGAGTGGGTTGTTCATGTGGCTGGAGGCACCTGTTACATTATGGGGACACAGCAGCTGTATGAACACAGGTTTTAATCTGACAGGTGTGCAGGCATGGGGAAGTGGCCCTGAATGCTCACTGTCTGTGTTCTGGGCTGTACCCCTGCACCCATATGCTTGTCAAATTATAACCTGTGGCATTTCCATAGTGTAAGATAGGTTGCCTGCAATCGGAATCAGCCACAAAAACAAACCACTGATTCACACTCTACAGGCCACAGCACCCATGTGAATGAGCCCCAAGACCTCAATTACACACACAGCTTTATTTATGAACTCAGTACAGTTTTATCGTTTAGATTTAAAAGGAATTTGGTTGGGATTATGTCCATTAATAATGTTTTTAGTTTATTTTTACCATAAATATAATGTTGATATTTTTGCTGGTGATGAGGAGCCTGACAGGTAGGCTGTACGGGGACCCGTAATATCTAACAGTGGCCCTGGGTGTATGCTTGTGTCTGTGCCACCTGTATAGTTAGAAAGAACAATATCTTCTTCTATGGAATACTTTGAACCTCTGCTACGTACCTCAATGTATCTAGGAATTGGACATGTTTTCAAATGAAAATACAACAATTATTAGTAATGTTTCCCCTGAAGCAAGCATGAACTAACCCCTTAGTATAATAAAGCAGCCCAAATTGTCACGTTCTCCAATGTACCCAATTATGCATAGGCCAGATCTCTGTGCCCAGATAGGACCTCCCAGTGGCTATTCTATGGACAAGGTACACTTTTCTGTATGTCTGATCTATGTTGAGCTGCAATAGTCAATACGTTGCAATGGCCAGAAATATTCGGACCCAAACCACATGAGCTGAGGTATCCAAACGTGAATGTTCCTTCATAGCAAATCTCCATGATGTACTATATGGGCCTGGTCCACTCTAAATGAATGCATTGTTCCGGTAGCTCCTTCTATTCCAGACTTTAGCTACCTGTGGAGGAAATTGCACTGACTTTTCATCACATTGCATATTAACTGGCCATCTTAAGTCTAGGAAATAGAATCAAGAGGATATAACACTTTTTTAAGGAACCAAAAAATAGTCTTTATTCGACAAAACAAAAAAAAAAAAGGCAAATACATGGCCTGATGGTAAGATATGGCTGCCAGCTCCCAATTTATGTTCAAAACAAAAACTGGCTCCACTGTTTGCCAGCACACGGCTCAAACATATCTGAAAATATGGGGCTCCGATATCAGGTGAAAGTTTGTTCAGGAATGAGAAGCAATTGCACACCCCCATAAGCAGCATAAAGCAAAGGGATGGTCAAGTTGCTGTGTTGCTTCCAAACCACCTCTGGCATGCCAGGGTGTTTATGCAGGTCCTTGCTGCAAGTTCTTTCCTGGTGCCACAAAATATCCACTGGCCACAAATTGAGGTGAGTGGAAGACATGAAGGTGGCTTTTTTGAAGCTTGACCCTCCAGCAGGAACACTCCTGTAAAATGAGATCAAACGATCATTGACATTTCATCATGACAATCACTTCTTAGTGCAGGCTAGCTAGAGTGTTTTTTTTTTATTTTTAACCATTTCAGGAGTTGAAGTAAACATTCTTGGAGCATTTACTGTGTTTGGAAAGGCACAAGGTCCCCCCTCCCCCAGGCACACTAATGGTTACTTCAAGTGGATCCCCATCCTGATTTCATGATGTGCTTGAAGAGCTTGCCTCTCTGGGATCCGTGGCTCATGAATGAGTCTTTTTGGCCTCACACTAGAACAAGGTGCTTGTTCTGGGGGCGCTGGATAGGAAAGAGGGGCCAAGGAATGCTGGCGGGGGAACAACTAAATTAATGATCTGGGCTGCTCTGTGGCAAACTACTGTGCAGAGCAGGTAAGTCTTACATGTTTATTATTGTATTTTGGAACAATTGTTAGGATCACTTTTCCAAACCCACCTGTGATGCCAGACAGCTAATCCAAACAGGCTTCCCAGGTTCTCCATCTGCCTTGTACTCCAGCAGTTAATCAGCTGAAAGAAAATTAAAATCATTTAGATACATAGCAGAGGTTCTTTTTTCTTCATAAATCTACAGGTGGCACAGACAATAGCCTAAACTGGCCAGCTGTTACCCATAACAAAACATCCCTTGAATTCAAAGGAGACAAAAAACAGATCTTCAGCAACTTATCCCCTCAAACTTTGGTCAAGAGGCGCTCCCTGAGACCAGTTACAGCTCATCTTCAACAGAATCGTGGGACGCTAATGCTAGATGAAGTCGCCGGAGACACTAATACAGTGATCAGTAAAACAATCTGTACACTGTACTAAAGATACTGACGGGAGTGAAGGGGTTAACAGGGGGAGATCAGGGGGATAAATGTGACCTAGCTGTGCTTTTACTGTAAAAGTGTAATGCTTTTGACCCACGTGGATCTGCTTTCTTCTCTCTCTGGAATGGAATGTGCCCAGGGAGAGAAGATTGCATCATTTCCTGTACCTGTGTAAGTGTAACCAAAGGTACAGGAAGATCACTGATAGGGCAGGGAGCAATCAGCAAATCCATCCTGAACATCACTGGCCATAATCTGCTGATTGATCGGTTGGGCACAGAACCACGGCACCCCTGGGTCGGCAGGCACGTGCGTCCATGGCCTGCGATCAAGGCGGGAGCACAAGTCATGTATATATACATATGATTGTGTGCAGGGAGCCCGCCCTGTAGTAGTAATTCTGCTATAGGGCGGAGCTGAACCGGTTTTTAAAGTCCTGTGGCTAATGTGTCTTCCCCCATGTCAATTATCCTCAAGTTATGTTGTTACAAAATCTAAAATAACTGACTTATTTTTTTTGTTTATTTGTAGAATTTAAAAGTTAAAATGTTATAATTATTTTATAATACCATATTATACATTTTAATTATAATGAGAATTATACATTAATAATAGAAAATGCTTTCAGTGTGAGACTCTGGGGAAATGACATCTTATTCCAGGGACTGATCTTATCCGCCTTCCTTTAGTTGTGATGAGTTTCTCCTGAAGATCAGAGATCGTTCAATATATACCGAACAACGATCCTCCCGACTGAGGGAACAGATCTCATCACCTCCTTCACACTCCACGTAGAAAAAAAAGATGTTTTACTATCTGAAGGAAATGTTTATAACTGTCATTGGATCAACTTTCTAATTGCTTCATTCAAATCTCCAGCCGGAATTATATGTGACGTCACAGACAATCCGCCCTCTTACCGCCAAAACCGATACGGAGAACCGACAGCGTCCATTTACCGTTTTATCTGGGAAGATCGATCAACCCTTCCATTCATTCCAGACTCTGCGATCAGCCAAACATCATTATAGGAGCATTACAAATACTCATATGAAATGTGTTATTATCACTCCAATCCCTCATAATACAAAACCCGACAAGATCTAGTTATTAGTCTGTTGATTTAGTTGTAGAGAAGAGATCAATGAAAAGTCTACAGAACAAGAAAACACTTCCTGCACTAGAAACATCGACACCGAGATCTCCGGATACATTTCTATGGACTTCTCGTCAGACAAACATTACTGGCTGATGGAGACAACGCCCACAGCTGTGATTGGCTCAGATTTAAAATCGCTGTCATCACATTCTGCCCGCCGGGATTGTGTAGATCGTTCCAGACAAATATTCCGCCCGATTATACCGCCAAATCCGACCTGAGAACTGATCAGATGAGACATTTATGAAATGACTGGTAGAAATAAGGAGACTGCCAGAGAAATACGGACAATGTATCCAGAGAGAACATATGACATGTCTGAGGAACCAAATCGGTTTCCTCCTCCAAATCAGTCACTAAAAATCATCCAAATATTTACAAGGGTCTAAATCAATGAAATTCTCTGCAGAGGAATGAATGGCTGTGACCCCGCCCCTTTCCATCAGTCTCCCTTCAGGTCCGCCCAGAATTATAAACAGGAACGAGGGGCATCGGTATAAATGTTTGTGTTGTTTATTTCCAAGTCATATTTCTCAATATTAAATTGCTGTTAACAATAGTAACTGGTGATGATGGTTTGTGTTCTGAAATGTGAAAGATGAATGTTTCTGTGTAATCTCCGAGGAAGAAATAGAAAACAAATGAGAAGAATGAAGAGATTTCTCCACGTTCCGCCCTTTTCTAATCCCTAATCCCATGGATTTGGGATTAGAAAAGGGCGGAACGTGGAAAAAGCTTCCAAATGAATACAATTGTATTTTGTGTAATGAATGGGTGTGACTCCCAAGAAGGGTTCCCATCAAGTCCGCTCATGCTCTATAAAAGGAAGGCGGGCCCAGGTCAGAGCTCAGTCGATGTTTGCAGTAAAGAAGAATCGTCATGTCTGGTCGCGGTAAAGGAGGGAAGGGTCTGGGGAAAGGGGGCGCCAAGCGCCACAGGAAGGTGCTCCGGGATAACAGCCAGGGCATCACCAAACCCGCCATCCGACGTTTGGCCCGCAGAGGGGGAGTCAAGCGCATCTCCGGCCTCATCTATGAGGAGACCCGCTGAGTGCTGAAAGTCTTCCTGGAGAATGTCATCCGCGATGCCGTCACCTACACCGAGCACGCCAAGAGGAAGACCGTCACCGCCATGGATGTCGTCTATGCTCTCAAACGACAGGGACGCACCCTCTACGGATTCGGAGGATAAATCCTCATAACCGCCCCCCCCCTTCATCGTCACAAAAGCCCTTCTCAGGGCCGCCCACCTTCTCATACAAAGGGCTATCGATAGAAATCTCGAGATCATTAATCTACTCCTTCTGGGGGGGATGGTGGAAGCCGCTATCCGCATATAGAGATGAGCGAAGCATTCAAAAATTTGATTCGACTGATTCGGCGAATTCGTGGAAAATATTTGATTTGAGTCGAATATATTCGCTGTGAATTTAACTTAAAAAAGGGTGTTTCTAGGCTTCAGAGAGCCTTTATATTAGTGCAGAACACTGTACCTTTAATTTAAATGCCCTTGGAGTCTGCTGGGGAAGAGAAATAATACTGTCACTCAGTATGACATGCAGATGAGTGCCGTCGATCTTAGAATCACCGCACACTTCACTCATTTGGCCAGTCACGGGGCCAAAACCAGTGTTTGGAGCCACAGTGTGGCGGTGGAGGCAGCAGCAATGGGAGGCCATACAGCAACCTATGACAAAATGGAAACCAGCAGGAGTGTGAGGAGACCTCAAAGTGGCACATGGCAGAGTGGGAGCAATGGGAGGCGGTACAGGGACCCATGTCACACTGTGGACCCAGCAGCAGCGTGACGAGGCGGTACGGGGGCCCATGGCAGATTTGGGGCCTGGCAGCACCTATGGGAGGCCTGTAATCTGCCAGCCACCTATGACAAAATGGAAACCAGCAGGAGTGTGAGGAGACCTGAAAGTGGCACATGGCAGAGTGTGGCGATGGAGACAGCAGCAATGGGAGGCCGTACAGGGACCCATGAGAGACTCTGGACCTGGCAGCAGCATGAGGAGGCGGTATATAGGGGCCCATGGCAGATTAGGGGCCTGGCAGCAGCTATAGGAGGCCCGTAATCTGCCTGCACCCTATGTCAAAAAATTCAACACACCAGCAGTGTGTGAGGAGACCTGAAAGTGGCACATGGCAGAGTGTGGCGATGGAGACAGCAGCAATGGGAGGCCGTACAGGGACCCATGAGAGACTCTGGACCTGGCAGCAGCATGAGGAGGCGGTATATAGGGGCCCATGGCAGATTAGGGGTCTGGCAGCAGCTATAGGAGGCCCGTAATCTGCCAGCACCCTATGTCAAAAAATTCAACACACCAGCAGTGTGAGGAGACCTGAAAGTGGCACATGGCAGGGGCATGATTCATGGCGGATTTAGTCAGTTGTGTCAGGAACTGGTGGTTTGAAATCCAGACTAATCCACGCCTGATTCATTTTCACAAACGTGAGTCTCTCCACACTTTGGGTGGACAGTCGTGTCCTCCGCGGAGTTACAATACCTCCTGCCGCACTAAACACGCGCTCCGATGCCACGCTACTGGCCGGGCATGACAGCCTTTCAAGGGCAAATTCAGCTAGTTGGGGCCAAAGGTCAAGTTTCGTTGCCCAGTAGTCAAGGGGATTGTCTACCTCGGTTGGCAGGGTGCTGTCCAAGTAGGCCCAAGCCTGTTGTTTGAGGTCCTGCTCCAGGTCCACCTGATGCTGCTGCGGCTGGTTAGTAGTTTCCTCACTGTGCTGGTGAAGAAAGCTACTCATCATCGACTGCAGACTGAGGCAGCCGCTGCTGGTGGAGCTGCCACTGCTCCTACCACCCCACCCCTCCCCTGCTGCCATGGCAGCGGAACGCGAGCGCACAGGGCCCACAGTGTCTGAGGATGGACGTTGACGCACAAAGGCAGAGACCAACTGACTACATAGGTGGTTTTTATAGTACGTTATTTTGGCCTCCCTCTCAGCAGGTGTGAAAAAGGCCACCATTTTTGAACGGTAGCGAGGGTCCAACAAGGTGGACAGCCAAAAGTCATCCCTCTGTCTGATGGTTATTATTCAGCTGTCGCTACGCAAGCAACCGAGCATGCTATGGGCCATTTGTGCCAAGGAATGCGAGGGACTCCCTGCCTCCATCTCCACAGCATACTGCCACGGTGCATCTGGGTCCTCTGTCTCCTCCTCCTCCTCCTCTACCAGATGCTCCTGCTCCTCCACTCCTGTCCGCTGAGTGGAAAAACCACCCATTTCACTCAATAATTCCTGAGCACAAATGTCCTCTACCTCCTCCTCTTCTTCCTGTCCTGCCCCCACAGGGGTCATGTGGCGTTGAGATCTGTGCGCCACGTCTACCGCACCCTGACCAGCCATTGTTAACAGCATTTGTTCAAGGACGTGCAACAGAGGAATGACGTCGTTCATCCCATAGTCCTGCCGACTCACGAATAGCGTGGCCTCCTCAAAGGGCCTGAGCAAGCGGCAGGTGTCACGCATGAGCTGCCAATGGCTGACATCAAAGTTACACAGGGGAGTACCTTTATCCGCTTGTAACATCAGGAAATCGGTGATGGCCTTTCGCTGTTCGTAAAGGCGGTCTAACATGTGTAGGGTTGAATTCCACCTTGTTGCAACGTCGCAGATCAGGCGATGCTGTGCAATTCCGTTCTGCCGCTGCAGCTCAAGGAGGGTGTGCTTTGCGGTGTAGGAATGGCTGAAATGCATGCAAAGTTTACGTGACATTTTAAGGATGTCTTGCAGTGGGATGGTGGATTTTAGGAACCGCTTGACAACCAGATTGAACACGTGAGCCATGCATGGCGCATGGCACAACCTTCCTTGACGCAGAGCAGACACCATGTTCTTTCCGTTGTCGGTCAACTTGGTTCCGATTTTCAGTTTGCGCGGAGACAGCCATCTGTCGATTTCTCTGTTCATTACACTGAGAAGTTCCTCCCCTGTGTGACTACGTTCGCCAAGGCATACCAGGTGCAGCACAGCGTGACACCGTTGCGCCCTGCACATGTGATATGCCGGTCGGGTAATGGGACTTGGCACGGGGGTGGCGGCTGAGGACACGAAGGAAGAAGAGGTGGTAGAGGCGGACATCTTTTGTGGACCAAGGACGTGCAAACGTGGAGGCAAAAGCGGCGTGACCTGTCCAAGTTGCTGGTGCGGCTGTGCCGGCACCACGTTCACCCAGTGGGCCGTAAATGACATGTACTGTCCCTGACCGTAGTTACAGCTCCACACGTCAGCGCTGCCGTGCACTTTGGCAGAGACCGACATGCTCAAAGACTGGCCCACCATCTCTTCTACATGTGAATGCAGGGCTGGCACTGCCTTTTTGGCAAAGAAATGACGGCTTGGCACTCTCCACCGCGGCGCGGCACAAGCCATCATTTCTCTGAAAGGTGCTGAGTCCACCACTTGGAAAGGGAGGGACTGCAGCACCAGCAACTTGGACAGGATGACGTTCAGCTTTTGCACCGTCGGGTGCGTGCTCGCAAACTGTTGTCTCTTGGAAACGGATTCCAAGAAAGACTGCTGACGGAATCCGTGAAGAGGAGTAGCAGGAGAAGGAGCATCTGAAGAAGCGGAAGATGCCAACGAGCGACAACTCCCCTCAGCAGAGGTGTTGGAGCCTTGACTGGCTGATAGAGGGCGATTGACGTCGGGTGACGGAGCAAGTAACGGAGCGGGTGATGGAGCGGGGGCTGGGGCGGGCAGAACCGCCGTATCTTTATTATGGTTTTCCCAGGCCACCAAATGGCGACGCTGCATATGCTGCCGCAACGCTGTAGTCCCAACATGGGCCCCCTGGCCACGCTTGACTTTCTGGCCACATAGTCGACATACGGCTACGTTTACTTCCTCGGGCGGCTTGACGAAAAATTGCCACACCGCCGAGTAGGAAACTTTGCCCCCGATACTCCTCACTGGCAGACTGCTGCTTCCTCCGTGCACACCGGCACCACTACTGGCCGTGGTGGTAGGCTGCAATGGAGCTGGTGCTCTACTCTACTGACACTGCTGCGACCCTGCTGCCTCCTGGGCAACCCACCGACTGTTTCGCTCGCTGCCAAGCTGCCACCCTCTTCTCCTGATGATGCGGAAGAAATTGCCTGATGACGACGAGGCTGCCAAGTGCGATCAACCTCCTCATCATCAAGTAGGGTCTCCGCCTCACTACTAGCCCCCTCGGCTGCGTCTGGGTCAGGAGACAGACCTGTCTCTAGACCGGCTACCGAGCCACTCTCCTCGCCAGTACTTCTTCGCCTGGCTGCTGAAAAGGCGGATGTCTCCCCCCGTTCCTGACCGCCCTCTGTTAGCTCTTCCTCACTGTACAGTGGGGCTGAGCCCACAGCATGCGATACTTCGCTTGGTGAGGGAACACGTGATTTCAGTGGGCTTGGTCCCGGGCCATGCCAACTAACGGTTGTGTCTGACGTACCCACCGACCGTTGGCTGTAGGTGTCAGAGGTGACCTGGGAAGAGGAAGACGACCGAGCCAACCAATCGATGACGGCAGGGTTGTCGGTGGAGACACGACCGCTGGATGACACCGGGAGCACTGGCCTCTGGCTGCGAACAGTGCTGCCTCAACCCCTTCCTCTGCTGCCACGTCTGCTCGCTCCTAAAACATTGCCTCCTCTGCCACTCCTCTGCATGTTGTCTGACATACTCTTTAATTCAACGATTCTGTGTCCCTGAGTAACAATTCTGTGACCCTGAGTAACAATTCTGTGTCTGTCCCTGAGTAACAATTATGTGGCCCTAAGTAACGGTTCTGTGGCCCTCAGTAACAATTCTGTGTCCCTGAGTAACAATTATGTGGCCCTAAGTAACGGTTCTGTGGCCCTCAGTAACAATTCTGTGTCCCTCAGTAACAATTCTGTGTCTGTCCCTGAGTAACAATTCTGTGTCCCTCAGTAACAATTCTGTGTCTGTCCCTGAGTAACAATTCTGTGGCCCTAAGTAACGGTTCTGTGGCCCTCAGTAACAATTCTGTGTCCCTCAGTAACAATTCTGTGTCTGTCCCTGAGTAACAATTCTGTGTCTGTCCCTGAGTAACAATTCTGTGGCCCTGAGTAACAATTCTGTGTCTGTCCCTGAGTAACAATTCTGTGTCTGGCCCTGAGTAACAATTCTGTGTCCCTCAGTAACAATTCTGTGTCTGTCCCTGAGTAACAATTCTGTGGCCCTAAGTAACAGTTCTGTGGCCCTCAGTAACAATTCTGTGTCCCTGAGTAACAATTCTGTGGCCCTAAGTAACGGTTCTGTGGCCCTCAGTAACAATTCTGTGTCCCTGAGTAACAATTCTGTGGCCCTAAGTAACGGTTCTGTGGCCCTCAGTAACAATTCTGTGTCCCTCAGTAACTATTCTGTGTCTGTCCCTGAGTAACAATTCTGTGGCCCTAACTAACGTTTCTGTGGCCCTAAGTAACAGTTCTGTGGCCCTCAGTAACAATTCTGTGTCCCTGAGTACCGTTTCTGTGGCCCTAAGTACCGTTTCTGTGGCCCTCAGTAACAATTTGTGTCTGTCCCTGAGTAACAATTCTGTGGCCCTAACGTTTCTGTGGCCCTAAGTAACAGTTATGTGGCCCTCAGTAACAATTCTGTGTCCCTGAGTAACGTTTCTGTGGCCCTCAGTAACAATTCTGTGGCCCTCAGTAACAATTCTGTGTCTGTCCCTGAGTAACAATTCTGTGGCCCTAACGTTTCTGTGTCCCTAAGTAACAATTCTGTGTCCCTGAGTAATGTTTCTCTGTCCCTAAGTAACGTTTCTGTGGCCCTAACTCTGTCCCTAATACAGAGCGGTCTGCCTCTCTTGAATGACTGGAAGCAAATGGAGAATTCTAAAATGGCCGCCATTTATAGCTCGACCATTACACAGTGCTGGCTGGCTGCTGATTGGCTAATGCGATCACATGTCATTAATGAATGCATTATGGGTCAGCGCGCCTTCCCAGACATCCCCGCTCCGTCGCCGCACATGTCGCCGCCATTTTAGGAAAAATTTAAATTCGCGCATCCGAAGTATGATAATTTTCGGATTCGGCGCGAATCGAAAATTTTCCAATATTCGAAACGAATTCCACTTCGCCTACTTCGATTCGCTCATCTCTATCCGCATATTTAGAAACTTGTAAACATTTTGCTGATTTCTAGCTACAAAGAGTAAACCGATTTGATTCTTCAGACATGTTATTTCCTCTATCGATTCATTGTACATATGTATCTGGGAGGGTCAGGGTTACTTTTTTTCTACCGGTCGTTTCACATCCATCTGGATTTCATAGTTAAGTCTCTCAAAGAATTGAAATATTTTTCATAATTCACTATACATTACTGACTAATCGATGAATCTGGTTTGGAAGTATTGGTGTTTTTGTTCTCCCGAGTCGGAGTTGGCGGTATAATAGGGCTGGATTTTGAACCTGAGCCAATCAGTTGTGGGCGTTGTTTCCATTAGCCAATAATGCTTTTCTTAAAAGTCGTCCAAAGAAAATATATCCGGAGATCCCTATTCATAGTGCTGGAAGTTTAACAAAATCAAACTAATTACTCCATGTTGTCGGGTTTTAAGTACAAATAAAACATTTCAGATGAATATCTGCAATGCTCGGAATGAATGGAAGGATTGATCGATCTTCCCAGATAAAACGGTAAATTGATGCAGATTGTCGGTAACGGTCCATAGAACTCCGGCGGGAAATTGAAATTTAGCCAATTGAAGCTATTACAGTTTAAATAAAACAGAACAAAACATTTTCTCGTTACAAACACGTGACAGCTTCCATCCCAGAACGTCCTTTACTAATTCGAGATCTACAGAGCAGGACTGAGGGAAGAAGTCGCCGACTTTCCTCCTCCCCCCCCCCCCCATCACAACTAAAGGAAGGCGGATAAAATCAGTCCCTGGAATAAGATGTCATTTCCCCAGAGTCTCACACTGGAAGCATTTTCTATTACTCTTTACAATTATAAAATAAGCGGGAGATAGAGAGGAGTGTGGGATTGGTGTCCATAGAAGCCGTATGTCCGCCCTTTGTATGGAGATGTGGGGGGCTCTGAGAAGAGCCGTTGTGTTGGCGGATAGAAGGGAATCCTGTGGGGGGATTACTTGCTCTTGGCGGCCTTGTGGCTCTCGGTCTTCTTGGGCAGCAGCACGGCCTGGATGTTGGGCAGGACTCCTCCCTGGGCGATGGTGACGCCGCCCAGCAGCTTGTTGAGCTCCTCGTCGTTGCGGACAGCCAGCTGGAGGTGTCGGGGGATGATGCGGGTCTTCTTGTTGTCTCGGGCGGCGTTGCCGGCCAGCTCCAGGATCTCAGCCGTCAGATACTCCAGGACGGCGGCCAGATAGACGGGAGCTCCGGCCCCGACCCGCTCGGCATAGTTGCCCTTCCGGAGAAGACGGTGAACACGACCGACGGGGAACTGCAGACCGGCCCGGGACGATCGTGTCTTGGCCTTAGCCCGAGTCTTGCCTCCTTGTTTGCCGCGACCAGACATGATTGGATGAATGAAGAATCACACACAGATAGGTCCCAGCAGCCGCTTCCTCTCCTTTATACACTCCATGCTCTGACGTCACACGCTGGTACTGGTTGCTTTTTAGTTCAGCCAATAGCGAACAGACTTGTTTCTACACTAATCTGTAACTGAGAAAAGAGAGCATGACGTCATCATCCATCACCTGACTGAGTCCTCCAATAGAAGAGTGAGGAGGGATGAGGCTCCTTTGCATAGACCGCCTATAAAAGCAGCACATGAGGGCGGCTCCAGCACACTTTCCTTGCAGCCAGCCAAGCAGTGGTGAACCCTGATCATGCCTGAACCAGCCAAGTCTGCGCCGGCGCCCAAGAAGGGCTCCAAGAAAGCCGTGACTAAGACCCAGAAGAAGGACGGCAAGAAGCGGAGGAAGACTAGGAAGGAGAGTTATGCCATCTACGTGTACAAGGTGCTCAAGCAGGTCCACCCCGACACCGGCATCTCGTCCAAGGCCATGAGTATCATGAACTCCTTCGTCAATGACATCTTCGAGCGCATCGCCGGCGAAGCTTCACGCCTGGCTCATTACAACAAGCGCTCCACCATCACCTCCCGGGAGATCCAGACCGCCGTCCGCCTCCTCCTGCCCGGAGAGCTGGCCAAGCACGCCGTCTCCGAGGGCACCAAGGCCGTCACCAAGTACACCAGCGCCAAGTAATCCCCCCCGGGGCCCCATCATCCCAACAAGGGGACACAAAGGCTCTTCTAAGAGCCGCCCACCATTCCAATCACTGAGCTGTCATCACATTGTATTGCCGCTAGAGGTCCCCCACACGTCACACTTACACTGGACATTCGTTCTAGGGACGGACTAACCTGCACATTGGGGGGGGGATGGGAGGATTGGCTGCAATGCTCAACACTCCCATTAGGTGTCACTATATTACACACAGACGGGAAGGATTTTCTTGTTTCTCTTTTCTGCTCTGCTTGATACATTGTTACACGTAGTAGAGGCGAATGTTTAACTCTTCACTGACTGATATATGTGCGGCTGTAACATGGCATCATAGGAAATTATACAGAAATCATGGAGACATTACTCCATATATTACTAGGAATAGATTTACTGATTTCATATAGTACGAGATGTGGAAAGCATTACATTTTAACTTCATTAGGAACCAGTACAAAATAGATTACAAATTATAAACACCAAGCAAACATAAAATGCATTTCTAATAAGTGGTTATTATGGATCTGCATGGGGATTATGGGTGGAATATTTATTTTTAAGGGGATTTTTATTGGAGTTCTGACAGTATATAACACAAGTGCTGGATCATTGAAGCAGTATTAACATCCCAATATTCTTTTATAACCAAAAACATTCACATAATATCGACACATTTAGAAAATCAAGGTTGATACAACTAACTCTTGTGTCTGGACAATGGATAGTTAAATATCCAGGAAAGAGAGGGGGGTGGGGGGAAATGTTTAGTTGAACAGAAGATAAGATGCAGTAAAAGAGGGAGTAGAAAGGAAGGTGGGGGTGTTAAAAGGGAGAGGTAAGTAAAGAATAGAGAGCACAGAGAATAGAAGGATCTCAGATGACTTATGTTTGGTTAAGTTAAACTTGTGAAAGACATTAGTTCCCTCAGTAGCATTTGAAAGAGAATCATTCCTAGTGTTACCATATCACTAGAGCCTGCCTGGTGTGAAGGGGGGACCATGTAGTGGAAGCATATATATCCCTCTATGGGGACGAGGCGTCTGAATAGATACTAGGGAGCTCTGACTCAGATATAGTGTAGCTCAGGTTTGTATCATCTGAGCTGAAGGGAAACATTGTCAACCTGTCCAGTAGGCTGGAAGGGCAGGTGTGGGATACAATTTACTTATGTCATTGATCCATTTGCAATTGAAAAGTTTGAGAGGTAGAGACTTGAAGATCCAGATGTTCTATGCAAAGTTGGCTGTTGAGGCCTTGTTTCAAATCTATTGACGGTGGGGGTAGCGACGTCCACTTTTTATAGGATGACTCTCCTGGCTGACATTAAACAGGTGGCTAGCCAAGGTTTGTGTTTATTGCTGAGCAATTGATGGCTAAGACCAATACTTTCGGCAATATAGTGTATATGCAGGAGCATATCTACCGAGAGGCAAACAAGGCGTTTGCCTAGGGCAGCAATTTTTAGGGGGGTAGCACCGCTCCCCAGATGAAGGGACCTTTTGGGCAGGGCTGCCAGCAGAGGGGTCGCACCAGTAACCTTGCAGTGGCCAGGACAGCAGGAGAATCAATGCGGGGGAGGGCAGTTGCAGGGGATGGTCCTGTACCTCTCCCTCCAGCAGCTGACGAGCCAGGACCAGAGGACAGTCTGGAGCAGAGAGAGAAGTGTCGGAGAGGAATGAGTCCGGAGGAGGTGAGCTGTGTTGTGTTCTGTGGGATCTCCCTGCCTCCCTCCCTACACTGCTGGATCATATGGGGCTGCAAAAAAATTAAATACACCACTGTGTATATGTATGTATCTTTCTTTTTTTCCTCTCTTTTTTCTGTACAACATTCTGTGAATTTCAGGTGCATCAGATTAATACACAGAATGGAAAGTGGAGGTTATAAATTGTAATACAGTTATCATAAATGGGTTGGTGGGGGGGGGCATTGGACCAATTTATTTCCCTCCCCCTTTACGTCATCTAATTTACTGAATTATGGACAGTAATAGTCCTCTCTCGGAGATTGCAATTCTTACATTGATAAGACGTTTGAATATATAATTATAAACATCTTTCTTATCAATGTTTTCTCATCTGGCAGTAAGGAGCTCCCAGAGAGATCGGGATATTCTGCTAACAGAGATAACCTGCAGATCTTGGCGGGAATTAAAAAAAAAAAAAAACATTCTGAAAATATAAGACACATAAATAAAATAATGTTTGTTACAAATAAACTCGTAAATGTAAAATGAATGGGATGAATTGCTGCAGACTAGATGTCCGCCTCCTCCCATCCTCAGCGATAGATTGTCATTGTGCCATCAAAGTCCACACTGTCATCGCCGGGATCGGATTGTCCTTGGAAGTGGGATTCGGAGAGAAAAGGCAGAAATCACATTGTATCTCCTCCCAGATCCGCACACAAGTCATGTCTCTTGTCATCTCGCTCTTCTATAGACAATACATTGCAGCCCTTCTGACTGTCCCTGTTAGTCCACAATTGTGCTGGATGGACCGAGATGGGCGACAAACGTTCTGCTTCTTAGTCCCGAACAGAGGAATCATCGGATCCGTGAGATCGGAGGAGGATCTTCTGTCATCCCATTCACTGTATTATGGAGGAATCCAGTCCGATGTCAATGGATGTAATTGTTACATTGTACAGGGAGTCTCTGATCTCTGATTAATCTTCTCTTCTTTGGTAGTAAGGAGAGCTCCGAGCATTGTATGATGTGGAGGAACTCCCCTCCCCCACCCCTGACACAGCGGGCTTCTCTACCTACAGAGATAACGTGCAGATCCTGGCGGGCATTTTGAAAATTCCGCTCTTTTTATGTAACCCAATCATTAGAAGGGGGCGTGGCGTAGTTCTCCAATCAGAGGGAAGAGATGTGTATAAATTGCTCTGCAGAGAGGAGGCGCATTATATTCGCAGTTCCTGGCAAGAGAGGAGTAGAGATGGCTCGTACCAAGCAGACCGCCCGTAAGTCCACCGGAGGGAAAGCTCCCCGCAAGCAGCTGGCCACCAAAGCCGCCCGCAAGAGCGCCCCGGCCACCGGCGGAGTGAAGAAGCCTCACCGCTACAGGCCCGGCACCGTGGCTCTCCGAGAGATCCGCCGCTACCAGAAATCCACCGAGCTGCTCATCCGCAAGCTGCCCTTCCAGCGCCTCGTCCGAGAGATCGCCCAGGACTTCAAGACCGACCTGCGCTTCCAGAGCTCCGCCGTCATGGCTCTGCAGGAGGCCGCAGAGGCTTATCTCGTCGGACTCTTCGAGGACACCAACCTCTGCGCCATCCACGCCAAGAGGGTCACCATCATGCCCAAAGACATCCAGCTGGCACGCCGCATCCGCGGAGAGAGGGCCTAGACCCCCCGCAACAGACATTCCACACAACCCGCCAACCAACGGCTCTTCTCAGAGCCACAACCTCCCCCCACACAGAGCTCTACACTACCGAACTACAATGAATAGGATAGACGGGAATCTGTATAATATCAGGGAAATCGGGCAATTCCTCCCTGGGATCGGCATTCCCTCTTTTAAATCTTCCTTTCTAAACCGCTCATAACCATCCGAATGATCCCCCTCCACACGGAGATGTCACTATTCAACACAAATGTAACCAGCGCCACACATGATATCGAAATTCTGGCATGAAAAAAGTCTGCGTTATGCTAATTTTAATATTTATACAATATTTAGTTCCTGTAGCTCTAATCAGAGGGGCATCTACTTCTCTACAAGATATCTGGGTGTCTGAATGGTTTTTATACATGAATATTCTTTGGATATCTTTTGTGGTCCCTTTACATACGTCAGTTGGTGTTATTTGTGCTTCCACATCTTTCCATGGTACAGTTTGCTTTAAGCGATTCTGTTGCTACTTGGAAAAAGGTTTTACTATAAAATAATACTTTACTACATTCTGTATCTGTATGACTGTCCTCGCCTCTGTTATCACTGTTTTACCACTGCTGAAAAAATCTTCCAAAGCATCTAACACATTTGGGTGTGCTGGAGGCCTGGATTTTCCTTTTTTATGTTTCCAACTAGATTTCTCCTCGATTGTAAGCTCCCAGGATCAGGCCCTCCTATATTGAACTGTATTGTCTCCCTTTATATTGTAAAGCGCTGAGAAAACTGTTGGCGCCATAAATCCTGTATAATAATAATATTGGGGGTCAGTCATGTCCTCTATTACCTCCTCCGATACTACAACGGGCTCATCACAGATCACATCGCTCCTCCGGGGCGGGACACACGGACACACCGGGAGGATTCTTCCTTCTGCTCTCCGTGTGCCGCCCCGGCCGGTGTTCTATAGAAAATACAATTCATCATTCTGGAGAATCTGGAAACTCCCCGAAACCTTTTCTGTCTCACGATTCCCTATCGATCATCTGGGGGGTAATCATTGCAGCGGGACATTTAAAAATATTCCTCTCCACCAATCAGCAGCCGACGTTTTATCTGTCAGCCAATAGCAGACTGTAGCGGATCTTCCCCGGAGACTGGCAGAGCCCGGTGATCGGTTGTTTTCCTCCAAATGGCACCTGGAAAGCCGCTCCCCGTGTTGTATTGTGTTGTAGAGGCGATCCATCCATAGGAAGGAGTCCATTGTCCGCACAACACGATGTTCTCGGTGCGATCATTAGATCCCGTCCAGAGGATGATGTGTCCCCGATCATTACATGGCGTTTCCGTACAACTTCCACAATGGCCGCAATAATAATGAAGGCTGGGAATTCCTTGTAGAACGATCGGGAAATGTTCATTGTTACCCCCCATCCCACAGACAGTGTGCGGGAAATGACAGATCTCCAATCCGCATATGACAGATGTCGGTGTGTGTGGAGGGGGGTCGGGCCTGTGAAATGTATCGGGAGGAATCTCTCATTTGGCCAACCAGTACTCATTTGTTGAATTGGAGGAATCATTGGATGACCTATAAGGGACAAGTGTACAATGTGAGGAGGATGGAGACTGGAGGAGGGAGAATGCGGCTCGTGGTCGGTGTATGTATGGAGAGCTCTGTTGGGGGGAGGTGGGGGGCTCTGAGAAGAGCCTTTGGGGGGGGTGGAGATGGAGGTCGCCGCCCATTATTTCTTCTTCGGAGCGGCCTTCTTGGGCTTAGCCGCCTTCTTAGCTGCCGGCTTGGCCTTAGCGGGACTCTTGGCTCCTTTTTTCGGCTTGGCTGCAGCTTTGCTCTTCTTGGGGCTCTTGGTCACCTTCTTGGCGGCAGCCTTTGCCGGTCTCTTGGCGGCCGGCTTCTTGGGGCTCTTGGCTGCGGTGGGGGCTTTGCCGGCCGCCTTCTTCTTGGGGGACTTGGCGACCGGTTTCTTGGGCTTGGCCGCAGCCGACGGCTTCTTGTTGCTCTTCTTGGCGGCCGGTTTCTTGGGCTTCGCCTTGGCGCCGTCGGGCTGCTTCTTGTTGATCTTGAACGATCCGGAGGCCCCATGGCCTTTGACCTGGACGAGGCTCCCCTTAGTCACCAGCGCCTTGAGGGCGATCTTCAGGCGGCTCTTGTTCTTGTCCACATCGTATCCTCCGGCGGACAGGACCTTCTTCAGGGCGGCCAGGGACACCCCGCTGCGCTCCTTGGAAGCGGACACGGCTTGGACGAGGAGTTCGGACACGGCGGGACCGGACGCCTTCTTGATGCCTTTCTTGGCTCCTCCGGCTGACGCCTTCTTAGCCGGCTTCTTCTTGGCGGCGGCCTCCGCTGGAGGAGCGGCGGCTGGGGCGCTCTCAGTCTCCGTCATGATTCCACAAAGTCTATCGGACAAATACGTTTCCCTCCTGTGCTGGCCGGAGGTTATATGTTAAACGTCCTGCGCTGCTATTGGTCGGTACACAGCAAGCTGCCTGCACTGCTATTGGTTACACATCAGACACGCCCACTGGCTGTCATTCCAGTGTTGGAGTATATTCTCTCCCTTCATGTGTTTCCCGGTAGATATAAAACCGATTTTATTCCGAAATAGAACGATGTCCGATGTGCACCGGGGAGCCGATCTGCTCCCTGGACTGTCACTTATCGGGGGTCACTTCCAGCTGTCAGGAGCTGCTCACGAGGCTGAACACAGAGGCTGCAAACACAACCATCCTCCGGAGTGGGGGGCCCATTCTGCCTTCTACCTGCTTGGGGGGACACATTCTACCCACAAAACAATCTGCTCCCATCCCCCACTACAATCCGCTTCACATTACACGAGGGAAGAGGGGAGATCACCAAACATTTCCCTCTAATACACAACTCGGCTCATCTCTGCTCAGGGGGAGGTTTGCTCGGAATCCTCGGATCTACAATAGGATTTGATGCTTTCAGTGATGGAAGTCAATCCATCACATTTGGATTCCCTGAGAGATCATTTCAGGAATAGGAAGTTTGCTACAAATCCCATTCTTGTCTATCATGTGGGGAATGTGGAGAGGAAATGTCGGCTATTTGGAGGGGAATGAGCGGTGGGGTTCCTCTAAGACCAACACATGTCTACTGACCCTGACACTTACCCCCCCCCCCCCCACACACACACACACACACACACACACTAATCTCCTTCCCCAAACAAACCTAAGATACTGTTGTTTGTTTGTTTTTCATGTGGCACTGAGGGAAAAAATGAAAGTGTACAAATTATGTGAAGTACAGAAAAAAACACGCACAAAACAAACAAGAAAACCTTTTCTGTTTTGGAAAAAAAAGAGTATTGCAGCGTTTTTTCTGCTCTCTGCGCTCCATCTTCAGTCTTTGTCCTGTTTAGTGTTATCAGGTAGAGGGAAAGTAAAGGAATATTGCAAAATGTTGAATTGTCACCAGAATATGACCATCAAGAGTTGATGAATGAATATGTCAGCTGTCATGCAACGCTCCTCTCTCCCCCAAGAGCACCGCTCCTCTCTATCCACAAAGCACGGCCCTCTCTCTCCGGGACGGACTAACCTGCATATTGGGGGATGGGATGATTGGCTGCAATGCTCAACACTCCCATTAGGTGTCAGTATATTTTACACACATATACGGGAAGGATTTTGTTGTTGCTTAAAATGTTTCTCTTTTCTGCTCTGCTGGATACATTTTTGCAATCCATCAACATTCGATTCCCCCAGAGATCATTTCAATAATGAGACGTTTGCTGGAAATCCTAATATTATCTACCATGTGGTGGATCCGGGTGTTCCTCTTTTTTGCTCAGACCAAGAAGAAGGGAATAGTATTATTAATATTATCTGATGATGATGGTGATTATTATTCAGGATTTATATAGCGCCAACACTTTGTGCAGTGCTGTAAAAAAATATAAATGGAGACAACACAGCAACAATACAATTCAATACAAGAGGGTTAGGAGGCCCTGCTCCAGGGAGCTTACAATCTAGTACAGAGGGTCTGGTGGGACAAAAGGTAATAACTGCGAGGAATAAACTGGAGAAAATAAAGAACACAAAAAAGCTTTACCTGGAAATTGCTTTGGAATATCTCCCCCTCCCCTCTCTACAATTTTTCATATATTCAAATGGTATTTATTGAAAAAAATTTTCCAACAGACAAAAACATAAACATATTAACAATAAACTGGAAAGGTTCACATGAAGAATCATAATGCATGAGTAGAAAATAGGAGTATAGGATCCCCACCAAGAGGCCGGGGATCTTTCATGTTCTAATTGTATACATGAGAGGTATGCTCATTGTTATGCGAACCGTTCTATAGGAATATATGTTATAAAGGGGGGGGAAATGGGAGATGGGTGGGGAAGGAAGGAAGATAGGGCACCAGCTGAGTACAGGTTACGTGCATTACACTGGGTAGTATTTGTAATCATTTTACAGAGCAATTTGGGTTTTTTAACCATCGAGACCATTGGTTATTAAATTTGTGAGAGGAGGAGTTTCAGAGAGCTGTCCGTCTTTCCATTTCACATTGGAGGTTAAGATCAGAGAAGAGGCGAGATAAAGGGGGGGGGGGGGTGGTAGAGCACCACAGTCTGGTAATATTGATTTTTGCAGCTGCTAAGGTGTGTATAATGATGGTCAGTAAATTTGTAGGAAATTTATCTATGCCAATGTGGAGGAGAGCTAAAGCGGGGTTCGGGGTTACTAAAGTACCTGTAATTGAGGAAATTATTTGGAAAATTTTATTCCAATAGGACTTAATTGACCTACAATTCCAGAGTATATGGAGAAGTGTACCAGACTCTCCGCAGTGTCTCCAGCAGGCTCGCGAGTGTTGTGGGTAGAATAGGGCTAATTTAGTGGGGGTTAAGTACCACTCGTGTAAGATTTTTAAATATGTTTCCCAGTGGGATGAACATTTTGAGGCCTTGTACGTAATGGTGAATGTTTTTTCCCATATACTCGGGGTTATTGATTGGTGGAAGTTTCTCTCCCAATTGGTTAAGGAGGACGTATGTGTTGCAAATTGTGTTTCAATTATAAGTGTGTAAAAAATAGTAATTCCTTTTTTTGGGTAGTTGGTTCTATGAAAAAAGTGATGTGCCGTTGCAGGAATTTCTGTTGTGTGCGGGATATTTGTTTTTTTAAGTGCATGGGCTATACGTATGTACGTAAATTGTTCGTTTTCAGGGAGGTGGAATGTGCTTTGAGTGGTGTAGAAGGAGTTTAATTTGTTTGAGGAGTATAAGTCTTGAATGTGGAGTATGCCAAGGGCCGACCACTTTGTCAAGTTTAGATGGGGAATGATGTGATGTAGGGACGATAGTGGAGTAGGGGTTCAGACGTTGTTGTTCTCTAATTTATTATAATCAATAAAATCATGCCATGCTGTTAAGGAGGCTTGTATGCATGGGTGTTTGTGAAGATCTTGAATATGCGCCGCTCGGGGTAAATATAGTATGTCTGTTATAGAATGTGGAAGATACAGAGATGTTTCCAAGGTGGTCCAAATTTTTTCAGGGGAGAGGTGCCACCAAAAGAAGAGCTGATCTAATAGAACAGCTTGATAGTAGGACTTCATATGTGGTAGGCCTGCTCCACCTCTGGAGGTTGGACGTATTAGAAGATTTGTGGTGCATCTGGGTTTTTTTGAGTTCCATAGGAATTTGTTTAATATGGCCTGGAGTTTAGTGAAGAATGAATGTGGGACCGGAATAGGGAGTGTACGGAAAATGTATAATATCTTAGGGAGTATACACATTTTTAGGGTTGCTATTCTACCTAATGACGATAGAGTAGAAGTACGAAAGTTCTTTAGATCCTGTGGGATAGTTTTGAGT
Organism: Staurois parvus; assembly: GCF_062004578.1. Taxonomy (NCBI): domain Eukaryota; kingdom Metazoa; phylum Chordata; class Amphibia; order Anura; family Ranidae; genus Staurois; species Staurois parvus. The sequence goes on along the minus strand of NW_028318565.1, from coordinate 113,158 downwards.
AGTGGTTTGTAATTAGTTGTGTAAAGGTGGTTAGTAGTATTAGTAAGTCTAATCCCTAAATATGGAATGCTATCCTTTGCCCAGGTAAAGGGGAATTGTTTAGAAAGTAAATCTTGGGTTATAGGAGGGGTATATAAATTTAATATTGACGATTTAGGTTCGTTAAGTTTGTAGTAAGAGACCGCCGCGTATTCTTGAATGTGTGTACGTATCGTCTGGAGTGATTTGTATGGATTTGTAATCATCAGTATAATGTTGTCTGCGAAAAGACTGATTTTATGCTCAGTGGTGAGGTATTCAATAGAGATGAGCGAAGTATTCAAAAATTCGATTCGACTGATTCGGCGAATTCGTGGAAAATATTCGATTCGAGTCGAATATATTCGCTGTGAATTTAACTTAAAAAAGGGTGTTTCTAGGCTTCAGAGAGACTTAATATTAGTGCAGAACACTGTACCTTTAATTTAAATGCCCTTGGAGTCTGCTGGGGAAGAGAAATAATACTGTCAGTCAGTATGACATGCAGATGAGTGCCGTCGATCTTAGAATCACCGCACACTTCACTCATTTGGCCAGTCACGGGGCCAAAACCAGTGTTTGGAGCCACAGTGTGGCGGTGGAGGCAGCAGCAATGGAAGGCCATACAGCAACCTATGGCAAAATGGAAACCAGCAGGAGTGTGAGGAGACCTGAAAGTGGCACATGGCAGAGTGGGAGCAATGGGAGGCGGTACAGGGACCCATGTCACACTGTGGACCCAGCAGCAGCGTGACCAGGCGGTACCGGGGCCCATGGCAGATTACAGGCCTGGCAGCAGCAATGGGAGGCCTGTAATCTGCCAGCACCCTATGACAAAAAATGGAACACACCAGCAGTGTGTGAGGAGACCTGAAAGTGGCACATGGCAGAGTGGGAGCAATGGGAGGCGGTACAGGGACCCATGTCACACTGTGGACCCAGCAGCAGCGTGACCAGGCGGTACCGGGGCCCATGGCAGATTACAGGCCTGGCAGCAGCAATGGGAGGCCCGTAATCTGTCAGCACCCTATGACAAAAAATGGAACACACCAGCAGTGTGTGAGGAAACCTGAAAGTGGCACATGGCAGAGTGTGGCGATGGAGACAGCAGCAATGGGAGGCCGTACAGGGACCCATGAGAGACTGTGGACCTGGCAGCAGCATGAGGAGGCGGTATATAGGGGCCTATGGCAGATTAGGGGCCTGGCAGCAGCTATGGGAGGCCCGTAATCTGCCAGCACCCTATGTCAAAAAATTCAACACACCAGCAGTGTGAGGAGACCTGAAAGTGGCACATGGCAGAGTGTGGCGATGGAGACAGCAGCAATGGGAGGCCGTACAGGGACGCATGAAAGACTCTGGACTTGCCAGCAGCATGAGGAGGCGGTATAGGGGCCCATGGCAGATTAGGGGCCTGGCAGCAGCTATGGGAGGCCCGTAATCTGCCAGCACCCTATGTCAAAAAATTCAACACACCAGCAGTGTGTGAGGAGACCTGAAAGTGGCACATGGCAGAGTTTGGCGATGGAGACAGCAGCAATGGGAGGCCGTACAGGGACCCATGAGAGACTGTGGACCTGGCAGCAGCATGAGGAGGCGGTATATAGGGGCCTATGGCAGATTAGGGGCCTGGCAGCAGCTATAGGAGGCCAGTAATCTGCCAGCACCCTATGTCAAAAAATTCAACACACCAGCAGTGTGAGGAGACCTGAAAGTGGCACATGGCAGAGTGTGGCGATGGAGACAGCAGCAATGGGAGGCCGTACAGAGACCCATGAGAGACTGTGGACCTGGCAACAACATGAGGAGGCGGTATATAGGGGCCTATGGCAGATTAGGGGCCTGGCAGCAGCTATAGGAGGCCCGTAATCTGCCAGCACCCTATGTCAAAAAATTCAACACACCAGCAGTGTGAGGAGAAATGAAAGTGGCACATGGCAGAGTGTGGCCATGGAGACAGCAGCAATGGGAGGCCGTACAGGGACCCATGAGAGACTCTGGACCTGGCAGCAGCATGAGGAGGCGGTATATAGGGGCCTATGGCAGATTAGGGGCTTGGCAGCAGCTATAGGAGGCCCGTAATCTGTCAGCACCCTATGTCAAAAAATTCAACACACCAGCAGTGTGTGAGGAGACCTGAAAGTGGCACATGGCAGAGTGTGGCGATGGAGACAGCAGCAATGGGAGGCCGTACAGGGACCCATGAGAGACTGTGGACCTGGCAGCAGCATGAGGAGGCGGTATAGGGGCCCATGGCAGATTAGGGGCCTGGCAGCAGCTATGGGAGGCCCGTAATCTGCCAGCACCCTATGTCAAAAAATTCAACACACCAGCAGTGTGTGAGGAGACCTGAAAGTGGCACATGGCATGAGAGACTGTGGACCTGGCAGCAGCATGAGGAGGCGGTATAGGGGCCCATGGCAGATTAGGGGCCTGGCAGCAGCTATGGGAGGCCCGTAATCTGCCAGCACCCTATGTCAAAAAATTCAACACACCAGCAGTGTGTGAGGAGACCTGAAAGTGGCACATGGCAGAGTGTGGCGATGGAGACAGCAGCAATGGGAGGCCGTACAGGGACCCATGAGAGACTCTGGACTTGGCAGCAGCATGAGGAGGCGGTATATAAGGGCCCATGGCAGATTAGGTGCCTGGCAGCAGCTATGGGAGGCCCGTAATCTGCCAGCACCCTATGTCAAAAAATTCAACACACCAGCAGTGTGTGAGGAGACCTGAAAGTGGCACATGGCAGAGTGTGGCGATGGAGACAGCAGCAATGGGAGGCCGTACAGGGACCCATGAGAGACTCTGGACCTGGCAGCAGCATGAGGAGGCGGTATATAGGGGCCTATGGCAGATTAGGGGCCTGGCAGCAGCTATAGGAGGCCCGTAATCTGCCAGCACCCTATGTCAAAAAATTCAACACACCAGCAGTGTGAGGAGACCTGAAAGTGGCACATGGCAGAGTGTGGCGATGGAGACAGCAGCAATGGGAGGCCGTACAGGGACCCATGAGAGACTCTGGACCTGGCAGCAGCATGAGGAGGCGGTATATAGGGGCCTATGGCAGATTAGGGGCTTGGCAGCAGCTATAGGAGGCCCGTAATCTGTCAGCACCCTATGTCAAAAAATTCAACACACCAGCAGTGTGTGAGGAGACCTGAAAGTGGCACATGGCAGAGTGTGGCGATGGAGACAGCAGCAATGGGAGGCCGTACAGGGACCCATGAGAGACTGTGGACCTGGCAGCAGCATGAGGAGGCGGTATATAGGGGCCTATGGCAGATTAGGGGCCTGGCAGCAGCTATAGGAGGCCCGTAATCTGCCAGCACCCTATGTCAAAAAATTCAACACACCAGCAGTGTGAGGAGACCTGAAAGTGGCACATGGCAGAGTGTGGCGATGGAGACAGCAGCAATGGGAGGCCGTACAGGGACCCATGAGAGACTCTGGACCTGGCAGCAGCATGAGGAGGCGGTATATAGGGGCCTATGGCAGATTAGGGGCTTGGCAGCAGCTATAGGAGGCCCGTAATCTGTCAGCACCCTATGTCAAAAAATTCAACACACCAGCAGTGTGTGAGGAGACCTGAAAGTGGCACATGGCAGAGTGTGGCGATGGAGACAGCAGCAATGGGAGGCCGTACAGGGACCCATGAGAGACTTTGGACCTGGCAGCAGCATGAGGAGGCGGTATATAGGGGCCCATGGCAGATTAGGGGCCTGGCAGCAGCTATGGGAGGCCCGTAATCTGCCAGCACCCTATGTCAAAAAATTCAACACACCAGCAGTGTGTGAGGAGACCTGAAAGTGGCACATGGCAGAGTGTGGCGATGGAGACAGCAGCAATGGGAGGCCGTACAGGGACCCATGAGAGACTCTGGACTTGGCGGCAGCATGAGGAGGCGGTATATAGGGGCCCATGGCAGATTAGGGGCCTGGCAGCAGCTATGGGAGGCCCGTAATCTGCCAGCACCCTATGTCAAAAAATTCAACACACCAGCAGTGTGTGAGGAGACCTGAAAGTGGCACATGGCAGAGTGTGGCGATGGAGACAGCAGCAATGGGAGGCCGTACAGGGACCCATGAGAGACTGTGGACCTGGCAGCAGCATGAGGAGGCGGTATATAGGGGCCTATGGCAGATTAGGGGCCTGGCAGCAGCTATAGGAGACCCGTAATCTGCCAGCACCCTATGTCAAAAAATTCAACACACCAGCAGTGTGAGGAGACCTGAAAGTGGCACATGGCAGAGTGTGGCGATGGAGACAGCAGCAATGGGAGGCCGTACAGGGACCCATGAGAGACTCTGGACCTGGCAGCAGCATGAGGAGGCGGTATATAGGGGCCTATGGCAGATTAGGGGCTTGGCAGCAGCTATAGGAGGCCCGTAATCTGTCAGCACCCTATGTCAAAAAATTCAACACACCAGCAGTGTGTGAGGAGACCTGAAAGTGGCACATGGCAGAGTGTGGCGATGGAGACAGCAGCAATGGGAGGCCGTACAGGGACCCATGAGAGACTGTGGACCTGGCAGCAGCATGAGGAGGCGGTATATAGGGGCCTATGGCAGATTAGGGGCCTGGCAGCAGCTATAGGAGACCCGTAATCTGCCAGCACCCTATGTCAAAAAATTCAACACACCAGCAGTGTGAGGAGACCTGAAAGTGGCACATGGCAGAGTGTGGCGATGGAGACAGCAGCAATGGGAGGCCGTACAGGGACCCATGAGAGACTCTGGACCTGGCAGCAGCATGAGGAGGCGGTATATAGGGGCCTATGGCAGATTAGGGGCTTGGCAGCAGCTATAGGAGGCCCGTAATCTGTCAGCACCCTATGTCAAAAAATTCAACACACCAGCAGTGTGTGAGGAGACCTGAAAGTGGCACATGGCAGAGTGTGGCGATGGAGACAGCAGCAATGGGAGGCCGTACAGGGACCCATGAGAGACTGTGGACCTGGCAGCAGCATGAGGAGGCGGTATAGGGGCCCATGGCAGATTAGGGGCCTGGCAGCAGCTATGGGAGGCCCGTAATCTGCCAGCACCCTATGTCAAAAAATTCAACACACCAGCAGTGTGTGAGGAGACCTGAAAGTGGCACATGGCAGAGTGTGGCGATGGAGACAGCAGCAATGGGAGGCCGTACAGGGACCCATGAGAGACTGTGGACCTGGCAGCAGCATGAGGAGGCGGTATAGGGGCCCATGGCAGATTAGGGGCCTGGCAGCAGCTATGGGAGGCCCGTAATCTGCCAGCACCCTATGTCAAAAAATTCAACACACCAGCAGTGTGTGAGGAGACCTGAAAGTGGCACATGGCATGAGAGACTGTGGACCTGGCAGCAGCATGAGGAGGCGGTATAGGGGCCCATGGCAGATTAGGGGCCTGGCAGCAGCTATGGGAGGCCCGTAATCTGCCAGCACCCTATGTCAAAAAATTCAACACACCAGCAGTGTGTGAGGAGACCTGAAAGTGGCACATGGCAGAGTGTGGCGATGGAGACAGCAGCAATGGGAGGCCGTACAGGGACCCATGAGAGACTGTGGACCTGGCAGCAGCATGAGGAGGCGGTATAGGGGCCCATGGCAGATTAGGGGCCTGGCAGCAGCTATGGGAGGCCCGTAATCTGCCAGCACCCTATGTCAAAAAATTCAACACACCAGCAGTGTGTGAGGAGACCTGAAAGTGGCACATGGCAGAGTGTGGCGATGGAGACAGCAGCAATGGGAGGCCGTACAGGGACCCATGAGAGACTGTGGACCTGGCAGCAGCATGAGGAGGCGGTATAGGGGCCCATGGCAGATTAGGGGCCTGGCAGCAGCTATGGGAGGCCCGTAATCTGCCAGCACCCTATGTCAAAAAATTCAACACACCAGCAGTGTGTGAGGAGACCTGAAAGTGGCACATGGCATGAGAGACTGTGGACCTGGCAGCAGCATGAGGAGGCGGTATAGGGGCCCATGGCAGATTAGGGGCCTGGCAGCAGCTATGGGAGGCCCGTAATCTGCCAGCACCCTATGTCAAAAAATTCAACACACCAGCAGTGTGTGAGGAGACCTGAAAGTGGCACATGGCAGAGTGTGGCGATGGAGACAGCAGCAATGGGAGGCCGTACAGGGACCCATGAGAGACTGTGGACCTGGCAGCAGCATGAGGAGGCGGTATAGGGGCCCATGGCAGATTAGGGGCCTGGCAGCAGCTATGGGAGGCCCGTAATCTGCCAGCACCCTATGTCAAAAAATTCAACACACCAGCAGTGTGTGAGGAGACCTGAAAGTGGCACATGGCAGAGTGTGGCGATGGAGACAGCAGCAATGGGAGGTCGTACAGGGACCCATGAGAGACTGTGGACCTGGCAGCAGCATGAGGAGGCGGTATAGGGGCCCATGGCAGATTAGGGGCCTGGCAGCAGCTATGGGAGGCCCGTAATCTGCCAGCACCCTATGTCAAAAAATTCAACACACCAGCAGTGTGTGAGGAGACCTGAAAGTGGCACATGGCAGAGTGTGGCGATGGAGACAGCAGCAATGGGAGGCCGTACAGGGACCCATGAGAGACTCTGGACTTGGCAGCAGCATGAGGAGGCGGTATATAGGGGCCCATGGCAGATTAGGTGCCTGGCAGCAGCTATGGGAGGCCCGTAATCTGCCAGCACCCTATGTCAAAAAATTCAACACACCAGCAGTGTGTGAGGAGACCTGAAAGTGGCACATGGCAGAGTGTGGCGATGGAGACAGCAGCAATGGGAGGCCGTACAGGGACCCATGAGAGACTCTGGACCTGGCAGCAGCATGAGGAGGCGGTATATAGGGGCCTATGGCAGATTAGGGGCCTGGCAGCAGCTATAGGAGGCCCGTAATCTGCCAGCACCCTATGTCAAAAAATTCAACACACCAGCAGTGTGAGGAGACCTGAAAGTGGCACATGGCAGAGTGTGGCGATGGAGACAGCAGAAATGGGAGTCCGTACAGGGACCCATGAGAGACTGTGGACCTGGCAGCAGCATGAGGAGGCGGTATATAGGGGCCTATGGCAGATTAGGGGCCTGGCAGCAGCTATAGGAGGCCCGTAATCTGCCAGCACCCTATGTCAAAAAATTCAACACACCAGCAGTGTGAGGAGACCTGAAAGTGGCACATGGCAGAGTGTGGCGATGGAGACAGCAGCAATGGGAGGCCGTACAGGGACCCATGAGAGACTCTTGACCTGGCAGCAGCATGAGGAGGCGGTATATAGGGGCCTATGGCAGATTAGGGGCTTGGCAGCAGCTATAGGAGGCCCGTAATCTGTCAGCACCCTATGTCAAAAAATTCAACACACCAGCAGTGTGTGAGGAGACCTGAAAGTGGCACATGGCAGAGTGTGGCGATGGAGACAGCAGCAATGGGAGGCCGTACAGGGACCCATGAGAGACTCTGGACCTGGCAGCAGCATGAGGAGGCGGTATATAGGGGCCCATGGCAGATTAGGGGCCTGGCAGCAGCTATGGGAGGCCCGTAATCTGCCAGCACCCTATGTCAAAAAATTCAACACACCAGCAGTGTGTGAGGAGACCTGAAAGTGGCACATGGCAGAGTGTGGCGATGGAGACAGCAGCAATGGGAGGCCGTACAGGGACCCATGAGAGACTCTGGACCTGGCAGCAGCATGAGGAGGCGGTATATAGGGGCCTATGGCAGATTAGGGGCCTGGCAGCAGCTATAGGTGACCCGTAATCTGCCAGCACCCTATGTCAAAAAATTCAACACACCAGCAGTGTGAGGAGACCTGAAAGTGGCACATGGCAGAGTGTGGCGATGGAGACAGCAGCAATGGGAGGCCGTACAGGGACCCATGAGAGACTCTGGACCTGGCAGCAGCATGAGGAGGCGGTATATAGGGGCCTATGGCAGATTAGGGGCTTGGCAGCAGCTATAGGAGGGCCGTAATCTGTCAGCACCCTATGTCAAAAAATTCAACACACCAGCAGTGTGTGAGGAGACCTGAAAGTGGCACATGGCAGAGTGTGGCGATGGAGACAGCAGCAATGGGAGGCCGTACAGGGACCCATGAGAGACTGTGGACCTGGCAGCAGCATGAGGAGGCGGTATAGGGGCCCATGGCAGATTAGGGGCCTGGCAGCAGCTATGGGAGGCCCGTAATCTGCCAGCACCCTATGTCAAAAAATTCAACACACCAGCAGTGTGTGAGGAGACCTGAAAGTGGCACATGGCATGAGAGACTGTGGACCTGGCAGCAGCATGAGGAGGCGGTATAGGGGCCCATGGCAGATTAGGGGCCTGGCAGCAGCTATGGGAGGCCCGTAATCTGCCAGCACCCTATGTCAAAAAATTCAACACACCAGCAGTGTGTGAGGAGACCTGAAAGTGGCACATGGCAGAGTGTGGCGATGGAGACAGCAGCAATGGGAGGCCGTACAGGGACCCATGAGAGACTCTGGACCTGGCAGCAGCATGAGGAGGTGGTATATAGGGGCCTATGGCAGATTAGGGGCTTGGCAGCAGCTATAGGAGGCCCGTAATCTGTCAGCACCCTATGTCAAAAAATTCAACACACCAGCAGTGTGTGAGGAGACCTGAAAGTGGCACATGGCAGAGTGTGGCGATGGAGACAGCAGCAATGGGAGGCCGTACAGGGACCCATGAGAGACTCTGGACCTGGCAGCAGCATGAGGAGGCGGTATATAGGGGCCTATGGCAGATTAAGGACCTGGCAGCAGCTATAGGAGGCCCGTAATCTGCCAGCACCCTATGTCAAAAAATTCAACACACCAGCAGTGTGTGAGGAGACCTGAAAGTGGCACATGGCAGAGTGTGGCGATGGAGACAGCAGCAATGGGAGGCCGTACAGGGACCCATGAGAGACTCTGGATCTGGCAGCAGCATGAGGAGACGGTATATAGGGGCCTAAGGCAGATTAGGGGCCTGGCAGCAGCTATAGGAGGCCTGTAATCTGCCAGCACCCTATGTCAAAAAATTCAACACACCAGCAGTGTGAGGAGACCTGAAAGTGGCACATGGCAGAGTGTGGCGATGGAGACAGCGGCAATGGGAGGCCGTACAGGGACCCATGAGAGACTCTGGACTTGGCAGCAGCATGAGGAGGCGGTATATAGGGGCCCATGGCAGATTAGGGGCCTGGCAGCAGCTATGGGAGGCCCGTAATCTGCCAGCACCCTATGTCAAAAAATTCAACACACCAGCAGTGTGAGGAGACCTGAAAGTGGCACATGGCAGAGTGTGGCGATGGAGACAGCAGCAATGGGAGGCCGTACAGGGACCCATGAGAGACTGTGGACCTGGCAGCAGCATGAGGAGGCGGTATATAGGGGCCTATGGCAGATTAGGGGCCTGGCAGCAGCTATAGGAGGCCCGTAATCTGCCAGCACCCTATGACAAAAAATGTAACACACCAGCAGTGTGTGAGGAGACCTGAAAGTGGCACATGTTTGAGGCATGATTCATGGCGGATTTAGTCAGTTGTGTCAGGAACTGATGGTTTGAAATCCAGACTAATCCACGCCTGATTCATTTTCACAAACGTGAGTCTCTCCACACTTTGGGTGGACAGTCGTTTTCTCCGCGGAGTTACAATACCTCCTGCCGCACTAAACACGCGCTCCGATGCCACGCTACTGGCCGGGCATGACAGCCTTTCAAGGGCAAATTCAGCTAGTTGGGGCCAAAGGTCAAGTTTCGTTGCCCAGTAGTCAAGGGGATTGTCTACCTCGGTTGGCAGGGTGCTGTCCAAGTAGGCCCAAGCCTGTTGTTTGAGGTCCTGCTCCAGGTCCACCTGATGCTGCTGCTGCTGCTGCTGCTGCTGCTGCTGCGGCTGGTTAGTAGTTTCCTCACTGCGCTGGTGAAGAAAGCTACTCATCATCGACTGCAGACTGAGGCAGCCGCTGCTGGTGGAGCTGCCACTGCTCCTACCACCCCACCCCTCCCCTGCTGCCATGGCAGCGGAACGCGAGCGCACAGGGCCCACAGTGTCTGAGGATGGACATTGGCGCACAAAGGCAGAGACCAACTGACTACATAGGTGGTTTTTATAGTACGTTATTTTGGCATCCCTCTCAGCAGGTGTGAAAAAGGCCACCATTTTTGAACGGTAGCGAGGGTCCAACAAGGTGGACAGCCAAAAGTCATCCCTCTGTCTGATGGTTATTATTCGGCTGTCGCTATGCAAGCAACCGAGCATGCTATGGGCCATTTGTGCCAAGGAATGCGAGGGACTCCCTGCCTCCATCTCCACAGCATACTGCCACGGTGCGTCTGGGTCCTCTGTCTCCTCCTCCTCTACCAGATGCTCCTGCTCCTCCACTCCTGTCTGCTGAGTGGAAAAACCACCCATTTCACTCAATAATTCCTGAGCACAAATGTCCTCCTCTACCTCCTCCTCTTCTTCCTGTCCTGCCCCCACAGGGGTCATGTGGCGTTGAGATCTGTGCGCCACGTCTACCGCACCCTGACCAGCCATTGTTAACAGCATTTGTTCAAGGACGTGCAACAGAGGAATGACGTCGTTCATCCCATAGTCCTGCCGACTCACGAATAGCGTGGCCTCCTCAAAGGGCCTGAGCAAGCGGCAGGTGTCACGCATGAGCTGCCAATGGCTGACATCGAAGTTACACAGGGGAGTACCTTTATCCGCTTGTAACATCAGGAAATCGGTGATGGCCTTTCGCTGCTCGTAAAGGCGGTCTAACATGTGTAGGGTTGAATTCCACCTTGTTGCAACGTCGCAGATCAGGCGATGATGTGGAATTCCGTTCTGCCGCTGCAGCTCAATGAGGGTGTGCTTTGCGGTGTAGGAATGGCTGAAATGCATGCAAAGTTTACGTGACATTTTAAGGATGTCTTGCAGTGGGATGGTGGATTTTAGGAACCGCTTGACAACCAGATTGAACACGTGAGCCATGCATGGCGCATGGCACAACCTTCCATGACGCAGAGCAGACACCATGTTCTTTCCGTTGTCGGTCAACATGGTTCCGATTTTCAGTTTGCGCGGAGACAGCCATCTGTCGATTTCTCTGTTCATTACACTGAGAAGTTCCTCCCCTGTGTGACTACGTTCGCCAAGGCATACCAGGTGCAGAACAGCGTGACACTGTTGCGCCCTGCACATGTGATATGCCGGTCGGGTAATGGGACTTTGCACGGGGGTGGCGGCTGAGGACACGGCGGAAGAAGAGGTGGTAGAGGCGGACATCTTTTGTGGACCAAGGACGTGCAAACGTGGAGGCAAAAGCGGCGTGACCTGTCCAAGTTGCTGGTGCGGCTGTGACGGCACCACGTTCACCCAGTGGGCCGTAAATGACATGTACTGTCCCTGACCGTAGTTACAGCTCCACACGTCGGCGCTGCCGTGCACTTTGGCAGAGACCGACATGCTCAAAGACTGGCCCACCATGTCTTCTACATGTGAATGCAGGGCTCGCACTGCCTTTTTGGCGAAGAAATGACGGCTTGGCACTCTCCACCGCGGCGCGGCACAAGCCATCATTTCTCTGAAAGGTGCTGAGTCCACCACTTGGAAAGGGAGGGACTGCAGCACCAGCAACTTGGACAGGAGGACGTTCAGCTTTTGCACCGTCGGGTGCGTGCTCGCAAACTGTTGTCTCTTGGAAACGGATTCCAAGAAAGACTGCTGACGGAATCCGTGAAGAGGAGTAGCAGGAGAAGGAGCATCTGAACGAGCGGAAGATGCCAACGAGCGACAACTCCCCTCAGCAGAGGTGTTGGAGCCTTGACTGGCTGATGGAGGGCGATTGACATCGGGTGACGGAGCAAGTAACGGAGCGGGTGATGGAGCGGGGGCTGGGGCGGGCAGAACCGCTGTGTCTTTATCACGGTTTTCCCAGGCCACCAAATGGCGACGCTGCATATGCTGCCGCAACGCTGTAGTCCCAACATGGGCCCCCTGGCCACGCTTGACTTTCTGGACACATAGTCGACCTACGGCTACGTTTACTTCCTTGGGCGGCTTGACGAAAAATTGCCACACCGCCGAGTAGGAAACTTTGCCCCCGATACTCCTCACTGGCTGACTGCTGCTTCCTCCGTGCACACCGGCACCACTACTGGCCGTGGTGGTAGGCTGCAGTGGAGCTGGTGCTCTACTCCGTGGCCGTTTGGCTCCACTGACACTGCTGCGACCCTGCTGCTGTCTCCTGGGCAACCCACCGACTGTTTCGCTCACTGCCAAGCTGCCACCCTCTTCTCCTGATGATGCGGAAGAAATTGCCTGATGACGACGAGGCTGCCAAGTGCGATCAACCTCCTCATCATCAAGTAGGGTCTCCGCCTCACTACTAGCCCCCTCGGCTGCGTCTGGGTCAGGAGACAGACCTGTCTCTAGACCGGCTACCGGGCCACTCTCCTCGCCACTACTTCTTCGCCTGGCTGCTGAAAAGGCGGATGTCTCCCCCCGTTCCTGACCGCCCTCTGTTAGCTCTTCCTCACTGTACAGTGGGGCTGAGCCCACAGCATGCGATACTTCGCTTGGTGAGGGAACACCAAAGGACAGGGGCAGGTAGAGGACACGTGATTTCAGTGGGCTTGGTCCCGGGCCATGCCAACTAACGGTTGTGTCTGACGTACCCACCGACCGTTGGCTGTAGGTGTCAGAGGTGACCTGGGAAGAGTAAGACGACCGAGCCAACCAATCGATGACGGCAGGGTTGTCGGTGGAGACACGACCGCTGGATGACACCGGGAGCACTGGCCTCTGGCTGCGAATAGTGCTGCCTCGACCCCTTCCTCTGCTGCCACGTCTGCTCGCTCCTAAAACATTGCCTCCTCTGCCACTCCTCTGCATGTTGTCTGACATACTCTTTAATTCAACGATTCTGTGTCCCTGAGTAACAATTATGTGTCCCTGAGTAACAATTCTGTCTGTCCCTGAGTAACAATTCTGTGGCCCTAAGTAATGGTTCTGTGTCCCTCAGTAACAATTCTGTGTCCCTCACTAACAATTATGTGTCTGTCCCTGAGTAACAATTATGTGGCCCTAAGTAACGTTTCTGTGGCCCTCAGTAACAATTCTGTGTCCCCCTGATTAACGTTTATGTGGCCCTAAGTAACGGTTCTGTGGCCCTCAGTAACAATTCTGTGTCCCTCAGTAACAATTCTGTGTCTTTCCCTGATTAACGTTTACGTGGCCCTAAGTAACGGTTCTGTGGCCCTCAGTAACAATTCTGTGTCCCTGATTAACGTTTCTGTGGCCCTAAGTAACGGTTTTGTGGCCCTCAGTAAAAATTCTGTGTCCCTCAAGAAACAATTCTGTGTCTGTCCGTGAGTAACAATTCTGTGGCCCTAAGTAACGGTTCTGTGGCCCTCAGTAACAATTATGTGTCCCTGATTAACGTTTATGTGGCCCTAAGTAACGGTTCTGTGGCCCTCAGTAACAATTCTGTGTCCCTGATTAACGTTTCTGTGGCCCTAAGTAACGGTTCTGTGGCCCTCAGTAAAAATTCTGTGTCCCTCAAGAAACAATTCTGTGTCTGTCCGTGAGTAACAATTCTGTGGCCCTAAGTAATGGTTCTGTGGCCCTCAGTAACAATTCTGTGTCCCTGATTAACGTTTATGTGGCCCTAAGTAACGGTTCTGTGGCCCTCAGTAACAATTCTGTGTCCCTGATTAACGTTTATGTGGCCCTAAGTAACGGTTCTGTGGCCCTCAGTAACAATTCTGTGTCCCTGAGTAACAATTATGTGGCCCTAAGTAACGGTTCTGTGGCCCTCAGTAACAATTCTGTGTCCCTGATTAACTTTTCTGTGGCCCTAAGTAACGGTACTGTGGCCCTCAGTAAAAATTCTGTGTCCCTCAAGAAACAATTCTGTGTCTGTCCGTGAGTAACAAATCTGTGGCCCTAAGTAACGGTTCTGTGGCCCTCAGTAACAATTCTGTGTCCCTGATTAACGTTTATGTGGCCCTAAGTAACGGTTCTGTGGCCCTCAGTAACAATTCTGTGTCCCTGATTAACGTTTATGTGGCCCTCAGTAACAATTCTGTGTCCCTGAGTAACAATTCTGTGGCCCTAAGTAACGGTTCTGTGGCCCTCAGTAACAATTCTGTGTCCCTGATTAACGTTTCTGTGGCCCTAAGTAACGGTTCTGTGGCCCTCAGTAAAAATTCTGTGTCCCACAAGAAACAATTCTGTGTCTGTCCGTGAGTAACAATTCTGTGGCCCTAAGTAACGGTTCTGTGGCACTCAGTAATAATTCTGTGTCCCTGATTAACGTTTATGTGGCCCTAAGTAACGGTTCTGTGGCCCTCAGTAACAATTCTGTGTCCCTGATTAACGTTTATGTGGCCCTCAGTAACAATTCTGTGTCCCTGAGTAAAAATTCTGTGGCCCTAAGTAACGGTTCTGTGGCCCTCAGTAACAATTCTGTGTCCCTGATTAACGTTTCTGTGGCCCTAAGTAACGGTTCTGTGGCCCTCAGTAAAAATTCTGTGTCCCACAAGAAACAATTCTGTGTCTGTCCGTGAGTAACAATTCTGTGGCCCTAAGTAACGGTTCTGTGGCACTCAGTAACAATTCTGTGTCCCTGATTAACGTTTATGTGGCCCTAAGTAACGGTTCTGTGGCCCTCAGTAACAATTCTGTGTCCCTGATTAACGTTTATGTGGCCCTAAGTAACGGTTCTGTGGCCCTCAGTAACAATTCTGTGTCCCTGATTAACGTTTCTGTGGCACTAAGTAACGGTTAAGTGGCCCTCAGTAACAATTCTGTGTCCCTGAGTAACAATTCTGTGTCTGTCCGAGTAACAATTCTGTGGCCCTAAGTAACAGTTCTGTGGCCCTCAGTAACAATTCTGTGTCCCTGAGTAACAATTATGTGGCCCTAAGTAACGGTTCTGTGGCCCTCAGTAACAATTCTGTGTCCCTGATTAACGTTTCTGTGGCCCTAAGTAACGGTTCTGTGGCCCTCAGTAACAATTCTGTGTCCCTCAGTAACAATTCTGTGTCTGTCCAAGTAACAGTTTTGTGGCCCTCAGTAACAATTCTGTGTCCCTGAGTAACAATTCTGTGGCCCTAAGTAACGGTTCTGTGGCCCTCAGTAACATTTCTGTGTCCCTGAGTAACAATTCTGTGGCTAAAGTAACGGTTGTGGCCCTCAGTAACAATTCTGTGTCCCTCAGTAACAATTCTGTGTCTGTCCCTGAGTAACAATTATGTGGCCCTAAGTAACGGTTATGTGGCCCTCAGTAACAATTCTGTGTCCCTGAGTAACGTTTATGTGGCCTTAAGTAACGGTTCTGTGGCCCTCAGTAACAATTCTGTGTCCCTGAGTAACAATTCTGTGTCTGTCCCTGAGTAACAATTATGTGGCCCTAAGTAACGGTTCTGTGGCCCTCAGTAACAATTCTGTGTCCCTGAGTAATGTTTATGTGGCCCTAAGTAACAATTCTGTGGCCCTCAGTAACAATTCTGTGTCTGTCTCTGAGTAACAATTATGTGGCCCTAAGTAACGTTTCTGTGGCCCTAAGTAACAGTTCTGTGGCCCTCAGTAACAATTCTGTGTCTGTCCCTGAGTAACAATTCTGTGGCCCTAACTAACGTTTCTGTGGCCCTAAGTAACAATTCTCTGGCACTCAGTAACAATTCTGTCTGTCCCTGAGTAACAATTCTGTGGCCCTAATAACGTTTCTGTGGCCCTAAGTAACAGTTATGTGGCCCTCAGTAACAATTCTGTGTCTGTCCCTGAGTAACAATTCTGTGGCCCTAACTAACGTTTCTGTGGCCCTAAGTAACAATTCTCTGGCACTCAGTAACAATTCTGTCTGTCCCTGAGTAACAATTCTGTGGCCCTAATAACGTTTCTGTGGCCCTAAGTAACAGTTCTGTGGCCCTCAGTAACAATTATGTGTTTGTCCCTGAGTAACAATTCTGTGGCCCTAAGTAACGTTTCTGTGGCCCTGAGTAACAGTTCTGTGGCCCTAAGTAACAGTTCTGTGTCTGACCCTGAGTAACAATTCTGTGGCCCTAACTAACGTTTCTGTGGCCCTAAGTAACAGTTCTGTGGCCCTCAGTAACAATTCTGTGTCTGTCCCTGAGTAACAATTTTGTGGCCCTAAGTAACGTTTCTGTGGCCCTAAGTAACAGTTCTGTGTCTGACCCTGAGTAACAATTATGTGGCCCTAACTAACGTTTCTGTGGCCCTAACTAACGTTTCTGTGGCCCTAAGTAACAATTCTCTGGCACTCAGTAACAATTCTGTCTGTCCCTGAGTAACAATTCTGTGGCCCTAATAACGTTTCTGTGGCCCTAAGTAACAGTTCTGTGGCCCTCAGTAACAATTCTGTGTCTGTCCCTGAGTAACAATTCTGTGGCCCTAACTAACGTTTCTGTGGCCCTCAGTAACAATTCTGTGTCCCTGAGTAATGTTTCTGTGGCCCTAAGTAACAATTCTGTGGCCCTCAGTAACAATTCTGAGTCTGTCCCTGAGTAACAATTCTGTGGCCCTAAGTAACGTTTCTGTGGCCCTAAGTAACAGTTCTGTGGCCCTCAGTAACAATTCTGTGTCTGTCCCTGAGTAACAATTCTGTGGCCCTAACTAACCTTTCTGTGGCCCTAAGTAACAATTCTCTGGCACTCAGTAACAATTCTGTCTGTCCCTGAGTAACAATTCTGTGGCCCTAATAACGTTTCTTTGGCCCTAAGTAACAGTTCTGTGGCCCTCAGTAACAATTTTGTGTCTGTCCCTGAGTAACAATTCTGTGGCCCTAACTAACGTTTCTGTGGCCCTAAGTAACAATTCTCTGGCACTCAGTAACAATTCTGTCTGTCCCTGAGTAACAATTTTGTGGCCCTAATAACGTTTCTGTGGCCCTAAGTAACAGTTCTGTGACCCTCAGTAACAATTCTGTGTCTGTCCCTGAGTAACAATTCTGTGGCCCTAAGTAACGTTTCTGTGGCCCTGAGTAACAGTTCTGTGGCCCTAAGTAACAGTTCTGTGTCTGACCCTGAGTAACAATTCTGTGGCCCTAACTAACGTTTCTGTGGCCCTAAGTAACAGTTCTGTGGCCCTCAGTAACAATTCTGTGTCTGTCCCTGAGTAACAATTCTGTGGCCCTAAGTAACGTTTCTGTGGCCCTAAGTAACAGTTCTGTGTCTGACCCTGAGTAACAATTCTGTGGCCCTAACTAACGTTTCTGTGGCCCTAACTAACGTTTCTGTGGTCCTAAGTAACAATTCTCTGGCACTCAGTAACAATTCTGTCTGTCCCTGAGTAACAATTCTGTGGCCCTAATAACGTTTCTGTGGCCCTAAGTAACAGTTCTGTGGCCCTCAGTAACAATTCTGTGTCTGTCCCTGAGTAACAATTCTGTGGCCCTAAGTAACGTTTCTGTGGCCCTAAGTAACAGTTCTGTGGCCCTAAGTAACAGTTCTGTGTCTGACCCTGAGTAACAATTCTGTGGCCCTAACTAACGTTTCTGTGGCCCTAAGTAACAGTTCTGTGGCCCTCAGTAACAATTCTGTGTCTGTCCCTGAGTAACAATTCTGTGGCCCTAAGTAACGTTTCTGTGGCCCTAAGTAACAGTTCTGTGTCTGACCCTGAGTAACAATTCTGTGGCCCTAACTAACGTTTCTTTGGCCCTAAGTAACAATTCTCTGGCACTCAGTAACAATTCTGTCTGTCCCTGAGTAACAATTCTGTGGCCCTAATAACGTTTCTGTGGCCCTAAGTAACAGTTCTCTGGCACTCAGTAACAATTCTGTCTATCCCTGAGTAACAATTCTGTGGCCCTAATAACGTTTCTGTGGCCCTAAGTAACAGTTCTGTGGCCCTCAGTAACAAATCTGTGTCTGTCCCTGAGTAACAATTCTGTGGCCCTAACTAACATTTCTGTGGCCCTAAGTAACAATTCTCTGGCACTCAGTAACAATTCTGTCTGTCCCTGAGTAACAATTCTGTGGCCCTAACTAGCGTTTCTTTGGCCCTAAGTAACGATTCTGTGGCCCTCATTAACAATTCTGTGTCCCTGAGTAATGTTTCTCTGTCCCTAAGTAACATTTCTCTTTCCCCAAGTAACGTTTCTGTGGCCCTAACTCTGTCCCTAATACAGAGCGGTCTGCCTCTCTTGAATGACTGGAGGCAAATGAAGAATTCTAAAATGGCCGCTATTTATAGCTCGACCATTACACAGTGCTGGCTGGCTGGCTGCTGATTGGCTAATGCGATCACATGTCATTAAGGAATGCATTATGGGTCAGCGCGCCTTGTCTGCGCGCCTTCCCAGACATCCCCGCTCCGTCGCCGCACATGTCCGCCGCCATTTTAGGAAAAATTTTGATTCGCGTGTCCGAAGTAGGCTATTTTTCGGATTCGGCGCGAATCGAAAATTTTCCAATATTCGACTCGAATTCCACTTCGCCTACTTCGATTCGCTCATCTCTAGTATTCAGCTCCCGTGAATTTTGGGTCATTTCTAAGGTTAGTCGCTAGTGGTTCTATAAGTAAGGCAAAGATTATGGGGGACAGGGGGCAACCTTGTCTGGTTCCATTAGTTATACAAAAGGGTTGTGAGAGCGTGCCGTCAGTTAAAACTCTAGCAGAGGGTGTAGAGTAAAGGGCGAGGATCGCCGACAAGATCCAATCCTTAATGCCAAACTTTTGTAGTGTTAGCGTCGTAAATTTCCAGTGAATTCGGTCAAAAGCCTTTTCGGCATCCAGTGATAAGAAGAGGGAGGGTCGTTTGTCTGTTTCGAGGCGATGTAATAAAGATATAATTCGCCTAGTGGCATCAGGAGCTTGTCTACCAGGTATAAAACCCACTTGGTCCGGGTGGATCAATGTAGGCAGGTATGGGAGTAGTCTTTGGGCAATTATCTTGGCGTATATTTTTATGTTCGTGTTAAGTAACGAAATTGGTCTGTATTTTTGAGCGAGTTGGGGGTCTTTGCCCGGTTTTCGGGATGGTTGTTATTATCGATTGTAGCATGTCAGGGGGGAATTCCCCGATAGATGCTACGTGATTATAGAGGGCAGATAAGTGTGATTTAAGGTCGGGTGCAAATGTCCTGTAAAATTCATTAGTGAAGCCATCGTTCCCTGGCGATTTGTTTAAAGGTAGAGTGGTTATAACTTTCTCAATTTCTAAGGGTGAGATAGGTACCGATAAAGATTCAAGTTGAGAAGGGGTGATATGGGCGAGGTTGGTGTTATGTAGGAAGCGTTCAATAGTGGGAATCGTTGGTTGGGTAGTATTAGGATCATCTTTTATGTTATATAGTTTCTGGTAATATGTTGCAAAAGCGTTAGCAATATCTTGTGGATTTGTAAGGGGAGAGCGTGTGGTTGGGTGTTGGATCGTCAATATTTTGGTCTTTTTTTTTTTTTAATTTAAATATTTATTACATTTTTCATGTTAATACAAAAACCCAAAAAGGGAAATAATTCTCATACAAATAGACATTTATAACATTTCCCTTACTAAAAACTCTTTTCTTTCCCGTCCCACTACCCCCCCTTCCCGCCCCTCTTCCCCCCTCCTCCCCCTCTGCAGACTCTAGCCCATTCTAATCTCTTGAGGCTTATTAATTTTTTATTAACATCCTAGTTCATATTTTCCTATATTTCTCTTTCAATCCTGCTCTTTCCCACTTTTCCCATCTCCTGAAATAAATTCTCATCCTATCTTCCTGCATATGATATGATCTTTCCATTCTACCTATCTGGTTTACTCTATTAATCCAGTCTACCTCCTTCGGTACCTCAGCTTTCCGCCAAAACTTGGGTATCAACCCTTTCGCCACATTCAAGAAGTACCAAATACCTGAATCTTTATATTTATTTACAGATGTCTCCACATTGTGTAGGAGGCACGTCGTTGGGTCTAACCCTATGTCTATTTCAGTTATTTCTTCAATCAACTTGACTATTATCTTCCAAAAAGCCTGGATTTTCGGACATTCCCACCATATGTGAAACACCGTGCCTATCTCTCCACATCCTCTCCAGCACATATTTGAATTTTCCCCATTCATCTTGTGCTCTACACTCGGTGTAATGTGCCATCGTGTCACACACTTATAATTAACCTCAACCTCTCTCATACTAACATTATCGTGTATCAATCTAAACATCTTTCTCTGTCTATCTTCATCAAACCCAACTCCCATATCTCTTTCCCATTTTGTCATAAAAATTAACTTTGTGTTTGTGTCTAATTCTGTGAGTATTCTATACACTTTTGAAATACCGTGCTTCCCATCCCTTCGTGTCTCTAACAACCTTTCAAACATATTCCACTCCTGTTTTATTCTCAGGGGTTTCGGTAGATTTCCAATAAAACTCAATTGATGATATTTCCACTCATCTATTCTAATAAAAATGTCTCCCTTCTTCTCTATTAACTCTTTAAGTGATCTCAATTCCCCCTCCACCAAAACATCTCTCAGTTGGGTATCCTCCTTTCTAAACCATCTCCCTGATATCTTATTCTTTCCCGGGGGAAAGTACTCAGTATTTGTGAGAGGCATTAATATTGAATTAAATTCCCATTTCATATTTTTGTGTAAATTATCCCATACCCTAAAAACATTTAAAGTGTAGATACTTGTGCTTTCTTTAATTCCCCTGAACTGTGGTGGAACCCATATCATCTGACTCAATCTAATGCCACTAAGATCATTTTCAATTGTTACCCAACTTTTCCCCTTATGGTTAAATGTCCAGTCATATATTCTTGCTAAAACCACTGCTTTATAGTATCTCTTGACATCTGGTAGACCCAATCCCCCTTTCTCTGTAGACCTACTCAATGTTTCATATGCTATTCTAGGTTTTTTATTCTTCCATATGTATCTTGTTAACATTTTTTTTCATTATCTTAAAGAAGGCTTCTGGAATTTTAATTGGTACCATTTGAAATCTATACAGTATTTTAGGCATAATTACCATTTTGACTAAGTTTATACGTCCTATCCAGGATGGATTTCCTCCTTCTAGTCTTTTTAAATCTTCCCTGATCTCATTTATCAAAGAGATGTAATTTAATCTATACAAATGCTTAGATGAGGCAGTGAGTTTTATTCCTAGGTATTTTATCTCTTTTTCTCTCCATATAAAGGGGAATTATTTTTGTAGTTTTTCTTTTTCATTCTTTGATATATTAATATTCAGGATCTCTGTTTTCGTTGGATTAATTTTTAAATTTGATAGTTCACCGTACTCCTTCAGAATCTTCATTATATTTGGGAGAGTTATTCGGGGATTCCCCATGTAGAACAATAAGTCGTCCGCAAAGGCCGCTACTCTATGTTCTATGGATTCTATCTGAATTCCCTTTACCGATCCACTATTTCTTATTATTATATGTAATAAAGTGAGCGCTACTAATTGAATAATCAAGTAAGCAGCTAATAGCACTGAAGATGATCACAACCACCTTCGGTATAAATAAAATAAACAAAGTGCAGCGCTTTAAAACAGGTTTAAAAAGTTCGACCTCAAAAGTTCGACCGAGGATCGATCTAAAGACACACGTTTAAATGTTCATATGATCAAAATAGGCAATATGTGAACACAGCTGGAAATCTGGTCCGGGAAATGGCAAGAATGCGCACTCACCGACCGCACATAGGAAATGCGCGTTTACGTGTATCCAATCAAAACGAATGTAGATATCCCACAGAGAGAGATGTCCTCAATCGATCTGCTGGGCTGATGGATCAATCACAGGCACATGTTCCTTCCAGGTACAGGTGTTCCTCCTCTGGATGATATGTAGCTGTGTCTGCCTACCCCTCAGTGGGGTTTAAGAAGTGGGAAAATACTCATGGTGTAGTATGTGAAATATTTATTGATAGAAGTGATTAAAAAGCTAGGTCAGTAATGTCACTGGCAATGTGCCATATAACACATATACAAAAGTGAAGAAGTAAGTTACTGACCCTTTAAGAGCAAGCACCCAGACCTCCTCGTGGTCTGGGTGATAAAGAGGCGTCACAGGCTGTCAGTTCCTCCTGAGGCCTTTCGTGCTAAGGCACATCTTCAGAGGGGATGCTGACAGCTCTGTGACCGACGCCAAATGAATATGTAGAGAGAATGCGGGATTCGCGCATGCGCAATAGATCGCCGCCATTTTCCGGAGGACCATACCACTGCGCATGCGCGCACATCGAAGCGCCATTTTGCCATAGATATATAGAACTGTCAGCAGTGGGATAACTAGCCATGCTGACAGGACGCATATACAGCGCAATTGAGCCTAAAGCATATGGCTCAGAGTACCCAGGGGAGTAGACCAGCAAAATCTTTTAGTTTGTATCCCAATAAAACGGCAACGGTGCCTCATTGATTAGTTCACCATAGTTAAGGTGACACAATAAGGGGGTGATGTGAATGGACCCATATTATGAAAAAAGCGCTCCGAGTGCCCAGGTTACAGACATTGACAATAATCTGAAACCTCATTACATGCAAGTAATTGACGGTCTGTCAGAGAATAGTTCTCCACCGCTATTGGTCAGTATATTTGTATCTAGAGACGCCATTATTATGCCAGATCAAGATGCATCTCTTAATTAATAATACTTCACCAGTTTAAGGTAAAGGGTAAATTGGCATTAATATATGGCAAATATAGATGGTCCAGGTGCAAAAAAATTTGTATAACATTAGACATATTCAAATATATACATATGAGTGACATATCATTTCCATACACAAAGAAATAAATAGATAGCTTATAATTATAGAATGGTAAATTGAATAAAATGGCTTATATTCAAATAAACCAAATAAAATAACATAAAAATAGAAATAGATAAAACTCAGCTAGGGGTAATGTCTAAAATATCTAATGTCCTACTCAATAATTGATTCTGTCTTTAGAGACACCAACTCATTACCAGAGATATATATATAGGTTGTGCATGCTACGCACCTCCAATTAATAAAAGAGTATACATGTGTTACTATGTGGTGATTAAACGTGTTCACCACATATATTGGATAATGTAAAAATGACACTAATTCATCCTTGACATATCTAAGGTGCTCACGGTGCAGTAGTCATCAACCCGTGTATAGTATTATATTTCTAAGAAATCACGATTACCGCCAGCAGTATATAAGAAGGAATAATTCCTTATGTGCTAGCTCTTATAACTAAAATCAGGAGTAATGGCATAAATACTAGTGATAAGATTAAAAAATGGAATAGGATAACCTACAATAGAGTAAAACAGCCTAAGCGAATGGATAGTTCATAATTGAAATGTATGACTAATAATAGTCAGTCGTGAAGTAAATTCTGTACAGTTCCTAATTCAATTTATGAAAGGACGGAAGGTATTCAACCATATAGAGATGGTAAAATGGCATAACATATTGGTGGCTATGAAAGGCATTAATTATTTGCTATATAGCAATTAATATCAATTTCAATATTGTGCCCTTTGGGGTGTAGGGTATCAAGTTCATACACCCATTTTGTTTCAGCTTGTGATACAGCCCTGGTTTTGTTCAGACCCCTCCAGTGTGGCGATATTATCTCGATTCCCACAAATTTGAGGGAAGATGGGTCACAATTATGGAATAGCCTATAATGGTTCGAGAGTGAATGCTCTCTATAGCCCTTCCTTATATTGGCTACATGCTCACGCAACCGGTCACGGAGACGTCTAGTCGTACGTCCCACGTACTGCTTATGACATGGACATTGAAGAAGGTATACCACAAACCTACTATTACAAGAGATAAATTGGTTAATGGTGTATGTTTTCCTAGTAGTAGAAGAGTCAAAGTTGTTAATCCTACCCCTCCTTGTACTGTTGCATTTACAGATGACACATTTATTACAGGGGTAAAACCCTTTTAATTCCTCAAAAAATGTAGTTCCAGTCGGAGGGTTTATTGCATTAGGGGCTATCCGATTTCTAATTGCTGGCGCTTTTCGGTAGATGATCTCGGGTTTGTCTGGTAAAAATTTAGATAATATGGGGTCTAGTTTCAATAGTTCCCAGTTCTTCTTAATAATCCCTCCAATCTGTCTGAATTGTGTAGAAAATGCTGTTATGAAAGGACAGACCCTTGTTTCTGTACGTCTTGGTCTGTTAGATAACATAGTATTTCTATCATATTGGGCAACCATCTGTATTGTCTTATCCAGAATATCTTCCTTATAGCCCTTTTCTAAAAACCTTTCTTTCAGTATTAGCGCTTGGTTGAAATAAGTATTCAGATCTGTACAATTTCGTCGAATGCGCATAGGTTGACCTTTAGGAATATTGGTTAACCAATTAGGGTGATGACAGCTACTTGTAGGAATGTAGCTGTTCCTATCGGTGGTTTTAAAAAATGATTTTGTTAAAATTGTACCATTAAAATTAATGAGTGTAAGGTCTAAAAAATTAATTTCAGACTGACTATATAGAAATGTGAGATTGATGTTCAATCTATTATTATTAAGGCTGGTAAAGAAATTCATAAGTGATTCCTCATCCCCATTCCATAGGAGGATGATATCATCTATATACCTTTTGTACATAACCAATTCTGGCCAGTCTCTAGAATATATCATGTCTTCTTCCCAGCGAGACATGAAAAGGTTCGCCAGACTGGGGGCAAACTTTGCCCCCATCGCGACACCTTTGATTTGTAAATAGTAGGACCGATTAAACCAAAAGTAATTATGGTCCATTGCAAACGCTAATAATTCTAAAATAAAACATTTCTGTAATAGCGGTAAGTTACCATAGTTCGTTAGGTAAAAATCAACCGCTTCCATCCCATCCGCATGATTAATGTTGGTGTAGAGTGAAGCTACATCAGCGGTAACTAGGTAAGTATTTGGTAGTGTGTTCAAAGTGCTGCAGATATTTAGTACTTGTTTTGTATCCTGGAGGTATGATGGGGTTTGTACCACCAATGGCTGAAGATAGTGGTCTACATATTCCCCTATTTTGGAGCTAAGGGATCCAATCCCACTGATGATTGGACGGCCTGGAGGGTGGACTGGGTCCTTATGTACTTTAGGCAAGATGTACAGTATGGGTAATTTAGGTGCTGTAGGGCAAAGGTATGCTTTTTCTTTCTTATTCAATATGTTTAAGTCATAACCTTTGTTAATAATCTTTTTCAATTCCTTCTTGTACCCTATTAATGGGTCGTGTGATAAAGGTCTATAAGTAGTATTGTCACTCAAGATGTTTTCCACCTCCGTAATGTATTGGACTTTGCCAAGGATCACCACACCGCCCCCCTTGTCCGCTGGTCTAATGACAAGGTCTTTCCTTTCGAGTAAGGATTTAATTGCCACATTATCACCTGTTCCCTTATAAGAGTTCCTGATAGGGATACTCCTCAGGTCTTTTAGGACCTATTCCATTTTATCCTATTCCATTTTTTAATCTTATCACTAGTATTTATGTCATTACTCCTGATTTTAGTTATAAGAGCTAGCACATAAGGAATTATTCCTTCTTATATACTGCTGGCGGTAATCGTGATTTCTTAGAAATATAATACTATACACGGGTTGATGACTACTGCACCGTGAGCACCTTAGATATGTCAAGGATGAATTAGTGTCATTTTTACATTATCCAATATATGTGGTGAACACGTTTAATCACCACATAGTAACACATGTATACTCTTTTATTAATTGGAGGTGCGTAGCATGCACAACCTATATATATATCTCTGGTAATGAGTTGGTGTCTCTAAAGACAGAATCAATTATTGAATAGGACATTAGATATTTTAGACATTACCCCTAGCTGAGTTTTATCTATTTCTATTTTTATGTTATTTTATTTGGTTTATTTGATTATAAGCCATTTTATTCAATTTACCATTCTATAATTATAAGCTATCTATTTATTTCTTTGTGTATGGAAATGATATGTCACTCATATGTATATATTTGAATATGTCTAATGTTATACAAATTTTTTTGCACCTGGACCATCTATATTTGCCATATATTAATGCCAATTTACCCTTTACCTTAAACTGGTGAAGTATTATTAATTAAGAGATGCATCTTGATCTGGCATAATAATGGCGTCTCTAGATACAAATATACTGACCAATAGCGGTGGAGAACTATTCTCTGACAGACCGTCAATTACTTGCATGTAATGAGGTTTCGGATTATTGTCAATGTCTGTAACCTGGGCACTCGGAGCGCTTTTTTCATAATATGGGTCCATTCACATCACCCCCTTATTGTGTCACCTTAACTATGGTGAACTAATCAATGAGGCACCGTTGCCGTTTTATTGGGATACAAACTAAAAGATTTTGCTGGTCTACTCCCCTGGGTACTCTGAGCCATATGCTTTAGGCTCAATTGCGCTGTATATGCGTCCTGTCAGCATGGCTAGTTATCCCACTGCTGACAGTTCTATATATCTATGGCAAAATGGCGCTTCGATGTGCGCGCATGCGCAGTGGTATGGTCCTCCGGAAAATGGCGGCGATCTATTGCGCATGCGCGAATCCCGCATTCTCTCTACATATTCATTTGGCGTCGGTCACAGAGCTGTCAGCATCCCCTCTGAAGATGTGCCTTAGCACGAAAGGCCTCAGGAGGAACTGACAGCCTGTGACGCCTCTTTATCACCCAGACCACGAGGAGGTCTGGGTGCTTGCTCTTAAAGGGTCAGTAACTTACTTCTTCACTTTTGTATATGTGTTATATGGCACATTGCCAGTGACATTACTGACCTAGCTTTTTAATCACTTCTATCAATAAATATTTGACATACTACACCATGAGTATTTTCCCACTTCTTAAACCCCACTGAGGGGTAGGCAGACACAGCTACATATCATCCAGAGGAGGAACACCTGTACCTGTAAGGAACATGTGCCTGTGATTGATCCATCAGCCCAGCAGATCGATTGAGGACATCTCTCTCTGTGGGATATCTACATTCGTTTTGATTGGATACACGTAAACGCGCATTTCCTATGTGCGGTCGGTGAGTGCGCATTCTTGCCATTTCCCGGACCAGATTTCCAGCTGTGTTCACATATTGCCTATTTTGATCATATGAACATTCAAACGTGTGTCTTTAGATCGATCCTCGGTCGAACTTTTGAGGTCGAACTTTTTAAACCTGTTTTAAAGCGCTGCACTTTGTTTATTTTATTTCTTATTATTGACAACAGAGGTTCGAGTGACAATACTTATAGCAGAGGGGACAGAGGACAGCCCTGTCTTGTACCATTAGACATTCCAATGGGTTCTGATCTCTCCCCATTTACCGTAATGATTGCGGTAGGCTCCCTATATAATTTACTTATCCACTCTCGCATTCTATCACCTATCCCCAGCACTTTTAAGTTGTCCATCATAAAGCCCCAGTCCACTCTATCAAATGCCTTCTCTGCATCAATTGACAAGAGCACCACCGGGGCTTTCCCTTTTCTACTTTTCTGAATAAGCATCAGGGTTCTCAAGCCGTTATCTCTACCTTCTCTCCCCGGTACAAAGCCCACCTGGTCTCCATGGATCCATTCAGGCATCAGATCTCTCAACCTGTTTGCTAACACCTTTGCATACAGTTTAGTGTCTGTGTTCAATAATGAGATAGGTCTATAGCTGGAGCACTGAGATGGGTCTTTTCCCTCCTTGTGAATAAGTACTACATGGGCCTGTAGGGATTCTCTCCTCACTTCCATCCCACCTCCCAGAGCATTCATATATTTCTCCAGCTTGGGTAACAGTACTTCACTAAATTTCTTATAGTACTTAACTGTATAGCCATCCAGGCCTGGACTTTTTCCCCCTCCTGTGCTTTTTAATGCTATTTTAATTTCTTCCTGGGAAATTTCTGCGTCTAGGGAGTTCAACTGTGCTTCACTTAGTTTTGGTAATCCCGCATTTTTTAAGTATGTCATCTTTTTTTCATTAATTCCCTCTTGGGCTTATTTTAGAGGGCCTTGGGGGCTAATATTATATAACTTTTTGTAATACTCCGTAAACACTTTAATAATCTCTTTATTTGAGTGGACCAACTCCCCCTTTGAACTTTTTATCTTTTCTATATAGTTCCTATTTTTCTTTTTATTCAAAGCTCTCATTAGATATCTTCCTGGTCTGTCTCCCCATCTATATCTCTCGTTCAAAACCCTGTTGTATACTCTTCTCTTCTCCTCATCCATCAACCTCTCTAGCTCATCTTTTTTATCCATTATCTTCTGTCTCGTATCTTTTGTTATTTTCTTCTTATGGATCTGCTCCAAGTCCAATATTTCTTTTAAGAGCCCACTGACCCTCTCTCTTCTTTCCTTTTTCTTCCTTGCTCCTGCCGCAATCAAGATTCCTCTTATGAATACCTTGTGACTTTCCCAGACTGTAGCTATCGATACTTCGTCTATTTCGTTCTTCTTAAAGTATACCTTAATCTCTTTCTCGATTTTCTGAACTACATCCTCATCCAGAAGAAGAACCTCATTTAACCTCCACCCTAATCCTCCAGTCCACCTTCTTCCCCATCCCATCTTCATCACGACCAGAGCATGATCTGAGAACGTCCTTGTCTCTATGTCAATTTTTACCAGATGATCTATAAGTTGATGGTCTATTAAGATGTAATCTAATCTCGAGTATATCTCATGTGCATTAAAGAAGAAGGTATAGTCTCTGTCTTTCATATGCGTTATTCTCCAGGTATCCACTAGTTGGTATTCATGCATCACTTTTTTCAGAGCTCTCAGAGACCTACTCCCCTCTCTTTGCATGGAAGAGGTATTATCCTTTTGTGGGTCCATACAGAAATTTAGGTCTCCAGCTACTATCAAGCGCCCTTTTTTAAATTCCATTAATTTTTTCAACAGACCCTTCATATACATCTCCGAGTTTTTATTGGGGCAGTATATATTGGCTAAAGTACACTCAATCCCCTGAAGTCTACCTTTTAAGAATAAAAACCTCCCCTCTGGGTCGGTTCTTCTATCCTCCAGTTCAAATCTCATATTCTTTGCCAAACCTATTGCAACCCCTTTTGCTCTTTTAATTGGAGAATCTGCATAGTACCATGTTGGATAGTATTTGGATTTCAATTTCATATTTGCCTCTATCTCAAAATGCGTCTCCTGTAAAAATACCACTGACGTAGCCCTATGATGTAACTCATTAAACAACCTAAATCTCTTCCCTGGACAACTCAGCCCGTTCACATTATAGGTTATAAACTGTATTTCTTCCATCATTCCCAATTAACTCCATCTCTCTTCCAGATTGCCTCTTCCTCTTTATCCCTTCTGTCCTGCAGAGTATTGACCCAATACCTCCTCCCCTCCCTCCCTCCCACCCAACTCTCCCTCCCTCCCCCCATCACCCCTCCCACCCTCTCTTCTTTTTCCCCTACCCATTTTTAGGCCTATAAACTGCCTACAAATCATTTGTGGATCTATTTCCACCATTGATTTAAAATTTGGGGCGTCAGCTCCGCCTATGTACGGCTCACCTCTCCTCCAACCCCCCCGATTCCCTCTCTCTATCGTCTAGACTCAGCAAGAGTCTTTACTCTTTACCTCCCTCCCTTAAACGGAGCCTCCAAGCGGGTCTCAACATCCGGAGGGGGAAGACCAGAGGCGAGAGGGGGAAGTAAGAGAGAAAAAAAAAAAAATATCATTTTCTACTTAATTCTCCCTCTCCTCCCTCCCCAACCCCGAGGCCTCCCTCACCCCGACCTGCTACCAGTCCTCTTTTCTTATAACATTTGTGTTTCCTTTGTCTTCTTTTTCTTCTTCCCACCCAGCTATCTCCATTCTTTGCAAGTCCAGTCTATCACAGAACTCTCTTAATTCATCCGGAAATCTCAGATACGCTGTGACCCCATTTTTCCAGCCAATTAGAAATGCTGAGGTACCCCATCTATACTGCACATTCTGTTTTCTCATTTGCTCCAACAGGGGTTTCAGGGATCTCCTTCTCCTTAGGGTCTCTACTGTTAAGTCCGCATAGATTTGGATAGTCAAGTCTTCAAACTTAATTAATGATCTTCCCTTGATCTTCTTCCAAATCTCGTCTTTGACCCCAAAATTTTGGAACTGGACAATTATGTCCCTCGGTCTTTCCTTCTCAGTAGCCCGTTTGAACTTTCCTACCCTAAACACTCCGTCCAAACCGATCCCGTCAGATTCCGGTTTATGTCTTATGGAGTTTAGGATTTTTTTAACTAGTTCATATAGTATTTCCCCTTTGGCAGTCTCTGGGATTCCTCGTATTCTAAGATTACACCTTCTTTCTTTATTTTCTTGAACTTCCATCCTAAAGATCATCTTTTTCTGGTTATTTTCTAATTGGCTTATTTTTTCCCTTAAATTATCTATATTCTGGGCCTGGATTTTAACTTTCTCCTCCGTTTCTTCCATTCTTGATAGAAGGTGTCCTAAATCATTTTGGATAGCTGTCATTTCATGTTTTATCGTTTTTTCCAGATTTTGAAACATTTCTGCCATCTCCTTCTTATTTGGTATTTGTAGTTCACCTTCAGATTCTTTTTTTCCCGAGCCCTCCACTATTTGTTGGCTACCGCTGCTATTCATGCCCCATGATAATCTAGGGCTATTTCCTGAACTAATGTCCATTTCCCCCTTTGCACCTTGGGCCCTTTCTGGCGTAGTATTTCCATATGATGTAAATTTCTTTATTGTTCCTGTTTGGGCCCCTTTGGGCCCTGCTCCCTTGGGACCTTTGTTCTTCATATCCTCTATATATCTTGATAGCCTTGCAATTTTTCCTATATCATTTACTCTCCTAGGACACCTGGGCCTCCTTTCTTCTTCTCTTCTAACCCCTGGGAATCCTCCCCGCTTTCACCCCTTGGTCGCCTATGTCCCTCAGGGGTTCACCACGCAATAAGCCCCCAACAGCTTTCACTCACCCTTCCCTTCTCAGGACGGTGATTCCAGGCTTGTGTGGAGGGCCTTCACTGCTGCTCAGTCCTGGGGGGGATTCCTCGGGGTATCCGATACTTTATTTCTTTCTTTCCACCTCCTTTCTCTCTCCTTGGGGATCGTCTCTGGGAAGAAGAATGGATCTCCTGATATTTATGGGTCTCCCTGACCCAGGATCAAACAGCCGGCCAGGGAGTACAGGCAGCTATAGGCCGGCAGCACCTTGTCGTGTCAGAGCACCAACCAGCCTCCTCTTTCCCTCCAAGGTCCTCCTCAGTTGGGCCCTTTCTCCTACCAGCTTCACTCCTCCACTGGCCGCATGGATTTCCAGTCCTGTAGCGCAGGGGGAGCTGACATGTCACTGCCGCTCTGACAGGGAACCGGCCGGCGTCTCTGCCTCCCAGTAGTGACTTGCGGCGAGCAGCGTGCTCACACCGCCCTGCTTCGTCTCCCCGGCAACCCGACAGCTGCACTGGAGTCTCCGCAGCGAGTTCACCCTCCGGAGGTCCGCTCCCACTCTCCTCTCCCCTCCCCGCGCCAGTCTCTCCCCTCCTGGAGCCCTCCTCAGGCAGGTAGGGCTTCATTTTGGAGGTTGTCGGAGAGCACTCACATCGTGCTCTCCGTCGCCGCCATGTTTAGGCTCCACCCACCAAAACTAAGCCGTCAATATTTTGGTCTTAATTGGTTTTTGTTTATTAGTCTTACAAGAAGAGAGCTTGCTTTGTTTCCGAGAGCATAGAATTTAGCCTTTGTTTTTTGGAGGTTGATGTCATAAGAATGGAGTAATAGGGTGCGTAATTTGCTTCTATCCCCGGTTTAGAGTTGCAGAAGTGGAGGCGTTAGGGTATTTTTTGTTGATTTCCTCGTTCAGATTGATGGAGGTTAGAAGTTGGTCAATTTGTTGAGAGCGCTGCCTATTTATACGGGAATTTAATTGTATGAGGATACCTCTCATGTAGGCCTTGTAAGTTTGCCATAGTGTAGTAATTGAGATAACTGGAGTGGTGTTGGTAGCAAAGAACAGGTTGTGGGCTTCTAAAATATGTTTCTGGTTGTCCGGAGATTTCAGTAGTGAAGAGTTAAGTCTCCAAATCGGTGGGAGCGCCGAGCGTCGATCATCGTCCAAGGATATGCTGGTTGGTGCGTGGTCCGACCATGAAATGGTTCCAATGTTAGAGGAAGTCACCTGTTGTAGTGTCCATTTGTCAGTGATAAACATGTCTATTCTGGAGTATGAAAGATGTGCCGGGGAATAGTAGGTATAGTCTCTTTCGGAACCATGTTGGCATCTCCATATATCATACAAGTCGTGATCATGTAGAAATTGATTAAAGGTGTATTTAGTGGGTGGCTTCTTAGAGGATGAGTCCACTAGTGGGTTGCTCATAACGTTAAGGTCTCCGCCGATTATGAGTTTGCCTTGTTTATGGTCAGAAATGGTCTTGTAGAGCGTTCGATAAAATTGCATTTGGTTGTTGTTTGGGCCATATACATTCACCAATGTGTGGGTTATGTCATTAATCTGGCAAATGAGGATATAAAAGCGTCCAAGTGGGTCAGCTAGCTGCGAGATGAGGCGGAAAGGAAGAGAGTCTTTAATGGCTATAAGAACTCCGTTTTTCTTTTTGGGATTGGTTGCCATAAATAGTTGTGAGAAATGGTGTAGGTGTAGTTTAGGCGTTTTTTCCGTGGCGAAGTGGGTCTCTTGTATAAAGAGAATGTCGGCTTGGGATTTCCGGGTTTCCTTAAAGAGCAGCCATCTCTTGAAAGGGGAGTTTAGGCCTCTAATGTTCAGAGATGTGATATTAATCATTTATATAAGTTCCTTCAGCGATAATATACCGTCGGGTTGTTGTTTGAGAAGGTCGTGATTTGGTAATCTCCCGGTAGAGGAAAGAGATAGTATAATTGTGGTGCCAATAAGGCTCGATTGAAGGTTTAGAAGTAGTGGTCCAAATAGCCGCAAGGATTACACGTTCGGGAGTAAGGGGGAGTAGCTGGTGGTGCCATAGGAAAAGGTGAGAGGAGACATAGGGGATAATAAAAATAGTTTTGCAAAAAAAGCAAATAGGCCAAGTAGCCAACATCGCAACTTCAGAGCAGGGGGTTATAAACAGGCATTGACCGCTGGGAGGGTCATGCCGAACGTGAGCTTGGAGAACGAACTTCATTGAATGTAGGTCGATCGCCAGAAGTGTAGGTATTGAGAAAAGACCCCCGGGGGGGGGAAGGAAAGATGTCAGCACCTGGAATGTCCCGTGCAACTGCTTATGATGCCTCCATGTGTTGGGCAGAGTTAGAGGTGTCCTGTGTATCTGCAGGGAGGATGTTCCATGTCTTAAGCAGGTCTAAGCCCGCTTCCAGGTTCCTGACAGTGAATATTCTGCCTTGTCGTCGTAGTATTAATTTAGTAGGGAAGCCCCATTGGTAGGCTATGCCGTGATTCCTCAGGGCCTTAGTGATGGAGATCATTTTTTTCCTGTTAAGGAGCGTGGCTTTGGACAAGTCCGCATAGAGGCGGAGATTTGCGTGTGATGGCGGGAGAGGTGGCGGATTTCTAACCACAATCATAACTTTTTCTTTCACGTGGTAAAAATGCACTCGGATCAGTACATATCTTGGGATAGATGTTGGCAGAAACGCCGGTTTGGGCAGTCGGTGGGCTCGATCAATCGCAAGCTCTAGATCTGAGAGCGTTGGGAGGAGTAGCTTGAAGTATTGCTGTATGTAGGGTAGCAGATTTTCACTCGGCACTGATTCAGGGATCCCTCTGAATTTGATGTTGTTGCGGCGCGAGCGATCCTCTAAGTCTGCTAATTTTAAATTGATTTGCTCAATATCAGAGGAATGATCTGCGTGAGCGTCTATGAGCTGAGCTCAAAGCGCGTCCATCCCGCAGCCGGCCGCGCATGCGCCCCCCCTACAATTTTTCAGATGTACCTCAGCTACTGTTGCATTTTCATAAGCTCACAGACACCAAGACAACCCCCCCTTTCCCTCTACCCCCCCCCCTTTCCCTCTACCCCCCCCCCTTTCCCTCTGCACACTCAGCCTTTGTAAGAAATAAATAGAATAATAGGAACAATCGGCACACTATTGTACAAAATAAAAATCAGTTTTGGATTAAGAGGAGAAAGGGTAGACAGTTTTTTCCTGCTCCCTGCGCCCCATTAGATAGATTCACCTTCTCGTTTTCCCTGTTTACTGTTATCAGGTAGAGTGAAAGTGAAGGAATTTGCCCAGTTTTGGGTTGTCACCAGAATCCTGGGAGACTCACGCCTTCCTAATATGTCAGTTCTCATCTTCATCAAAGCTTCTCTGTATCACATTTATGCCTTATGCAGTGTGTTGCTTGACACAGCGGAAGACAGAGGGGAGAATACTCCCTGAAAAAAAGAAAAAAACAAATGGCAGAAAATGTGTGGGATCCCCCTTAAATTCCTACTGTACCCTTGATCCGAGCACAGGCCTGGCAGGGCAGGGAAGGGAGGGGGGATAAGCAACCTCCCATGCACCTTACCAGGCCATGTGCCATCAGCTTTGAGGGGGACAAGGGCCTCTTCCACAGAGCCCTGGCCTGGTGGTTATGGGGCTTTGCTGGCCGACAGGCTCATTAGCATCTGGGTATCCCTTTAAAAGAAGGGGCACCCTGATGCTGCCCCCCACCTGTGGATGAGTGAGCTGTAAGCCACCCATTCACTAAAAGGTTACATTTAGAAAAAATAAGGACACCAAACTTTTGAAAAATCCCTTTAATTGAACAAACAACAGTTTTTGACAAGTCTTTTAATACCCACCGCCATGTAGAAGATATGTTGCTACATGGCGGTACAGGTGCGCAAAATTACATATATATACTTTTTTTGCATTTCCAGATGGGGGGCGGGGGAGCGAGGCATGACCGCCCTACCCGCTCCACCGATCGCAGCCCCGGGTGTCAGTCACCTGATCCCGGCCAGTGATTACCCGCTGGTGCCCGGTAATTGCAGAGGATCACCGACGGGGAAGAGGGTTACTTTGTTTACCAACATAGCTCCTCCTTATCAGCTTGGATACACTACTCTGAATGGTTGAGCAGAGCCATCAAGAGCAGTGTGCTTTACAGTGAAGCGCCACCGCCTCTAGAAAATAAAAAAAAAAAATCACCCAGCACACAGTTAACCCTTTGATTACCCCTAAATGTTAACCCCCTTCCTGTCCAGTGTCATTAGTACAGTGTCAGTGTTTTTTTTTTTTTTAACACTGCTCACTGTATTGGTGTCACTGGGGATGTCAGTGACACCAAGTCAGTTCTTCCCAGTGTTAGAATGACCACAAAATTGAAGTTATAGGGGATATTTGTCTTTCCTGTGATAGCATTAAAAGTGTTCAAACGAAAAAAAAAAATGAAAAGGGGCAGTGTAAAAATAATAAAAACAAATCAAAATAACTTGAAAAAACCCCAGCACCCTCCTCCCCCCATCTGCTCGAGTATTGACCTCCTCTGTAAATCTAAAACATAGCTTGTAAAGGCTTTTATGGCCTATGGATATTAAAAATATATGCAGTTTGTCGCCAGTGCACGGGGCATGGACAGTTTTAAAGCATGTCATGTTTGGCATATATTTACATAGCATACCATCATCTTTTGTATTTTAACAAATAATTGGAAAATATATTTTGTTTTTGTGCATTTTTAAAAAAAAAATAGTGGTTGAAAAACTGGTACGCGAGTACAATGTACCAAACAAAAATTGCAGAACCCACCATTTTATTCACTAGGGCACCTGCTTTAAAAAATATATAATGTTTGGGTGTTCAAAGTAATTTCCTACCAACAAATACTGATTTTTCTTTTTCATGTGAACAAAAAGTGTCAGAAAAGTTTTGGTCTTCTGGTGGCTAGAAGAAAAAAGTGATGTGTGGCATAAACTTCTAATGTTGGGCATAAAATGCCCCCACCATGCCAAAATGACCATTTTGGAAAGTAGATACCCCAAACTATTTGCTGAGATCCATGTTGAGTCAGTAGAATTTATTTTTTACCTCACTTTTTAGAAAATAAAAAAAAAAGTTTTTTTTTTATTTTTTTTACACAACATTTTCACTTAAATTATTTATTGCTCACACATGCCATGGGTATGGGGGT
The DNA here is from genome assembly GCF_062004578.1 of Staurois parvus. Taxonomy (NCBI): domain Eukaryota; kingdom Metazoa; phylum Chordata; class Amphibia; order Anura; family Ranidae; genus Staurois; species Staurois parvus. The sequence continues at coordinate 77,140 of NW_028318565.1, read as the reverse complement.
ACCACATGTGAGATAATTTGTGGCAGTCTAACCAAGTACAGGACCCCAAAATCCAATAAGCACCTTCAGGCTTTTAAAGGGCTTTATTTCCTTATTACACTTCCTGACTACCTATCACAGTTTTGGAGGCCCTGAAATGCCAGGATAGCACCCCCCAAATGATCCATTTTTGGAAAGTAGACACCGCAAAGAATTTGATAAGATGCATGGTGAGTATTTTGCAGATCTCATTTGTTGTCACAAGTTTTTGGAAAATAAAGAAGGAAAGAAAACAAAAACATATTTTGCTTTTCTTTTTTACATTTCAAAAACTTGTGAGAAAGAATTAGATCTGCAAAATACTTACCATGCTTCTTTTTAAATTCCTTGGGGTGTCAACTTTGGTTTGGTGCTCTCCTGGCTCTTTAGGGCCTCCAAAACTGTGATAGGTAGTGAGGAAGTGAAATGAGGAAGTTACGCTTCTTTATGCAGGCCATAGATGGGTCTAAAATCGGCTGATTTTTCGGCCGAAAATAAAATCGGCCGATTTTCGAATCTTTAGTGGGCTAATTGTTCGGCTGTTTTTCGGTATTTTGGCAGATATTTTTTATCGGTAAAGTTGGAAAAAAATCGGTCAATTTTCGCAGCAATTATGGGCAAATCAGACAATCTTTTTACTGATAAAAAAATCTGTGCATGAGGAGTGACCTGGAAGAGGAAGACAAGAAGAAGAAGAAAAAAGAAAAAGAGGAAGAAGGAGAAGAGGAAAGGAGGAGAAGAGAAAGAAGGAGAAGAGGAAGGAGAGGAAGAGGATGAAGAAGTAGAAGAAGGAGGAGAAGAAGAGGAAGAAGAAGAGGAATTCCAGTCTGGCAAAAAGTGTCCCTGCAGAGAGCTCCACTATTTCTTTGACAGTTCCTTGACATTTATAGCGGTTGCAACAATGTGTATCTATTTGTATACATTTAGGATACAGATGTTTTTATTCGGAAACAAATAGATACATTGTTGCAACTGCTATAAATCTCAAGGAACTTTCAAAGAAAATGCGGAGCTCTCTGCAGGGACACTTCTTGCCGGCTGTATACAGGATGAAAATCGGTCAATTTTTTTTTTACCGTTCCTGATAACGTTGGCCGCTTGAACCACCGATTTTTCATTTTTTTTAAGAAAAATCGGCCGGTTTTCTTCCCATCTATGGCCTGCATTAGGCTATCAAAGTGATTATTGGATTTCAGGCTCCTTTTTTTTTTTTATATTAACAATTTTTATTGGTTTTCAAAGAAATCATATGTTACAGAAAACAAGGAGAGAAAAACAAAAAAGACAAGCAAAACAGAGAAGTACATCGATGGCAAGGATTACATTTAGTCAAGACCAATAGAGTCATATATTAACAGTGCGTTAATAATCAGGGTCTTACATTTCAGGCCAGCATAGAGGAAGAGAAATTATCCCACGGGAGCCAGATCATCTCAAATACAGCAAACAAACCATGTGAAGCAGTCAAACACTCCATCTGTCTTACATCGGCAATAAGTTTATACAAAGTTGGCAATGAAGGTGGAGTAGAGGATAACCAACACATAGAAATACTTCTCCTGGCCGCTGTTAGCACATGTGCAGCAAGTTTTCTGGCTAGTTTAGGTAGACCCGGGAATGGCAAGCCCAGCAAAAAATGCAATGGGTCAAATGGGAGAGAAACATGCAACAACGATTGCAACAAGGAGCGAACCTCTTCCCAAAAAGGAGCAATGGAGCTGCAGGTCCAAAAAATATGATAAAGAGAGCCAGAAGCTCTACTACAGCGCCAGCAAGCAGGAGAAGCACTCGGATTATAAACATGAAGAACTTCTGGTGTTTTGTACCACAACATCATAATCTTGTATATATTTTCCTTAAAAACCACACAAATAGAGGATTTAGATGCATTGTCCCATATTTTCTTCCATGACAATAAGTCAATATCACGTTGTATAAATTGAGACCATCTACGCATATAGAGGTGAGCGTCATTGGACAAATGGGGGGCCTCCATAAGAACTTTATAGGTGCTAGAGACAATACCCCTTTGGTGGGGACCTTCCATACATAGACGTTCAAAGGGGGTAGGTTTCCCTAAGCTCAATGAGGGAGATAGAGTAGAGAAAAAGTGGCGTATTTGAAGGTATATATACAGATTTCGAGAGGGTAGAGAGGCTTTCCTCTGGAGATCCGAGAATGAATGCAACTTACGAGTCACCGGGTGTACCAAGTGACGTAGTTGAAAAAGGTTAGATCCTACCCAGAGAGACATCCGGGACTTGGCCATATTGTCTGGAAGATTAGGGTTATAAAGGATATTTGTCAGTGGGGAGCAATCAGAGGCCAATGTGAATTTAGCCTTACATTTCTGCCAAACATTCAATGAGAAAAGCATGGGACCTAGGAATAAGTGTCGAAAAGAAAGGACTTCCACTGCTGAGGTCGACCAGAGAAGGGAACACGGATGAACAGGGGACAATTGCAAAGACTCAATCTCAGTCCATGTATTGGGAGGGTAGTGGGTGGACCATGACATGAGAAAGCGAAGGTGGGTTGCAAAGTAGTATGTTATTATATCCGGTGCTCCCAAGCCTCCCCTAGAACGTGGGGAAAGCAGAACCGAACGAGCAATCCTGTGCCGCCTGTTGTGCCAAATAAAGTGTAAGAAAGATTTCTGAAGGGAGTGGAGCTTGGACATAGGAACGGGTACGGGCAGAGTTGCAAACAGGTATAAAAGTTTGGGTAGCACGGTCATTTTTAGGACATTAATACGACCGAGGAAGGAAATGGGCAAGGCATCCCAGTGTTTCAGAGAGCGAGAAATTGCTACAAACAGTGGGGGAAAATTGGCCTCATATATGGATTGGTAAGAGGAGGTGAGGTTGGTACCTAAATACTTTAAAGAGTGGGTGCACCATCGGTAGGAAAAGGCTGCCTGAAGGGAGGAAAGAACGTCAGGAGAAACATGTATTGGAAGTGCCTCAGTTTTGGACGTGTTGACCTTATAGCCTGATAAAGCCCCAAATTGTTTCAAAGTTTTGTGCAAAATCGGTAAAGAGGTGTGGGGACTCGTAAGTGTAAGGAGAATGTCATCTGCAAATAACGATAATTTGTACTCACAAGAATGGGATTGTATTCCCCGGATATCCGGATCCGACCTGATGGCGATAGCCAATGGCTCCAGGCAGAGAATGAACAGCAGGGGAGAGAGTGGACAGCCCTGACGAGTGCCATTTGACATCTGAAAGGGTGGTGAGAGAAAGGAGGCTTATCTGACCTGTGAAAAAGGGGATGAATAAAGGGCCTTCAAAGCTGCTACAAATGAACCCCTAAAACCAATTCTCTCCAGAACCATGAACATATAGGGCCAGCTTAAACGGTCAAAGGCTTTTTGAGCATCCAGACTCAATAACACAGCAGGGGTAGAGGAACGATTGACCAAATCAACCAGATCAATAGATCTCCTGGTGTTATCTGCAGCCTGTCTGGCAGGTACAAAGCCCACCTGATCCCTGTGTATGAGCTTGGAGATAATACCGGAGAGTCGATTGGCCAAGATTTTAGTAAAAATATTATAATCAGAATTAAGTAGGGCAATAGGGCGATAGTTATCTACGATAGAGTGATCCTTATCAGGCTTAGGGATAACCGAGATATATGCACGGGAGAAGTCAGTCTGGGGTATGATTCCCTTAAAAAGATCTCGGTAAAGGGAGAGAAGATGCGGGGCCAAAATACCAATAAAAGATTTATAGTAGGAGTAAGGCAATCCGTCTGGTCCCGGGGCTTTACGAGAAGGGAGGTGTTTGATTGTGTCCAATAATTCCTCTAGAGTAATGTCTGCATTAAGGGCGTCCATGTCTGAGGATGTTACTTTCGGAAGTGACAAGGGGTCAAAAAAATTGTCAAATGATGACTGTGTGAGAGACGGGTGAAGGTCCGGGGTCAGACAATTATATAATTTCCCATAAAATGAGCCAAAAAGTGTTGCCATGGCCCGAGGGTCATAAGTAGGGCTTCCATCTGGCTGTATTAGAAGATCGGGCATCGTAGAAGGGGACTGAGTTTTGAGACGGTTGACTAACATACGGTGTGGCTTGTTAGAAAATTCGTAAAATTTCTGTTTAACCCAAAGGAGAGACTGTGCAGTCTTACTGGAGTCAAAAGCTTTAATTTGGGCACGTAGAGATGCCACCCTCTGAAGCCCCGAAATAGATGGCCTATTCAGTAACCGACGTTCGGCCACCAAGAGCTGTTGTATGAGAGAGGCCCTAGCACTCGCCGAGGACTTTTTTAAACGAGAACCCATGGAAATACAAAGTCCACGAAAAACCGCCTTGTGGGCCTCCCACAGAGATGAAGAAGAAGCTACGGAACCGACATTAAGAGTGAAATATGAATCGAGTCCCCGTGACAATTCATCCCTAAGATGATCTGTGGAAAGAAATGTCTCATTAAGGCGCCAGTGACACGGTTTGGACACAGCAGGGGGAAAAAAAAGATTTAAGGTCAAAGAGGCATGGTCAGACCAAGTGATGGGATTGATTTCAGAGGAAACCAGAAGTGGGAGCAAAGAGGCAGAGATGAAAAAATGATCTAGGCGCGAATAGCTACGGTGAGGGTTGGAGTAAAATGTAAATTGTTTATGAAGAGGGTGTTTAATCCGCCAAGCGTCAAAGAGACGATGCTCCCTAATCAATTTACGAAATGATTTTGAAGAGGAGCATTGCCGCTTCGAGGGGGTGGACTCAAAAAGCACCTTCCTATCTTTATGAGGGGAAACAATCAGATTGAAATCACCCCCTACAATCACCTGTGAGGTAGTAATGGAATCCAGATTAGCGAGTGTTTGGGACAGGAATTGCAGTTGACCTGTATTGGGAGCATATAAATTCAACAGAACAAGGGGAGTCTCGCCGAGCATACACTCTAAAATAATATAACGACCCTGACGGTCAACTTTGGAGGAAACAACCCGAAGGGAGCAGTGTGACCCAATAAGGATTGCCACCCCGGCCTTCCCAGAGGGATCAAAGGCCGAGTACGCTTGGGAAAAAAATCTCGAGGCAAAACGGAAAGAGCAAGTCGATTTGAAATGGGTCTCTTGGACAAAAATAATGTATGCTCCTGAGGATCGGAATTCCTTCAAAGCCATCCACCGTTTATGAATGGAGTTGAGGCCCTTGACGTTATATGACAGAAACCGCAAAGCCATTATAAAATAACGACAACGGTTTTACATGTAATAGCATGAAAAATAAATGGAATACCATCGATGTAATACAGTAAAAAACAAAAAACATCAAACAGTTGAACACAATACTTTGCAAGGCAATAGTGTAAAGAACAAAAAACTGAGAAATAAGTATCCGCAAGGATATAAACTCGGGAGCAACAATGTGACCCAAGTCGTCTAGGCCTATGGCTAGACAAAATCGGGAGCAGCACGACAACCAGAACATCGGAGAGGACGTCAAACCCGGCCAGCAAAGAAAAAGTAATCAAAAATGAAAAAAGCACCCAACACAATTTGGCCGGACAGATAAGGGAAACCCGTGGGAAAATTATGTAGAGAAAAAAAAAAAAAAAGTGCAAGAGAGAACCAAAAACCCAGGAGGAAAAGGTTCATCACCAGATCCAGAAGGTAGCCCCAGAGATTCGTCAAGCAGGTGGATCAGTTGACCGAGGATGGCGCGGACGTTGTGGGGTACGTGAAGGTCTCTTCCGACCTCTGCGAACCGGGGTCCAAATCCCGCTGGGGGTGGCGGACGGACGAGACGGAGTTGGTGACAGAGAGGACCCATCCTCTGACAGAGGCGGAAGTCCCAGGCGTTTTAGGAAGGAGTCCGCCTCATGAAGATCAAGGAGCACAACTTGGGTATTGTCCCTATTTACGACCAACCGAAAGGGAAACCCCCAACGGTAAGGGACATGGTGTTGTTGAAGGTGCATGGTAATCGGCTTCAGGTCTCGTCGCTTAGCCAGCGTAATCGGGGACAGGTCGCAGAAGAGTTGGAGTCTGTCACCCTCAAAATCCAGCGATGATTTATGACGAACAGCAGAAAGTAGAGCTTCTTTGCTTTGAAAAAAATTAAAGCGAACAATAACGTCGCGTGGTCTGGTGCCTTCAGAAGGTTTTGGGCCCAAGGAGCGGTGAGCCCTATCCATACGCCAATCTGCTACTGGAACTAAGGGGGCAGTGGCAGTAAAGAAGGACAGAAGATGACGGTGCAGCTGTGCATCTGCAATAGACTCGGACATACCGCGAATACGGATATTTTGGCGCCGTTCCCTGTTTTCCAGGTCCTCTTGCTGGAGCTGCATTTGGGACATGGAGTGCTTCAGGTAAGCGTTATCTTCTTCCAGTACGTGGACGTATTGTACCAAATTATCAAACTCGTTTTCCAATCTGTCCGTGCGGTCTCCAATCTGGGCAATTTCCCCTCTAAGCTCCAAGGCCAGCTTTCCCACCTCCGTGGATATGGACGCAGTAATGTTGCGCAAAAAATTTTGTAACTTATCATCCAACGCCGACAATGTGAGGGAAGCTGATGAGGTGGCCTGCTGAGGTGCCTGGATGGAGGGAGGATGCTTCCCTGATGCAGACTGCTCCGCAACCCCCCCAGTAGCATGCTGGGGCTCATAGTCCTCCAGCAGTGATTGTGTCAGGGCAGAGGCTGGAACATCCGTGGGTGCAGTACCCTCTGCGACCACCGGGGGGCCGCGATCCCTTCCTGGGCTCCCAGCCATACTAGAGGCCGGGGATTGCGGCCTGGAGAGGAACCGCCGGAGCGGCGACGGCCGCGGGTCACGTGACTGCAGGGAGGGGGGCCTCCAGCGCCCTATCTTCCCCATCAAGTCTCCTCAAGTGCCGGGCCAGGTGCGGGGTACGTAGGACTCACCCACAGCTGAAGAGGAGTGGAAGCGGCTGTCGGGTGAGTCTTTACTGGCCGGGGATGAGCGGAGCTCACTTAAAGTGCGGCCGCCATCGATCCTGGCCGCGCATGCGCCCCTCAGGCTCCTTTATGTGGCTAGGCTCCCAAGAAGTCTCATACTTGTGGTATCCCCATACTCGGTAGAAGTAGCAGAATGTATTTTGGGGTGTAATTCCACATATACCCATTGCTTGTGTGAGAAATATATTATTTAAATGGCAACTTATTTTGGAAAATTTCCATTTTTTAACACAATTTGTGGAAAAAATAAATCTTCCATGGACTCAATATGCCTCTCAGCAGATAGCCTATGTTGCCTACTTTCCAAAAAGGGTTAATTTGGGGGTGTTTCTACTGTCCTGATATTTTAGCACATTAGAAGTTTGATGGGAAGTCAGAAAGCAAAAGCTGTGTAAATTCCATTATCTATACCATAGTTTGTAGATGCTATAACGTTCACACAAAGCAATCAATATACAATTATTGGGATTTGTTAACCAAAAATATGTAACAGAATAAATTTTGGCCTAAATTTATGCCTACATTTTAGTTAATTGGATAGTTTTTTTTTATAGAAATTAGAAAATATTTTTTTTTTTCTACATTTTCAGACTTTTTTTGTTTATTGCACAAAAAAGTGCACAGGTGATCAAATACTACCAAAATAAAAAGCTATGTTTGTGTGAAAAAAAGGATATACATTTCATTTATGTACAGCATTGCATGACCACACAATTGTCTTTTAAACTAGTGCAACTGTGTATAGCACAAAATGGCATAAATTACAGTATGTATACCATAGATTGTAGACGCTATAACTTTCACACAAAGCAATCAATATACACTTATTGGGATTTTTTTACCAAACACATGTAGCAGAATACATTTTGGCCTAATTTTATGATTAACTTTGAGTTTACTATATATTTATTTTATAGCTGAAAGTATTTTTTTTTCTTCTAAATTTTCGGTCTTTTTTGTTCATAGCACAACAAATAAAAAGTGCACAGGTGATCAACTACCACCAAAATACAGCTCTATTTGTGTGAAAACAGTACGCACATATTGTTTGGGTACAGCATTGCATGACCGCGCAATTACCAGTTGAAATAGTGCAGCGCCGAATAACAAAAATAGGCCTGGTCAGGAAGGGGAGTAAATCCTCAGATAACAAAAAATCATTACATCCATGTAATCCATCGGCAGTCACGTCATCCGGTATTGTCCTGATGATGCCGATTTGCCAAATTAAAACAATTAAATTACGCCCGCTCACCTGTCTGCACCCCCTGAACACTCTTTGCAATAAGACAGGTCTGACAGTTGCCGGTCAGATGTAAACAATTGGGAAGAGAAGGTGGGGATGTCACCCATAGCTACTTCTTTTGTTTTGGTTTGTTTTAATTTTTGTGAGTCGGCGTCCTTGTGACAATGCTGGACCCCGAGATTGACAATAAATTACGATGGAGACATTTTTATTTTTGTTTTAAATTATTATTATAGGACTTGTCAAAATCGGTTTTGTTTTTGTTTCACTTAGAGGAATTTTTCAAAAGATTGGTCTTCTCAGAACCACCCACATCTCCATACACAATTCTATAAACCTCCTCTTTATCAATCGATTCAGTCTCAGGGAGGAAAATCAGGAGATAGGAAAAAGGAGGAAAGCAGTAACCGACCATAGTAGATGTATGGCGTGTGTCCTCCACCAAGTCGATCATCCTCAAGTTATGTTGTTGCAAAATCTAAAATAACTAATATTTTTGTATTGGTTGTTATAAATACAGTCTGATGGGGGTGCTGCTTCAGATTGAGTGCGGCTTGAACGAGTGCGTAGAAGAAGCAGTTAAACGCAGCAATCTAATTATGCCTTCTCTACTTTCACAGGTAAATGCACCTCTCTCCTACCTCCACTCTTAACTCCAAAACTCATTGACTCCTGCTGCCTTCCTCCTGGGTAAATGCACCTCTCTCCTACCTCCACTCTTAACTCCAAAACGCATTGACTCCTGCTATACTCAGAACAAATGGTGTATTTATATTTTTGTATATATTGACCAGCTCTCACCTTCAGCTGCACCCGTTTTACGACTAGTGTCTGTTTCCTGAGAGAATCATCCCCCACTCCTCATGTGATCTTTATCAGCTTCTAATTGGGGTGGAGTTGAATGCTCATTTGAGCATCTCCCTATAAATTTAGATCAGCTCATGGGGGAGATCACTCCCATGCCACCTTTCTCACCCTTCTCCTCCTCCTAGCCGCGGGGGACATCTCCCCGAATCCTGGCCCTCCACCTCCCTCACCCACTCAACACCCTCCTGCCTCCACGTCCTACTGCAACCCCCACAACTTAGCATCTGTCCCCCTGCTCCCTAAAATCTCCCCCCCCGTTTTCATGTGCACTCCTGAACGCCCGTTCGGTGTGCAACAAGCTTACCGCCATCCACAACCTCTTTGTTTCCCGCTCCCTCAACCTCCTAGCGATCACGGAAACCTATCTCCTCGTTCTCCAACGCCTACCCCTCCAAATGTCACACTACTACCAGCCGTAACCTCCGCAACCTTAACCCTGCCTCCCTCCACTCTGCAGCTGATCAACTCCACGACCGCATCCTCCCCCTGTCCTGCCCCGACTTGGCTTTGACCGCCTACAACAATGCGCTCTCAACAGCCCTTGACTCACTAGCACCTTTAACCACACGCAACATCAGACCCCGACCGCTCCAGCCCTGGCAGACTGATCACACCAAAACCCTCAAACGACACAGTCGTGCCCTGGAGCGACTATGGCGCAAAACCAAATCCCAACAAGCCTTCACCCGCTACAAATCTGCCTTCCGCACCTACACCTCCTCCCTCCATGCTGCCAAACAGGCCTACTTCTTGACCCTCATCAAGGCCCTCTCCTCCAATCCTCGCCGACTCTTCTCTGCCTTCAACTCTCTACTCTCTCCACCCCCACCTCCACCCAGCACCTCACTCACTGCCCTTGAGATTGCCAATCACTTCAAAAACAAAATTGACACAATTCGCAAGGACATTGCCGCAACTCACACGCCCTCTCAACCCGTCCCCTCTCACACAGTTACCCCCTTATCCCCCCTCCCCCTCGACATAACCCGCAGGGACTTCGTCGCTGCTCAAACTCTCTCCAACCCCCTTCACCCTCACTCAGCTACCCCCTCATCACCCCTCTCCCACAGCCCCACCACTGCTCTGACCTCCTCTTCCACCCCACCCTACATTCCTCATACTGAAGCTCCCCCAACACTCCACACCTTTGACCTTACTACCATCGAGGAAGTCTCCAAGATCCTCTCTGATGCCTGCCTCACCACCTGCCCCCTTGACCCTATCCCCTCACAACTCCTACGACCTTCCTCCTCCTCCATCCTATGCTCCCTCACCCACATCTTCAATCTCTCCCTCTCCTCAGGCACTTTCCCCTCCCCTCTGAAACATGCACACATCACCCCCATACTTAAAAAGCCCTCCCTGGACCCCAATGACCCGAACAACCTCAGACCCATCTCCCTGCTCCCATTTACATCTAAACTCCTCGAGCGCCTAGTCTACACCCGCCTATGCTCTCACCTCAACGACAACAACCTCCTCGATCCCCTACAGTCCGGCTTCCGTCCCCTACACTCCACCGAAACTGCCTTACTCAAACTCTCCAACAACCTGCTAACCGCCAAAGCTAATGGCCACTATTCAGTGCTCCTACTCCTTGACCTCTCTGCGGCCTTCGACACAGTCGACCACCCCCTCCTCCTCAAAAAACTACACTCCCTCGGCCTCAGAGATTCTGCTCTCTCCTGGCTCTCATCCTACCTGTCACAACGCTCCTTCAGCGTTACCTATAATGCTACCACCTCCCCCTCACTCCCCCTCTCTGTTGGGGTCCCTCAAGGCTCTGTCCTCGGGCCCCTTCTCTTCTCCATCTATACCTCCTCCCTTGGCCAACTCATACACTCTCACGGCTTCAACTACCACCTCTATGCCGACGACACACAAATCTATCTCTCAACCCCCCACCTCACCCCCTTGGTCTCAGCCCGAATCACACACCTACTGAGCGACATATCAGACTGGATGTCGCTCCACTTCCTTAAATTGAACCTCTCCAAAACCGAGTTTCTTGTCTTCCCCCCAGCCCGGACACCACCCCCCATTGATTTCTCCATCACATCCAACAACGCTACCATCAAACCCGCCCTGCAGGCCAGAGTACTGGGTATCATTCTGGACTCCAACCTATCCTTCCAGCCCCAAGTCCAATCTTTAACAAACTCGTGCAGACTCCACCTCCGCAACATCGCCAAAATCCGCACGTTCCTAACCCCAGAAACCACTAAACAGCTCATCCACTCCCTCATCATATCACGACTCGACTACTGCAACTCCCTCCTCACTGGCCTGCCTCGCCGCTGGCTATCCCCTCTTCAGTCCATCCTGAACACGGCTGCCAGACTCATTCACCTTTCCAACCGCACTGTCTCCGCCACCCCCCTCTGCCAATCCCTCCACTGGCTTCCGATTGCGCAATGGATCAAATTCAAAATCCTAACGCTGACGTACAAAGCTGTCCACCATACTGCCCCGTACTACATCTCTGACCTAATATCCAAGTACCGCCCAGCACGCACACTCCGCTCCTCACAAGACCTCCTTCTCTCTAGTTCCCTGGTCTCCTCCTCCCATGCCCGCCTCCAGGACTTCTCCAGGGTGTCACCCATCCTCTGGAACTCCCTGCCCCAACCCATCAGATTATCATCTACTCTCCTCTCCTTTAGGCGCACCCTGAAAACCCATCTCTTCAGGGAAGCCTACCCCACCCCCTGCTAACTTGCCGACCTCCTCCACTCTTCCTACCACTCCATCCCCCACAGCTATCTCCTCCTGTGCCACCACCCCCTCCCTCCTAGATTGTAAGCTCGAAAGAGCAGGGCCCTCGATCCCCTCATGTTTTGCATTGTATTGGTATTGTTCTGTCACATGTTCTGTCTCCCTTTTGTAATGTACAGCGCTGAGCGAACTATTGGCGCTTTATAAATACTGTATAATAATAATAATAATAATAATAAATGAAATGATACAATGGTATAAATATTTTATAATATATTATACATGTTAATTATGGTGACAATTATACATTAATAATAGAAAATGCTTTCAGTGTGAGACTCTGGGGAAATGACATCTTATTCCAGGGACTGATCTTATCCGCCTTCCTTTAGTTGTGATGAGTTTCTCCTGAAGATCAGAGATCGTTCAATATATATAGAGATAAGCGAAGAAATGAAAAATTCGATTCGACTGATTCGGCGAATTCGTGGACAATATTCGATTCGAGTCGAATAAATTCGCTGTGAATTTAACTTAAAAAAGGGTGTTTCTAGGCTTCAGAGAGACTTAATATTAGTGCAGAACACTGTACCTTTAATTTAAATGCCCTTGGAGTCTGCTGGGGAAGAGAAATAATACTGTCTGTCAGTATGACATGCAGATGAGTGCCGTCGATCTTAGAATCACTGCACACTTCACTCCTTTGGCCAGTCACGGGGCCAAAACCAGTGTTTGGAGCCACAGTGTGGCGGTGGAGGCAGCAGCAATGGGAGGCCATACAGCAACCTATGACAAAATGGAAACCAGCAGGAGCGTGAGGAGACCTGAAAGTGGCACATGGCAGAGTGGGAGCAATGGGAGGCGGTACAGGGACCCAGGTCACACTATGGGCCCAGCAGCAGCGTGACCAGGCGGTACGGGGGCCCATGGCCGATATGGGGCTTGGTGGCACCTATGGAAGGCCTGTAATCTGCCAGCAACCTATGACAAAATGGACAACCGCAGGAGTGTGAGGAGATTTCAAAGTGGCACATGGCAGAGTGGAAGCAATGGAAGGCCGTACAGGGACCCAGGTCACACTGTGGGACCAGCATCAGCGTGAACAGGCGGTACGGGGGCCCATGGCCGATTTGACCTCATTCATCCCATAGTCCTGCCGACTCACGAATAGCGTGGCCTCCTCAAAGGGCCTGAGCAAGCGCAGGTGTCACACATGAGCTGCCAATGGCTGACATCTAAGTTACACAGGGAGTACCTTTATCCGCTTTTAACATCAGGAAATCTGTGATGGCCTTTAGCTGTTCGTAAAGGCGGTCTAACATATGTAGGGTTGAATTCCACCTTGTTGCAACGTCACAGCATGAGGAGTCGGTACGGGGGCCCATGGCAGATTACATGTCTGGCAGCAGCTATGTGAGGCCCGTAATCTGCCTGCACCCTATGTCAAAAAATTTAACACACCAGCAGTGTGAAGAGACCTGAAAGTGGCACATGGCAGCAGAGTGTGGCGATGGAGACAGCAGCAATGGGAGGCCGTACAGGGACCCATGAGAGACTCTAGACTTGGCAGCAGCATGAGGAGGCGGTATATAGGGGCCCATGGCAGATTAGGGGCCTGGCAGCAGCTATGTGAGGCCCGTAATCTGCCTGCACCCTATGTCAAAAAATTTAACACACCAGCAGTGTGAAGAGACCTGAAAGTGGCACATGGCAGCAGAGTGTGGCGATGGAGACAGCAGCAATGGGAGGCCATACAGGGACCCATGACAGACTCTGGACTTGGCAGCAGCATGAGGAGGCGGTATATAGGGGCCCATGGCAGATTAGGGGCCTGGCAGCAGCTATGTGAGGCCCGTAATCTGCCTGCACCCTATGTCAAAAAATTTAACACACCAGCAGTGTGAAGAGACCTGAAAGTGGCACATGGCAGCAGAGTGTGGCGATGGAGACAGCAGCAATGGGAGGCCGTACAGGGACCCATGAGAGACTCTAGACTTGGCAGCAGCATGAGGAGGCGGTATATAGGGGCCCATGGCAGATTAGGGGCCTGGCAGCAGCTATGTGAGGCCCGTAATCTGCCTGCACCCTATGTCAAAAAATGTAACACACCAGCAGTGTGTGAGGAGACCTGAAAGTGGCACATGGCAGAGTGTGGCGATGGAGACAGCAGCAATGGGAGGCCGTACAGGGACCCATGAGAGACTCTGGACCTGGCAGCAGCATGAGGAAGCGGTATATAGGGGCCTATGGCAGATTAGGGGCCTGGCAGCAGCTATAGGAGGCCCATAATCTGCCAGCACCCTATGTCAAAAAATTCTACACACCAGCAGTGTGTGAGGAGACCTGAAAGTGGCACATGGCAGAGTGTGGCGATGGAGACAGCAGCAATGGGAGGCCGTACAGGGACCCATGAGAGACTCTGGACCTGGCAGCAGCATGAGGAGGCGGTATATAGGGGCCTATGGCAGATTAGGGGCCTGGCAGCAGCTATAGGAGGCCCATAATCTGCCAGCACCCTATGTCAAAAAATTCTACACACCAGCAGTGTGAGGAGACCTGAAAGTGGCACATGGCAGCAGAGTGTGGCGATGGAGACAGCAGCAATGGGAGGCCGTACAGGGACCCATGACAGACTCTAGACTTGGCAGCAGCATGAGGAGGCGGTATATAGGGGCCCATGGCAGATTAGGGGCCTGGCAGCAGCTATGTGAGGCCCGTAATCTGCCTGCACCCTATGTCAAAAAATTTAACACACCAGCAGTGTGAAGAGACCTGAAAGTGGCACATGGCAGCAGAGTGTGGCGATGGAGACAGCAGCAATGGGAGGCCATACAGGGACCCATGACAGACTCTGGACTTGGCAGCAGCATGAGGAGGCGGTATATAGGGGCCCATGGCAGATTACATGTCTGGCAGCAGCTATGTGAGGCCCGTAATCTGCCTGCACCCTATGTCAAAAAATTTAACACACCAGCAGTGTGAAGAGACCTGAAAGTGGCACATGGCAGCAGAGTGTGGCGATGGAGACAGCAGCAATGGGAGGCCGTACAGGGACCCATGAGAGACTCTAGACTTGGCAGCAGCATGAGGAGGCGGTATATAGGGGCCCATGGCAGATTAGGGGCCTGGCAGCAGCTATGTGAGGCCCGTAATCTGCCTGCACCCTATGTCAAAAAATTTAACACACCAGCAGTGTGAAGAGACCTGAAAGTGGCACATGGCAGCAGAGTGTGGCGATGGAGACAGCAGCAATGGGAGGCCATACAGGGACCCATGACAGACTCTGGACTTGGCAGCAGCATGAGGAGGCGGTATATAGGGGCCCATGGCAGATTAGGGGCCTGGCAGCAGCTATGTGAGGCCCGTAATCTGCCTGCACCCTATGTCAAAAAATTTAACACACCAGCAGTGTGAAGAGACCTGAAAGTGGCACATGGCAGCAGAGTGTGGCGATGGAGACAGCAGCAATGGGAGGCCGTACAGGGACCCATGAGAGACTCTAGACTTGGCAGCAGCATGAGGAGGCGGTATATAGGGGCCCATGGCAGATTAGGGGCCTGGCAGCAGCTATGTGAGGCCCGTAATCTGCCTGCACCCTATGTCAAAAAATGTAACACACCAGCAGTGTGTGAGGAGACCTGAAAGTGGCACATGGCAGAGTGTGGCGATGGAGACAGCAGCAATGGGAGGCCGTACAGGGACCCATGAGAGACTCTGGACCTGGCAGCAGCATGAGGAAGCGGTATATAGGGGCCTATGGCAGATTAGGGGCCTGGCAGCAGCTATAGGAGGCCCATAATCTGCCAGCACCCTATGTCAAAAAATTCTACACACCAGCAGTGTGTGAGGAGACCTGAAAGTGGCACATGGCAGAGTGTGGCGATGGAGACAGCAGCAATGGGAGGCCGTACAGGGACCCATGAGAGACTCTGGACCTGGCAGCAGCATGAGGAGGCGGTATATAGGGGCCTATGGCAGATTAGGGGCCTGGCAGCAGCTATAGGAGGCCCATAATCTGCCAGCACCCTATGTCAAAAAATTCTACACACCAGCAGTGTGAGGAGACCTGAAAGTGGCACATGGCAGCAGAGTGTGGCGATGGAGACAGCAGCAATGGGAGGCCGTACAGGGACCCATGACAGACTCTAGACTTGGCAGCAGCATGAGGAGGCGGTATATAGGGGCCCATGGCAGATTAGGGGCCTGGCAGCAGCTATGTGAGGCCCGTAATCTGCCTGCACCCTATGTCAAAAAATTTAACACACCAGCAGTGTGAAGAGACCTGAAAGTGGCACATGGCAGCAGAGTGTGGCGATGGAGACAGCAGCAATGGGAGGCCATACAGGGACCCATGACAGACTCTGGACTTGGCAGCAGCATGAGGAGGCGGTATATAGGGGCCCATGGCAGATTAGGGGCCTGGCAGCAGCTATGTGAGGCCCGTAATCTGCCTGCACCCTATGTCAAAAAATTTAACACACCAGCAGTGTGAAGAGACCTGAAAGTGGCACATGGCAGCAGAGTGTGGCGATGGAGACAGCAGCAATGGGAGGCCGTACAGGGACCCATGAGAGACTCTAGACTTGGCAGCAGCATGAGGAGGCGGTATATAGGGGCCCATGGCAGATTAGGGGCCTGGCAGCAGCTATGTGAGGCCCGTAATCTGCCTGCACCCTATGTCAAAAAATTTAACACACCAGCAGTGTGAAGAGACCTGAAAGTGGCACATGGCAGCAGAGTGTGGCGATGGAGACAGCAGCAATGGGAGGCCATACAGGGACCCATGACAGACTCTGGACTTGGCAGCAGCATGAGGAGGCGGTATATAGGGGCCCATGGCAGATTAGGGGCCTGGCAGCAGCTATGTGAGGCCCGTAATCTGCCTGCACCCTATGTCAAAAAATTTAACACACCAGCAGTGTGAAGAGACCTGAAAGTGGCACATGGCAGCAGAGTGTGGCGATGGAGACAGCAGCAATGGGAGGCCGTACAGGGACCCATGAGAGACTCTAGACTTGGCAGCAGCATGAGGAGGCGGTATATAGGGGCCCATGGCAGATTAGGGGCCTGGCAGCAGCTATGTGAGGCCCGTAATCTGCCTGCACCCTATGTCAAAAAATGTAACACACCAGCAGTGTGTGAGGAGACCTGAAAGTGGCACATGGCAGAGTGTGGCGATGGAGACAGCAGCAATGGGAGGCCGTACAGGGACCCATGAGAGACTCTGGACCTGGCAGCAGCATGAGGAAGCGGTATATAGGGGCCTATGGCAGATTAGGGGCCTGGCAGCAGCTATAGGAGGCCCATAATCTGCCAGCACCCTATGTCAAAAAATTCTACACACCAGCAGTGTGTGAGGAGACCTGAAAGTGGCACATGGCAGAGTGTGGCGATGGAGACAGCAGCAATGGGAGGCCGTACAGGGACCCATGAGAGACTCTGGACCTGGCAGCAGCATGAGGAGGCGGTATATAGGGGCCTATGGCAGATTAGGGGCCTGGCAGCAGCTATAGGAGGCCCGTAATCTGCCAGCACCCTATGTCAAAAAATTCTACACACCAGCAGTGTGAGGAGACCTGAAAGTGGCACATGGCAGCAGAGTGTGGCGATGGAGACAGCAGCAATGGGAGGCCGTACAGGGACCCATGACAGACTCTGGACTTGGCAGCAGCATGAGGAGGCGGTATATAGGGGCCCATGGCAGATTAGGGGCCTGGCAGCAGCTATGTGAGGCCCGTAATCTGCCTGCACCCTATGTCAAAAAATTTAACACACCAGCAGTGTGAAGAGACCTGAAAGTGGCACATGGCAGCAGAGTGTGGCGATGGAGACAGCAGCAATGGGAGGCCGTACAGGGACCCATGAGAGACTCTAGACTTGGCAGCAGCATGAGGAGGCGGTATATAGGGGCCCATGGCAGATTAGGGGCCTGGCAGCAGCTATGTGAGGCCCGTAATCTGCCTGCACCCTATGTCAAAAAATTTAACACACCAGCAGTGTGAAGAGACCTGAAAGTGGCACATGGCAGCAGAGTGTGGCGATGGAGACAGCAGCAATGGGAGGCCGTACAGGGACCCATGAGAGACTCTGGACTTGGCAGCAGCATGAGGAGGCGGTATATAGGGGCCCATGGCAGATTAGGGGCCTGGCAGCAGCTATGTGAGGCCCGTAATCTGCCTGCACCCTATGTCAAAAAATTTAACACACCAGCAGTGTGAAGAGACCTGAAAGTGGCACATGGCAGCAGAGTGTGGCGATGGAGACAGCAGCAATGGGAGGCCGTACAGGGACCCATGAGAGACTCTAGACTTGGCAGCAGCATGAGGAGGCGGTATATAGGGGCCCATGGCAGATTAGGGGCCTGGCAGCAGCTATGTGAGGCCCGTAATCTGCCTGCACCCTATGTCAAAAAATGTAACACACCAGCAGTGTGTGAGGAGACCTGAAAGTGGCACATGGCAGAGTGTGGCGATGGAGACAGCAGCAATGGGAGGCCGTACAGGGACCCATGAGAGACTCTGGACCTGGCAGCAGCATGAGGAAGCGGTATATAGGGGCCTATGGCAGATTAGGGGCCTGGCAGCAGCTATAGGAGGCCCATAATCTGCCAGCACCCTATGTCAAAAAATTCTACACACCAGCAGTGTGAAGAGACCTGAAAGTGGCACATGGCAGAGTGTGGCGATGGAGACAGCAGCAATGGGAGGCCGTACAGGGACCCATGAGAGACTCTGGACCTGGCAGCAGCATGAGGAGGCGGTATATAGGGGCCTATGGCAGATTAGGGGCCTGGCAGCAGCTATAGGAGGCCCATAATCTGCCAGCACCCTATGTCAAAAAATTCTACACACCAGCAGTGTGAGGAGACCTGAAAGTGGCACATGGCAGCAGAGTGTGGCGATGGAGACAGCAGCAATGGGAGGCCGTACAGGGACCCATGACAGACTCTAGACTTGGCAGCAGCATGAGGAGGCGGTATATAGGGGCCCATGGCAGATTAGGGGCCTGGCAGCAGCTATGTGAGGCCCGTAATCTGCCTGCACCCTATGTCAAAAAATTTAACACACCAGCAGTGTGAAGAGACCTGAAAGTGGCACATGGCAGCAGAGTGTGGCGATGGAGACAGCAGCAATGGGAGGCCATACAGGGACCCATGACAGACTCTGGACTTGGCAGCAGCATGAGGAGGCGGTATATAGGGGCCCATGGCAGATTAGGGGCCTGGCAGCAGCTATGTGAGGCCCGTAATCTGCCTGCACCCTATGTCAAAAAATTTAACACACCAGCAGTGTGAAGAGACCTGAAAGTGGCACATGGCAGCAGAGTGTGGCGATGGAGACAGCAGCAATGGGAGGCCATACAGGGACCCATGACAGACTCTGGACTTGGCAGCAGCATGAGGAGGCGGTATATAGGGGCCCATGGCAGATTAGGGGCCTGGCAGCAGCTATGTGAGGCCCGTAATCTGCCTGCACCCTATGTCAAAAAATTTAACACACCAGCAGTGTGAAGAGACCTGAAAGTGGCACATGGCAGCAGAGTGTGGCGATGGAGACAGCAGCAATGGGAGGCCGTACAGGGACCCATGAGAGACTCTAGACTTGGCAGCAGCATGAGGAGGCGGTATATAGGGGCCCATGGCAGATTAGGGGCCTGGCAGCAGCTATGTGAGGCCCGTAATCTGCCTGCACCCTATGTCAAAAAATGTAACACACCAGCAGTGTGTGAGGAGACCTGAAAGTGGCACATGGCAGAGTGTGGCGATGGAGACAGCAGCAATGGGAGGCCGTACAGGGACCCATGAGAGACTCTGGACCTGGCAGCAGCATGAGGAAGCGGTATATAGGGGCCTATGGCAGATTAGGGGCCTGGCAGCAGCTATAGGAGGCCCATAATCTGCCAGCACCCTATGTCAAAAAATTCTACACACCAGCAGTGTGTGAGGAGACCTGAAAGTGGCACATGGCAGAGTGTGGCGATGGAGACAGCAGCAATGGGAGGCCGTACAGGGACCCATGAGAGACTCTGGACCTGGCAGCAGCATGAGGAGGCGGTATATAGGGGCCTATGGCAGATTAGGGGCCTGGCAGCAGCTATAGGAGGCCCATAATCTGCCAGCACCCTATGTCAAAAAATTCTACACACCAGCAGTGTGAGGAGACCTGAAAGTGGCACATGGCAGCAGAGTGTGGCGATGGAGACAGCAGCAATGGGAGGCCGTACAGGGACCCATGACAGACTCTAGACTTGGCAGCAGCATGAGGAGGCGGTATATAGGGGCCCATGGCAGATTAGGGGCCTGGCAGCAGCTATGTGAGGCCCGTAATCTGCCTGCACCCTATGTCAAAAAATTTAACACACCAGCAGTGTGAAGAGACCTGAAAGTGGCACATGGCAGCAGAGTGTGGCGATGGAGACAGCAGCAATGGGAGGCCATACAGGGACCCATGACAGACTCTGGACTTGGCAGCAGCATGAGGAGGCGGTATATAGGGGCCCATGGCAGATTAGGGGCCTGGCAGCAGCTATGTGAGGCCCGTAATCTGCCTGCACCCTATGTCAAAAAATTTAACACACCAGCAGTGTGAAGAGACCTGAAAGTGGCACATGGCAGCAGAGTGTGGCGATGGAGACAGCAGCAATGGGAGGCCGTACAGGGACCCATGAGAGACTCTGGACTTGGCAGCAGCATGAGGAGGCGGTATATAGGGGCCCATGGCAGATTAGGGGCCTGGCAGCAGCTATGTGAGGCCCGTAATCTGCCTGCACCCTATGTCAAAAAATTTAACACACCAGCAGTGTGAAGAGACCTGAAAGTGGCACATGGCAGCAGAGTGTGGCGATGGAGACAGCAGCAATGGGAGGCCGTACAGGGACCCATGAGAGACTCTAGACTTGGCAGCAGCATGAGGAGGCGGTATATAGGGGCCCATGGCAGATTAGGGGCCTGGCAGCAGCTATGTGAGGCCCGTAATCTGCCTGCACCCTATGTCAAAAAATTTAACACACCAGCAGTGTGTGAGGAGACCTGAAAGTGGCACATGGCAGAGTGTGGCGATGGAGACAGCAGCAATGGGAGGCCGTACAGGGACCCATGAGAGACTCTGGACCTGGCAGCAGCATGAGGAAGCGGTATATAGGGGCCTATGGCAGATTAGGGGCCTGGCAGCAGCTATAGGAGGCCCATAATCTGCCAGCACCCTATGTCAAAAAATTCTACACACCAGCAGTGTGTGAGGAGACCTGAAAGTGGCACATGGCAGAGTGTGGCGATGGAGACAGCAGCAATGGGAGGCCGTACAGGGACCCATGAGAGACTCTGGACCTGGCAGCAGCATGAGGAAGCGGTATATAGGGGCCTATGGCAGATTAGGGGCCTGGCAGCAGCTATAGGAGGCCCATAATCTGCCAGCACCCTATGTCAAAAAATTCTACACACCAGCAGTGTGTGAGGAGACCTGAAAGTGGCACATGGCAGAGTGTGGCGATGGAGACAGCAGCAATGGGAGGCCGTACAGGGACCCATGAGAGACTCTGGACCTGGCAGCAGCATGAGGAGGCGGTATATAGGGGCCTATGGCAGATTAGGGGCCTGGCAGCAGCTATAGGAGGCCCATAATCTGCCAGCACCCTATGTCAAAAAATTCTACACACCAGCAGTGTGAGGAGACCTGAAAGTGGCACATGGCAGCAGAGTGTGGCGATGGAGACAGCAGCAATGGGAGGCCGTACAGGGACCCATGAGAGACTCTGGACTTGGCAGCAGCATGAGGAGGCGGTATATAGGGGCCCATGGCAGATTAGGGGCCTGGCAGCAGCTATGTGAGGCCCGTTATCTTGCAGCACCCTATGTCAAAAAATTAAACACACCAGCAGTGTGAAGAGACCTGAAAGTGGCACATGGCAGCAGAGTGTGGCGATGGAGACAGCAGCAATGGGAGGCCGTACAGGGACCCATGAGAGACTCTAGACTTGGCAGCAGCATGAGGAGGCGGTATATAGGGGCCCATGGCAGATTAGGGGCCTGGCAGCAGCTATAGGAGGCACATAATCTGCCAGCACCCTATGTCAAAAAATTCTACACACCAGCAGTGTGAGGAGACCTGAAAGTGGCACATGGCAGCAGAGTGTGGCGATGGAGACAGCAGCAATGGGAGGCCGTACAGGGACCCATGAGAGACTCTAGACTTGGCAGCAGCATGAGGAGGCGGTATATAGGGGCCCATGGCAGATTAGGGGCCTGGCAGCAGCTATGTGAGGCCCGTAATCTGCCTGCACCCTATGTCAAAAAATTTAACACACCAGCAGTGTGAAGAGACCTGAAAGTGGCACATGGCAGCAGAGTGTGGCGATGGAGACAGCAGCAATGGGAGGCCGTACAGGGACCCATGAGAGACTCTGGACTTGGCAGCAGCATGAGGAGGCGGTATATAGGGGCCCATGGCAGATTAGGGGCCTGGCAGCAGCTATGTGAGGCCCGTAATCTGCCTGCACCCTATGTCAAAAAATTTAACACACCAGCAGTGTGAAGAGACCTGAAAGTGGCACATGGCAGCAGAGTGTGGCGATGGAGACAGCAGCAATGGGAGGCCGTACAGGGACCCATGAGAGACTCTGGACCTAGCAGCAGCATGAGGAGGCGGTATATAGGGGCCTATGGCAGATTAGGGGCCTGGTAGCAGCTATGTGAGGCCCGTAATCTGCCAGCACCCTATGTCAAAAAATTAAACACACCAGCAGTGTGAGGAGACCTGAAAGTGGCACATGTTTGAGGCATGATTCATGGCGGATTTAGTCAGTTGTGTCAGGAACTGGTGGTTTGAAATCCAGACTAATCCACGCCTGATTCATTTTCACAAACGTGAGTCTCTCCACACTTTGGGTGGACAGTCGTGTCCTCCGCGGAGTTACAATACCTCCTGCCGCACTAAACACGCGCTCCGATGCCACGCTACTGGCCGGGCATGACAGCCTTTCAAGGGCAAATTCAGCTAGTTGGGGCCAAAGGTCAAGTTTCGTTGCCCAGTAGTCAAGGGGATTGTCTACCTCGGTTGGCAGGGTGCTGTCCAAGTAGGCCCAAGCCTGTTGTTTGAGCTCCTGCTCCAGGTCCACCTGATGCTGCTGCTGCTGCTGCGGCTGGTTAGTAGTTTCCTCACTGCGCTGGTGAAGAAAGCTACTCATCATCGACTGCAGACTGAGGCAGCCGCTGCTGGTGGAGCTGCCACTGCTCCTACCACCCCACCCCTCCCCTGCTGCCATGCCAGCGGAACGCGAGCGCACAGGGCCCACAGTGTCTGAGGATGGACGTTGGCGCACAAAGGCAGAGACCAACTGACTACATAGGTGGTTTTTATAGTACGTAATTTTGGCCTCCCTCTCAGCAGGTGTGAAAAAGGCCACCATTTTGGACCGGTAGCGAGGGTCCAACAAGGTGGACAGCCAAAAGTCATCCCTCTGTCTGATGGTTATTATTCGGCTGTCGCTACGCAAGCAACCGAGCATGCTATGGGCCATTTGTGCCAAGGAATGCGAGGGACTCCCTGCCTCCATCTCCACAGCATACTGCCACGGTGCGTCTGGGTCCTCTGTCTCCTCCTCCTCCTCCTCTACCAGATGCTCCTGCTCCTCCACTCCTGTCCGCTGAGTGGAAAAACCACCCATTTCACTCAATAATTCCTGAGCACAAATGTCCTCCTCTACCTCCTCCTCTTCTTCCTGTCCTGCCCCCACAGGGGTCATGTGGCGTTGAGATCTGTGCGCCACGTCTACCGCACCCTGACCAGCCATTGTTAACAGCATTTGTTCCAGGACGTGCAACAGAGGAATGACGTCGTTCATCCCATAGTCCTGCCGACTCACGAATAGCGTGGCCTCCTCAAAGGGCCTGAGCAAGCGGCAGGTGTCACGCATGAGCTGCCAATGGCTGACATCGAAGTTACACAGGGGAGTACCTTTATCCGCTTGTAACATCAGGAAATCGGTGATGGCCTTTCGCTGCTCGTAAAGGCGGTCTAACATGTGTAGGGTTGAATTCCACCTTGTTGCAACGTCGCAGATCAGGCGATGCTGTGGAATTCCGTTCTGCCGCTGCAGCTCAATGAGGGTGTTCTTTGCGGTGTAGGAATGGCTGAAATGCATGCACAGTTTACGTGACATTTTAAGGATGTCTTGCAGTGGGATGGTGGATTTTAGGAACCGCTTGACAACCAGATTGAACACGTGAGCCATGCATGGCGCATGGCACAACCTTCCTTGACGCAGAGCAGACACCATGTTCTTTCCGTTGTCAGTCAACATGGTTCCGATTTTTAGTTTGCGCGGAGACAGCCATCTGTCGATTTCTCTGTTCATTACACTCAGCAGTTCCTCCCCTGTGTGACTACGTTCGCCAAGGCATACCAGGTGCAGCACAGCGTGACACCGTTGCGCCCTGCACATGTGATATGCCGGTCGGGTAATGGGACTTGGCACGGGGGTGGCGGCTGAGGACACGGCGGAAAAAGAGGTGGTAGAGGCGGACATGCTTGCTGGACCAAGGACGTGCAAACGTGGAGGCAAAAGCGTCGTGACCTGTCCAAGTTGCTGGTGCGGCTGTGCCGGCACCACGTTCACCCAGTGGGCCGTAAATGACATGTACTGTCCCTGACCGTAGTTACAGCTCCACACGTCGGCGCTGCCGTGCACTTTGGCAGAGACCGACATGCTCAAAGACTGGCCCACCATCTCTTCTACATGTGAATGCAGGGCTGGCACTGCCTTTTGGGCAAAGAAATGACGGCTTGGCACTCTCCACCGCGGCGCGGCACAAGCCATCATTTCTCGGAAAGGTGCTGAGTCCACCAGTTGGAAAGGGAGGGACTGCAGCACCAGCAACTTGGACAGGAGGACGTTCAGCTTTTGCACCGTCGGGTGCGTGCTCGCAAACTGTTGTCTCTTGGATACGGATTCCAAGAAAGACTGTTGACGGAATCCGAGAAGAGGAGTAGCAGGAGAAGGAGCATCTGAACGAGCGGAAGATGCCAATGAGCGACAACTCCCCTCAGCAGAGGTGTTGGAGCCTTGACTGGCTGATAGAGGGCGATTGACGACGTCGGGTGACGGAGCAAGTAACGGAGCGGGTGATGGAGCGGGGGCTGGGGCAGGCAGAACCGCCGTATGTTTATCACGGTTTTCCCAGGCCACCGAATGGTGACGCTGCATATGCTGACGCAACGCTGTAGTCCCAACATGGGCCCCCTGGCCACGCTTGCATTTCTGGCCACATAGTCGACATACGGCTACGTTTACTTCCTCGGGCGGCTTGAGGAAAAATTGCCACACCACCGAGTAGGAAACTTTGCCCCCGCTACTCTTCACTGGCTGACTGCTACTTCCTCCGTGCGCAACGGCACCACTACTGGCCGTGGTGGTAGGCTGCAGTGGAGCTGGTGCTCTACTCCGTGGACGTTTGGCTCCACTGACACTGATGCGACCCTGCTGCTGTCTCCTGGGCAACCCACCGACTGTTTTGCTCGCTGCCAAGCTGCCACCCTCTTCTCCTGATGATGCGGAAGAAATTGCCTGATGACGACGAGGCTGCCAAGTGCGATCAACCTCCTCATCATCAAGTAGGGTCTCCGCCTCACTACTAGCCCCCTCGGCTGCGTCTGGGTCAGGAGACAGACCTGTCTCTAGACCGGCTACCGAGCCACTCTCCTCGCCAGTACTTGTTCGCTTGGCTGCTGAAAAGGCCGATGTCTCCCCCCGTTCCTGACCGCCCTCTGTTAGCTCTTCCTCACTGTACAGTGGGGCTGAGCCCACAGCATGCGATACTTCGCTTGGTGAGGGAACAGCAAAGGACAGGGGCAGGTAGAGGACACGTGATTTCAGTGGGCTTGGTCCCGGGCCATGCCAACTAACGGTTGTGTCTGACGTACCCACCGACCGTTGGCTGTAGGTGTCAGAGGTGACCTGGGAAGAGGAAGACGACCGAGCCAACCAATCAATGACGGCAGGGTTGTCGGTGGAGACACGACCGCTGGATGACACCGGGAGCACTGGCCTCTGGCTGCGAATACTGCTGCCTCGACCCCTTCCTCTGCTGCCACGTCTGCTCGCTCCTAAAACATTGCCTCCTCTGCCACTCCTCTGCATGTTGTCTGACATACTATTTAATTCAACGATTAGGTGTCCCTGAGTAACAATTCTCTGGCACTCAGTAACAATTCTGTCTGTCCCTGAGTATGAATTCTGTGGCCCTGAGTAACAATTATGTGTCTGTGCGAGTAACAATTCTGTGTCTGTGCGAGTAACAATTCTGTGTCTGTGCAAGTAACAATTTTGTGTCTGTGCGAGTAACAATTCTCTGGCACTCAGTAACAATTCTGTCTGTCCCTGAGTAACAATTCTCTGGCACTCAGTAACAATTCTGTCTGTCCCTGAGTATGAATTCTGTGGCCCTGAGTAACAATTCTGTGTCTGTGCGAGTAACAATTCTGTGTCTGTGCAAGTAACAATTTTGTGTCTGTGCGAGTAACAATTCTCTGGCACTCAGTAACAATTCTGTCTGTCCCTGAGTATGAATTCTGTGGCCCTGAGTAACAATTCTGTGTCTGTGCGAGTAACAATTCTGTGTCTGTGCAAGTAACAATTTTGTGTCTGTGCGAGTAACAATTCTCTGGCACTCAGTAACAATTCTGTCTGTCCCTGAGTAACAATTCTCTGGCACTCAGTAACAATTCTGTCTGTCCCTGAGTATGAATTCTGTGGCCCTGAGTAACAATTCTGTGTCTGTGCGAGTAACAATTCTGTGTCTGTGCAAGTAACAATTTTGTGTCTGTGCGAGTAACAATTCTCTGGCACTCAGTAACAATTCTGTCTGTCCCTGAGTAACAATTCTCTGGCACTCAGTAACAATTCTGTCTGTCCCTGAGTAACAATTCTCTGGCACTCAGTAACAATTCTGTCTGTCCCTGAGTATGAATTCTGTGGCCCTGAGTAACAATTCTGTGTCTGTGCGAGTAACAATTCTGTGTCTGTGCAAGTAACAATTTTGTGTCTGTGCGAGTAACAATTCTCTGGCACTCAGTAACAATTCTGTCTGTCCCTGAGTAACAATTCTCTGGCACTCAGTAACAATTCTGTCTGTCCCTGAGTAACAATTCTCTGGCACTCAGTAACAATTCTGTCTATCCCTGAGTATGAATTCTGTGGCCCTGAGTAACAATTCTGTGTCTGTGCGAGTAACAATTCTGTGTCTGTGCAAGTAACAATTTTGTGTCTGTGCGAGTAACAATTCTCTGGCACTCAGTAACAATTCTGTCTGTCCCTGAGTAACAATTCTCTGGCACTCAGTAACAATTCTGTCTGTCCCTGAGTAACAATTCTCTGGCACTCAGTAACAATTCTGTCTGTCCCTGAGTATGAATTCTGTGGCCCTGAGTAACAATTCTGTGTCTGTGCGAGTAACAATTCTGTGTCTGTGCAAGTAACAATTTTGTGTCTGTGCGAGTAACAATTCTCTGGCACTCAGTAACAATTCTGTCTGTCCCTGAGTAACAATTCTCTGGCACTCAGTAACAATTCTGTCTGTCCCTGAGTAACAATTCTCTGGCACTCAGTAACAATTCTGTCTGTCCCTGAGTAACAATTCTCTGGCACTCAGTAACAATTCTGTCTGTCCCTGAGTAACAATTCTCTGGCACTCAGTAACAATTCTGTCTGTCCCTGAGTATGAATTCTGTGGCCCTGAGTAACAATTCTGTGTCTGTGCGAGTAACAATTCTGTGTCTGTGCAAGTAACAATTTTGTGTCTGTGCGAGTAACAAATCTCTGGCACTCAGTAACAATTCTGTCTGTCCCTGAGTAACAATTCTCTGGCACTCAGTAACAATTCTGTCTGTCCCTGAGTAACAATTCTCTGGCACTCAGTAACAATTCTGTCTGTCCCCGAGTATGAATTCTGTGGCCCTGAGTAACAATTCTGTGTCTGTGCGAGTAACAATTCTGTGTCTGTGCAAGTAACAATTTTGTGTCTGTGCGAGTAACAATTCTCTGGCACTCAGTAACAATTCTGTCTGTCCCTGAGTAACAATTCTCTGGCACTCAGTAACAATTCTGTCTGTCCCTGAGTAACAATTCTCTGGCACTCAGTAACAATTCTGTCTATCCCTGAGTATGAATTCTGTGGCCCTGAGTAACAATTCTGTGTCTGTGCGAGTAACAATTCTGTGTCTGTGCAAGTAACAATTTTGTGTCTGTGCGAGTAACAATTCTCTGGCACTCAGTAACAATTCTGTCTGTCCCTGAGTAACAATTCTCTGGCACTCAGTAACAATTCTGTCTGTCCCTGAGTAACAATTCTCTGGCACTCAGTAACAATTCTGTCTGTCCCTGAGTAACAATTCTCTGGCACTCAGTAACAATTCTGTCTGTCCCTGAGTAACAATTCTCTGGCACTCAGTAACAATTCTGTCTGTCCCTGAGTAACAATTCTCTGGCACTCAGTAACAATTCTGTCTGTCCCTGAGTAACAATTCTGTCTGTCCCTGAGAATGAATTCTGTGGCCCTAAGAATTCTCTGGCACTCAGTAACAATTCTGTCTGTCCCTGAGTAACAATTCTCTGGCACTCAGTAACAATTCTGTCTGTCCCTGAGTAAAAATTCTGTGGCCCTAATAACGTTTCTGTGGCCCTAAGTAACAATTCTCTGGCACTGAGTAACAATTCTGTCTGTCCCTGAGTATGAATTCTGTGGCCCTAACTAGCGTTTCTTTGTCCCTAAATAACGATTCTGTGGCCCTCATTAACAAGTCTGTGTCCCTGAGTAATGGTTCTCTGTCCCTAAGTAACTTCTCTCTGTCCCCAATTCTCGTTTCTGTGGCCCTAACTCTGTCCCTGTCCCTAGTACAGAGCGGTCTGCCTCTGTTCAATGACTGCAGGCAAATGAAGATTTCCAAAATGGCCGCTATATATACCTCGACCATTACACAGTGCTGGCTGGCTGGCTGCTGATTGGCTGATGCGATCACATGTCGTTGAGGAATGCATTATGGGGCAGCGCGCCTTGTCTGCGCGCCTTCCCCGACATCCCCGCTCCGTCGCCGCACATGTCAGCCGCCATTTTCGGAAAAATTTCGATTCGCGCGTCCGAATTAGGCTGTTTTTCGGATTCGGCACGAATCGAAATTTTTCCGATATTCGACTCGAATTCCACTTCGGATACTTCGATTCGCTCATCTCTAAATATATACCGAACAACGATCCTCCCAACTGAGGGAACAGATCTCATCACCTCCTTCACACTCCACGTAGAAAAAAAGATGTTTTACTATCTGAAGGAAACGTCTATAACTGTCATTGACTGAACTTTCTAATTGCTTCATTCAAATCTCCCGCCGGAATTCTATGTGACGTCACAGACAATCCGCCCTTTTACCGCCAAATCCCATACGGAGAACCAACCGCATCCATTTACCGTTTTATCTGGGAAGATCGATCAACCCTTCCATTCATTCCAGACTCTGCGATCAGCCAAACATCATTATAAGGACATTGCAAATATTCATCTAAAGTACATTTATTAAAATGTATTTGTATCACTTAAAACTCTCATAATACAAAATCCGACAAAAAATAAAAAAATAAATAATAATAATAGTATATATATATATTAAGCCAATGTTTGCCCATCTGATGGTCTGAGTCGTGTCTTCCTACGATGTAGGTTGGGTGGATGATGGTGTATATATGTCCCATAGTTAGACTCCCAGGAATGTATGACAAAAGGGAGACAAATGACCGGGATGTGTCAGTAATAAGTGGAAGCAGATGAGCCCTAAACTAGTCCAAGTGTGTCCAGAAGTCCCCATCCTGACAATGTCCCCCATCCCCCAGCAGCATCCCCCTGTATACTGACAATGTCCCCCATCCCCCAGCAGCATCCCCCTGTATACTGACAATGTCCCCCATCCCCCAGCAGCATCCCCCTGTATACTGACAATGTCCCCCATCAGCATCCCCCTGTATCCTGGCAATGTCCCCCATCCCCCAGCAGCATCCCCCTGTATACTGACAATGTCCCCCATCAGCATCCCCCTGTATACTGACAATGACCCCCATCCCCCTGTATACTGACAATTTCACCCCTCCCCCAGCAGCATCCCCCTGTATACTGACAATGTCCCCCATCAGCATCCCCCTGTATACTGACAATGACCCCCATCCCCCTGTATACTGACAATTTCACCCCTCCCCCAGCAGCATCCCCCTGTATACTGACAATGTCCCCCATCAGTATCCCCCTGTATACTGACAATGACCCCCATCCCCCAGCAGCATCCCCCTGTATACACGTCTCCAGACATGAGCCTGCTCTGTGCATAGTCCTACATATGTCATCAAACACAAAGCGAACCTGTCCCCCCCATGACCCCTATAGATCTATATTCCTGGATACTATAGGATCGCCCTCCATAGGATGGGAAATACTGACTTCTGTATCGGGGAACATATACAATGCGATCGGGCGGTTTATTTTCCGGCTCCCACTAGCAGACAATATTTAATGTACAAATGAGAACCTTTACATCTCCAAGAGGGAAAACATCAGAAATTCCGGAATAAGGGGAATGTGGGGCTCGGATGGATTTCTTGTACCTAGAATACATTTTCAGATTTATACCTTCCAATCAGATTGTACGACAATGACCGATGTCATGACCCATGGAAGGCCGGCCATACATTCTACAACCTTCCTGTAGATTCCCCCAAACCAGGTGCCCCCTCCAATGTGTATCCAATGAGGGAGGCCCTTGTACTACAGAATGACGAATGTCCAGTGTTAGTGTGACGTGTGTGGGACCTCTAGCGGCAATACAATGTGATGACAGCTCAGTGTCAGCGGCTTCTTCCCTCCGTCCTGCTCTGTAGATCTCGGATTAGTAAAGGACGTTCTGGGATGGAAGCTGTCACGTGTTTGTAATGACAATTCTAAACGGTGGAAATCCTTCCCGCCGTCCGGACAGTAAGTCTCCTCTACATCCGGGTGTCATCTCTGCTTCTCCATAGGAAGAGGTTTGGACGCCGGGAAGGATTTCTATGTTGAACTTTCTGGGGACAAAGTGATATCTCGGCGCCCCGGGATTGGGCGGGTTATTTGTAGCGGATAACCGGTTTACACATCCGAATTCTAAAAGGTAAAAATAGAAAAGGATTTCAGTGAGATTATCACATTTCCTGATCAGATCATTTCCTCCCCACATTGTTTTTTGTCTTATTTGAATAATAAACTGTCATTTCTTCAATTGTCTAATACATTCCAATTTCCCGCCGGAGTTCTATGGACCGTTACCGACAATCTGCATCCATTTATCGTTTTATCTGCGAAGATCGATCAATCCTTCCATTCATTCCGAGCATTGCAGATATTCATGTGAAATGTTTTATTTGTACTGAAAACCCGACAAGATGGAGACATTCCTGCACTAGGAATAGAGATCTCCGAATACTTGTTTTTACTTCTCGTAAGAAATGCATTACTGGCTGATGGAGACAACGCCCACAGCTGTGATTGGCTCAGATTTCAAATTCTCCCCGACGGAATTGTATACATCGTTCCAGAGAAATATTCCGCCCGATTATACCGCCAAATCCAAGCCGGAGAACAAAGGAGATCATCAGATGAGACATTTATCGGCGAACAATCGCCAACACTTTCATTCCAAGCAGATTTATCGATTAATCAGGAATGTCTACAAATGGATTCTGGTTAATGAATCTTTTGAATATATCAGACTTGCAGCAGTTACAGATCTCACATCCAGAATGGTGAAATGATTTGTAGAAAACTCGTGACTCTGCCAAACACATATGTACAATGAAAAGATAAGTTTCTAAACATTCACATTCGGATCATCTCCCCTTAATGATCTCGATGTTTATCAATAGCCCTTTGTATGAGAAGGTGGGCGGCCCTGAGAAGGGCCTTTGTGACGATGAAGGGGGGGGGGGGGGCGGTTATGAGGATTTATCCTCCGAATCCGTAGAGAGTGCGTCCCTGTCGTTTGAGAGCATAGACGACATCCATGGCGGTGACGGTCTTCCTCTTGGCGTGCTCGGTGTAGGTGACGGCATCGCGGATGACATTCTCCAGGAAGACTTTCAGCACTCCGCGGGTCTCCTCATAGATGAGGCCGGAGATGCGCTTGACTCCCCCTCTGCGGGCCAAACGGCGGATGGCGGGTTTGGTGATGCCCTGGATGTTGTCCCGGAGCACCTTCCTGTGGCGCTTGGCGCCGCCTTTCCCCAGACCCTTCCCTCCTTTACCGCGACCAGACATGACGAGTCTTCTCTGTTGCAAACACAGACTGAGCTCTGGGGTGGGCCCGCCTTCCTTTTATAGAGCATGTGCGGACCTGATGGGAACCTTCCTGGGAAGAGGCGGAGTCACACCCATTCATTACACACAATACAATTGGATTAATTTGTAACCATTATACACATTCTGCGGTTTTCAAATATATAAATCCATCTCCAGGAGAGAAATCTCTTCATTCTTCTCAATGGTTTTCTATTTCTTCCTCGGAGATTACACAGAAACATTCATCTTTCACATTTCAGAACACAAACCATCATCACCAGTTACTATTGTTAGCAGCAATTTAATATTGATAAAAATGACTTGGAAATAAACAATACTTGGGATGAAAGCGATGATAATACTTCTCGGATAAATGTCTCATCTGATCAGTTCTCAGCTCGGATTTGGCGGTATAATCGGGCGGAATATTTATCTAAACGATCTACACAATTCCGGCGGGCAGAATGTGATGACAGCGATTTGAAATCTGAGCCAATCACAGCAGTGGGCGTTGTCTCCATCAGCCAGTAATGTTTGTCTTACGAGAAGTCCATAGAAATGTATCCGGAGATCTCGGTGTCGATGTTTCTAGTGCAGGAAGTGATTTCTTGTTCTGTAGACTTTTCATTGATCTCTTCTCTACAACTAAATCAACAGACTAATAACTAGATCTTGTCGGGTTTTGTATTCTGAGGGATTGGAGGGAAAACATAAATCTTAATAAACGTTCTTTATATGAATATTTGCAATGTCCTTATAATGATGTTTGGCTGATCGCAGAGCCTGGAATGAATGGAAGGGTTGATCGATCTTCCCAGATAAAACGGTAAATGAATGCGGTCGGTTCTCCGTATCGGATTTGGCGGTAAGAGGGCGGATTTTCTGTGACGTCACATAGAATTCCGGCGGGAGTTTTGAATGAAGCAATTAGAAAGTTGATCCAATGACAGTTATAGACGTTTCCTTCAGATAGTAAAACATCTTTTTTTCTACGTGGAGTGTGAAGGAGGTGATGAGATCTGTTCCCTCAGTCGGGAGGATCGTTGTTCGGTATATATTGAACGATCTCTGATCTTCAGGAGAAACTCATCACAACTAAATGAAGGCGGATAAGATCAGTCCCTGGAATAAGATGTCATTTCCCCAGAGTCTCACACTGAAAGCATTTTCTGTTATAAGTGTATAATTGTCATCATAATTAACATGTATAATATGGTATTATAAAATAATTATAACATGTAAATTATAAAAACACATTTTTAAAAAAGTCAGTTATTTTAGATTTTGTAACAACATAACTTGAGGATAATTGACATGGGGAAGACACACGCCGCAGGACTTTAAAAACCGGTTCAGCTCCCCCATAAAGCAGAATTACTACTACAGGGAGGGCTCCCTGCACACAGTCATATGTATATATACATGACTTGTGCTCCCGCCTTGATCGCAGTCCATGGACGCACGTGCCTACCAACCCAGGGGTGCCGTGGTTCCGTGCCCAACCGATCAATCAGCAGATTCGGGCCAGTGATGTTCAGGATGGATTTGCTGATTGCTCCCTGCCCTATCAGTGATCTTCCTGTACCTTTGGTTACACTTACACAGGTACAGGAAATGATGCAATCTTCTCTCCCTGGGCACATTCCATTCCAGAGAGAGAAGAAAGCAGATCCACGTGGGTCAGAAGTATTACACTTTTACAGTAAAAGCACAGCTAGGTCACATTTATCCCCCTGATCTCCCCCTGTTAATCCCTTCACTCCCCTGTCAGTATCTTTAGTACAGTGTACAGATTTTTTACTGATCACTGTATTAGTGTCTCCGGCGACTTCATCTAGCATTAGCGTCCCACAATGCTGTTGAAGATGAGCTGTAACTGGTCTCAGGGAGCGCCTCTTGGCCAAAGTTCGAGGGGATAAGTTGCTGAAGATCTGGAGTTTTTCCCCTTTGAATTCAAGGGATGTTTTTTTACAGGTGGAGTTGAGCAGGGCCTCTTTACTGGTCACCCCAAGGAATTTGTTAAGAAGCATGGTGAGTATTTTGCAGATCTCGATCGTTGCCACAAGTTTTATGAAAATGAAGAAAGAAAATGAAGGGGGGCGTGGCCGGCTGCGGAGGGAAATGGCAGCTCTGTAGGAGAGCTCCGGGAGCCACCGAGATCCGCAGCCTAGCACAGCGAAGTGTGTCAGCGGGGACACCCGCCAACCTCACAGAAAGCCTTCAGAAAGAGGGGGGCATCAAGGAGGCACAATGGGGAGGAGGAAAAATAAGGAGGAGCCCCACAAATTAACAGAGTTTTTTACTCCGGCGGGAGGCCCCTCCCCTCAATATGGCGCTGGTCACTGTCCCTCTCCTGAGCTACAGGGACACGTGAGGAGGGATGGCCAAATCTCTCCCCTGCACACATCCAGCCCAGCAGCGACTGCAGGCTCTGCATGGTCCTCTCCCACAAATAGCCCGCAGAAACACAGGCAACACTGCTCTCCAGATGTACAGCCTGGGGGAGAACAACAGTAGAATTCATTCTTACATAATTCCACTGCTGAGTTTGTAGAACATCTGGAGGACTACCCTGCAGAGTCCCTACCCCTTACTGCAGCAGTATTGAAAGATATGTTAATTACACTTAAAGGCTCCTTGCATAAAGATATGATGGGCTTTTTATCGTAAGTTAACAAGGATGTTGAATGTCTAGGAGACCAGGTAACGCACGTGGAAACTAAAATGGATGAATTCGCTAAAGCTCACAACGAACTAGTTGATGCACATAATGAAGCAAAAGAAGACTTAACAGCTTTAAAAGCGAAATTGGTGGACCTGGAAGACCGTTCCCGCAGGAATAATGTAAAATTCAGGTGTATTGGCAAAAACGTTCCTGCTGCGGATCTACACAAATATATTTAACAAATGATCTCTGCGCTGTTATCTCACACTCCGAATAGAGAAGTAGTAGTGGACAGGGCCCATAGACTGCCAAAACCCTTGTTTCTTCCTGATCACATTCCAAGAGATACTATAGCGAGAATTCACTTTTACCACTTTTAGGAGGAGCTATTTGCTCGGAAAAATAACCCGCTCCCAGACCCTTATACTGGGATCTCCCTATTCACTGACCTTTCCCAACATACCATACTAGCCCGTAAGAAACTGCTCTCCTTTACGAAATTGCTATGAAACCATGATATCAAATATCAGTGGGGCTTCTCTACTAAACTGCTTATCACTAAAGACAACCGTGTGATAACGGTCAGATCTGAAGCGGAAGGTTTCCAACTAGCTAGACCAGTGGTTCTTAACCTTTTTGGAGGTACTGAACCCCACCAGTTTCATATGCGCATTCAACGAACCCTTCTTAATTGGAAAAATAAAATATGATTTTTAAAATTCAAAACATAGGTATATATTTATACATAGGTGCACAAAATGAACAAAACCATTAAGAACAAAGAACAAAACCATTAAAACATGATTTTCACACAAAAACAAAATAATGAATATTTACCGCAAATCAGTGTGACTTC
Source organism: Staurois parvus (assembly GCF_062004578.1). Classification (NCBI taxonomy): domain Eukaryota; kingdom Metazoa; phylum Chordata; class Amphibia; order Anura; family Ranidae; genus Staurois; species Staurois parvus. The sequence continues at coordinate 41,497 of NW_028318565.1, read as the reverse complement.
TGCTGTTGTCTTTCAGAGGCCAGTTCAGAAATGCGCGGCATTACCTTGGCAAGTGCCACTCTCATGTCATTTTCGCAACAAAGTCTGTTCCTTTTCTTCGTCTTTATGTCCAGCATCCTCGAAAAGGATTGCTCGCAAAGATATGTTGTAACAAACGGTATGAAAATTCATCCCCCATAGTAATTCATCCCCCATATAGTAATTCATCCCCCATATAGTAATTCATCCCCCATTGTAATTTATCCCCCATATATTAATTCATCCCCCATATAGTAATTCATCCCCCATAGTAATTCATCCCCCATATAGTAATTCATCCCCCATATAGTAATTCATCCCCCATAGTAATTCATCCCCCCATATAGTAATTCATCCCCCATATAGTAATTCATCCCCCCTATAGTAATTCCTTCCCCATATAGTAATTCATCCCCCATATAGTAATTCATCCCCCATATAGTAATTCATCCCCCATAGTAATTCATCCCCCATATCGTAATTCATCCCCCATAGTAATACATCCCCCATATAGTAATTCATCCCCCATATAGTAATTCATCCCCCATATAGTAATACATCTCCCATATAGTAATACATCCCCCATATAGTAATTCATCCCCCATATAGTAATACATCCCCCATATAGTAATACATCCCCCATATAGTAATTCATCCCCAATATCATAATTCATCCCCCATATAGTAATTCATCCCCCATATAGTAATTCATCCCCCCTATATTAATTCATCCCCCATATTAAGTCCCCAAGTCCCCCCTGTGTCAATTCACTTACCTTTGCTCCGCGCGTTCCTCTCGCTGTATTCCCGCGCCGTTCCGGTCTTCAGGGCGGACTGTGAGAGGAGCCTAGCTCCTCTCACGTTTGTCACGCTGCCCCGCCTACACACATCCTGACAGCCAATCACTGGCTATCAGGATGTGAGTGGCAGCGAGACTGGCCAATCATTGCATTTGAGTCCCTGCCGCCCGAGAGGAGGGAGGGGAGCGGGCGCCCGGCACACAAGAGCCGCGGCTTGCCGACCACTGGGCTAAGCGTTGTTACGTGACCACCTGCAGCCAATGATGGACAAGCGGGGCATGTCATCACAAATCATATGAGTCGGGTGTGGGTCACCTCCGCTGAACCCCCGAGACTGACTCACCGAACCCCTGGGGTTCGATCGAACCCAGGTTAAGAACCACTGAGCTAGACAGTGCGGCCTCCTGCCAGCAGATGACGGTCCAGTGCCTACCAAAGCTTCTCTCAGGAAATTACCCCCTGATTGGGAACAAGTAGCGGGATGATGTACCACGCCAATCACTCTCCCATGCCTCCTAGCTCTTTGTTGCCTACCCGCTGTGCGCTTGGACAGCCACTCATTAAGTTGCGCCTCTCGGCATTGAACCCCATCCGTTATAGTGATTAAGTTCACACAAAGTTACTTGTTGACTGCTATCTTTGTTCTCTTCTATTTTTTTCTTCCCTTTTTTAAACCTTTTTCTCACAGAGCATCGGTACTAGCAAAGTATGGGAACATAACATATCGTTATGAAGAAACAACTTTTTAATCCTTGCTGGTTCTCTACGGACACTGTAAGCCTATCCACCTGGAACACCAATTTCATTATGCAATTTTTACTTACACCACTTGAGGGCACGCCTTCATCATTTATCTTACATCCGCCATGGTCCTGAAAACAGTTTCTATGAAAGCTCATGGCCTTAACAGCCCGTTTAAACGCCATTCTATGTGGAGAGAGGCACAACAGCTGGCCGGTGATGTGATTTGCATCATGAAACACACTTCACCTTTACTAAAGCTCCACTCTGTTCACATCGTTCATTCCCACTTGTATAAATGTCCATTGGCCCAGATAAGAAATGTGGTGTCCTTATAGCCATTCGTAAGTTTGTTGCATTTTCGTTGCTATCCCAAGAATCTGATCGCACGGGTAGACACCTAATTATTGTCTGTGAAATTCATAATATTACTTATACTTTTGTCAATCTATACACCCCCAATGTTCATCAGATCTACTTTCTAAATTCCTTGCTGAAAAAAGTGGCAAAAATCCAGAAGGGCTTCCTACTTTTCTGTGGAGACTTTAACGGTATCATAAATAACTCCTTGGATGTTTCACACTCTTCTCGCAGTCTGAGACATTCTCTTGCTAATGTGCTTTCCGAGGCTAATTTGTATGACCCCTGGAGATGTCTACATGCTTCTGAAAGGGACTATACGCACTATTCTGCACCCCACAACTCCTACTCAAGAATAGATTTCTTTTTGACGAATATTCAACTTTTACAAAATGTCTCACGTGCAGAAATTCATCCAATGATATGGTCAGATCACACACCTATCCCTCTGAGTATTGAGGAATCTTTAACATTTTCTCCAGTGTTCTTGTGGCGTATTAATGTTTCTATGTATTATAACCCTGCTTTTTGTTCCACTCTTACTACTGCTTTACAAGAATTCTTTGATATCAATTCTTCTCCTACTACAAATGTATTCAGTATGTGGTGCGCCCATAAAGCATACTGTAGAGGTCTTCTTTTGAAATTGTCTTCACAGGCAAGGCGAGATAGGAACAAAACCTTTTCAGAAACGGTTGACAGGATAGCTAGACTAGAACATCTCCATAAACAATCCTTATCTCCCAGTGTTCTGCAGGACTTCCAAAAAGCTAGACTTGAACTTAGGACCCTTATGTCATGGCGTCATGCTGGAAACTTGAAAAAAGCAAAAACTACTTTTTACACCCAAGGGAATAAAGCGGCTAAGATGCTCGCAAGATATCTTGCCATTAGACAGTCTAAATCTAAATTAGCGTCAATTGTGGATTCTATATCGGCTAAACCTACGTATCATTCCAATAAAATAGCGTCTGTGTTCTGCTCTTATTATTCCCAACTATATAACCTTAAGGAGGACCCTACCATTCCTCAATCTACCCCAGAGCCTATACATACATTTTTAGACAAATTATCATTGTCTAGTTTATCAAGTCAAAAATTGGAAGGGCTCAATCAACCCATCTTGGAAAGTGAGATAAGTAGGCTATTAAGGCCTTACATAAAGGGAAATCCCCAGGGGCGGATGGTTAAACAGCGGAATGCTATCAAGAGTTTCGATCCATTTTAGTACCCCACCTCAAAAGAAATTAAGATGAAGTAGTGCTTAAATCCACATTCCCATCTGAAATGTTAAAGGCTATTATAGTTACTCTGCGCAAACCAGGGAAAGCTCCTGATCGCCTTCAAAATTTTAGGCCAATCTCACTTTTAAAAACAGATCTTAAAATATATGCTAAAATCGTAGTTAATCGTCTATTAAATATTACTCCCCTTCTTATTCAGGCTGACCAGGTAGGTTTTGTAAAAGGCCGACAGGCCGAAGATGGCACCCATAGGACACTCAACCTGATGCATTTAGTTGAATCCAAGGGACTCCAGGCTGTGTTCTTGGCATTGGATGCCGAGAAGGCATTTGACAGGGTTCACTGGCAATATTTGGATGCTACCCTAACCAAATTTGGGATCACTGGCTTCATAAAGTTGGCCATCATGGCATTATATACTGTTCCCTCTGCCCAGGTGTTCACCTCTAATGCCCTATCTGCTCCTTTTTTTTTTTATTAACCATTTTTATTGATTTTCATGAATATACAAACAGTATGTTTAAAAAAAAAAAAGGATAAGAAAAGAAAACAAGCAAAACAGAAAGGTACATTGATGGCAAAACTGCGTAAGGACAGGACCAACAAAAACATAAAATAACAGTGTGAAGGTTATCAGGACCTTTCATTTTGGGCCGGCATAGAGGAAATGAAGGTATCCCATGGGAGTCAAATCATCTCGAACAAAGCAAACAAACAATTATGTAGTGCAGTCAAGTATTCCATCTGTCTAACATCAGCAATACGTTTGTACAGAATCATCATTGAAGGAGGAGTAGAAGACAACCAACACATAGGAATGCTTCTTTGGAGGGGGCATCCAAAAGTAGTTAATAAGTATTAGAAATAATACCCCTTTGGTGGGGACCCTGCATGCATAAACGTTCGAAGGAAGTAGGCTTCCCCAGGGTTAATGAGGGTGATAAGGTGGAAAAGAAGTGGCGTATTTGAAGGTAAATATATAGGTGTTGAGAAGGTAGAAGAGCTTTTTTCTGGAGATCTGAGAATGAGTGTAACTTACGAGTCACCGGGTGTACCAAGTGACACAATTGAAAAAGGTTAGCTACTACCCAAAGAGACATCCGGGACATGGCCATATTATCTGTAAGATTAGGGTTATAGAGGATATTTGTCAGTGGGGAGCAATCAGAGGCCAGTGTAAATTTAGCCTTACATTTCTGCCAAACAGTCAGAGAAAAGTGCATGGGACTGCTGAGGTCGACCAAAGGAGGGAGCATGGATGAGCCGGAGACAGTTGTAAAGATTCGATCTCAGCCCATGTGTTGGGAGGATAGTGAGTAGACCATGACATGAGAAAACGAAGGTGAGTTGCATAGTAGTATGTTATTATATCCGGTGCCCCCAAGCCCCCCCTAGAACGCGGAGAAAGCAAAACAGAACGTGCAATCCTGTGCCGCTTGTTGTGCCAAATAAAATGCAGGAAAGATTTCTGGAGGGAGTGAAGTTTGGACATAGGAACGGGAATGGGGAGGGTCGCAAACAGGTATAACAGTTTGGGTAACACGGTCATTTTTAGTACGTTTATGTGCTCCTTTTAATATTACCAACAGTACGAGACAGGGATGCCCTTTATCTCCCATCATTTTTTCGTTGGTGATGGAACCCCTAGCAACCGAGATCAGAACCAACCCATGGATATCAGGTATCCAAGTAGCGTTTACCTCTCATAAAATTGGACTGTTTGCAGACGATGTAATCCTTACTGTCACTAACCAGATGCAGTCTCTCACAGAAATGTCTGCTTCCTTGCAGTCTTTTAGCGAAGTATCTTACTATAAACTCAACATCACCAAATCTTGTGGCCTCCCAATTGCAATAATGAAAGGTCCCCTGTGTTCTCTCAAGGATAACTTTCCTTATCAATGGACCAATAAGAAATTAGACTACCTTGGTATTTGCATATCTGCCCCGTCCTCCCATACTTTCAAAAATAACTTTGAAAAACTGTACCAATCCACCTTGATGGAAATGCAAAGGCTCGACAAATTTGAAACATTGTGGATATGTAGAATAGCAGCATTTAAGATGTTAATCTTTCCCAAGATATTGTATTATTTAAGAACGATCCCAATTCTCATTCCCCACGCCTATTTCCATAAATTAGAGGTGGCCATAAAAAGATTTATCTGGAAGGGGAAAACAACGCGGATCCCGTTCCTGGCCCTCACCAAACACAAATCAAAAGGAGGAATGGGCTTGCCTGTTTTATCTATGTATTATTATGCTACAATCTTAGACCAACTTCCAGCGTGGTTTGTCCCTACAGACAAATTATGGGTGCAAATAGAACATAATGTGATCCCTAATAAAGACCTATGGGCCCTACTTCTAGCTAGATCGGTATCACCTAAAATTTTAACTACATTTTTACCATCTATTACCGCAACATTGGAAGCTTGGATAATAGGCTTGAACTCACTGCCCTATTCCTCTCCCAAACTTCAAATTAATATCCCACTCTCTGCTTATGAACACCTGATCCCAAACCTTAATACTAACCATTAAGGGACCTAGGGTATAATACATTTTGTCAGGGATTCTGAGGTTTTGCCGCTGCGCACGGGTCTGCGCATGCACAGAATCCCGATGCGGACAAGCGTGTGGACGCTAGGATATTGGTGCCCGCGGCAACAACTGTGGCCGCGCATGCGCACTCGTGCACGCAGAGGCGCGCATGGCACCAATGACAGCGCAGGGCGCACTATTTAAACCGGCTCTGGCAATGCTCAATTTGCCATATGGACTTGTTCCTTGTTGTTCCTGTTCCTGTGAGAGTTTTCCGTTGTTACCGAACCCTGCTTGATCCTGATTATTGCTGACCTTCTCCTGCCCTGACCTCTGGCTCGTTTGACCATTCTTCTGCCTGTTCCCAATTATCTGCTGAACCTGGCCTGTGACCCGACGATCCTCTACCTAATGCTCTGTACCGCTCTGCCTCCACCGTTACCGACCCAGCCTGTCTGACTCTGCTATTGTTCCAGTGTGTTCCGTCCATCCATCCTGCACGGACCGCTCTGCCTCTTCACATCAGGCTCTCATCCTGCTACGTGCCACTGGCGGTTCGCTCTACAACAGCTGGGTGTACCCAGGGGCCACGATCAGGTCTCAATCTGCTCCAAGTCCATCCCCACCATCAGGGGCTCTGGTCAAAAAGCAGATTGGGGCTTAGACTCCACGCCCTGGGGAAATCCAGTCTGTGGAGCACTAGAGCTACCGTAGGTAGGTACCTGACAGTATCATACGGCCATGTCTGAGCCTGGAAGAGGACCATCCCCTCTGGATGAGATGTGCCAACATCTGGCATCAGCCAAGCAGTCAAGACGCTACAGGAGGGATATACGCATTTGGAAAGACGTATTCAGACGCTAGTCTCACCGGCATCCATACCTCCGGATCCGGCTTCTCCGCCTCCAGCCAGGAAATCCGCGGAACCCTCCACCGGAGCGGTGGTCACATTCCCTCCGCCTGAACCCTGCGTGCCGATTCCGGAGCGTTTCAATGGGGATCGAAGGAGATTCAGGGCTTTTTGGAACTCATGCCAGTTATACTTCGACCTGCAGCTGCGGACGTTTTCCTCAGAATCTGTGAAAGTTGGGTTCATCATATCCCTACTGCAAGATGAACCCCAGGACTGGGCCCACCGTCTACTGGAAGCCCACCATCCGCAACTAAATTTGGTATCTACGTTCTTCGAGGCAATGGCACAGTTATACAACGATCCGCAGCAGGCAGCTTCTGCTGAGGCGGCCCTGCACTCGCTCCGACAAGGTCGCCGAGCGGCGGAAGACTACGCCTCTGAATTCAGACGTTGGAGTGGCGACACCAAATGGAATGACGCAGCCTTGCACAATCAGTTTTGCTTGGGCCTGTCTGAACTGCTTAAGGATGAGCTAGCCAGAGTGGGCATACCCGACTCCTTGGAAGATCTGATAACCCTGGCCATTCAGATTGACCGCAAGCTGTGGGAACGTAGGCTAGAAAGGTCAAGCCAAGGTCAGAGACCGACATGGGTGTTACCTCGGTTCCCGGTCCAGTCAAATTCCCTTGTTAATAACCAGAATCCTGAGACAACATACCTGAGCCAATGCAACTGGGACAGATTCGACCTTCACTGACATTTGAGGAACGCCAAAGACGTCGAACAAATAACCTCTGTCTTTACTGTGGGGAAGGAGACACTTTGTGCGTTCCTGTCCGGCGAAGCTGATTAAGTGTGCCCCTATCTCTTCTGCTGTGTCTCCAGCTTGTATCCACAACTCAAATCATCTAGCTGTGCCTATCAAGTTCCAGCTCCCCGGAAGAACCGTGTCAGTGACAGCTTGCAGCTGTTTTATAGATCTGAACTTTGCAACCCAGCAGCAGATCCCCCTACAGATGAAGGAGCAGGGTCTAAACATTTTCCTGGCTGATGGGTCCCGTATCAAATCCAGGTTGGTAGACCATGAGAACTCACCGATCTGTACTACGGTTGACGGCCACCATCAGGAACTCCTTCGCTTGGATGCCATCACGTCCCCCTTATTCCCAGTCATTTTGGGGCTTCCCTGGCGCATGAACCCCAAATCAATTGGAAGACAGGGGAGATCCAATTCTGTTTATCTTACTGTCAAGAACATTGTTGTCCCAAGACGCCTTCGGTCCCACGGATCCTTTTATGTGTGTACGCTGATGCTGAGCTAACTCAAGCCACTCCTTTGGTTTACCATGGCTACCTCAATGTGTTCAGCAAACGGGGAGCAGACATTCTTCTTCCGCATCGAATGTATGATTGCCCGATCAACCTCCTCCCGAGGTCTGAGATTCCCTTCGGGTGAATCTTTCCTTTATCGGATCGGGAGTTGGGGTTATTGAAGGTCCACATAGATGAGAATCTCCAAAAAGGTTTTATCCGTCCTTCCACGTCACCAGCTGGAGCTGGAATCTTCTTTGTGGAGAAGAAATACAAGTCCCTGAGACCCTGTGTGGACTATCGGGAGTTGAATAAGGTAACTGAAAAACCGCTATCCCTTTCCCTTAGTCCCCGAGCTGTTCCAGAAGCTGAAGATGGCATCTGTCTTCACCAAGCTGGATCTGAGAGGTGCCTATAACTTGGTCCGCATACGAGAAGGGGAGGAGTGGAAGACAACATTCTGCACCCAATTCGGCCACTTCAAGTATCTAGTCATGCCGTTCGAGTTGTGCAACGCACCCGCCACATTTCAGCATTTCATTAATGATGTATTCAAGGACTATTTTGATGTATTTGTTGCCATTTACTTAGATGACATTTTGATTTTTTCTCCATCCCTGGAGGCGCATTGGGGTCATGTCAGGAGCGTGCTGGAGCGACTTTGCCAGCAGATAAGAGCAGTTTCGAGCAGCACAGCATCCCGTTCCTGGGATTAATCATATCCACCACAGGAATTCCCATGGATCCTCAGAAGATTTCTGAAATCCTAGAATGGTCGGCACCCTCTGATAAGAAGGGTATACAGCGGTTCATTGGCTTCGGCAATTTTTATCAAAAGTTTATCAAGAACTTCTCAGGCCTTGTGTCTCCCATCACCCAACTCACGAAGATAGGGGTTTGGTTCCAGTGAACTCCCGAGGCGCAGGTGGCTTTTGAGACCCTGAAAAAGCTGTTTACAGCAGCTCCCATCTTAAGTCACCCGGATTCCTCCTTGCCCTACATACTGGAGGTAGATGCGTCGGTAAACGCAGTAGGGGCAGTCCTGTCACAAAGGAAGGGCCTTAAGGAGCTTATGCACCCCATAGCCTTCTTTTCCAGAAAACTCACACCAGAGGAGAGAAATTATGACATTGGAGACCGAGAGCTCTTGGCCATCAAGATGGCACTGGAGGAATGGAGGTACCTGCTGGAGGGGGCCATGCATTCAATCTTAATCTACACAGACCATAAGAATTTGGAATATTTGAGAACAGCTAAGCACCTGAGACCACGTCAGGGCAGATGGGCGCTGTTCTTTTTGAGATTTATTTTTCACATAACCTATAGACCGGGGTCTAAGAACACAAAGCCCGATGCTCTCTCTCGCATGTTCGAGGACCCAGAGGAAATCTCTAAACCTGACACTATCCTGCCTGCAGGGAATTTTTATTGATGCAGTCTGAACTCCTGTCCAAGTTGCAAGCAGCATGATCACACCAGGATCACACTGCGATCTTCGTGGTAGTGCATCGTCTGTCCAAGATGGCCCACTTCCTACCATTAAAGAATACACCTTCAGCGCCAGAAACTGCACAGATCTTTATCAAGGAAGTTGTAAGGCTCCATGGGGTGCCTAGGGATATTGCTTCGAACCGAGGGGTTCAGTTAACCTCGAAGTTTTGGAGAGCCCTGTGTGAAATCTTAGAAATCAAGCTATCCTTTTCTTCCGCATACCATCCACAGACAAATGGGCAGACCGAACGGACCAACCAAACCTTTGAGCAATACCTCAGGTGTTACATTTCTTTCCTCCAGGATAACTGGCTGGCACTCCTGCCTTTAGCAGAATTTGCCTACAATAATGTGAGTCACTCTGCCACTAAGCAATCCCCGTTCTTTGCCAATTATGGGTTCTGTCAGGGATCCAGGTATGACCAGAAATGTGTGGACTGACACAGGGAAGTAGCAGCTTTCAGGAATGATGTAATAATAATATAATTTATTATTAGCCGCCCAAATATACAAAACGCACAGTAAACAAAACCAACCTTACACTAATATCAATATGTTCAGGAATACAGGTGTAGTCAGGGCTGGAGAGGTGGAATGATCAGGCAGGCCTTATGGTTCTGTCACGAGCCGACTGACGGTAGCCTCTAGCGACCCACAGGCCAGAGTCCCTCAGGGCGTAGAGTCTAAGCCTCAGTCTGCTGGTTCACCAGAGCCCCTGATGGTCGGGATGGATTTGAAGCAGCCCGAGACCAGGTTGTGACCCACGAGTAACACCAGCAGTGGTAAAGGTAGTCATCAACGGGGTATAGAAGTTAAGAGCCAGATGTGAAGAGGTATAACGTGGTCAGACAGGCCGTGTTGGTAACAGCGGAGCTGACAGTACAGAACGGCAGGCAAAGAATAATTAAGTCACAGGCCGGGTTCAGCAACAGGAGGTCAGGCAATAGGATCAGGCAGAGAATGGTCAGGACGAGCCAAGGGTCAGAGCAGGAGAAGACAACAGTATCAGGATCAGGCTGGGTCGGCAACAAGGCAGTCAGAAGTACAGGACAATCAGGAACACAGGAACAAGATACAGGGGCTCATGGGAAAACGCCAAGGCGCTGATTGCAGGCCTGGTCCTGCTTAAATATACCTCCTGCAATCAGCCTCAAGTGATGGCTTGATTGCAGGAGTGATATCCTGGCTGCTGAAAGCACCCGCTGGCAAGCACCGGTACTGCAGACCACACGGCAAGTGAGCCACGGCACAACCTGTGGTGAGTCCATTCCTGAGAGAGGTTGTGTGGATGGCTGCTCTGTGAGTTCCAGGAAGGTTGGAAAGCTTGGGTCTTGCCTTCCCCAACCCAGCCCATGTGGGATGTCGGTCCCTGGGTCTGGTTCTACTGGCCTGATGGCCCCAAAGCCTGGGACCTCAGGTGATTTATCCGGCCTGGACAGGATGGAAGGCCCTGGGCCTAGTCCTGGAGAGAAGAAGGACCCAAAGCCTGGGACCCCAAGTGCCCTGCTCGGCCCAGGCAGGAAGGAGGGACCTGGGTCTGGGTCCAGCAAGGTTAGTACCCCAGAGGGACCTAGTACCAGCCTCTGAATCCCAGCAGTGGAGGACCTGGGAACAGCCCCAAAGAAGGGGGAAACCTATGCCGCTTATCGGGACCGTGTGGTTGCTCGGGCCCGGCTGATCGAGAGGGAAAAAGCTAAGTTGCAAAAGCTCTCATTAGAGCTAAAAAAGTTCCAGGCCTCTTATGCCCGGGTCTGGTCTAACAAAAGGCAGGCCATGAAGCCTGGCCTGGAGGCCCTGGAGCTCCAGGTCTCCCAGCAGGGACGTTACGTTGCTGCACTGCAGCGGAAGAGTGGGGCCTTGTCAGAGAAATACCTACACGAGGCTATATTTAAGGCCGCAAGAGGCCACAGTGTGGCAGCATTGCGGGGGCCAGTAGAATGGGTCTCCTCAATAGAAGACCTATCAGAGGAGCAGCTGGTGGAAGGAGAGAAGGAGCAAAGGCAGGATGCATCTGCTCTGATGGAAGGAAACATGGCGTCTGCTAATGTGCAGGATTGCATGGGCGCGGGATCGCAGGAGTCCCTCCCGCCAGGGCAGCAACCCGTGGATTGGGGGACCCAAGTGGAGGAGGCGGAGTAAGCAGGAAAGCTCCAGTTCGTGTCAAGGGAAGAACCAGAGCTCCGTGAATCGGACTTCTGGTTCACGTTGGAAAACTCAGAGGAGGAAAGAGGAAGTGACGTCATTCCCAAGAAGCCGGCCAAGATGGCGGGGCGGGACCGCGCCGCATACGTGAGGCTTGAGCGCATCCCTAAGGATGTGTTTGACCAAGGCTGGTGAACTGCCTGGTGATAATGGACCGGACTCTGCTATTCATGCGGGTGAGGTGACTTTGGGCGCTGGGGCAGCGGGCAGCGCACCTGAGGGTGGGATGGTGGCGCAGGTTGACCCAGTGGCCTGGGTGGATGAGGTGTCTTCCCCGGAGGTAGTCCCGTGGGGCTCTACCCCCTTGGTGATTGGGAAGCCCCTGCTAGGGGATTTGTTGGGCAAGTTCCTGTGTTGGGGTCTCCGATCTTCAGGGTCAGGCCCCATAAGGCCGAGTTCATGAGGTTTCTGTCCCTCCGGTTGGGGCTCCACAGTCTCAGGTCCCGTGCCCTCTGTTTCAGCTTCCCCTGCTCCTGGTGGTAGTGTGGGGGTCCCTTCAGTTTTGGCTCCCCCTGCAAGTGCCCCTGGGTCTGGTGCTGCTATAAGTTACTCAGCAGCGGTTAGGGGTACTGTGGGACCAATGGGGTCTGCCAGGGTGAGGGCGGGTAACTTACCCACCTCTGCGGCTCGCCGCAACGTGGTCCAGATAAAATGGACAGGGGAGGAGGGCCCCCCCCCCTTGGGGAGCAGGGAAGTGGTAGGCAGAATCCTGGAAATGGGTTTCAAAGCAAGGGAAATCTTTGCTTTTATAGTCCCTGTGGGAACAGGGGAGTATGATGTCTCCTTTGTGAAGCCGGAACACTTGGATCTATTTTGGCAGAGGTTTGAGGCTGCCTATACCTCTAGCCCCAGGTGGGCCAGCTTATCCCCCAAGCTTATGTCCCGCCAGTCATTGGTAAAGAAAATAACTATACTGGTTCGGAATGAATCTATCCCAGCAGCAGACATCCTGGTGTGGTTAGGCCGGTTTGGGGAGGTGCTTGGGCCCTTGCATAAAGTGGTTGATGACAGGGGGATTTGGATGGGTGGGTGGACTACCACCATCCGCCTGAAGGTGGAGGGTAATACTATACAGCACGTCCCTTCTTCCGCCTTCCTGGGTAAAGACCGGCTGGTCATATTTTACACGGGCCAACCCAGACTATGCCACAGATGTGGGATGAAAGGGCACTTTGCGGCCACCTGCCCGGTACAGCACTGCTCATTGTGCCAAGAAATTGGGAGCCTGGCGAAGGACTGCACGGTCATACAGTGCAATCTTTGTGGAAAGGTGGGCCACTAGTACAACAGGTGCCTGGAGGCTTTGCACAATCTCCCTGAGAGGGAGCTGATTGAGGAGTTTGACAGGATGGATGCCGAGGAGGCGAGTGAAGCGCTGGTTAAGGCCACAACGCTTGTGGCAACCCTTGTAGGGGAGGTCGGGTCTGCTTAAGCTGCAGCTGCCTCTGCCCCATCTGGCTTGGTTGTATCTCCTGTCCCCCCCTCAGGTGGGCCTATTCCCCTCCCCCAGGGTTAAGAGAAACTTGCTTAAGGAAGCTGCTAAGGGGGCTGGGGAGAGGGAGGCTGTAAGCGGGTCTAGTTTAGCTATGACAGCTCCCCCTGTGCTCTTACCGCTGCGGAGGGAGAAGGCAGGTGTGGGGTCCCAGGGGCCCCAAGATCCCATCCCGGGAGGGGTTCAGGTGGAGGAGGGATGGTCCCTGGTGTCCGGTGGAAGGCACCGTAAGCCTGTTCTGTCTTCAGCGGGGTCAGTTTCCTCACTGGAGGTGGGGGAAGTGGCCTTGGAAAATCAGTTTGGGGCTCTATCGGGGGGAGGAGGAAATGTCCAGTGGTCATGCCACCCCGATGGAGGATGAGGATGCGGGGGGGGTCTCTCAAAAGAGGGAGGGATCCTTCCAAAAGGGTTAGGATTAAGGTTAAGAAACGTCCCTCTCAATTATCTTAATGGCAGTTCCCGCTCCGATAGAGGTGGCAACCATTAATGATGCCAGCCTACGGTTTCTAAGAGCAAAGGAAACAGCCTTATTTTTGATCAGTGGGATAGAAGCTGATATTTTCTTTTTGCAGGAGACCAGGTTATCTAGCTTGGCTGATGTCCATCTGGCCAAGCGGGAGTGGAGGCGTGGGACCTCCTACTGGTCTCTTGCGGATGAGTCTTACAGCAGAGTTGTGGTGCTTTTTACCGGCATGGTAACGTGTCGGCGGATAATTGAGGTAGAGATCAGAAGATGTATGATTCTGGATGTTCTCGTAAAGGGGCAAGAGCTCTGTCTCATTAATATCTATGGCCCACAGTCCAAGTGGGACAGGAAGAACCTCTTTGCGTGGATTAAACCTTACCTCTTTACATCTCGGCTGGTGGTCTTTGGAGGTGATTTTAACACCATCGCTAGGCCCAAGGACAGGAGAGGCTTCACTGACAGGCTGGGATATGACAGCATTTTTCTAAATGCTATAGTCAGGGAAGCAGGTCGTTGATGCTTGGATTCAAAGTGTCCCAGACGGCACGGGTTTCACCTATAGGAGAGGTAACTGCCAGAATAGGATAGACAGGTTTTTTTTGAAGGAGAACTCTGCCTTCTCAGCACCTGAGTGTCGGGCGGTGGAGTTTTCCGATCACCTTATGCTGTCTGTCACCTTGAATATTTCAGACACGCCGCTGAGAGTAAAGAGCATCTCGAGGATGAACTTGTCTCTGCTGGAGGACGAGGAGGTGAGACGATTTTTCGAGGAGTTCTTTCAAGCGCAGGAGACGGTGCTGGATTTTTGCGGCAGTAAGTCTGAGAGGTGGGAGCTCACCAAAGTGTGGATCAACAGGTTTTTCAAGGCCATTGGTAAGAGACGGCAGTTTAAACAGTATAACGCCTACCAGCGGTTACTGAAGAAGCTTGACCGCCTTGTATCTAGCGGTGGAGATTTGGGGGCAATCTCGGAGGTAAAGCTTCTCCTTAGGAAACTCCAGTATGATCGTCGTGCCTCTTTGGTTCTGGAGAGGGATTATGGGAAATACCACTCACCCGACCCTTTCCAGAATTGCAAACAGAGTGCAGCAGTTAAGACAATCTCTGCTCTGAGGGATAGTCCCTGACTAAATCCAGGTCGGGGATTCTGGAGGTCTCCAGGTCCTTTTATGCGGATTTACTGAGTGAGAGGCACCTTGACCGGACAGGGATGTCAAGCTTTTTGGAAACCACGCCTGGTCTGGACAGTGATATCCCTCTGGCAGGTTTGACTGGGGAGATTACTGCAGAAGAGGTGTCCAGAGCGATTGATAGTCTGGCCATTAAAAAGACTCCTGGGCCAGACGGTCTGACAACCAAATTCTTTAAGGCTTTTAAATCCTGCCTGGCACCTCGTCTCGCAGCAGTGTATAACAGCTGTCTGGATGAGGGATCTCTCCCTCCTTCCATGAGACAGTCTGCAGTTATCCTCCTGTCAAAGGGTAAGGATCCTTCAGCTATTGAGAATTGGTGCCCCATCAGCCTCCTCAATGTGGAAAGAAAGGTTCTGGTGAAGATCTTGTTCTGGCGCTTGTGGTCAGTGGCAGTTTGCTTTCTCGTCAGCAGCATTGCTCGGTTCAGGGCAGGAGTACCTTTACAGCGGTGTTATCTGTCCGGGAGGCTCTGGAGCGATGTAAGGCTGAAGGATGGGGAAAGTACTTGCTGGTGGTGGATCAGGCAAAGGCCTTTGATCGAGTTGATAACAAGTACCTCTGGCATTTCCTGGACCAGTATGGTTTGGAGGGAAGGTTCATTGGCTGGTTGAAGACATTGTACCAAGGGGCTGAAAGCTTCATGTTGGTGAATGGTTGGGTTGGGCAGCCCTTTAAGGTTGGATCTGGGGTGCGCTAGGGGTGCCCGCTAAGTCCCTTGCTCTATGCCTTTACCATCGACCCCTTCGTTAGGAGGCTAAATGGCGGGGCGGTGAGTGGGGTGCCGATGGGTGCCACTGGAGATCCGCCTTTGAGAGTTGTGGCTTATGCTGATGACATTTCTGTTTTCATTTCTGGACTAGAGAAGGCGCAGGAGGTGGTTTCAGTAATGGATCAGTATGCCGAGGCATCAGGTTCCAAGGTCAATAAGGACAAGTGTGAAGTTCTCTGGATGGGCAGGGAGGGTGAGAGCTTTTCACTCCCGGACGCCTTCCCAGTGCCTCAGCCGAACATCAAAGTGTTGGGCATCAATTTTGGCCCTGCTGATTACAGCAAGCAAAATTGGGAATCCAAGCTGTCGGATGCCGAGATCAAAGTGAGATGCTGGAAGGGGTGGCTGCTCTCCTTGAGGGAAAGGGTTGATTTGATCAAGACTTTCCTGCTCCCCGTCTTTTTGTACGTCAGCTTTGTTTGCCTCTTGTCAGAATCGCTCTATACGAGGATCTATAGCTGTTTCTTCCAGATGTAATGGGGGAATCGACTGAACCTCGTCAAGAGGGACGTGACATATTCATCCGGGCGGGAGGGTGGCCTAGGTATAGTCAACCCGGTGGTCTTTTTCTCTCTGATGTTCTTGAAACATATCTTTGGTAACATGTTGGCAGAGAGACCGCCTGCATAGGTGGGACTGTTCCTGATCTGGTTTGGACTCTTTTTGCGCAGTTGGGAGAGTGGCGGGCCAGTGAGAAGCCTGCGGGTCAAGCATGGTGAGCTCTCGGCTTATGTGGCCCCATGCCTGAAGTTACTCCAGCGGTAGCATGTGACTGCGGAGGAGGACTTGTCCCTCCCTAGGAGGCTCCTGGGTGAGAGGATTGTGGCATCTGCTTTCCATGCACCGTTGGCCTTGAGAGATTGCCCGGGCCATGTTATGAGGGAGGGTTTGCGGTTGATAAATCTGGGGCAGATCCCCCTGAATTTGCAGGACCAGGCCTGGCTCGCCTTCCACGGCAGTCTCTTTGTGAGGGGTAACCTGAAGTACCGTCCTCTGGATGACCGTGGTTGTCCCAGATCGGAGTGTGGGGGTGAAGTAGAGACTATGGACCACTTCTTGCTTCAGTGCCCCTTTAACGTGGAGGTGTATAAGCAGGTGGGAGGGGCTCAGGGTGTTCCTTTCCTCCATTGCATGTCGTATGCGGAGTAGGTGTACGGAGCATTCGAGCGTTGCATGAGTTTTGATTTGGACACCTTGTTTTTAGTCAGCTTAGTTGTCCGTTAATACACCTGGATGGCACGGTGTCAGGTCTCCATTCGGCAGAAGGTCCTCCCTGTCCAGGTGGTGATGAATGACATCCTTGGTGAGGTGGGGAAAATTTGGGGTCTTGAGAAAGACAGACAGGCTGCGACGCAGAGCTTGGATGGAGGCGTGGAGGAACATCAAGCCTGTTGCTGCGGTCTGTTGATCTTGGGTGGTGGGATCTGTCCCTAGTTTCTGCCTTCTGCACTCCCTAGATTTTGCGTTTGGATCCTTTTGGTAGCCTTTTGCATGGTAGGTTGTAGGGGTCAGACGTGGAAGGCCTGCGGGTTCCTTAGCCCTCCCCCGTAGTGTATAATAGTGTGGTTAGGTTTTGATTTTTTTTTTTGTATATAGTTTAGGCCATATAGGCCGTAAGCCGCAGGTTTGAATATGGGAATTGCATATGGTTTATGGTTTTTGTTTATGTCTGAGCCATAAAGGCTCCTACTCATATGGTCTCGGCCATAAAGGCCTTGTAAATACTGTATATAGTTTTGGTTTTTCTTTTTAGGTTAGGGAATTTTATTTATGAGATGTTCAGGTTATGTTTGAGTTTTTTTTTTCCCCCAGGGACTTGGGACTTCCTTAGTTTCTGGCCGTAAAGGCCGTTGTATATATGTATGCATGTATATATTTCTGTGGTTTATTTACAGGAGCTGGACTTTACGTTTGCAAGGCTAAGGCTAAGCTTATTATTTGGTTGATTTTTTTTCCCCACAGGGACTGTTGGGACTTTTTGTTTCCTTTCTGTTGAGTTTTGTATTTATTTATTTAAATTTTACTTTTGATATATAAGTTTGCTGGATATGTATGACATCAATACATAATAAAAAAATATTCCATTCCTGACAGGTTCCATCCTACATTCCTGCCTGATCTGATTCCGGAAACTTCGGTCCCTGCCGCTCAGGATACACTGGATTTCTTTTTGTCCAATAACAAGGTGTTACAGGAGACAGTTGCAAAGTCTCAGGAAGACAATAAGAAAGCTTTGATTTGATCATCCTGGCCATCCAGATCGACCACAGGTTGTGGGAACGGTGGCAAGAAAGGTCCAGCCAAGGGCCAAAATCAACATGGATGCTGCCACGGGTGCCGGTCCTGCCGAATCCCGCAGTCAGTAATCGGAATCCAGAACCGTCAGACGGGACTGAACCCATGCAGCTTGGACTAATGCGGCCTTCTCTCACGGTGGAAGAACGCCAGAGACGCCTGATAAACAATCTGTGCCTCTACTGCGGATCAGTGGGTCATATGGTGCGCTCCTGTCCGGAGAAGTTATGTAAGTACTCTTGTTCTGTTTTTGCTATGTCTCCTGCTGGCCTAGATAACCCAACTCATTTAGCCGTGCCAATCTCATTCCAGCTCCCCGAAAGAATCGTACAAGTGACGGCCATTATTGACTCAGGGGCCTGCAGCTGCTTCATAGACCTTAGCTTTGCAGCCCAACAGCAGATTCTGTTACTGTCTAAAGAGCAGGGCCTGAACATCTTCCTGGCCGGCGGGTCTCGAATTAAGTCCGGGTTGGTAGATCGGGAGACCCCTCCTATACGCACCACAGTGGCCGGTCATCATCAAGAACTCCTCCCATTGGACGCCATTGCGTCCCCTTTATTTCCAGTCATTTTGGGGCTCCGCTGGCTACGAGCACACGATCCCCAAATTGACTGGAGAACAGGGTCTGTCCAGTTCCATTCACCCTACTGTCAGGAGCATTGCTTTCTAAGGCCACCACTAGACACCCCGACTCTGTTATGTGTGAATACCGACACTGAGCTAGCTCAAACTGTTCCTATTGCTTATCACCATTACCTTGACGTTTTTAGTCCACGTGGAGCAGACATTCTCCCTCCGCACGGGGCTTATGACTGTCCCATTGACCTTCTTTCGGATCTGAGATTCTCTTTGGCCGAATCTTTCCCTTGTCAGAGCAGGATTTGGGTGCTTTGAAGGAATATATTGATGAAAGCCTTTGAAAGGGATTAATCCGTCCTCCCACATCAACGGCTGGGGCCGGAATCTTTTTGTGGAAAAAAAGGACCAGTCCTTGAGGCCCTGTGTTGACTATAGGGATCTGAACAAAATTACAGTTAAGAACCGTTATCCCCTTCCCTTAGTCTCAGAATTGTTTCAAATGTTAAAGTCGGCATCTGTTTTTACTAAGCTAGATCTTAGGGGTGCTTACAATCTGGTCCGCATACGCGAAGGGGATGAGTGGAAAACCGCTTTCCGCACTCGGTTCGGGCACTTCAAATACTTAGTTATGCCATTCGGGTTATGTATCGCACCGGCCACCTTTCAGCATTTTGTGAACAATATTTTTAGAGATTGTTTGGATATCTTTGTGATCGTGTACTTGGACGATATCCTGATTTTTTCCTCATCTCTGGAGGAGCATCGAGGTCATGTCAGGAGCGTGCTGGGGCGTCTTCGCCAGAACGGGCTTGATGCCAAAGCCGAGAAGTGTATCTTCGAACAGCACAGTATCCCATTCCTGGGGCTGATCATTTCCACCACTGGAATTGCTATGGACCCCCAGAAGATCTCTGCAATCTTAGAATGGCCTGTCCCCACAGATAAGAAAGGGCTTCAGTGATTTATTGGCTTCGTCAATTTCTACAGAAGATTTGTTAAGAATTTCTCAGGCCTGGTATCTCCCATCACCCAACTTACAAAGACGGGGGTATGCTTTCAGTGGACCCCAGAGGAACAGGCCACCTTTGAGTCCTTGAAGAAGCTGTTCACGGCAGCTCCTATCCTAAGCCACCCCGATGCATCACTGCCTTATATCTCAGAGGTAGATACGTCATAAAACGCAGTGGGAGCAATACTGTTTCAAAGGGTAGATGTAAAGGAGCTTATGCACCCGGTGGCCTTCTTTTCTAAGAAGCTTACCCCGTCAGAAAGGAATGATGACATCGGAGATTGGGAGTTGTTGGCAATCAACACGGCGTTGGAGGAATGGAGATACTTGTTGGAGGGAGCCTCGCATCCCATTCTGGTCTACGCAGACCATAAAAACGTTGAATACCTGAGGACAGCTAAATGCCTCAGACCGCATCAGGCCAGATGGGCATTATTCTTTTCAAGATTCACCCTGCATATAACCTACTGACCTGGGTCTAAGAATACCAAGCCTGACGCTCTCTCCCGGATGTTTGAAGACCCTGAAGAAACGCCCAAGCCAGATACCATCTTGTCGGCAGGTAGTTTCTTATTGCTACAGTCTGAACTCCTGTCTAAGTTACAGGCTGCATCCACAAGGGCCCCCAACCTACCTGGAGTCTCTATACAGAGCAGAGAAGGTCTCTTGTGGAGGAGGGAGCAGATCCTGGTACCCAAAGAAGCTCGGACCCTGGTCCTGGGCTATTGCCACGACCATCCATCGGCGGGTCATTTTGGAACACACAAGACCTTAGAGTTAGTACGGCGTACATTTTGGTGGCCAAGTATGGCCAAAGACTGCGAGATGTACGTTAAGATCTGTGTTATCTGCAACCGGAACAAACCCACCAGGGACAAGGTTTGGGGTCGGTTGCGACCCTTGCCGGGACCCAACAGACTTTGGAGCATGATCTCTATAGATTTTATTGTGGAATTGCCACCATCGCAGAATCATACTGCGATTTTCGTAGTGGTGGACCGTCTCTCTAAGATGGCTCATTTCCTCCCATTGAAAAGTACACCGTCTGCTTCCGAAACGGCACAAGTATTCATTAAGGAAATAGTGAGACTCCATGGAGTGCCGAAGAATATAATTTCAGATCGGGGAGTCCAGTTCAATTCAAAGTTTTGGAAGGCCTTGTGCAAAGGTTTGGAAATCAAACTGTCCTTCTCTTCAGCATATTATCCGCAAACGAACAGACAGACTGAGAAAACTAACTAAACACTGGAACAATAGCTTAGGTGTTACACCTTGCTCGCGGACGCGAGCCTGGCACCAATGAGTGCACAGGGCACACTATTTAAACAGACTCTGGCAATACTCAAATTGCCGTATGGTCTTTCCTGCTTTTCCTGTTATCCTGTGTTATCTCCTGAGAGATTGCTAGTTGCTGACCCTGATCCGTTACCCTTCTCCTGCTCTGATCCCTGACTCGTCCCTGATTACTCTTCTGCCTACTCCTGACTTATTTGACCTCCTGTTGCCGAACCTTTGCTCATGACCCAGTTACTCTCTGCCTGCTGCCCTGTACCGTTCTGCCTCTGCTGTTACCGACCTGGTTTGTCTGACCCAGCTATACTCCATACTGTCATCCACCCATCCATCCATACCGCTTGGATCCAGTCACTACTGTCCAGGGCCTGCCAGCCTCTTCACATCAGGCTCTCCTCTTGTGCATACCTCCGGCAGTCCTCTATACCATGGTTGGGCGTACCCAGGGGCCGCGACCTGGTCTCAGTTCTGCTCCAAGTCCATCCCCACCATCAGGGGCACTGGTGAATAAGCAGACTGGGGCTTAGACTCCGCGCCCTGGGGAATCCCGTTCTGTGGTTCACTAGAGATACCGCCGGGCGGTACCTAACACAGCCCTTCCAGCAAAGAGACAGCCCATCCAGCAAAGAGACAGCTCCTCCAGAAAAGAGACAGTACATCCAGGAAAGAGACAGCCCCTCCAGCAAAGAGTCTCTCCAGCAAAGAGACAGCCCTTCCAGTAAAGAGACAGCTATCCAGCAAAGAGAAAGCTTCTCAAGCAAAGAGACAGCCCCTCCAGCAAAGAGACAGCAATCCAGCAAAGAGGCAGCCTGTCCAGCAAAGAGACAGCCCCCCCACAAAGAGCCAGCAATCCAGCAAAGAGGCAGCCTGTCCAGCAAAGAGACAGCCCCTCCCACAAAGAGACAGCTTGTACAGCAAAGATACTTCTCATCCAGCAAATAAACTGCTCATACAGCAAAGAGACAGCTTCTACAGCAAGTAGACAGCCAGTCCAGCAAAGAAACAGCTCCTACAAGAAAGAGACAGCCCGTCCAGCAAATAGACTGTTCATCCAGCATAGAGACAGCTCCTCCATCAAAGAGACAGCTCCTACAGCAAAGAGACAGTCCCTCCAGCAAAGAGACAGCCTGTCCAGCAAGGATAAAGTCCATCCAGCAAGGAGACAGCCCATCCAGGAAACAGAGAGCCCCTCTAGCAAAGATACAGCTTGTCTAGCAAGGTGACAATACCTCTCGCAAAGAGACAATTCGTACAGCAAAATGACAGCCCCTCCAACAAAGAGACAGCTTGTCCAGCAAAGAGACAGCACCTCTTGCAAAGAGACAACTTGTAAAGCAAAGAGACAGCCAATCTAGCAAATATACAGTCTGTCCAATAAAGAGACAACCCATCCAGCAAAGAGATAGCATCTCCAGCAAAGATACAGTCCGTCCTGCAAAGATACACCCCATCCAGCAAAGAGACTACTCTTCCAGCAAAGAGACAGCCCGTACAGCAAAGAGACAGCTCATCTATCAAAGAGACAGCCCGCCCAGGAAAGAGACAGCCCATCCATCAAAGAGACAGCCCATCTAGCAAAGAGACAGCCCCATCCAGCAAAGAGACAGCCCCATCCAGCAAATAGACAGCCCATACAGCAAAGAGACAACTCCTCCAGGAAAGAGACATCCCATCCAGCAAAGAGACAGCTCCCCCAGCAAAGAGACAACTCCCCCAGCAAAGAGACAGCCCATCCAGCAAAGAGAAAGCCTATCCAGCAAGGATACAGCCCGTCCAGCAAAGAGACAGCCTGTCCAGCGAAGAGACAGCCCATCCAGCAAAGAGACCCCCCCCCACACAAAAAAAAAAAATAAAGCAAAGAATGTCCAATAAAGAGACAACCCATCCAGCAAAGAGATAGCTGCTCCAGCAAAGATACAGCCCGTCCTGCAAAGATACACCCCATCCAGCAAAGAGACTACCCCTCCAGCAAAGAGACAGCCCGTCCAGCAAAGAGACAGCTCATCTATCAAAGAGACAGCCCGCCCAGGAAAGAGACAGCCCATCCATCAAAGAGACAGCCCATCCAGCAAAGAGACAGCCCCATCCAGCAAAGAGACAGCCCCATCCAGCAAAGAGACAGCCCCATCCAGCAAATAGACAGCCCATACAGCAAAGAGACAACTCCTCCAGGAAAGAGACATCCCATCCAGCAAAGAGACAGCTCCCCCAGCAAAGAGACAACTCCCCCAGCAAAGAGACAGCCCATCCAGCAAAGAGAAAGCCTATCCAGCAAGGATACAGCCCGTCCAGCAAAGAGACAGCCTGTCCAGCGAAGAGACAGCCCATCCAGCAAAGAGACCCCCCCCCACACAAAAAAAATAAATAAAGCAAAGAATGTCCAATAAAGAGACAACCCATCCAGCAAAGAGATAGCTGCTCCAGCAAAGATACAGCCCGTCCTGCAAAGATACACCCCATCCAGCAAAGAGACTACCCCTCCAGCAAAGAGACAGCCCGTCCAGCAAAGAGACAGCTCATCTATCAAAGAGACAGCCCGCCCAGGAAAGAGACAGCCCATCCATCAAAGAGACAGCCCATCTAGCAAAGAGACAGCCCCATCCAGCAAAGAGACAGCCCCATCCAGCAAAGAGACACCATCCAGCAAATAGACAGCCCATACAGCAAAGAGACAACTCCTCCAGGAAAGAGACATCCCATCCAGCAAAGAGACAGCTCCCCCAGCAAAGAGACAACTCCCCCAGCAAAGAGACAGCCCATCCAGCAAAGAGAAAGCCTATCCAGCAATGATACAGTCCATCCAGCAAAGAGACAGCCTGTCCAGCGAAGAGACAGCCCATCCAGCAAAGAGACCCCCCCCCCCACAAAAAAAATAAATAAAGCAAAGGATGTGATGCTTCTGAAGTAGGAGATTAGACATGTCTCTTAGACAGTGTGATAGAGGACAAATCACTATAGACTTGAATTTTTTCCCCTCTAAAGTCAACCAAGACATTGTTAATTGTAGAATTAGCAGAGATTCCTTACTATAATAGTAATGAAACCAGACAATGAAGTCTCTAGGTCTCACACCCAATGGAGGTTTGGGGGCAAGAGAGCGGTGGGCCCTATCCATTCTCCAATCTATGTCCAGAACCGTCGGGGTCAATGCGATGAACAGCCCCTGTAAATAATCTTGCAGATCTGCGTCTCCTATTGATTCAGGAACACCACATTTACAGAGATTTTGTCTCCACTCCTTATTCTCCAAATCTTCTTGTAGGGATTGTAGCTGGGAAATCTGTTGTTTCAAAGTATGATTGTCTTCCTCCAGTACGTGTACATACTGCACCATGTCATCAAATTTGGTTTCTAGGTGATTTGTACGTTCTTGCACCAATGCTATCTCCCCTCTGAGTTCTTGAGCTATTTTCCCCACTGCCACAGAAATAGTATGGGGCAAACCCTGCAGAAGACCATGTAACTTATCATCCAGAATGTCTGCTGTAAGGTAGGGGATAGGAGAAGGGGGATATAGAGCAATGTGATGTGTTACCTCCGCCATCACGACCTGCCGGATCAGCCGATTCTGCCGCTGGGATTGTGTGGTCCCTCGAGGCCAGGGATGTGGCTCGTGACACTTCTTTATCCATATGTGTAGGCTGCAAATGCTTGGCGGGTGATGGAGGGTATTTGTGAAGGCCAATTTTGCCCATGGGGATCTGCAAGTGATACGGAGTCCGGTACCTGTGCTCCTCTGCTGTAATTAGCTAATGTTAGCTCTGGAGGAGCTGGAAGAGAGAGCGGAGAAGCAGAGTGAGGTCAATGTGCGACCGCAATCTTCAGCCTCTGACCATGTGCCACCTAGTTTTTTCTTTTAATAAAGGACTTGTCAAAGACGGTGTCCTGTCTTTTTTTCACACAACACTTTTTTTTTTTTAATGAGTATCGGGACCATGTACTCCGTACTCAATCAATTTGGGGGGGGGGGGGGCTGGGATCTGGGGGCTCCTTGTTAAAGGGGACCTCCAGATTCTGATAAGCCCCCTACCCGCAGACCCCCACAACTACCTGCCAGGGTTGTTGAGAAGAGGCCCTTGTCCCCATCAACATGGGGACAAGGTGCTCTGGGGGGGCTGCCCCAAAGCGCCTTAACCCCATGTTGAGGGCATGTGGCCTTGTATGGTTGGGGGGGGGGGGGAGTGCGCTCACACCCCCGCCATTTCCTGACCTGCTGGGCTGCATGCTCAGATAAGGGTCTGGTATGGATTTTGGGGGTGACCCCCATGCCTTTTTTTATTTTTTTCATTTTGGCGTGGGAGTTCCCCTCAAAATCCATACCAGACCCAAGGGGTTTTGTATGGATGGAAGGGGGAACCCCACGCCGTTTTTTAAATTATTTTTTTAATTGCCCGCAATTCTTTTACATTCAGCTGTCATTGGGGAACCCCACTGAAAGCTGAAACATTAACACATGGTTGTCACTACTAAAATACCGCATGATTTAATAAAATAACTTATATGGTAGTTTAATAGCATTTACTTTTTTCTGACCTTCGGATAAGATTAATTGGTTTCAATGCTTTCCTATGGGAAACACTGTTTCGGTATACACATTTTTTGCTAAATTAAAGACTGTATATTCATTAGATGGGATCAAAATGCTTTATACTCACTGAACTCCCTCTCCCCCCTCCCCTTTGCTCCTGGTTTAAAAAAAAAAAACAACTTAAACAACGAGACTAAAGCCGCATTCATTGATTTCATTGGCCAGAATAATAATTTGTTTATATGCCTGTACGGACCTGATGGAAGACTCATTAAAAGGGGCGGGTCACAGCAATGTAATATTCCGCAGAGAGATTCCCTTACTTTGAGCCTTGTAAACATTTTCTTGATTTCTAGTTACAAATAGGTGAACGATCTGGTATGTTTTGCTTTTCCAGACATGACATTTTCTGTATGAATCCATTGTATATATTTATCCGGGTCGGATTTGGCGGTATAATAATTATGACTGTTTAATTGTAACGATCTATACCATTCTGACGGGCAAATCTGAAAGCAGAAATGTGAAATCTGAGCCAATCACAGTTGTGGGCGTTCCCTTCATCAGCCAATAATAACTTTCTAATTAGGAGTCCTGAGATCTGTCTCCGTCTTCAGCCCAGAAAATACTTGTTCCGTAGACTTTCCATTGATCTCTATAGCGGGGCGGATTCTGTATTCTGAATTACAAATCGAAGCCGGAACCGATCTGACATGAAGATGTCCAGCGGA
Organism: Staurois parvus; assembly: GCF_062004578.1. Classification (NCBI taxonomy): domain Eukaryota; kingdom Metazoa; phylum Chordata; class Amphibia; order Anura; family Ranidae; genus Staurois; species Staurois parvus. The sequence continues at coordinate 15,575 of NW_028318565.1, read as the reverse complement.
TTTCCTATTCTTGGTCCATTAAACTGCCCGAGATGAAGGGCCCCTTCATGATCGATGTTCTCCGGAAGAAGGGGGGTTAATGCCGGTATTTTCAGTGTTTGAATGTTGAATGTTGGGATCGGTCAGTGACTGGTTTCCTCCATTCCCTCCATATATATATGCTTCGTACACCAAGTCCTGTGGAGTGATGTCCCCCCTAAAGTCGGAGATCCTTTCCTTACGTTCTCGCAAGATCTAAAATAACGGATTTTATTTATAAATATAATTACGTTATAAAATTGTATGAATTTAATAGAAAGTATAATAGAAACAGTTTTCAGTGTGAGACTCTGGGGAAATGACATCTTATTCCAGGGACTGATCTTATCCGCCTTCCTTTAGTTGTGATGAGTTTCTCCTGAAGATCAGAAATCGTTCAATATATACCGAACAACGATCCTCCCGACTGAAAGGGAACAGATCTCATCGCCTCCTTCACACTCCACGTAGAAAAAAAAATGTTTTACTATCTGAAAGAAAACGTCTATAACAGTCATTGGATCAACCTTCTAATTGCTTCATTCAAATCTCCCGCCGGAATTCTATGTGACGTCACGGACAATCCGCCCTCTTACCGCCAAAACCGATACGGAGAACCGACCGCATCTATTTACCGTTTTATCTGGGAAGATCGATCAACCCTTCCATTCATTCCAGGCTCTGCGATCAGCCAAAAATCATTATAGGAGCATTACAAATACTCATATGAAATGTGTTATTGTCACTCCAATCCCTCAGAATACAAAACCCGACAAGATCTAGTTATTAGTCTGTTGATTTAGTTGTAGAGAAGAGATCAATGAAAAGTCTACAGAACAAGAAAACACTTCCTGCACTAGAAACATCGACACCGAGATCTCCGGATACATTTCTATGGACTTCTCGTAAGACAAATATTACTGGCTGATGGAGACAACGCCCACAGCTGTAATTTTCCTTGCAGAGGACTGCATTGCTGTGGCCCCGCCTATTTATTTCAGTCTCCCATCAGGTCCGCTCGGAATTATAAACAGACACGTGGGTTATCAGAATATGGTTTCCTGTTCACGGTATTATTTTATACATTTGACATTATTATAAACAATAGTAACTGGTGATGGTTTGTGTTCTGAAATGAATGTTTCTGTGTAATCTCCGAGGAAGAAATAGAAAACCGTTGAGAAGAATGAAGAGATTTCTCTCCTGGAGATGGATTTATATATTTGAAATGTGTATCATGGTTACAAATGAATCCAATTGTATTGTGTGTAAAGAATGGGTGTGACTCCTCCTCTTCCCAGGAAGGTTCCCATCAGGTCCGCTCAGGCTCTATAAAAGGAAGGCGGGCCCAGCCCAGAGCTCAGTCGGTGTTTATAGCAGAGAAGAATCGTCATGTCTGGTCGCGGTAAAGGAGGGAAGGGTCTGGGGAAAGGCGGCGCCAAGCGTCACAGGAAGGTGCTCCGGGACAACATCCAGGGCATCACCAAACCCGCCATCCGACGTTTGGCCCGCAGAGGGGGAGTCAAGCGCATCTCCGGCCTCATCTATGAGGAGACCCGCGGAGTGCTGAAAGTCTTCCTGGAGAATGTCATCCGCGATGCCGTCACCTACACCGAGCACGCCAAGAGGAAGACCGTCACCGCCATGGATGTCGTCTATGCTCTCAAACGACAGGGACGCACTCTCTACGGATTCGGAGGATAAATCCTCACAACCGCCCCCCCCCCCTTCATCGTCACAAAGGCCCTTCTCAGGGCCGCCCACCTTCTCATACAAAGGGCTATTGATAGAAACCTCGAAATCATCAATCTCTCGGGGAATATTTAGAAACTCAAACCTTCTTTTCATTGTACATATTTATTTTTCAGTGTTAGGAGTTATTTCTAACAATCATTTCGTCAATATTCTAGATGTGAGACCTGTAACAGCTGCAAGTCTTTAATAGATCTGATATTGAAAGGATTCGGTAACCAGAATCCAGTTGCAGACTTTCATTCCAAGCAGATTTATCGATTAGTCAGGAAAGTGGTGTTTGTGCGCCAATAAATGTCATTGATGATCTTTGTTCTCCGGCTCGGATTTGGCGATATAATAAACTCGAAAGAGCAGGGCCCTCGAATCCTTCGTGTATCGCATTGTATTGGTATTGTTCTGTCGCGCTGAGTGAACTATCGGCGCTTTATAAATACTGTAATTTCTCTGGAACGATCTACACAATTCCGGCGGCAGAATTTGAAATCTGAGCCAATCACAGCTGTGGGCGTTGTCTCCATCAGCCAGTAAAGCATTTCTTACGAGAAAAAAAAAAATATAATGCTGGAAGTTCAACAAAATCAGTAAACTGAGAACTCCATCTTGTCGGGTTTTCAGTACAAAAACATTTCACATGAATATCTGCAATGCTCGGAATGAATGGAAGGATTGATCGATCTTCCCGGACATAACTGTCAATGGATGCAGATTGTCTGTAACGGTCCATAGAACTAAGGCGGGAAAGTGGAATTTATTATACAATTGAAGCAATGACCGTTTAATAGAGACAAATTGTTTGGTAGTAAATTATCTGATCAGGATTGATAAACGATTTTAAGAAAATTATCTTTTAGAATTCGGATGTGAAAACCGGTTATCGGCTACAAATAACCCGCCCAATCCCGGGGCGCCGAGAGATCACTTTCTCCCCAGAAAGTTCAACATAGAAATCCTTCCCGGCGTCCAAACCTCTTCCTATGGAGAAGCAGAGATGACACCCGGATGTAGAGGAGACTTACTGTCCGGACGGCGGGAAGGATTTCCACCTTTTCGAATTGTCATTACAAACACGTGACAGCTTCCATCCCAGAACGTCCTTTACTAATCCGACATCTACAGAGCAGGACGGAGGGAAGAAGTCGCCGACTTTCCTCCTCCACCCCCGAGAATCCCAAAGAAGCGGGAGATAGAGAGGAGTGTGGGATTCATGTCCATAGAAGCCGTATGTCCGCCCTTTGTATGGAGATGTGGGGGGCTCTGAGAAGAGCCGTTGTGTTGGCGGATAGAAGGGGATCCTGTGGGGGGATTACTTGCTCTTGGCGGCCTTGTGGCTCTCGGTCTTCTTGGGCAGCAGCACGGCCTGGATGTTGGGCAGGACTCCTCCCTGGGCGATGGTGACGCCGCCCAGCAGCTTGTTGAGCTCCTCGTCGTTGCGGACAGCCAGCTGGAGGTGTCGGGGGATGATGCGGGTCTTCTTGTTGTCTCGGGCGGCGTTGCCGGCCAGCTCCAGGATCTCAGCCGTTAGATACTCCAGGACGGCGGCCAGATAGACGGGAGCTCCGGCCCCGACCCGCTGGGCATAGTTGCCCTTCCGGAGAATACGGTGAACACGACCGACGGGGAACTGCAGACCGGCCCGGGACGATCGGGTCTTGGCCTTAGCCCGAGTCTTGCCTCCTTGTTTGCCGCGACCAGACATGATTGGATGACTGACGAATCACACACAGATAGGGCCCAGTAGCCGCTTCCTCTCCTTTATACACTCCATGCTCTGATGTCACACGCTGTGATTGGTTGCTTTTCAGTACAGCCAATAGCGGTCAGAGTTGATTCTAAACCAATCTGTGCTCGAGGATTGAAAGCATGACGTCACTCTCTATCACATGACAGAGTTCTCCAATAAAAGAGTGAGGAGGGATGAGGCTCCTTTGCATAGACCGCCTATAAAAGCAGCACATGAGGGCGGCTCCAGCACACTTTCCCCGCAGCCAGCCAAGTAGTGGTGAACCCGGATCATGCCTGAACCAGCCAAGTCTGCGCCGGCGCCCAAGAAGGGCTCCAAGAAAGCCGTGACCAAGACTCAGAAGAAGGACGGCAAGAAGCGGAGGAAGACTAGGAAGGAGAGTTATGCCATCTACGTGTACAAGGTGCTCAAGCAGGTCCACCCCGACACCGGCATCTCGTCCAAGGCCATGAGCATCATGAACTCCTTCGTCAATGACATCTTCGAGCGCATCGCCGGCGAAGCTTCCCGCCTGGCTCATTACAACAAGCGCTCCACCATCACCTCCCGGGAGATCCAGACCGCCGTCCGCCTCCTCCTGCCCGGAGAGCTGGCCAAGCACGCCGTCTCCGAGGGCACCAAGGCCGTCACCAAGTACACCAGCGCCAAGTAATCCCCCCGCCGGGGCCCCATCATCCCAACAAGGGGACACAAAGGCTCTTCTAAGAGCCGCCCACCATTCCAATCACTGAGCTGTCATCACATTGTATTGCCGCTAGAGGTCCCACACACGTCACACTTACACTGGACATTCGTCATTCTGTAGTACAAGGGCCTCCCTCATTGGATACACATTGGAGGGGCACCTGGTTTGGGGGAATCTACAGGAAGGTTGTAGAATGTATGGCCGGCCTTCCATGGGTCATGACATCGGTCATTGTTGTACAATCTGATTGGAAGGTATAAATCTGAAGATGTATTCTAGGTACAAGAAATCCTTCCGAGTCCCACATTCCCCTTATTCCGGAATTTCTGATGTTTTCTCTCTTGGAGATGTAAAGGTTCTCATTTGTACATTAAATATTGTCTGCTAGTGGGAGCCGGAAAATAAACCGCCCGATCGCATTGTATATCTTCCCCGATACAGAAGTCAGTATTTCCCATCCTATGGAGGGCGATCCTATAGTATCCAGGAATATAGATCTATAGGGGTCATGGGGGGAGACAGGTTCGCTTTGTGTTTGATGACATATGTAGGACTATGCACAGAGCAGGCTCATGTCTGGAGACGTGTATACAGGGGGATGCTGCTGGGGGATGGGGGACATTGTCAGTATACAGGGGGATGCTGCTGGGGGATGGGGGACATTGTCAGGATGGGGACTTCTGGACACACTTGGATTAGTTTAGGGCTCATCTGCTTCCAGTTATTACTGACACATCCCTGTCATTTGTCTCCCTTTTGTCATACATTCATGGGAGTCTAACTATGGGACATATATACACCATCATCCACCCAACTTAAATCGTAGGAAGACACGACTCAGACCATCAGCTGGACAAACATTGGCTTACTATATATATATATATTATTATTATACAGTATTTATAAAGCGCCAATAGTTCGCTCAGCGCTGTACATTACAAAGGGGGACAGAACAATACCAATACAATGTAATACATGAGGGGTTCGAGGGCCCTGCTCTTTCGAGCTTACAATCTAGGAGGGAGGGGGTGGTGGCACAGGAGGAGATAGCTGTGGGGGATGGAGTGGTAGGAAGAGTGGAGGAGGTCGGCAAGTTAGCAGGGGGTGGGGTAGGCTTCCCTGAAGAGATGGGTTTTCAGGGTGCGCCTAAAGGAGAGGAGAGTAGGTGATAATCTGATGGGTTGGGGCAGGGAGTTCCAGAGGATGAGTGACACCCTGGAGAAGTCCTGGAGGCGGGCATGGGAGGAGGAGACCAGGGAACTAGAGAGAAGGAGGTCTTGTGAGGAGCGGAGTGTGCGTGCTGGGCGGTACTTGGATATTAGGTCAGTGATGTAGTTCGGGGCAGTATGGTGGACAGCTTTGTACGTCAGTGTTAGGATTTTGAATTTGATCCGTTGCGTAATCGGAAGCCAGTGGAGGGATTGGCAGAGGGGGGTGGCGGAGACAGAGCGGTTGGAAAGGTGAATGAGTCTGGCAGCCGTATTCAGGATCGACTGAAGCGGGGATAGCCAGCGGCGAGGCAGGCCAGTGAGGAAGGAGTTGCAGTAGTCGAGTCGTGATATGATGAGGGAGTGGATGAGCTGTTTAGTGGTTTCTGGGGTTAGGAACATGCCGATTTTGGCGATGTTGCGGAGGTGGAGTCTGCACGAGTTTGTTAAAGATTGGACTTGGGGCTGGAAGGATAGGTTGGAGTCCAGAATGACACCAAGTACTCTGGCCTGCAGGGTGGGTTTGATGGTAGCGTTGTTGGATGTGACAAAGAAATCAATGGAGGGTGGTGTCCGGGCTGGGGGGAAGACAAGAAACTCAGTTTTGGAGAGGTTCAATTTAAGGAAGTGGAGCGACATCCAGTCTGATATGTCGCTCAGTAGGTGTGTGATTCGGGCTGAGACCAAGGGGGTGAGGTGGGGGGTTGAGAGATAGATTTGTGTGTCGTCGGCATAGAGGTGGTAGTTGAAGTCGTGAGAGTGTATGAGTTGGCCAAGGGAGGAGGTATAGATGGAGAAGAGAAGGGGCCCGAGGACAGAGCCTTGGGGGACCCCAACAGAGAGGGGGAGTGAGGGGGAGGTGGTAGCATTATAGGTAACGCTGAAGGAGCGTTGTGACAGGTAGGATGAGAGCCAGGAGAGAGCAGAATCTCTGAGGCCGAGGGAGTGTAGTTTTTTGAGGAGGAGGGGGTGGTCGACTGTGTCGAAGGCCGCAAAGAGGTCAAGGAGTAGGAGTACTGAATAGTGGCCAATAGCTTTGGCGGTTAGCAGGTCGTTGGAGAGTTTGAGTAAGGCAGTTTCGGTGGAGTGTAGGGGACGGAAGCCGGACTGTAGGGGATCGAGGAGGTTGTTGTCGTTGAGGTGAGAGCATAGGCGGGTGTAGACTAGGCGCTCGAGGAGTTTAGATGTAAATGGGAGCAGGGAGATGGGTCTGAGGTTGTTCGGGTCATTGGGGTCCAGGGAGGGCTTTTTAAGTATGGGGGTGATGTGTGCATGTTTCAGAGGGGAGGGGAAAGTGCCTGAGGAGAGGGAGAGATTGAAGATGTGGGTGAGGGAGCGTAGGATGGAGGAGGAGGAAGGTCGTAGGAGTTGTGAGGGGATAGGGTCGAGGGGGCAGGTGGTGAGGCGGGCATCAGAGAGGATCTTGGAGACTTCCTCGATGGTAGTAAGGTCAAAGGTGCGGAGTGTGGGGGGAGCTTCAGTATGAGGAATGTAGGGTGGGGTGGAAGAGGAGGTCAGAGCAGAGGTGGGGCCGTGGGAGAGGAGTGATGAGGGGGTAGCTGAGTGAGTGTGAAGGGGTTGGATAGAGTTTGAGCAGCGACGAAGTCCCTGCGGGTTATGTCGAGGGGGAGGGGGGATAAGGGGGTAGCTGTGTGAGAGGGGACGGGTTGAGAGGGTGTGTGAGTTGCGGCAATGTCCTTGCGAATTGTGTCAATCTTGTTTTTGAAGTGATTGGCAATCTCAAGGGCAGTGAGTGATGTGCTGGGTGGAGGTGGGGGTGGAGAGAGTAGAGAGTTGAAGGCAGAGAAGAGTCGGCGAGGATTGGAGGAGAGGGCCTTGATGAGGGTCAAGAAGTAGGCCTGTTTGGCAGCATGGAGGGAGGAGGTGTAGGTGTGGAAGGCAGATTTGTAGTGGGTGAAGGCTTGTTGGGATTTGGTTTTGCGCCATAGTCGCTCCAGGGCACGACTTTGTCGTTTGAGGGTTTTGGTGTGATCAGTCTGCCAGGGCTGGAGCGGTCGGGGTCTGATGTTGCATGTGGTTAAAGGCGCTAGTGAGTCAAGGGCTGTTGAGAGTGCATTGTTGTAGGCGGTCATAGCCAAGTCGGGGCAGGACAGGGGGAGGATGCGGTCGTGGAGTTGATCAGCTGCAGAGTGGAGGGGGGCAGGGTTAAGGTTGCGGAGGTTACGGCTGGTAGTAGTGTGACATTTGGAGGGGTAGGCGTTGGAGGACAAGGAGACAGAGAAGGTGATCAGGTTGTGGTCAGAGAGAGGGAAGGGGGTGTTAGTGAGGTTGTGGGGAGCGCAGCGGTTGGAGAAGACAAGGTCCAGGATATTTCCGTCGGAGTGGGTGGTGGATTGTATGCACTGTGCAAGTGCAAAGGAGGAGGTTAGGTGGAGGAGACGGGCTGTGTCCGGGTTGTCGAGGTTGACAGGGATGTTGAAATCCCCAAGGATGATGGTGGGTAGCTCAGAGGAGAGGAAGAAGGGTAGCCAGGAGGAGAAGTCTTCCAGGAAGCGGGGTATGGATCCAGGAGGCCGGTATATCACAGCAATCTTAAGGGGGTTTGGGGAGAATAGTCGGACGCAGTGGGCCTCGAAGGAGGAGAAGGATAGGGAGGGGGGGTTTGGGAGGACTCGGAAGGTGCTCTGCGGTGACAGGAGCGGACCAACCCCACCACCTTTACGACCGTTAGGCCTGGGTGAGTGGGTCCAGGTGAGACCTCCGTAGGAGAGTGCAGCAGGGGAGGTAGAGTCAGTGGACTGGATCCAGGTTTCCGTGATCGCTAGGAGGTTGAGGGAGCGGGAAACAAAGAGGTTGTGGACGGCGGTAAGCTTGTTGCACACCGATCGGGCGTTCAGGAGTGCACATGAAAACGGGGGGGAGATTTTAGGGAGCAGGGGGACAGATACTAAGTTGTGGGGGTTGCAGTAGGACATGGAGGTGGGAGGGTGTTGAGCGGGTGAGGGAGGTGGAGGGCCAGGATTCGGGGAGATGTCCCCCGCGGCTAGGAGGAGGAGAAGGGTGAGAAAGGTGGCATGGGAGCGGGATGTGCAGGAGCGTGAGAAACTACTAGTGGAGGTGTTTGGGTCAGTGGGAGAGTGGAGTAATAGGAGGAGGTGGTGGGTGCCATAGAGGGGCAAAGGAAGCAGTGAGGACACAATATACACTTGTTTGGGAGGGGCAGAGGGATATAGTGAATGGATTTTGGGAATGGAGGAGAGGAAAATGAGAAGGAGGAGTGGAAGAGGCATTTTGGGGAGGTGAAGAGAGCAATAGTAGGGAGATGATAGCAGTGAGGGGGAGATGTACAGGTTGTGGGGTGGAGCAGAGGGGTAAAGAAATGAGATTTGGGAACAGAGGATAGTAATATAAGGAGAAGAGGGGCGTATTATATAAAGGTACATGGAGTGGGTCTCAGGCATGTAAGAGGTTTCCCAGGGTGTTTGCTTGCAGTCTTCCAGCATGCAGTAGGGCTTCTTGCTGTTGTGTCTTCCTGCTGCTTAAGTTCTCCTGCTTTAGTTCAACTGCTGTGTTTAACTGCTTCTTCTATGCACTCGTTCTAAGCCGCACTCAATCTGAAGCAGCACCCCCATCAGAGACTGTGCCCCATATATATATATATATATATATATATATATATATATCGGATTTTGTATTATGAGGGTTTTGAGTGATACAAAAATAAATCTTAATACATGTGCTTTAGATGAATATTTGCAATGTTATGATTTTTGACTGATCGCAGAGTCTGGAATGAATGGAAGGGTTGATCGATCTTCCCAGATAAACCGGTAAATGGATGCGGTCGGTTCTCCGTATCGGATTTGGCGGTAAGAGGGCGGATTGTCTGTGACGTCACATAGAATTCCGGCGGGAGATTTGAATGAAGCAATTAGAAAGTGGATCCAATGACAGTTATAGACTTTTATTTCAGATAGTAAAACATCTTTTTTTCTATGTGGAGTGTGAAGGAGGTGATGAGATCTGTTCCCTCAGTTGGGAGGATCGTTGTTCGGTATATATTGAATGATCTCTGATCTTCAGGAGAAACTCATCACAGCTAAAGGAAGGCGGATAAGATCAGTCCCTGGAATAAGATGTCATTTCCCAGAGTCTCACACTGAATGCATTTTCTATTATTATTGTATAATTGTCATCATAATTAACATGTATAATATATTATAAAATATTTATACCATTTTATCATTTAAATTATAACAACCAATACAAAAAGTTAGTTATTTTAGATTGTGCAACAACATAACTTGAGGATGATCGACTTGGGGGAGGACCCACTCCATACATCTACTATGGTCAGTTCCTGCTTTCCTCCTTTTTCCTATCTCCTGATTTTCCTCCCTGAGACTGAATCGGTTGATAAAGAGGAGGTTTAGAGAATTGTGTATGTAGATGTGGGTGGTTCTGAGAAGACCAATCTTTTGAAAAATTCCTCTAAGTGAAACAAAAACAAAACCGATTTTGACAAGTCCTATAATAATAATTTAAAACAAAAATAAAAATGTCTCCATCGTAATTTATTGTCAATCTCGGGGTCCAGCATTGTCACAAGGACGCCGACACACAAAAATTAAAACAAACCAAAACAAAAGAAGTAGCTATGGGTGACATCCCCACCTTCTCTTCCCAATTGTTTACATCTGACCGGCAACTGTCATCCTGTCTTATTGCAAAGAGTGTTCAGCGGGTGCAGACAGGTGGGCGGGCGTAATTTAATTGTTTTAATTTGGCAAATCGGCATCATCAGGGCAATACCGGACGACGTGACTGCCGATGGATTACATTGATGTAACGATTTTTTGTTATCCTGAGGATTTACTCCCCTTCCTGACCAGGCCTATTTTTGCTATTCGGCGCTGCACTATTTCAACTGGTAATTGCGCGGTCATGCAATGCTGTACCAAAACAATATGTGCGTACTGGTTTCACACAAATAGAGCTGTATTTTGGTGGTAGTTGATCACCTGTGCACTTTTTATTTGTTGTGCTATGAACAAAAACGACTGAAAATTTAGAAAAAAAAAAAAATACTTTCAGCTATAAAATAAATATATAGTAAACTCAAAGTTAGTCATAAAATTAGGCCAAAATGTATTCTGCTACATGTGTTTGGTAAAAAATCCCAATAAGTGTATATTGATTGCTTTGTGTGAAAGTTATAGCATCTACAATCTATGGTATACATACTGCAATTTATGCCATTTTGTGCTATACAGAGTTGCATTAGTTTAAATGACAATTGTGTGGTCATGCAATGCTGTACATAAATGAAATGTATATCCTTTTTTTCACACAAACATAGCTTTTTATTTTGGTAGTATTTGATCACCTGTGCACTTTTTTGTGCAATAAACAAAAAAAGTCTGAAAATGTAGAAAAAAAAAAATATTTTCTAATTTCTATAAAAAAAAAACTATCCAATTAACTAAAATGTAGGCATAAATTTAGGCCAAAATTTATTCTGTTACATATTTTTGGTTAACAAATCCCAATAATTGTATATTGATTGCTTTGTGTGAACGTTATAGCATCTACAAACTATGGTATAGATAATGGAATTTACACAGCTTTTGCTTTCTGACTGCCCATCAAACTTCTAATGTGCTAAAATATCAGGACAGTACAAACACCCCCAAATTAACCCTTTTTGGAAAGTAGGCAACATAAGCTATCTGCTGAGAGGCATATTGAGTCCATGGAAGATTTATTTTTTCCACAAATTGTGTTAAAAAATGGAATTTTCCAAAAAAGTTGTCATTGAAATAATATATTTCTCACACAAGCAATGGGTATATGTGGAATTACACCCCAAAATACATTCTGCTACTTCTACCGAGTATGGGGATACCACATGTATGAGACTTCTTGGGAGCCTACCCACATAAAGGAGCCTGAAACCCAATAATCACTTTGATATTTTTTTTTTTTGTTCCAAAAAGTTTATTGAGAAAAATTCAAAACATATAAATTGTACAAAGTAATACAATGTGCCAAAGAGAAACGCGGTGAAACACCAAACGCATATGCCAAACAATAAGAAATACGCAAGTGAACAAAATTATAAAGCCATCTCGTGTCACCGGTAACAATAATTTAGTTGAACTAGGAGAAAAAACACGAGAACACAGCAAAAAAAAAAGGCAAACACTAATCACAACAACCACACAGCGTACGAAATATCACCAAACGGGCAGGGTCATTTGTTTGCTCCCCCATATATCTTTTATCGTAGAGTAGCAGAGTAGGGGGGGAGGGGAGAGGGCTAAAGGTGCTGGGCTTCTAGTGCAAGGAAGAAGTTGCGAAGATATAGAAAGCTCGGTGCTATCCATGAGGAGCAACAAAGGTACCACTCAAAGGTAGCCAACGCGTAGGAAAATAACTCCGTGGATTGGGAGAGGCACATGTGCAAGTGTAGTCTGGGTGTGAGATTAGGTTGCCTATGGACAGAAAAATAAACGTATGTGTAGGAAGAAAAAGGAAAAATGAAGTAGAGAAGATGTGAAATACAGGAAAGACAGAAATGGCAAGTACAGGACACAATGAGGAAGGAGTCAGGAGGGGATAAAAAGCTAGAGGAGCTAGAGAGCCAAAGAAGGAGAACAAAAAAAAAAGGGGGGGGGGGTTAAGGGTCAGAGGGGAAGGAGACTAAGGGGGGGGGGGGGGCGGTATGGATAGACATGTCATATGAGTGGAAGCTCCAAGGACAGAGCTGGTGTGCTCATCCCCAAGGGGGTAGAGACATAGATCAGACAATCGGGCACCAGGGAAAAGGAGTGTCGCACTCCCTAATCGGTGAAAGGGATGTAGTAGAAAAGTGTTATCAACAGCCTAGCAAGGGTCGAGGAGTCAATACAATACAGAGTGTAATATAAAGCCACAGGTCTGGCTCAGAGTCAGGTAGAGAGACCCATGAGGGATTGGTATTCGGGAGTCGTTTGGAAGTGAATCCAACACGACCAAATATGGGAAAATTTAGTCGGGTTATCTTGGGAGGAAGCAATCAGCTCCTCCATCTCTGCAATTCTTCCTAGACGGGTGAACCAATCTTTTACTGAGGGGGGGGTGAGAAGATCTCTATAGCACAGGAAGGCAGAGTCTAGCAGCATTAATCATATGCATGGCTAAGGATTGGAAGTATAGACGTTTGGGGAGCGGTGTATTGTGGAGGAGAAATTGGGCCGGGGAGAAATTGAGAGGTAAAGTGGACACTGACAAGGTTATACTGTGGACTTCCTGCCAGAAGGGCAGGACGATAGGACAGGACCACCAAATATGGAGAAGGGACCCATCAGGTGCTCCACATCTCCAACAGTTATTGGGTAGCGAGGGGTTAAAACGATGAGTTCTGGATGGGGTAATGTACCAACGGGAAGCTAGCTTGTATCCGTTTTCTTGGGTCGATACATTCAGCGAACATTTGTGGGAGTACGTAAAAATTTGGTCCCAATCTGAGGAAGAAAGATCTATATAAAGGTCTCTCCTCCAAGCTCGGCAAGCGGGGAGCGAGTTAGGATTCCCATCACCGGTTAAAAGGAGGTACATGGATGAGATTAGATGCCGCTGGGGTTCAGCCTTAGAACAAATTGATTCAAAGGGGGTGAGAGGACGAGTCCATTTGTGGCGATGAGCAGAGGATGTGAGAAAATGCCTGATTTGAAGGTAGGCCCAAAAGGGGAAGGTATGATCTTTCATGGTGCTTGCCAAAGAGGAGTAGGATTTCAATTGGCCTTTATGAAAAAAGTGTTCCGCTTTCACCTGGCCATGCGGCCAATGTTCCGACAGGCAGGCCTTGTGCATGCCCGGAGGAAAATCCGGGTTTAAGCGAAGGGAGGTTAAAGGGTTGGGGGCATCCGAGATGGAGGCCGACTTGCATGTCAAGCGGAAGATGCTCAAGGTAAGACCAATCAGTGGATGAGTGAGAAGGGCCTGGGGGGTATGTTGGGTCATGAGCCACGGGATCGATGCTACAGGAGAAGGAGTTTTCCAGATGCACCCAGTCTTTGGTAGTCGAATGAATATTCCAGTCTATAATTCTGCAAAGATGGCAGGCCCAATGATATAGCCTGAGGTCTGGGAGCCCAATCCCACCCCTAGATTTGGGGAGAACCAATTGGCAGAAAGATATGCGCGGGCGCTTGTGGTTCCAAAGGAAGAGGGAGAACATTCTCTTACATGAAGTGAAAAGGCGGGTGGCAATTGGATAGGTAAGGTTTGAAATAAATAGAGGAGGCGGGGGAGAATGTTCATTTTCAGTATAGCAGCTTTGCCGAACCAGGAAAAGCATGGGCGATGCCATTTAGTGAGATCTTCCTGAATGGATTTAAGTGCTGGGATAAAGTTTTTGACGTAAAGGTCAGAGAGGTTGCATGTAAGCTGAATGCCCAGGTAAGTGAGGGTCTCACTTTCCCATCCAAACGGGAACTGCGATCGGCAAAATGAGACTACGTCAGAAGGGAGGGAGGCATTGAGGGCGTATGACTTTGAATGGTTGATTTTAAGGTTCGACATGTATTGAAAAAGTGAGAAATCTTTAAGCAAATTGGGCAAGGTGGTCCGAGGTTCCGTTAGAAACAGCAAAATGTCATCCGCATAGGCGGCGAGTTTATACTCTTGAGCCGGTGCGGAAACACCCTTAATATCTGGGTTAGAACGGAGTTTACGCAGCAGTGGCTCTAAAGATAGTACAAAGACAGAGGGCGCATGCGCGGCCGGCGAAGCGGATGGTCACGGTCTGAGACCCGCTCCGTCCCGCCGTCAGTGAAATAGCGGCACTCACCAAAGCTGAGGATACCGAGCATCACCGGATCACTCATGAAGGGTGTGCAACCCTTCACAGCCATGCCTCGCCGCCGCAAAACCCCTGGATCACCAGGGAAACTGACGAGTTTCTTCCCGGCCGTCTCCTCTGAAATCCAAGATGGCGCCGGCTCGTCAGACAGGCGCAGCAGCACGAGGGGAGATAATGCAGCCCTGCACACAGATCCACGCCTGAGAGCTCCTCTATACCCCGGGGACCCGGGTGAGTCATCTCCACCTCTATCACCTCCACTATCCCCTACTGCCTGCAGCCCTGTGAAATCTAAGCCAAGGCTGGATATAGATCCTAACATTGTAATTCTACCAAGTGTATTACCTACATTACAGGAAAATAGTACACCCTCACTGATAGAATCATTCCCTGTATCTGATCAACCGATCACGGAGATTAGTATGAAAAATATGCTACTTTCCTTGCGTCAGACACTACATAATGATATCACGGCTTCCTTAACCCAAATTTCGCATACAATGCAACGACAAGACTCGAGAATACGCCATATTGAAACAAAAATGGAAGATATGATAACAGCTCATAATGATATGATTGACGCACACACAGATCACTCGAAAGATCTTGAGCAAATTAAGTTAAAAATAGCAGATCTTGAAGATCGCTCGAGACGGAATAATGTCAAACTCAGAGGCATACCAGAAACCATTACTACTGATGCTCTGCTCCCGTACATTCAACAATTTATGAAGCACCTGCTCCCATCCATCTCGGAGCAAGAGATGGCCATAGATCGGGCACACCGGATACCCAAACCATCTTTCCTCTCAGCCTCTATTCCAAGAGATGTTCTAGCCCGCATTCATTTCTATCATGTGAAAGAACATATGATGGCCGCTGCCAGAAACCCGCCACCTCTCCCGCCATCTCACACGAACATCAAATTGTATGCTGATCTGTCAAAGGATACACTACTCAACCGTAAAAAATTAGTGTCTGTTACCAAGGCGCTCCGTAACCACGGCATCAGCTATCAGTGGGGATTCCCTACTAAGCTAGTGGTTAAACACCACGGTAGAATTTTCACCATTAAATCACTGGAATCCGGCATTGACTTACTGCAATCTTGGAACATAATACCAGTGGATCCGCCACGCTCTGCCCACTGCAACCACCAACAAATGGAAGCAGAATAACCAAATCTCTGGGTACCTTTATCAGGTCCTATTGTGACCCCTCAGCCGAATGAACACTATTATCTGAAACACTGACTTACGGCCTTAATAAGTTCACTAATGACTCGTTTGAAAGTCTGGCATGACCTTTGCTATGGTCAACGCCAACCTGCACCCCCTTGTTTGACAGTAGCGATTATTGCTA